>NC_137171.1:48415287-49056953 GCF_951804945.1 Podarcis cretensis | reverse complement strand
CATCAAACTCAGTGGGATTTACTTCTGAGTAGACATGCAGTTACATGTTTGGGCTGCATGCCCATGGCAGCTTATTCCATTTTCATGATGCTTCCCTGTTAATTTTCACATTATATCTTATCACATGACATAAAAGGCACTTCCAGAATTATAGCAGAATTTAGTGGACTATGGTGCAAGTTTAGGATTTACTTCCATATTATTAGCAAATGGATAATTTCTGGAAGCAAATAACACGAAATTAAGCACTAAACTCACACTATATTTCACTATTGTTCCTAAAGTGGCTTGATCGATTGATTTAATTTATACACTGGCCTATACCTGGAGGTCTCATGACGGTTCACAGAATAAAATCAAAATATAAAACCACAAAATACATAATCAGAATAAAAACAACAGTACAATAACACACCCACAAAAGAGTCACATTTTAAAAGGGCATATTGTGTGAAAGAGCAAATATAATGCAGAACTTCACATTTAGGGGAAAATGTGGGAACTAAATAAACTGCCATGTAAACATCCAAATTAATGATGTTATACGTTAAGTGTTGGTACAGTATCAGTTTTTGTTCCATAGGATCAGTTGAAATGCTTTTTAAGAAATGAGACTTCTGAGTTGACATGCATGGAATTGTGCTGTTGGTTATTTATAGTAGCAAACTGAGAATCCAAACAAGCCCCAAGAAACCATTTCTTCTTCAGTTACTTGTGTATACAAATTTTATAATTAATACGCTTATTGGAGGTTTTTTTAGTGTTAATATGGATATGATTGTTAACATAGATACAAGCATACAATGTAAAGTATGACAGAAATTTACAGTGTATTCCTAAACATAATGACTCAGAAGTAGGTCCCATTTTATAGTATATTGTACAGTGGTGCCCCGCAAGACGAATGCCTCGCAAGACGGAAAACCCGCTAGACGAAAGGGTTTTCCGTTTTGGAGGTGCTTCGCAAAACGAATTTCCTATGGGCTTGCTTCGCAAGACGAAAATGTCTTGCGAGTTCCTGCGGGTTTTTTCCCCTCCCCCCCTTTTTCTAAGCCGCTAAGCCGCTTATCAGCTGATCCACTAAGCCGCTTATCAGCTGATCTGCTAAGCCGCTAATAGTGCTAATCCGCTAAGCTGTCAAAGGGCTTGCTTCGCAAGACGAAGAAACCACAAGACGAAGAGACTCGCGGAACGGATTCTTTTCGTCTTGCGAGGCACCACTGTATTTTAAAATGGGGTTTCAGAGTTTTTAGGGGTTTTTGAATGTTTTATGTAGATTTCCATTTTCATTGTTCTGTATGGGACAATGACAATAAAGATATCGTATATCGTATTAATTTAAAAATGTGCATGAAATTGGTATATTTCTTGTCGTATTCATATTCTCTCTGTATTCTGTGCAAATATGCAACTGTTGCATGTATAATAAAAATTAGATAGAGAATAACTATTATGTAAAATATGTCATATTGCCATCCTAAATGCAACAACTTTTCCAGTAAATTTGAAATCCTCTTCCTACAATGTCAGCTTTTCTTAGGTAGTCACTAATGTGTAATTATATAAATTAGAAGACTGCATAGGTGGGGAAAAATGCAACTAAGTAGTATATGACAGTTATTAGATGGTTTATTTGCTTAATTCCATGAGAACAACACTATTTTTTTATTTAAAAAATCCTGGCAATATTAAATTTTAAAGTATCGAAATATTAAACTATAATATTTTCTTATTCTAATCTTGGATACTAAACAAAGGTTTTGCACTGAGAATAAAGCATTCCTTTTGCATGGAATAAAATTTACAGCATAAAATTTAAGGAGTTTATCATGTACACTGAAATGATAGTCTGCCTAATGTCCACCTTACGATACTCCTCAAACATAAAAAAGCCTTCATGGATGAAAAATAGAATAATGAATATTAACTGAATTAGTCATTATCTTAAAGTTTTGTTTAAGAGTGACATACATAAGAATAAATTTGTTCTTCTTCATATTGGGGTTTTTATTTGTCCTAGAAATGAGCATGCTATTTTTAGAAAACAGCGAATGAGTAAAAATCATTTTAGGTTGAGATAGTTCAGATTGCTTGCTCTACTTGAAAATAAATTTATCCTGACCAGTTCTGTGCTGCTATAATATCTCAACTATCATTTCATTAATGTACTAATGCAGAAAACTGATTTCATTCATTTATCACTGTCAGGGGCTAGTGCTGCTGTCAGGTGTTTATTGAAGTAATTAACTTAATGGTCCGACAAAATTAGCAAAAAATTAATTTGTGTGATTAGAGCTTTCTTCTGTGATGGACTGCTTTTTCAAGTTGATAATAATAACAGTAGACAGTAGATTAATATTTTACAATTGCAGTCTAATTTTGACCATTATGGTAAAAACCTAACCCAAGCAGTTGTAAAGGTAGCAATTGAAAGAACCAACAATAATGCAACATGGTGGGGTTTTTTATTCATGGTAGAAACAATTGCAGTCAAAATAGGTTGTACGCAAATATGGAAGCTGTCTGTGCACTTTCTAGGAAATGTACACATTTCCCCCCACAGTGTCTGTGTTCTTAGCATTTTGATTGGACCAGGCTGCCAACTGTGACCCTTCCAAGCAGTACAGCATAGAGGTGTGACTTCTCATATGTTGTGTTGATTGTAAACATGGAGGAAACATTGGCGCAGCCCCCTAGATTTTCTTAATTTTGTTGATTGATTCTGTTGGCTCTTTTCCACTTAATATTTTTCTTCCCTCCTGAATATAATCCTGTCCACATGAATGAATTCATCCAACAGAGGCCAGTGTGTGTGTGTGTGTGTGTGTGTGTGTGTGTGTGTACACGTACTTAGGACAAGAACAACCACCTGATTTGAAAATAAACATAGTCAGCATAGTCAACTTTTTGTCCCATAAGGTTCTGGCAGCTTATCATTTTAAAACAAAAAATTGCAAGAGAAAAGAATGCAACATTTCTAACATGTTATTTTAAAGGAATTAAACACCTAGACAAATTCTGCTTAAAACCGTCTCACATAAATTTCCCCGCACATACATCCCCACTGCTCCAGTCTTAAAGGCAGATGATAACGGTCCCAATTCATTTCTTCATAAACTCTTACATCTTTAACAGACACAATGAAAAAGATAATGAATGATAGCAATTCATAAGTGAAATATGTATAAAGCAATTGCTTCTTTCAATTAGTTAAAAAATAAAACCGTTTTCATATTGTTGACAGATAGTGAAGAGCTGATTGCCAAATTTGATAGTGCTCATCAAAATAGAGAGAAGAGCACTCGGAGCAAAATGACTTTTGATCAAAATGTTAGCAAGAAGAAGGCACTGGAATTAGAAAGATGGGCAAGAAAGGGTGGACATGGTTGAAATATCAATATGAAATATTGAAACATTAAATATGAAATACATTGGATGAGGGTTCTAAGAACTATATGTGGGATTACTTAGGTAGGTAGGTTAATTGCCTGATTTTTATGGTGAGTGGGCTGAATTACTTGACTTCCTGGTTGCAGTTTATTTGAAGGCAACCAACCATGAGTACTGGTTCATATACTGTATAACAGAAAGCCAGGCTCTGGTTTGTTTCCTCCCTGCCATGGCAGGAGAGGAGAATCTTAGAAACATTTAAACCATGCTTTATTTTTATTTTGTTTAAAGTTATCCATGGCTTAATGTAATGTGCAAACCATCTCAGTGTAAAGACGTGAGAAATATTTTGAGACAACTGAAAAATAAAACATATAGTTCAAAAAGTCTTAAGTTTTCCCATACTTTTTATGTAAGTTCTAAATGATGGTGTGGGAGTGGTACAGTTTACTATTCATCAGGAAATAAATCTTCAGAAAGGAAAAGAAGCACAATATAAAGGGGGATGAGCCTAATTATATAGGTTAAAGTATACCTTGTAACAGTAATTCTATTTTAGCAGAGAAACTGATGATAAAGATGAACTGGATAAAATAGTGTTGTTTTTTTAAAAAGCAAAGTTATTACAAGGTTCATTAATTCTCCAAAATCACATGAATGAAGAGAAAGAGTTTAGAAGAATTACTGGCTTTAGTTCAGAATGTCAATTTCTACTTTTTAATCCCAGTTCTCACAATTTATTTGACATCCTGAACAGCAGCCAAAAAAGCTATTATAAGTATAAAACACACTCATTGGTATAAATCTCATTAAGTTGAGCAATTTAATTAAGGTATTGACATGCTTAATTGAAACGTGCAAGGAGAGACTATTTTCATATCTAATTTCCATATGCTTTCCACTTTAAAAGAAAAAAAAAAACCCTGTAAAAATGTTATAGATTCAGCTAAGCCATGCCATCCCAAAGGAGCACTTGCTCCCATTTACCTTGATTTAGAGCCAACCACTCTCCTAAGTGGAGGTCCATTAAATGGATCTGATGTATGCCTGACTCAAACATGCGTCAGCTTCTCTTATGATCAATAGAGGAATATATATATTAATAAAGCACCAACTTAATTAAATCAAATAGTCTTCTGGGTAAACTTAAGATACTCAGAGATGGGCAGAGAATCAATATATTCTGCCATTTGAACATTAACTATGTGCTTGGAAATTTTATTCTCGCATTTTGAAGATGCTTGCAGTTTTTAAGTGTAGACTTGCAGAAGTTCACTGCATAGAAAGTTGTATTATGCATGAGAGCTTGTTCGGAAATACCCTTGCTCTGTTCTATATCTTTAACACCTTTCTTAACTATTTATTCTAACACTTTAGTATAGATGCCTGGTGTCTAAAAAGGATTAAAATAAATGTTGCACTGGGGAAAACAGTATGCTGGTGGTCTGTCCCCAGTTCTCATAAGCCCTGTAATAAACTTAACAAACATTTACCTGATAATGGTGTGATGTGTTGTTTCTATTTATGTTGTGAAGGCTGTTGAAAAATTAATGTGTACTTAACTATCAAATTTGACACATGTTTTAGTTTATAGATATTTCAAAGTTGCTGACATATAGTTACTTTTTTTGTTTGCAAATAGTAACTTCTTATAAAATGAAGCCTCTATCTTGTGCATACACATTAAATTTTCATAGCAAACCATCATGTTTTAAAGTACATTTCCCTGCAACAATATTCCTAATAATTTATAGAAGGTATTTGCATTTAATCCTTTTTGGATATGTTACAGGGGAAGAGAGAGAGAGAGAGAGCGCACTACATGTAGCAGGCTAGAACTCTTGGTGCATTGAAACTAACGGAATAAAATTAACCACCCTGTGATTTTCGGATGAAAGGTGGCATAGAAATTTAAATAAAAATAATAATATAATACAGCAAGTATCATCGTTAAACAGTAATACTTGTTCCTGAAATTGTTGAAGTGTGTACTGAATTGACAATGTAACTATAGCTTTAAGCACAAGGTCACAAATGGAATCTTATCAGATTCTCTTTTCTGCTAGAAAATTAGAATCTCTTTTTTATGTCTGCATTTTTTAAAGGAATATGCAATCAATTATCCTTATGCATATTTAAGGCATTTAAAATTTAAGTTCTGTTTGTGTAGTAGGAGAGGATAGTTAAGGCAGGGAATTTTAATGTGCACGTTGTCTTTAAGTTTGTGAATTTGACTCCAAGAGCTAACCCATTGCTTAAAGTGTCATTTGCTTTTCCATGACATCCATGCACAGTCCTTCAGTCGTGCTCTGTATATGCTTTATTTTTTAAAAAAATTAAGTGTACATGAAAAAGTAGCCATAACAAATCAAAATAATATCAATTAATATATAACTTGCACAAAAAAGTAATACTGCAAATCATGGCATTGATCTTAAAAAGGCCTGTTCTGTGCAGTCCTCAGACCATGGTTTATTATTTTGATTTTCAGTATGATTCCAAACAATGGTTTTCAATTTAAACATCATATCAAAACATAGGTAAGCTTCTGTAACAATAGTTTGGCAAGATACATGAAGTGTGCCTGCCTCCTTCAAAGGACACCAAAAAATTACGTTGCTTCTTTTAAAAACCTTAATAGATTTTAGTAGATAAGTGCTCTGGGATAATGTATTATTTTATGATCTGAATAAGTTAAATGTATTGCTCTGACATTAGTTGTAGACATTGTAACCTATGACACTGTAGTCCTATGTAGTCTGAAAAATGAGAACATATAATAGCTCTTGTCTGCTTTAACCGTTTGAGACAAGTTTCTTTCCATTGATGTATTTGTTTTGGTCTGTGTTGATAGTTCTCCCATAATGAAGTGCCTTTGAATGCAGGCAGGGAGAGTGGTGGTGTAAAACCTTGCTTAGAAATGTTTACTGAAGTGAACTACTCACTTTAAGCGGCTGCTGGAAACTATATTCCTTCCACAATTAGATTTTTAAGACTTTCTAATGTTGGCAGCAGACCACTTGGCTTTTCATACATCAAGGATTTCAGGCATGTGCTATCTTTAAACAAACACATTAGCTGGAATAGATATTTTTCCAGACTTTTACATGTAGAATAGACTTTAGACAGATACATTATGGTAGAGCTACAGTTCCTCCCCACTCCACCCCCCCCCAGATGTGATAATAGTTAATTGTCTTGGGACCACTTTTTCTCCCTTACGTTGTTCCTAACAGTAAGTAAACAAAAACTGGAAGATGTGAACTTTTATATGAGCCTATTAACCATGTGGTCTCCTCCCGCCCACCCCACCAGCCATCAGCTACTCTTCTATACTTAATTTAATTGTATGAGCTGACATTGTCAATCTGCAATCCAATAACATGTTTGATGGCAACTCAGAAGAGAGTCCAGTTAATTTTTGGGAGTGCTATTATGTAAATAAATATTCTTACAGAGTGCTGAGCCAAGACATTTGCTGATTAATCGGAGTTCTGCCCTTGTCTTCTCCAGGAATAAACCTTGGAATGTCAGAAGACACTTTAATGCTTTTAAATAGCAAGAACACACCCACACTTTTTTATTTTTTTGCCTAGTTGTGTGCTATTAAGTGAGAAGCCTGATAATAATCACACTGTACAATCTTTGTGGTATGCCGTAGGGCCAAGGCTTGTTTCACGTATCCATAAGGTATTTCATATATATTTTCTTTAGTATATATTTGTTTTTCACCGCTATTGCATAGACCATAATTGCCTATGTATTTCCAGGTGTTGCTCCCCCTCCCACAAAGTTATATGTCAAAAGAGAAAGGTGTTGACATTGAATGCAGAAGATATAACAATCCTGTGAGAGATTTCATTATATTTTAATCAATGCTCTTTAGGGCGAAAGCAGGACATTGTGACACCAGATGTCATAAATAATTATATCCTATTTTAGTGGTTGCTTTGCACAGTCACTATTGTTGCAAAGTTGGTGCTACTAGTACTCACAGAGACCAAGGTGGTGGACAAAAAGGCTATAGATGTTGATAACTGTATGGTGAGTTGGGGGAAATCATTTTGTCTTGCTATTAATGTGTTTAAAGGTTGTGTTAATGTTTATTGTTGAAGACTGCAATTAAACAAAGCAAAAGAGCAGTTCTATCTCATGCTTGGGTCATATTTGTGACATTGCGAATGCTTCTGGTATACAAGCTGTTCATGCATTTCTTCAAAGCAAAATAAAATGGGCTTGAAAATAGAGTCATACCTATGGAATGGGAGCATTTCAGTATATTAATTAAGATTATACACAACCTTCACAGTGGTAAGATAAGTAGTCATGGTTGGTAATTTGTTTTTTGCCCTGTGTAAGAGTTGCCTGCCAAGTTAACACTGCAGAGAAGCTGACAAGGTGTATCATAGACAGTATTGGGGGAGGGGTAGAAGGATGTTTGCATAATAGAAATAACTTTGAAAAGTTCAAGGACATTTTATTTTATAATGTTTTAAAATTACTTGATCACAGTGTTGCATTATTATTATTATCAACATTTTCCTTACCTTTATAAGACTTCTTCAGTTCAGATAACCTCCTGAATTATTATTTTTTTAAATTTTTAATGTAATTTTTAAAGTGGAGTAGTTCCCAGCAGAGCAGCAAATAAATCACCCAGTTTCTAGTTTTGGTCAATTTACTGTATCTCCTGTTGGTAGATATACATATGACTGTAACAAGGCTGAGGATTTTATTGTTCAGAAGTCGCATATGCCAAGTTATAATCCTGTAAGTAAGTCTTGCAATGGCTGGGATCTGTTTCATTGATGTTCTTTCTATTCAGGCCCCAAGGGAATGTTAGTATTGCTGGATTGTGTCCAATACTAGAATTCCATTCACAGAAGGCTCTTTCATCCAGGCTTCTGTAAGCAGAAGAGAAGGGGGGGTATTTTGCAAGTTTGGTCTTTCTGTTTCCCCCCATCCCAGCAATCCCACACAGTTCTAGAGAGTGCCCAAATTATTTGCAGCAAAAGAGAGGCTGTGTACAGGGCTGTGGCAAAAATGGTCTCCCTTCCATTCATAGATGCCTCCAATGAATCAAAGAGCATTCCATGAATGGAAAGGCACTGTTGTATACAACCTGCTGTTAGTGTTGTATGCAAAAGCAGCATCTAATTACTTGTGTGCCTTAATTGCTGTTTCTGCTGGGGGAAAGATATATACTTTAAAAAACAAAAATAAACTGAAACTAAACTGAACTGTGATACTTCTATTATGACCAAGTAATATCACAACATATTTTAAACTTTCCAGAATTCCTCCTCAGTCTTGGTGTTCAACAAATGAAAGGATGGTGGGAGGGCTGGAGTGGGTGTATATGTCAAAGTTGTTGATCATATTGTTCTGCCTGCAATATGTTACATTCTTAATACAAACTTAAATATTTTCTTCATCAGCTAATTATACTGAAGGATTGTGCCCAGTGTGTACTGGTGCAAAGCAATAATAGTCACTCTTTTCTGAAATTAGAAAAGCAGGCATTTATTTTCATGCTTCTAGCACTGTTTTTGTAGCTAATCAGTGTGAAGACTATTCATACCTAATATGATAACCCTGCTGTTTGTTTTACTGATGTCAAATCTCAGTCTTATGCATGGATGTAAGCTAAGTTCTATCTCTCTGTAAGGAAATAAAAGAATGAAATAGCTGGACTGAAGCTTTATCCTTGGCCTTTATATTACCCCCTTAACAGTATTCTAAGATTTTTTACAGATTAACATTTAACACCTCCACACAAAATCCCTCAATTTCTTTAAAGGACATTCTCATCCTAATGTGTATTAGGATTATAAATTGAAATAGTAATAGTATCACAAATGTTGAACAGTTGAACAAATAGCTATATATTGTGGTTGGATACTGCTTCCTTAGTGGCCTTAAGAAAAAATATTTAAGAAACTTACAACATGTTTCAGAAAATGGAAAGCTGTTAATATGGCCAAAGATACTTCTGTGCGTT
Organism: Podarcis cretensis; assembly: GCF_951804945.1. Lineage (NCBI taxonomy): Eukaryota > Metazoa > Chordata > Lepidosauria > Squamata > Lacertidae > Podarcis > Podarcis cretensis. The sequence continues at coordinate 49,047,562 of NC_137171.1, read as the reverse complement.
GGGTGAATCTGATGGCAGCTGACTTGGTCCTAGAAAGTCTTTAAGAGTGATTTGGAATGCTGGTATCAAACACGAGATCAAAAACTTCAAAACATACACAACAGTGCATACTTGTAGGAGTGAATGGGCAGCTATATAAGTGCAGCTTGCAACTGAAACCTCTACATTGCTGCAACAACACCTTGCCACTGTCAGGTTGTCAGACTATGAGATTTATTTATGAAATCGGCACACAATCCTGGAGATTTGTAGAGGGTGCCCTATTAGCCAGAGAATAGTACCTCAATAGAAGATAAAGTGAACGTAAGTTACAAGCAGATTTTTTTTTCCTGAGCGAGATTAATTTCCTCCAATCTCTTGTGTTCTTGGATAGCTGTAGAAAAGACAGAGTAGAGGGATAAAAGAGACATCAATAATATAAATTATCTTGGTATGCTAGAATACTAGAAACATTGCTTTAAATCACAAGTTTGCTACCTTTTCACTCTGCTTGCAGTAATATAAAATGCACATTTTTCAAAGACAAATTTGATTTTCTTGTGTTCTGCTTAGGGTGAATGCTTGCTTCATTTATCTCATTTTGTTATCATTGGTAACTCTCAATTGATGTTTCTATTTTAAACCAGCTGCTTTCTCTCTTAAGTAGTATATATCATACCATAGTACTGTATGTTTGTCTTTAAAAATCGACTTCTTCCACCCCACATTTCCCTTTGTAACACAGAATAAAGATCTGCCACAAAGCATTTAATATTTCAGTATTAAGCACTGAAGAACAGAAGGGAAAGAATGGAAGAGGAAGATGCCTTACTAGTCACTGTTGCATAATTTTGGAAAGTGAAACATGTCTTTTAGGAAACAATATAGTATTCTGCATGGCCATTTGTGTGTCTGTCTCAGAGAACAATTTTGCTACCGAGAGGAATTGGTGTAGACTAGATGACTTGCATAAATTGAATTAGTCTGACAAAGACATTTAGGGTGGGGGTCGAATGGACCATCATCCTGATGGAAAACAGAAGAAAGCCCTGGGTGACACAGCTTGACCTAAGATGTCAGTGTGGGTTTTCTGTGCGGTGCTCTCATTCAGAGTCACAATGCTTGTTTTTCAATAAAATCAATTTGATGGAGGTTCACCTTGCAATGCAGCATTTACTTTAAAGGTGGGCGGGGGATTGCATGGGGTGCATTATAATGAATACTACCCAGTTAAAAAGTCTGGCTTTAGGATGAACAATTTGTACATCCCTTAAAAAAATAGCTTACTAATCTTGGTCGGGTATTAGTGTCCTTAAAGTCCATGATCTATCCCATTTTTTATTATTAATTTTTCTATACCACCCTTCATCTGAAGATCACAGGCCAGTATAAAAGCACAAAATGCATAACATAATAACAAACAAAACAATAATACTCCAAGTTTAAAAGGCCATAGATTGTTTAATTAGCCAGAGGATGTCCAATTATTTTATTAAAAACAAAGGTTTCCTTTGGATGTTAATAAGAGCAGTTTGCTTAATTTTGCAATGCTCTTGGGTAACTGTTTTGTTCTTTTTATGAACTACAGTTTATGTATGTATTAGGCCACAAATATTAAGTAGAGGGGAATGCTGAGATTTTATTAAAGACGAGACTGAAAGGAGATATGATAGCCATCGTCAGATATCTAAAGGGCTGTCACATAAGGATTTTCTCCTGCTCTGGAGGCTAGGACCAGAACAAATGGATTCAAGTTACAAGAAAGGAGATTCCAACCAAACATCAGAAATAACTTTCTGACAGTAAGAACTTTTCATTCGTGGAACATACCCCCATAAGAAGTGACGGGCTCTCCTTCCTTGGAGGTTTTTAAGCAGAGGTTGGTTGGCCATCTGTCTTGGATGCTTTAGCTGAGATTCCTGCATTTCAGGGGGTTGGAGTAGATGACCCTCAGGGTCCCTTCCAACTCCACAATTCCATGATATTTACTTTTCTCATACTTAATACTTTTCTCTTTCTTCTTGGAACATACTGAAATTCCTAAGACTCTTAATTTGTATTTATTGAAACAGTTTTAATCACTTTGATCCCACTTTGTTCTGTACTCATTGTATCTCAAAGAGCGGTGAGACAAGGGGTTACTGAGAGATTTGTTCTGTAAGGCTACAGTACGCTCTTTTAGTAAGTCCTATGTACATATACCGGGGAGCAAATCTAATTGAACTCAGTACAGCCTGCTTCAGAGTAAACATCTATAGGATTGCACTACACATTACTTTATCTGTTGTATTTGTTGTCTTTCTATGCTATCTCAGGTGTGTTTCCCCTACAGTTCATGTCCTTGTTAACGTTAATCTGTAATAATAAAAAAGAGTTGTAAAGGCACAGACAAATTTGAAAAAATGCTTTTAACATCTGTGAGGGTAAATTTTGTATAATATTTAATCCAAACACATAGGAATAAGAATCTGCAGTTCCATTAGCTATGTCATCCCATAATAGCCATATACAGTATCCACAGTTCATGGAAATGTTAAAGCCTTCCCAGCAGTCACTTCAACACTTAACCTGCTGAAATACAGTAAATGTGCAACTATTTCTTTCCATCTCTAAGTTGTCTACAGCTGTGAGCATTTCTCTATGTCATTGTGTGTTTTTTGTTTATTTGTCCCTAATAAGTGTGTATTTTCTTTTCTTTTCTTTAGGGACTTAAGTGAAAACCAGATTCAAGGCGTCCCAAGAAAGGCTTTTCGAGGCATTACCGATGTGAAGAATTTGTAAGTCACATCTACAATAGAACTTGGGCTGAATATGAATTATTATATGCTACTGCTCTTAGGTATTTGAGGACCAGAGGCATACATGGAAATGGTTTCCATGCCTAGAAATCACTGGTCCACTTCCATGCTCTCACATTTGCATTAAACATAAGCACACACTTCCAAGATTCCATTGTCTTTCACAGGTCAATTGCCTGAGACAGCAGATGTTTCATCAAAGGGAGCAGACTGATAATTTGTTTAGCTTAATATTGTATGTTTATTGTAATTAGAACATACAGTATTTTAATGAAACCTTTAGGATTTTCCACCCGAGGTACTATGAGATCTTGGGCTAGCTCATCCTGTGGCTACAGAAAAACAAAGGGCTGCAGTACTACACTCACTTACCTGGTAGTAAGTCCCATGGAACTCAATAGGACTTACTTCTGAATAGAAATATATAGGATTGTACTGTTAGTGGAGCATCACATCACTTGATGGTATAAGTGAATAATGTAGTTGACTCATAATTCCATAAGTGCAGAAGTCCTTTGAACTGCAAATTCAGCCTAGTGAACTGTATGCTGCCCTCTGTTCAAGTAGTAATAGCTGTAATAGTATTTTGTATCTTGTTTTCTAAATTCAAAATGATTCAAATACTTTATTTTAGTAGTCTTTACAATAGCCCCATAAAAGTAGGCAAATATTACTTTCCACATTTTTCAAAAGACAATTGTTGCTGAGCTAGAGTGACTTGTCTAAAAACCTTGAAAACAGCTAAATTGTCAACTGGAAAGTTCCATTCCAACTCTTAACTGGTTTACTATGACATATACAGGTATTCTAGTGTTGATTCTTTTTATTATTCCATCTCTTAAATGTTCTGTGTGCCTGATGTTAAATTACATGCTAATCTTCTCTCTGTATTTTTAGTTTTAATATATGCACAAATTTAAACTGGAGGGCATTTTTTTATATCTATAATATGCCTTTCATTTTTTAAAAAATAACTCATAGCAGGGATTATTTGTTCCAAAACAGTGCATTTTTCTACTGTACTACTTTTTGTTGTTGTTTAGTCATTTAGTCGTGTCCGACTCTTTGTGACCCCATGGACCAGAGCACGCCAGGCACTCCTGTCTTCACTATACTACTTAGGTTTTATATATGTGTTGCTAAAAATAAATCTAGTGCTGGATACCAATTTGTGAAAATATTTCTTAACGTACTATAGACTGCAAATATACTTTAATAATTTTTGAAATTCCGCAGAATAAATTAGTGTATTATGATGTTGACATTACTTGAGCATTTTAGTATCCATTATTAATAACGACAGCTTATCTCTGTTAAAGTCAGTTCACAATTTAGAAACAAGACCAATGTAACTACAATTAAAACAAACAGCAAATTGTTATAATAGCAGTAGTGAAAGCATTGTGAACAAGTTAGTATTTAACTAAAAGCATGATGGAATAAAATTGTCTTCACTATCCACTGAAAGACAGTCAGAGATGGGGTTAGGCATACCCTGCCTCAGGAACCAATTGTACAATCTGGGTGCCACAAATGGGTGCCCTTTCTCTTCTGCCAAGTTACTGCAGCTGGGTCTCTGAAGTGCTGTAGAGTTCTCCCTCAGATATTTATGGGAGGAGATTGTTCACAGATTCCAATATACAATAAAACTGTGCTTTATGGAAACATAGGACAGATTTCTAGAAGCTTTAGAAGAAGTCACATATGTCACCTCATATACATTGCCTAGTTTTAAGCAATACTGTAGGTTAAAGAAGCCTGTTACTCCTTCTAGTGGTATTAAATCAGTTGTAGATCTTAATGAATTCAGGAAATAACCCTTTGCCTGTCACTTTAACTTTCACAGCAATTCAATAGCTAGGCCTATTACTATACTATTAAAATTATGTCACCAAGTTGAAACTTCCTATAAGAAAAATTACTTGTAGCATAAGTTAATTTAATGAATGGATTAATCTCATCCTTCACCATCTGTTCAACACCTAATTATGAATACTAAAAGCACCTATTTCATAATTACATCATTAAAAACTATGATTGATTGAAATACATGTTCCTCATGTTGGTCTGAGGATGACTCCTCCTCTGCATAAAGCAATCTTCTAAATAAGATTTTACTGCAATCTTTTATTTTAATTTCTTCATCCACTTATAATGTAAAGAGGTTTTCAGGCCTCTAATGTTGGTCTCAAAAGCATATTCTGGAACATAAAACAATCAAAGTAACAGTTTTACAAAGTAATAATTGAATATTTGAAGGAGCTGAGTATGTTTAGCCTCGAAAAGAGGAGACATTATAGCCATCTTCAAATATCTTAAGGGCCGTCACATGGAAGATGGAGTAAACTTGTTTTCTCCTGCTCTGAAGGACCTGACACAATGGCTTCAAGTTACAAAAAAGGAGGTTCCAACTAAACACCAGAAATAACTTTCTGACAGTAAGAGTTGTTCGACAGTGAAATGGAAGTGCGGCTGTTGAATGCATACTTGAAGCAATAACCTTTCCCAGAACAATTCAAACTGTTTCCCATCTGTTCAGTTGCAGCCCTAAGTGGTGGGAATTACTACAAAACTGTATTGGTTCTCTTCATGGTATGTCTGAAACAGGATGGGCATATAGTGTTGAATGTGTAAAGACTTTTGCAGCTCACTTGCCTGACATTAAATTAGTACTGAAAGACTTCCTAGAACTAAATTTGACGGCCAAAACAAGAAATGAAGTCCATGGTGTTTTATTTCATGTGATAACTTTTGTCTGTGTTAACGTTAGCCATGTGGTACAAAATATTAGCTGGCATAGATATTTGCAACAGGGTCATCCAAGCTAGGGATAACACACTGGATGCTGAAGTAGCAATCATAGACAAAACTTCAAAACAACTGGAAATGAATGTGGAATGAAGCCAATTTGGTTGTGTCAAACTAAAATATAGAAATAAAACCCTCCCGTAGATGTGATGGAATTAAGGTCAAGAGGTCATGCCTGTGTGACACCTGACAGAGGCTAACTTGGAAGAAATGAATGACACAGATGATACTTCATAAGTGTGTTCTTCACATTTTGGTAGACAATGTTGTAACAGGACTAACTGTCCACTTCAATGCCGTTAAGCAGTTGGCAGAAATATCTGATTTCTTGTGGAAATATCTTTCCATATCTGAAAGTGTTGTGGAGAGAAAAGCTTTATCTTTATCATAGCAATATCCTGCTGACCTTGGTGGTGATAATTTTGGAAAAGAAATGCAACATTCACCCTCAGTACATAAAGTTAATTTTGTAAATGTACAGTTAAAGCCATTAGATCTGTTGAACTTGTTAACCGAGTACAGACTTGCTTATCCATTTCCAAATGTTACACAAAAGGTCAGTAAAGCTCTTTTAAAAAAATAAATAGTAAGTTTATCTACCTTTTTATACTAATATTAATGTGTTCTGATGATCTGATCTGCATTGCAATATAAAAGGATGTTCCAATGTGAATTCTTTCTCCTTCTGTATTTTAGCATAAACAAAGATGTTCAAATCAAATGTTCTTTCTTATCTCTGATCCTCTTTTAATTTATTGATATTTATTTATATTTATCATGGAAGGAGTATGAGAGCATAAGGCCTTAAATGCAGGAAATCAACAGAACGCTCCACTCAACCCCTCTCATGTCTTCCATATCCCTTTTGATTTTATAGGCTGCACCTCATGGCATAAACTTATAGTGGGTAGAAACGGAATGACTAATTGAGAATGGAAGGGGCACAAAAGAAACTTTGTACCCCCTGATAATTCCTCTCAGAGACCCTGTCTATACCTACCAGTGGGAGACACTTCAAGCTGGGACATTCAGCTGTCTCTCACCTGATACTTGACTTTAAAACACTTTTCTTACAAGAATCTTTTGTAAACTGCTTTAAGCTTCTTGGGATAAGAAAAGTTGCTTTCTTGGCCTTCTGCTGCTTGTTTCCAGCATTATGGAGCCGTCTTGCTCGCTCGCTCTCCAAATCTTATCCCGATTTGATTCCTGTTCACAATTTCTGGAATTGTGAAACATCTAGTCAGAAGAAGCACAAAGGATGATGATACTGTGGTTTTAAACAATGCATCTGCAAGGCCAAGATTCATACCTCAGTAAACCCAGAACAGAGATAATCTGTACACTGAGACTACCTTTTCTGATACTGCCTTGCTGCTGCATCTGAAAATCTTTATTGGAAGTGAAACATCCCCGTTCTCAGCGTGTGCAGTAGAAATTTTATGAATTTGATCATAAACTGCTTGGATGCCATAACACCCCTAACAAGAAAGCTTTTTAAAAAGGGCAATCTTCGCTCCAGTGTCCAGGAAGCTATATTCTTCAATTGACAGAGTAACCTTGTCAGTGGTTTACAGCAGCAGCCTATGGGGCAGGAAACCTTGGAGAAGCAGCTGGAGATAGCATAAAACTACTCACAGAAAGAGAGGCTACAGAGAGTTGAGCAGTTACAGATAGATTATAAAAAGCATGACAGTTGTAACCATGGGCTCAGACTCCACTTCTTCAGGCAATGAAGTCAGAGAGAGGAAATTGCCCTCTAGGCCAGCCACAGATATACATACTGAATCAGAGGCACTGGTTCTAGTGGAGCCTGTTGCGTCAATGTCTCTCCAGTCCAAGGAAGTTGTATTGTCTTTGGCCTCCAACTCAGAAGCCATGGTGAAACCACAGCCCTTGTCCACTGATCAATCAGATTCAACAGGCTGGGTCCTTTTAAATTAAGAGGCCTACTGAGAAAGAGCTGTAGTTCATATTGAAGGTTCACTCTGAAAATGCTGAAATGGCATTTGAACTCTGATTTTATGGAGTCTCCAGCCTGAACCCTGCCCAGAGCTTCAAGGGTACCATTGGAACTTCACCTTAGAACTGCTGAAGATGTCACTCTAAACTATGACACCTGGTTCTGGGTATCCAGCAGGAGACATAAAAATGCACCTAACCTTGAGCTGGAATTACAGATAAGTCTACAGCATCTTAGGCACTCCTAGACATACTTGTGGTTGTTGGCTTCTTCTGCCTTGCTCCTTCTGAGCACAATCCTTGACCTCTTTGGGTTGCTTCAACACAATGGATCATTTTATATTACTTTACTTTCTTTATGATATGTCTCCATGATTTTGTCCTCATTTGGTTCTCTCCCTAGTCCCTACCAGTCCAGGCATCCCTTCTTAATAATTTCACAGTCTCTGAATCAGGTGTCATTCATTCTCCATCTAAAGGAACCAATCGGTGTTAATTTCATGTCCATTTTCACAGGGTTATGGTCGGAGCAAGCTTTTGGGCAGATTTCCACTTTCCGTATCTTAGGTGCCATCCCTCTTGTAATCCAGATTTGGTCAATTCTTGTCCATGTCAAATCCCATGACTTTCCAGACAATCTATACATAGATGTCATCCAGTTCTACCTCTCTACTGAGTATTTTCTCCCTCTTTTTGTCCAAACTTTCCAAATGACTTGGTTGGATATTTCCAAAGTAATGCTTCACTGTTCACAAAATCAACCTGTCAGACCCTAAAATTATTATATTTTCTCCCAACCCCATTTTGCCTCATATCCACTGAAAATGTCACCAACAGAGACTCCATCTCCTCAGAGTATTGCAGAAGAATGATATCAATCAACATTTGATGATCTCCTTCTACAGGTCAATAATAGAAAGTGTCCTTTCATACTGTAACATGGTGTGGTACGGTGGTTGGACATCATCTGATAGGAAGTGCCTACAGAGGGTGGTGAATACAGCAAAATATATTATAGGCTGTCCTGTGAATCTGCTGGATGAAATAGCGGAAGAACGTTGCCTCAGGAGAGTGAGGACAATTCTCAGGGATGATTCACACCCTGGCCGGCACTTTCTTGATCTCCTTCCCTCAGGCAGAAGATATAGAAGCATGATTAGTCACACCAACAGGGTAAAGAACAGCTTCTATCCATGGGCTGTTAGGCTGCTGAATGAAAAGATAACAACAGGGCAACTGACTTTCGGGTTTGGTGGGTGTGCGTCAGTAAACGAGGGGAATTAAGACTAAGAGAGCTGAGTGGGGGGTGCTCGTGTAATCTGACTGTATACAAGTTGTACAAGTGACTACAGTTTGGCTCATATTGGCTCCAGAGTTTGTGACCTTTGCCCTTTCTGCATATGAGCTCTTATAGGAAGAAATGCATGGGAAACTAATTGACACATAGATTGCACCCTGCCCATTGTATATGTACTTTATGGTGGCAATCTGATGAGATAATTCCCCAAGAGAAAACAATTCCTCTTGGCTTAATTGCAGTAACTAGGATAGGGTACAGGTTGGATCACCATGAAGAAGACTATATTCTAATGAATATAGTCCATGAAGAAGAATATATTCTAATTTGCAAACTAAGTAACCGAGAATGTAATTTGATTTCCATCCAGACTTAGATTCCAGTGCCTAGTACAAAAAGTGGCTAGAATTCTGGCCTCTGCAACTGGAACACTTTTCCTGCAATTAAAGTTATGCAGCTGGGTGCAGTCAGTGAAATCTATGGAAGTATGTTTAAAAGATTGCTTTGGAATGTTGGGCAGAAGAAACATTTGCATTCCTTTTCTGTTTCTGGGGGTAGGCTTTGCTAGTCAGGGTGGATCTTTCAGCAACAATTCACTTAAAAGCCAGACTTGTCACCCTGCCCCACTCCAGCACTGGCCTTAGTCTTTGCCCAGTCACTCTTATCCCAGAAAAACAGCAGGTCAATAAGGGGTTAAATTAGAACTTTGAAGATATTAAAATAAAGCTATAAATAATTAGGATTGCCATTTACACATCACCAAAGAAGAACAGATGCATCACCAGAAAAGGGGGGAAATGGCATAGATGATATGCATAACATTTGTGCATATTAATTTTTATGCATGGATCCAAATTTAGAAATTGTTGTTATAGTTTAAATAGAAACATCTCACCATAGATGGCCTCTGCTGTCCAGGTGCTAAGTGTTGATGACCCTTCCTTCTGGTTCTTTAAAGCAGACTTGGATCAAACGTACTTTCAAAAAGTGAACACAGTCAAATAGAGGATTGCCCTCTATAGAGTAGGACACCCTAACATGTATAGATTAGAGGTGAAATTTTATCAGTAGCAAATCTAAATAATTGGAGCAGTCACAATTTAAAATTTTATTTAGACTGTGTGTTAATCTGTGTGTTATTTACCTGTGTGTTAATCCAATTGAACTCAATGGGCCTTGCTTCACAGAATTGCATTGTATATTTTAATTCTTTTCATGCTATGTTTGACATTGCTTGTGTAATTAAGCAATTTCATCCAGGTATGTCCTATGTTTAAAGAAACTTTCTTATGTACGCCGACAGAATTATCTTCAACAGATTTTGCTGTTACTTATTCTCATTGTGGAAATGTTTACTACAGAGTTATATACACATTTTGGTACATTTCTCTTTTTAGTAGAACTATGATTAGAGCTTTTTGTGCTCAGGACTGATACTCAGCTTTCCTTTGTGTCCTAAGTGCAACTGTATTGACCTCAGTTTTATACTTGGAGAATGGGAAGAGGAGGTTTTGTAAGGTCATTGGCTATTGTTGAGTTGTTGTCATCAGTTATGTTAACCTGCTCAACTATGACCTTGAATGGAACATTCTTTACCTTCCTTGTTTGATGCTGGAGTCAAATGTTTATAATGGAATGGTGCCTGAAAAATGTCACTTTAGCTCAGAGGAATAGTTTCCATAACTAAGTATAATTCATATGACTAAATGTTGCATGACTGTGTTTAATGTTTCATTCAGTTACATCAAAACTGGGCAGCAAAAGAAGTCAAAGGTTGAATAGTAAGGATAGATAAATACATGAGTTTAAAGCTGACCTTTAGCAAAATTTATTGCCATTGATATTAAACAAAATCTCCTTGTCAGGCACTTGATTGGAACATTTAACTAAATTAATTTGGTCTGTGCTGTATGTTGTGTAGCTGTGTAGCTTTGCTAAATAGATGGCAGTGCGATTCAAAAATCATGTAAAATCCAACATTCTCAATTTTTTATCCCTTTGACTCAAAGATGTACACTTAGAGGTGATCCTTGACTAATTTATGCTGACTTCATGCCAACTTCGGATATATTTGTTGAAGATTTCCTGTAGCATATATTTGGGGCTGTCAAGGAGGCTTTTATCCTAGGGAAAAAATTGTGCTGGTTTTAATTACAATTTTAAATAGCTCTATAACCATTGTGAACTCTGGGTTTACATCATTTTTATGATAGCCTCATAGTTCCTGGTTTATTGATTTTGTAATTTGTTTCATTACATTTAATGCAAACCTTTTGTACTGAGTTACTCTGTTCTCCGGGGATTGTTGGGAGGGGGGAGGGTCAACATGTAGTGTTGGCCAAAACAGCAGAACGCATATAATTTAACCATGGACTGAACCAATCGTGAAGGGCTATTAATACTGTTCAGCAAGATGCTGCAGAATTATGCCAGTGTGACCCCTTCACTTAAACTCAGTGGGAGAGCAAGATTTTGAGGCAGTATTTGTGTCTGCTCAGCACCCCCTTTTTCAACAAAGTGGAAATCATTCTAGGAATATAGCTCTGTGACATAATTGATAAAGGTGGGGCAAAATGGTTGGGGAATTGTTTTCTACATATGCATATAAGCAATGAACTCATGCAGTCTAATGATGTCGGCCATAGAATATTTCTTAGACTTAGAACTGATCTGTATATAGAGTAGAAGTATAAGGGACAGTATGCAGGGAGAAGTCTAGCCTAGAACTGTTTCTCTGACATATTAGCTTTCTAAATGCAGGGCTGGTGGCAATTAGTAAAGCTAGATTACATTTTAGTTAAAAAAAACAACAGACTCTTGTGGCATCCTCAAAGCTAACAAATTTATTATAGTGTAAAACAGAACAACAGATTAAGTTACAGTCTTCTTTTGGGAGATGTTGGATTTGTACATTTATGTGTTCCTGTTGTACTCATTTTGTATATATGCAGACTATATAAGAAAAAGTAAAGCGGGTGGTCTGTATCTCAAATGTCTGACTATCCGTTAGCGGAAATTAAAACAAAAATGAAAAAAACCCTCAAGCAATAATTTTTAGGAGGGATGGAGAGGATGAAAAAAATAGGAAGCTTAACTGCTCAGGTTTTATGTCTGTGTTTTAAACATTTAAAAACCTATGCTTCCTGCAATGGCAGAGGTGGGGTATAGCATAACTCAGCGGTAGCCCATGCTTTGCATGCAAAAGGCCCCAGATTTAATTCCTGGCATCTCAAGGTAGGGCTGTAAGAAGAGATCTTTGTTTGGAGAGCTGCTGCCAGTCAGTGGAGGCAGTACTGTGTGAGGTGGACCAATGGTTTGATTCAGTACAAGGCATACTGGATATTTGACATCCTGATGAGGCAGGGCTGCATAATCAAACTTCCCAGTGTCTTTTTATTTTCCTAAAAGCTGCTGTGGGAGGGAAGTAGTTTGGGTTGTGGTTAGAGCACTATGAAAGGTTGGCTTTATCCCTTTCAATAGCCCTAATTCCTGAATGCAAAATCCTGTCCTCTCTATTGCTGCTGTTAGGTGTAGAATACCACCATGTTCCCCCCTCTGTAGTTAATAGCAGCCGCTTCCAGGGAAATGCAGAAACATGAAGTAATCTGAAATTAGGGTTAAAGTCAGTAGTGGGTGGGGTGCTGCTGCTCACCTGTCCCCCCCCCCCCCCGCCGCCGCCATTCATGTTGCTGCTACTTACCAGGAGGTGAAGAGCAAGATGGCAGTGAATTTAATGTGGTGTGAATGCACCAGTGGAGCCATTTTGGTGCTGTCACTGCTGCTTATCAGGATGGGACAGGGCGATGGCAAGGCCAAGCTGACAAGCAGAATGGTAGGAGCATCTGACTGACTTTGCCAGTGCACATGTGCACCTCCATCCTCACCACTGCTCTGCCCCATTCCCATCCAAATGAGCTTCAGTGATGACAGTGTCAGGAGAATTGCTCTGCCGGTCTGTCTCACTGTATGTGCTGCTACTTCAGGTGTATGTGTACAGTATAGAATTGCAGCCTTAGGAATCCTTTTTTTCCTTCTGCAAAATTTAAATGCCCAGAAAGTGTTTTTTGAATGTGAATTGATAATCATTTGAAACATGTATCAGTTTGGAGCTGAAAACTGAGTAGAGAACCCTTAAGTCCTATATCCACCCCACCCTTCCCGTTACACTCTGCTAGGTACAAGGCTGTTAGGTTTTCTTCCAATAGCTAGAGGAGGTGCAGTTCATTATTATTTATTTGGAAGCTTTGAGAGGTTTCCGAACTGATGGATAATAAACATCAATTCACATCAAAAACTTTGATTTCTAAAGTACATTGAGATTTTTAAAGTGGATGTAAAGTGCTTTTAAGAGTATTCTAAGTAGAATTCCACTGGCTTTGATCTAAATTTAGTCATACTTTAAGTAAATCCTTTGAAATTTATGAGATTTCAGTTAGTAATGGCTAATTTAAGTGTCATTGATTTCACTAGGTCTGTTGAAAGTGAAAGTGTTGATCCAGCCCCATCCACATTATGAAAATCCCAATCCGTTTTATTATGAAAGGTTCTGTTACTTAATGTATGGCAGGGATAGGAAAACTGTGGCATTTTAAATGTTGATGGACTACAGCGCCCCTTCTCTCTGACCATTAGCCAAGCTGTTTGTGGCTGATGAGCGTTGGAATCCAACCACAGCTGGAGAGCTATAGGTTCCCATCCCTGAATATGAACTAGGAAAATCAAAGTTTACAAACAGTCTTTCTTCAGTGTCACATTATAATCCATATGCAATATCCTCCTTTGGAAAAGGGTGCAAGAGTTTATTTTTGAAATGTAGAAAAGTGTCTTGAATGTGACTGCCAACTTTAATTTGTTTGTCTCAATCTTCAAGGATGTTCTCACACTAAATTGTGCATTTCATGTTTCCTACATCCCTTGAAAATGAATTGAGGTTCATATTTGAAACGAAGAAAGTTATCCTGAATGTCTACACCAGCAATCATTTCAGTGTTATCCAGTAGACATACTGCACTATATTCAAGCCAAGAGGGATAATGCAGTAATTTTCTTAAACTTTAAGACTGTGGGATGCAATTTTCAGAATAAAATTCCATGCTTCATGTTTTAACCAATGTTTGACCTACACACGCACACACACATGTTCTCACTTTGAAAATATTATGAGGGAGTTGAGCTGGGGTTTTAAGTTGAATTTTGTTTTGAATGTGTGTACCAAACTTTATCCTGTTGTCTCAGTGCTCCAAGAGTGTTACTGCATTACAAACAAATGGGGAGGAATTCAACGTCACACTAAGGCTGTCAGGGCAAGCATTTCAGTTTGCTGAATGGAACAATCCCTCTTCTCCTTACCCTGTGCACTGTTCTGGCCTCCTGAGCCAATTTCAATAGAGTGAGGGAAGCACTGTTATACAAGCAGAAACTAGTGCAGAGGGCTTCTGCTAATGGGAATCATTAGTTGAATCCCACCATTGGAATTCAAGCAGGCTATAACCCAGGTTAACCCAAAAGACTTGGTCTTCATTTGGTCAATAGGATCATTTTTTAAATATTGTTTTCTTAGTTACTGAAACAAATCAGAAGTTGAGTTCTCAAGAGGAATGCTTCTTTTAGAAGCCAGTGTATAACTGTGGCAGCATTTATCTAGTGGGAGCAAATCCGAATTATTAAATCTGCCTATACAAGTGATAAAATCAGATCAGACTGTCCTGTAGTTTAATTAATGGCTTCAAAAGTCAATTCTCCTCTTCCCAAGCAGCCATCTTCCCCCAATTTAAATTATTATTTTTAGAAGTCAAGATCCAATATCTGATGCAAAGTTGAACATTCACAGTTTTGGTTCTGAAAGGATTATTTAATGATTTTTTAGAGTAGAAAACTCCACACAGCATATGAAAAGGGATTTCAGTTTGAACAATGTTAACTTAACCCCCCTTTTCAAGTGGTTTGGATCTTAACCTAGATATTGTAATATTGTCATCATATACAGCACCATTGAAGTACATGGTGCTTTGCAGTTGCTTAAGCAAAAATCTGTAAGCTCTTGATGCCCTTAGAATTTGAGAGTTGAGAAAACAACAAATGGGAGAAGAGTGAGACATAGTATAAGATGTATAAGTTGCAGGATTTGCTATCAAAGGCTGAAACGTGGTTGGGACACTTAACATCTCTTTGAGAAAGGCCCTAATGACTACTTCCCCTCCCTTCTGATATTTACTCTTCCCCACTGGGCAGTGGAGAACAACAGATGGTTATCAGTCAAGAGTAACTAGGGAAACCAATAAAACCTTCACCAATTGCTATGGAGATGGTCTTTTATGTGTTTGGTATGCAGTGTTCATTACATCAGCAATTGAGCAAAATGAAACAAGGATGTTGTAAAAATCCTGAAACTGAAAAGTGGGGAAGGGAATGAGGGAGATTTAAGATTTTAATATGATCATTAAATTCGGATCTGTATTTTTCAAAATATTTACTTCCAATATAACTCAAGGCCATTCTCAGTCTAAAGAAACAGCAAGTTTGCAAGCCATACAAATTAAAATAAATGTGAGTGTGCACATACATGCACATATGTGTACGGCGTGCAGGCATTCTTGCAAAGTTGGTAAGAGCCTGTTAGATCTTTGCAGTAGCCTGCAGCTAAGGCATAGTTCTGGTAAATGTAGGTGAGTGTCAAGTGATCCTTCCCAAACTAGGAAGGAGGTGGAAACTTTTGTGATACCTACAGTACTCATATTATAGCATTTATTTCATTAATACAATTTATATTTGGCATTTATCAATTTCTTAGAATGCTTAGTGCATTTAACATATATTTTATTGTTGTAAGCATTACAAAAAAACCGTCTTTAAGATAGGTTGGTAGTATTATTACCATGTTATAGTTGTCGGAAAGTGTCAGAGAAAGCTTCCTGCCTAAAGCCATCTAGTGAGTACATGGCAGAATCAAAATTCAAATTCTTATTTCTTTAGTACTATGGTTCATAGGAATCTGCCTTATACCGAGTCAGATGATTGGTTCATCTAGCTCAGTATTGTTTACACTCACAGTATTGTTTTCACTCAGCAGGGGTCTCCCCCAACCAAGCGACACACTGAAACTGGGATATTTTATTTACAAAGCATGTGCTTTACCTCTAAGCCATAGCTCTCCCCTTGAATTTTATTTGAATTTTGTTTGTTTGCAGGGAAGTAATTAACTTTCATTTTAATAATGTGTAGAATATGCAGTTTGTAAATATGTAATTGCTGCAATTTAAAATTTCTTCACCTTCAGCAATTCAGATCCTTAGCAAGAAAAGCATTTGAAATAAAGTTCAGAACCTAATAAAGTCTAATTCCATATGATAACTTCAGAAGAAATAAATTGTGGGTGTTTCCATTAACCAGTTTTTGAAAGCAGGAAGAGTCCCATTTAACTGGGGGCCTTAGTCAGTTGTGACTAGTCTTTGGCCTTCTTCTCTCAAAAACAAACACAGAATGTTTTGCAATGTACTTCAAAAAATAAAATTGGCATCACATAGTTATATACGTAGATTCGATAATCATATATTTATCATTCTAAAAAGCTGTGAATGTTAAAAACTTTCTTGCATATTAGGAATTCTGACTAAAGTGATAGAAAACAAGTACCGTATTTTTCCGTGTATGGCAATATTTTTTCCTTAGAAATAATAGGCCAAAATTGTGGGTCGTCTTATACATGGATAGCAAAGGGGGGACAGGCGATTGGTGGCAGCAGACAGCAAGAGATTGTCAGCGGCGACTGGGTGTGTGATTGGTTGCTGCAGCAAGGTCTGCTGACAATTGGCAAAAAAATCTCAACAACTTTGGGCAATTCCCCCCCCCCCATTTTTTTGTTGCAGTCCCAAGAAATTGGGGTCGTCTTATACAGTGGTGCCTCACAAGACGAAATTAATCCGTTCCGTGAGGCTCTTCATATAGCGGTTTTTTCGTCTTGCGAAGCAAGCCCACTGACAGCTTAGTGGATTAGCGCTATTAGCGGTTTAGCGGCTTTTAGCGATCAGCTGTTAAGTGGCTTATCAGCGGATCAGCTGATAAGCGGCTTAGCGGCTTAGGAAAAGGGGGGGAAGGGGGAAAAACCCGCAGGAACTCGCAAGACATTTTCGTCTTGCGAAGCAAGCCCATAGGGAAATTCGTTTTGCGAAGCGCCTCCAAAACGGAAAACCCTTTCGTCTAGCAGGTTTTCCGTCTTGCGAGGCGTTCGTCTTGCGGGGCACCACTGTACATGGGAGCATGTTATATACGGAAAAGTACGGCAATAATTTTCAAGCAACAGTATTTTTTTTTTGTGTGGGGGAAGGGAGAATCTGCCTTTACTACAATCTGACTACCCAGTCAGTCAGATTTCTGTGATGACTGAGCATGCTCAGTTTTCAGTGGCTTGCTTTTAGTTATCCCTCCACCTCTTTTAGCTCCCCCGCAAAAAAATACCCAAAGCAAATTAGTTTACTTTAGAATCAGTTAACTTTAGAATTCCCCAAGTCTGCAGATTCTGTCCTCTTGTGTTGGTATTCGGATAACTTCACAAAATAATATATAGTTCACAAAATAGTATGTAGAGTACTGTAGGGTAGGAAAACAACTAAACTGAATGGGTAGAATAGCAGTCAATATGGAAATCTTACCTGTTCTGCTTTCTATGCTTTTGTTCTTTAAATTCCCCTTGCAGCTCAGAATATGACAGGCATCCCCTAGAACCATAGCTTTCTTTCCAGCCCTTCTAAATCTGGTTTCAGGATAATATAAGCTTCAAGGTTTTTTGTTTTAAAAGTTACGATATTTAACTTAAAATATATTGTAATGGATTCTTTAAGGTGTATCAATGCGGTTATTGCATCCTTACTTGGAAGAAGGCAAGATCCTACTGCATTCTAATTCACACATTTAATAGTTATGCTGTCATTTATATAAAACTGGGAAAAGTGTGTTTTGAATATTTTGTAAGTTCAGTGAACTTTCCACTGCTGACAAAAATCTGCTACATCATTCTGAATGGATATTGCATTTAGATGATTAAACACAGAAATATAACAGAGAAATGAGAAATATTTGCACTTAAGGTATTAGTCACATTGGTTATGATAATTTTACTAGCACTAAAAGTGCACCAAAGTATAGAAGAAGTGGGAATATTCTGTTCTAGGATCCATAGAATTTATTGACAGATTACAATTCTAATTACACACAAACAAACATGTTGTATTATGATTGTGTTTGATATGAGGGTTTCTCCCTTTTCATTTATTTTATATGGATAGAATGATTTGAATTGATTTCCTGCAAAGTTTACAATTTCAGAGATTTGTAAATGTTTTTTCATGCAATTTATGTGGGAAAAAAACCTGTTGAAAAGTAACACAAGAAATGTCCTGTGGCAAAAGGAATAATGATCTATTGCTTTAGATATTTAAATGAAGCTTATTCAAGGGCTTTTGTTGGCTGCTAAAAATTTATAACTTGCTATACAGGGCTCTAACATGGGTGGGCAAACTAAGGCCCGGGGCCCGGATCCGGCTCATTCGCCTTCTAAATCCAGCCGGTGGACAGTCCAGGAATTAGCATGTTTTTACATGAGTATAATGTGTCCTTTTATTTAAAATGCATCTCTGGGTTATTTGTGGGCCTGCCTAGCATTTTTACATGAGTAGAATGTGTGCTTTTATTTAAAATGCATCTCTGGGTTAGTTGTGGGGCATAGGAATTTGTTCATTCCCCCACAAAAAATAGTCCAGCCCCCCACGAGGTCTGAGGGACAGTGTACCGGCCCCCTGCTGAAAAAGTTTGCTGACCCTTGCTCTAGAACCTCTGACATCCTGTTGCCTGCCTGAATTTTTATTGGAATTGTTTTTGAGATGATTTTATTGTTTTATCTCTTGCTGTTTTCCTCCCCAGTGCTGTCAGGCAAGGAAGGTCCAGAGGAAGATATTAACTCTTTATTGTCAAAAGTACACTTAGAAGATAGGGAAAGGCATGTCAGTCAGTCCTACAAATCTCAGCTACTTCTAAGTGTGTAGCTGATGAGGCAGTTGCAGCAACAGGAAGGCACCACCCTCATTCTCAGCTTATATATCTTCCCCAGCTGAGCTGTGAGCAAGCGGTCTAAGATTCAGCCTGCGTTCAACCGGTGTCTGCTCCTCCCACTTCAATCCTCTTCTGATCCTGGGAGACAATGAAGCAGGAGGTATGGAGGCAGGAGGAGGAGGACGTGTGGAAGCCCTAGACTCTACACCAGCCTGACCTCTCCCTCCCTCCTCCAGCATCTGCCCTTCACTTTCCAATCCTGCAGCTTAGCCTGCCTCTGACTCTTGCCTCCTGGCTGTTACAGGTTCCTTAGATCATGGATCTCTTCTTCCAAGTCAGTCTCCAACCCCACCTTCTCCAGTGCCCTGTCATCTGTATCCAGCCACCACTCCGCAGTGTCCAGACAGTCCCTGACACTGGGGCTCATTTGGGAAGGAAAGAGAAGATATGTTAAATAAATACATGAAAGTATGAGAATTTTTTTTTAAAGGCTACAATTATAACAAAATAAATGTAATCCATATATAATATTATACTTAGAATATCCATCAAAACTGAATCCCTTGTATGATGTTGATAGCAGTAGGGAATATGTCGTCTTATTTTTTGCTGAAATGTGTCTATTGAATTCTGTCCCACAGTTGTTTATATAACCTTATTTTGTAAGTCCCAGATTTCCCTCTTCCATTGGTCTGTTGAAGGTATTGTGTCTGCTGTCCATGCCTTTGCTATGAACCTATGAATAGCCGAAAACTGTGCATTACTGTCTACCTGATGCTTTGCATAACTCAAAAACATTGTTACTGGGTTCACTTGCAATTGACAACCAGCTTGTTATTTAATTATTTCTCCCCATAATTAATTAAGCAACAATCCCACCAAATATGGAAAAATGTAACCTTCAACTTTTCTAAGCCTCCAACCGATATCTGATGCTGTTCCTTTAATTAATTTATTTAGAGTATAATACTATTTTGCGTTATTTTATAAAAAAAATACTGTTTGAGGTTTACTTTAATTAAGTTTATTACCTTCTGTTTGTATGCACAGCCACATTTTTCATCAGAAATCTCCGCAATGAATTCCTTCTCCCAATTTTTTTTAACCGATTAGATATGTCTGTGCATTCCTCTTGTCCTTTAAATTCTGAAACATGGGCTTACATAAATCCTGAACTTTTGCAGATTTAGGCTGTATCTAGAACAGTGTCTGCTTTCTCTAAAGAAACTTCATAAGAGTCTGGGTTCAGGCAAGCACCAACACAAATGATTTTTGGAAACTATTATAAACATATTTATGCTCTCAGGCCTTTGCTGGTGTTTAATTCCAGTAGATTGTTATGTTTTTAACTGAGCCCTGGGATATTAGCTGCAGTGTGTGTGTGTGTGTGTTGTGTGTGTGTGTGATTTTAGTGTTGATGAATTATTCTTAAAATCTGATGTACGCTGAAGACTGATGTGAAAGGAAGTATAAAATGTTTGAGAAATACTTTAGTGCGCATTTTATATATGTGTTATATAAAAGCTTTTCTCGTACCATGTTCAGTAGCAAGAGAGACTTTGTATGTACATAGGAGCTGTTCTGAAAGTCTGTTGAAAGTGCAGAAGAGCATAGGAAGATACTTTGTACTGGGTCATTCTACTGATCCATCAAGCTTGGCTTTTTGGCACAAACTAGCAGTAGCTCTCCAGGGTTTCAGGCAGGATGTTTCACATCATGCCTGGAGATGACAGGGGTTGAACCGCGGACCTTCTGCATGCAAAAGTAGATAACCTTCCACTCTCCACCCCCAAATACCTCAGGTGCAGAGCTTGCCACCTTGGTCGTACTCCTCCCATGCATGTACACAAAGAGATTGTGTAAAAAGTGTTCAAATCTCTCAGCAGTTGCATAATACAGCCTAAGGCTTATAGTTAGTGCTGGCTGCACCTAAGAAAAGATGGATGGAAAGACTTCAGAATGCGAGTATAGCACTCATATAAAACAAACACAGTTTGTCTAGGTGCATGTTAGGCTAGTACATTAGATTTCTCCTAAAATATTAATAGACTTAAACGGGATCATTTCAAGTGCAGAGCCTGAAATGGCAGTGGAGGGCAAAAGGGGGGGCGGGGTGAACTACCCAAATCAACCTGCTTTCATCTCCCGCTGTTCCTGGCTCTTCCCTGAGGCTACCTGCAAGTTAAGAATATAAAAATATCTCTACTGTATCAGATGAGGGATCTATCTGGTCCAGCATTGTTTCTAATAGTGTCCAGCTCTTATTATGTCTAACTGATTTTGTAAAAATAATCATAACTTTAAAAAAGCTGAATGAAACTGAATAGTCAGTCACATACCTCTGGGAAGGCGACATAAAAGAAGACAGCCTTTCCCCCTGTTGTTTGTGCTCTCTGTGTGTAAAATAGTGGGAGAGCACATAGAGCTTTCTTTCCTCAGAGAACCTTGCAGATGCTAAGTGACTGCTTTAATATATTTTACTTAAAGTGTGTCAAGGGAAGGACGGATTTAGGTTTAACGCTTCATACCTATTTTATCCCACTCATCAAAAGGTGCACTAGAAGTTGAGGAACTTAATATCTAAGGCTGTTGAATTCCATCCTGTCGTCAGTTACTGCCTAGGGATGGGGCAGAAATTTTATTCCATTCCAATTAAAGGTGAATTTACCTATTCTGTACTTTCTTAAACAATATTCAAACCCATATTATCTTTCAAAATTTGTGCATTTTTGGATTTTGCAACACATTTCTACAGCCAAGTAATGCATATACAAGGGTAGGGGGTGTATAAAATACACGTTATGGAAAATAGCATACAACAGCAATTTAATGGAAAGAATGCATATCTCAGGCAAAACTGCACACAAAGATGTGCATATTAGGAGAAATTCACAATGAAATGCTGCTGAATTTTCATGTAGCCCTTAAATGAAGTGTAAACGGATGTGAAAAACTGAACTTAAGAGCTGAAAAATGAGAAACTTGAGAGAAGCCAAAATTGGCAAATTTGCCAATCCCCAGTTGCAAATGCTTCAGTTATCCTTATTTACTAGAAACAGCTCCTATTTTTTTGAATACATTTTTATTGAAATTCATAGGCGAGGGAAGAATCTGTAATCTAGTGCCTATTTAAATTATTACTAGCATGCACCCACACGTATTAGAATTCTTCAGATTTACCCAGTGTACCTAAAAAGCTAAATATCTGAAACTGTAAAGCTATACTTGTCTGCTCCAAAGTAAATTCCATTCAGATCAATGAGACTTACTGCTAAGTAAATGTTCATATGACAGTAGCATGAGAGTCAGTGCTTGGAAGAGGCAGATGTGACCCTGTGCAGTTCTGCTTCCTACATACACCTGATTATGTTGCTGAATGTGTTTGAATTGCAACTGTTCAATAAGTTGCATCTAACTCCATTGTGAAATGAAAAAACGCAACATTCCAGTTCACAGTGTGTTTGTTTGTACTTATAGAATAATTTGCTTTTTTAAAAAATAAAAAAAGACAAATGTGCCAATAAAAGAGTAAACAGTGTTAAATCTAAAAAGGAAAAGGAAAGTGTTATGGGCAGTGTGCTGATGCACACATCACATCTAAATCCAGAGCAGAATAGGCTGTTTTGTGTTGTATGTTTTTATTATTATGTTCCATAAAATATTTTCTTGATGTTGTACACCACCGTGGGATTTTTTGATAAAGGGGGGCGGTATATAAATAGAATTAACAGCAACAACAATTGCAGAGTACATTAATACAAATATAATCAGCAAGGCAGAGAAGAGCCATCAGCAATGTGTTGTGGGAAGGGGGGAGTGAGAGAGACTGTGGAAGAAGCAGCTCAGGCCTTGACCCTTGAGTCAAAAGTAGAGCTGTGTTATTGTGTGTCTGTATTTTCAATATTTTATAGCAAAGAGAATATATAACAAACACCAACATTATAAAAATGGTGGAAAGGACTTTAATTTATCATTTTAAAAGTTTACAGATAAAGACCAAGGTTTGTATCTGGCTATGTACCTTCACTTATGAAAGGTTCTTTGCGGTGGGGGGGGGGGCTTCTGTGAGAAGAAAAGAAAAGGAGGGTTGTTGTTTTTTGCCTGTACTCTCATGTGATGCTCCAGAGAGTTCCCCAACCCACTAGACAAGGTTTGGGGTGGGGACACAAGAGGCTGAAGAAGGAAGGAGTGAAAAATGCTTTGCCTTCTTTACCTTCACAGAAGTGCCCTCTAGATCAAGGATCCTTCCATGATTGAAGATGCACAGTGTGCTACAACCCCAACGATCTACAAAAGGATTTTCAGTTAATTGTAGCCATGTACACTATGTTAATGTGTAATGCCGTCTCATGCTACAAAAAGCCAATCTGGCAAGGGTGGAGAAATTGTCTTCTTCCAACAGTTAGCTGATTCATTACTAATTCCAAATCCTTTGTACTGACAATATATGTTTAAGAGTTTGTGTGTGTGTGTGTGTGTGTGTGTGTGTGTGTTGTTGTTGTTGTTGTTGTTGTTATTATTATTATTATTATTATTATTATTATTATTTTCTGAGGTTGCTATGACCATGGTAGTCAAAACAACAATAAACGAAACATGAGCAATATTGTTTAGGTATCTTAATTAACAATTACAAAAGTTTTGAAGGTGTTTTTATACCTATCCAGTATCCCCTAATACAGTTATTTGACTTCCTCTTTTTTTCAAAAAAGGTCAGCCAAGTATCTGTACATCTCCAACAATCATCAGTATTCAGTCTGTGAATGCGTTTCAGCCTAAAACAGTTTAAGTATAAGTTTGTCTTTGTTTTCTCCTGTGAAATGTTGAGAGATTTCAGTTATGACTTGAGTGGGATTTAAGTATATTCTATTATTTTGCAAACTATGAAGTCAAAGCCTATTTAGTAACGTGGTCTAGGTTCCTTAGGAATTCCAACGCTGGCATTGTCGGGACTGGGGGCTTGCTGGAGACATTTCGGGAAGCAGCTTGGATCGGAAGGATTTAAAACCCTTCCAGTCCCATGTCATGACACCAAGTGGCAGGAAATTTATACACACTTCTTAGCATGTCTAAATCTTTCCCGCCTCAAAAGCATGAACAACTTATGAAAAACCACACACACAGCAGCAACAAAAATCGGTGAAGGAATGCGAAAACATTCCTTCACACTTGCTTCTGTCCTACCAGCTTCAACCTGGCGGACCATAGAAGTGAATAGAACCAGCCTCATATTTCCAGACATACACAAATGGGCACACATTTTAGGATCACAAGCTTAAAAACAAATTTCATGTCAGAAAAAAGATCCTTACCTAATTACGGTAACTATCTTTGTTAACAAAATCTAATTTGTACTTGATTTTTCTTCTTCTTTGTTTTGAAATTCTGACAAAGTATAAAGGTTTGCTGAGACTCGCTATAAGTAGCAAAATACACCACAGCTGTGCTGTATGCTACTAGAGAAATAATTGTGGAAGCGGTGATCTTTATAAAGCCAAAACAACACCACGCATGCATATGAAAGAAGTATCATCAGCTTTGAGGAGCAGCAAGATTTGTAGATGTATCCAAAAAAACCTTAGAAAAGTACAAAGCTCAGCATAATAATTGTGTGTGTGTGTGTGTGTGTGTGTGTGTGTGTGTGTAGCCTAGTCCAGAAATATGAACAGATGTAGCTGTGCCTGGGCCAAGTCTATCCTCAACCCCTGTGTGCAAACATTTTTTGTGTCAGTGAACGACATTCTATATTGAATTGGGCAAAGATCTGTATTGAATTGGTAGTGTGGAAACACCTGCTGAGATTTTATAATCAGCGATATAAACTGAGATCTTGAAATCAGCGTTATAAGCCATTTTCTTCTTTGCATCTTTCTGTTATTTGATAAACCCTGCATTTACCCAGCATATTCTAAAGTGCCTAAGGAAAAGAATTCACTCCTGGTGTATGTATTTTTACATTTAATTCCTTGATTAGATCTGGCTTGCTTGATATACTTGTAGTGATTCTGTGTTTGGTGGTCAGAAATGTTTCAATAGACAGGCCTACCAGATGGGGCCAGTAACAATGCAGAAAAAACATTGAACCACCACAGACATTTGGTGCTTGGAATAATAAAAAGACTATAAAATTAGATTAGTTGAGTCTAATTTGGAATTGGTATATTCCCCATACACCCTTGAAGCTCTTGGGCAGATAAAGCCTTGAGATTTAGTACTGTCAGGACGGAGGACTACAACTTCCAGTAAAAGGGGGAAAACGGCATTCTGTGAGGTCACTGGGGGCAGCATGGTGACCTCCAATGATTTACAGGCCTTTAGCTTAATGAAATTGTTTCAGTGACATGACGGTAAAAGCTCATAATGGATTGGATGCCCTAATGTAATGAAATTATTCCCTTCTGCCTTAGAGGGGGGGAGCGCAATTAATATTTACTGAGACCTGACAGGCTTCAGTGTGGTGTAGTATGCAGCTCTTTCAGTCAGTGAGAAGAGACAGAGCAGCGTGGCAGACTACAGGCAAGCTTCCTCCTGGTGACAAGCAAAGACTGCAAGGGGGTGGAGGGACACCTTAGTGACAGGGAAGCTTAGAACATGGTGCTCCAAGGCAGCGTGGTTACCAGACAAGCCTTCATACTTTTCCTTCCTTCCTGCAGGCAACTGGACAACAATCAGATCAGCTGCATTGAAGATGGAGCCTTCCGAGCCCTGCGTGACTTGGAGATTCTGTGAGTTGACTTTCTGATTTATTTGTGTGTGTGTGTGTGTGTGAGAGAGAGAGAGAGTGAGAGAGTGTATGCGTGCATGTGTGCGTGCATGCATGCATGCTGCAGTGTCATTATTTCAGTGTTTGCGTCTTTTCTTTTTCTGTCGCTCTCTTTTCACTAAAGTGTGTAGCCAGCCAAGAGAAATTTTCTCACTTGCTGACTTGATGTTTGTGTTAATTAAACCATAAAAGAAGGCTTTGGTTCTATGGTCCTTAGACGCCACACTGGGTTTTGTACCGAGCAGATTGGGTTTAATAGGTTCTAAAGCACATTGTTTTCTGTATACTAACAGCTAGAACCTGTATTTTTATGGTTAGGAGGGTGGCTAACAGGTCTGAGTGGTGTGGTATTTGGAAGCAGTTTACAATTGACCTAGTCAGAGAGAATAATTGTTAAACATACATGAAAACACAATGGCTGAGAGGAAATCCCATTGTGAGGATTGTGATTTAGTATATGAGCAATGTGAACACCTCTAATTTTAAAGATGCATTTTAAAATATATATGACCTCCTCAAACTATTTGTTCTGAAGCAGATTACTGGTATTTATAATAATTACTAAAATTTACAAATTGGGGCCACCTTACCAAAGTCTTTTGCACACTGTAATTAAGAGTCTCCTTTGTAATGGTTATAATGTGCTCTCACAAAATAGTTGTGCTTTGCAAAGAGAGGCTGATCTCAGCCACACATGCAAGCATCATGGAATGTACCCAACATTAATCATAATAAAAGCAGACCCAATAAAATTAATAAACATGCCTAACTTAGGTCCATTAATTTCAGTGGGCATACTCTGAGTAAAATTTTGTTGGATACAATCTTATATCCTTGTGCTTACTCCTTTTTTAAATTACACTAAATGATTTTGATGTTAGTCACTTACATAGAAGTTTTCAGATGACGTGGAGAAAGTTATTGTCTTAAGTTTTTACTTTGTACCTCAAACCAAGGATGTTCTAAAGATATGTCACTTTATTAGTATATCAATGAATGCGCTCAAAACTTGCAGGCTGCGATGGTAAATGGGATTAGGCCTTATTAAGGCTCAAAAAATAAGTTGTAGTCACCTAGAGGCCACATAGTTTATTTGCAGGGCAGGCGTGTATCTTTACATGTTGCCCTTTTAATTACATTGTGGTCGCATACACTATTAACTAAAGTCTAGATGTGCTCATGGTGAGACAACGCCCTTTTGCACATCCAGCGGCCCTGCCCATTTCTTAGTCCTATCGTTTGCTGTGAACTAGAATCCATTAATGTATTTTGGAAATAAGTTTTGGAAACCTGTTTTCTACATGTGGTTCAGGCATTGGAGCACTGCTATTTAATGAATGAATTTATTCATTCAAGTTCTGATTAGTGATTGGAGGGATGTGTGCCTGCTCAGTGGCAGTCCTCCCTGTGTCATTTTTTAAAAGATATATTTGTATCTAGTATTGTTGCGATTGCCAATGTGGGCGGTAAGTAAGGCATTTTGTATTTATTTTAGTAACACCCCTCCAAAAAGTAAAAATATATTTTA
Organism: Podarcis cretensis; assembly: GCF_951804945.1. Classification (NCBI taxonomy): domain Eukaryota; kingdom Metazoa; phylum Chordata; class Lepidosauria; order Squamata; family Lacertidae; genus Podarcis; species Podarcis cretensis. Next base: position 49,020,386 of record NC_137171.1, on the reverse strand, counting down.
AAATGTTTCTGTTTTTGCCCAACTGTTTACCAGAAAAGTTAATATGGTTCTGCGGAAATACATTAAATAGTAAGATATATTGCCTTTCCCACAAGATCTTCAGTTCTCTAAATGTCCAGGAAGTTTGATTTTAAACGCTCTTTTTGAATTTTTAGAATAGTTGAAGAATACATGAATTATGGTTTTTACAAGTGACACCAAATGTCAGTCAGAATTAAAATCATCTTAAACTTTCTAGAAAAACATGCGAAATGGTAGCATTCAAAATTGTGAATAATTTATGGAGTACTGAACAATTGCCTATATTTATGAGATAGTTAAGTCCCAATGACACTCAAAGCATTTTATAAACAGAATTGGTGCTTATCCGCACAGTGTTTTTCTAGGCATGCAGCAACTTCTACTGTGGCGCCTATGACTAGAAAATTGTGCATTCATATTGTGCGAGTAACTTAAGAGTGCTGAACTGTTAGAGTGATTAGCACAACATATCTGCGTTAGAATGGGTTGCATAAAAATGTGTCTTGTGGATATTCTTATGCAATTTGATTTTTTTTTCAGTGGAATCTTCATGATTATAATTTTACGCCATTTGATTTACAGAATTCAAATTCGCACTAATAAAATCAGGGGAAGAGGTTTCCTTCCAATATTTAGGATTATAGAGCAAACTGATTGGCCAAGAATTTAGATGTAATCCTATAATTGGCATCATTGCTTCATAATTGGCAAACATCCATTTTTGTCGATGTGATAGAACATATGTAAGACTCTCATATTATTCTCAACAGAAGATACGCTTGGGCCAGGAAAAAAATAACCACAGTAGTGGGCTTTGCAGTAGCTAGCTAAACAGTGGATCAGACTTCGTGTTATTGCTGATCATCATTATGGCAAATAAGTTGAGCCCAGAATTGTTGTGTCAGCATTTTATGATATCTAGTAATGGTTGGTGTGTTGCCATTTACTTTCCTTGCCATAACACACAATATTGAGTCATACATAAGACTTTCTTCAGTTGCAGTATACTCTACTGTTACAAGAAGTGAATGAAATTTCCACAAGGAATAAGTTGGCTGCCTAAATTGAGTTACCGTATTTATTCTATTGCAGTATTTTATGCAACATAATAATTGTTCAGAGAGAAATCATAGGAACAATATAGTAATTAATTATTGTAGATAGTCATAAAGATGGGGAATTTTTTTTACCAAAAGACTTTTAGTTTCTAAATTAAAAAGTTTTAGATTGAAAGACACATCTCTACATGGTCAAATCACTTATGTTTCTATACAGAAGGGCAATTTTTACAGAGGGCTTTTACTGGAAGGTGGGATGCCAGTCATAGTTCATCTATAAGAGTGACCACGTACCTGTGTATGTGCATGTATACATTTTACGGCGCTTCTCTTGCGTATTCCCGTTTAAAACATTTTATATTTCCACTTTGTTGGAATGCCAGATCCTTAATCCTTAATATGGTGAATTAACCACTGGTCAATGATCTGTTGGCTGAAATCTGATGGTATTGCACACATTGTCTTCAGTAGAATCAAGGTAAGCTAATGCAGTTGGAATAAAATAGTGAATTCGTGATTTCAATTTATTATGACACTTCAACTACACATAATAGCTCAGTAAGCTTTTCCTCAATCTTTTCCTTATTGAAATAGCATGTTTGTCATATGTTACGTGTACCGTTCTTGATTTGCGATAACATTGTGTCAACAATTATCCTAATATTTTCTATTTAATAGAAAATAGTTGTTCATTAGTTGTACCCTATTCCTCAAAGTATGTGTATTTTAGCTGCTCTGTTATTTTGGCCCTAAAAGCACTACAATCAGCATATACATTGTAGAAATACGCTGCCTCCATTTTCTTTTCACATCCTCGTTTACATTTGAGGTTTGTATCTCAGATATGCATAGCATATACGAACTAGCGTCTGCTTTCAAATGAAATGAAGTGATGAAATGAGTCAGAATTCAACTTGTTGCTCCTTAGAACATGCTACCTGTCTATTTGAGATCTTTGCCAGTGCAGACTAGAAAACAGTACTTTGTAACACACACCAATCTGTAAAGTGAACCTCAGACATGTGACAAAAAAATATATGGTACATGCAGTGGTCAGGTTTTTGTCTTTAAATCTCATTCCTAAAAAGACTCTTTAGAGAACATGAATTTAAATTGATTTATTTATCAACTTGCCAGTTTGTTGAGATATATATTTATTTATACCTAATTAGATGCAATGTTTAAAATCATGACATAATTCTAAGTAATTGAGATGTCACTGCTTAATGAAAATCTATAAATGGCAAGAGGATATGATTTGTTGTTCTGTTATGCCACCAAGCATAATCAGTTTAGGCAATTAGGATTAATTTGAATTGTGCAAGTTGCTTTCCTAACTATATAAGCACCATATAAGCAGAATATTTAATGAAGACCCTGATTTTCTAGTTAATGTGAAAATTCAACTTCTTCTGTCATACAATAGGATATATATCCTCAGTTTAGATATAGAGTAGAATGTAATAGGTGCCCTTGCATTTACAAAATGGGAGGGTTGATCCAGTGAATGCTCTGCTAATGGAAGAAGCGGATTCAATTTTCACAAATTTTTCCTTGCCCCTGCAGCCTTTCATTCCATCTTCCACCGTTTTGAATAGTCTCCCAACTCTCTGGAGCTGCCTTGGGAGAGGCGATACTCGGGGCTGCAGGGTGGGAAGGAGGAAGTTGGTGGAAAATGTCTCACCGTATTAGCGGATGAATCCACTGGACAAAAAGCCCTTCCTTTGGTGCAAGGGCACCATTTAGATCCCACCAATAAAACAATTCCCTGTTTAAATCTGGTATAGTTAGTGTGGAAGATCAGAATGAATTGACATTATAATTATGTCACTAGTAGCAGTAATGTACTGTTTTTTTATCCTACAACTGAGAAACCAACAATTTGTTACAGCTATTATTTTTGTAATTTGGTCAGTTAGAGAACTGATATTGTCTCATTTAAAATCCGATGTAATAGGAGAAATATCAGATTGTCCCTTCCTTGCCTCATTTATTTTGATGTTTGGAAGATCAAAATACACACTGATTGACTGATTATTTTGATCCAACATGCAGAAAGATTTCTAGGGAAATGACTAGTTCCTCCTATCTTCGCCTCACTAGCAATCTGGATGGACTCCAGCAGAAAGCAGTATTGGAACATCCACTAATTTTCCTTATCAGCTGCTGTCCCATTGTAGCAAAGGAGCAACGTGCTAGAAAAATGTAGCACTAGCAGTTTCAATTTCCTTTTTTGGAATCAGATTAGACATATGAGAAGCCATGTTGAAGTCATTTAGATCTGTGCTTTTTAGGACATCATTTCAAGAAAAAGCAACCCCTAATGTGCACTGAATAGAAACCTGTTATGGGAGATTGTCCACCTCTTCCCACGTATCTGCGTACAAGAAACCAGCAATGCTGTCTTGGAGCTAAAAAGAAATGGATTTTAATTGTGTTTAGTAAGATACAGCTCTCTTACAGAGCATATGGAGATACTTGAGACAATCTCCTGACTGTTACGTATGCTGGAAGTATGAGAGTAAAAACAACAGTGGCCAGATGGCATCAAGGTGACAGGTTTTATATCATCTACCAGCAGTAAGAGAACAAGACAACAGAGACTGTATTTAATAGACTAAATTTATTTCCTTGAAAAGTCCCTGATGGCTGTAAAGGTAGTAGGGAAGGGTTTGGGTATCTGTGTAAGTATCTTGATTAGTTCTCTGTTAGTGCTGTAATAATGCAGTCATACACCGAGTGTCATTCCAAATTATACTGATGAACATTTCAATAAAACAACAGTTTCATCCCAAAACACAATCTGTGGCGGAAAGAATTTAGGTTCTCTAGTCTAGTACATATACATTCTATGGTATATGCTATCCTTCCCCTATCTTGTGCCCTCCATACTACAAATCCCATCCAACCCAGGCAGCCTGGCCAATGTTCAGGGATGATGTGAGTTGCAGTTCAACATATGAAGGGCACTAGGTTGAAAAAGGCTAGTGTATGCTATTACCGGAAATTGTGCTGGCCCTTCCATGTGGAATTCCACTTTTTGTGCTACAGATAATTATATCTGTTGTTTATTCTTTAAATGCAAAGCATACATACACACACTTTCATTCCCAAATTGCTTTTAATGGCATGTTTCATGCTGTTACTTTTGCTATCCCCTACCACTCTGTATAGGGGACGCAGGTGGCGCTGTGGGTTAAAGCCTCAGCGCCTAGGACTTGCCGATCGAAAGGTCGGCGGTTCGAATCCCTGCGGCGGGGTGCGCTCCCGCTGCTCGGTCCCAGCGCCTGCCAACCTAGCAGTTCGAAAGCACCTCCGGGTGCAAGTAGATAAATAGGGACCGCTTACCAGCGGGAAGGTAAACGGCGTTTCCGTGTGCGGCTCTGGCTCGCCAGAGCAGCGATGTCACGCTGGCCACGTGACCCGGAAGTGTCTCCGGACAGCGCTGGCCCCTGGCCTCTTAAGTGAGATGGGCGCACAACCCCAGAGTCTGTCAAGACTGGCCCGTACGGGCAGGGGTACCTTTACCTTTACCTTTTACCACTCTGTATAGGGAAGTTTTTAATGTTTAATGTTTTACTATGGTTTTTTATGTTGTTGGAAGTCTCCCAGGGTGGCTAGGGCACTATGTTATCTATTTGTAGGGGACACAGGTGGTCTAAACCACTGAGCCTCTTGGGCTTGCCGAACAGAAGGTCGGCGGTTTGAATCTCTGCAATGGAGTAAGCTCCCGTTGCTCTGTCCCAGCTTCTGCCGACCTAGCAGTTTGAAAGCACGCCAGTGCAAGTAGATAAATAGCTACTGCTGTAGCAGGAAGGTAAACGGTGTTTCCGTGCGCTCTGGTTTTCATCACGGTGTTCCGTTGCACCAGAAGCGGTTTAGTCATGCTGGCCACATGACCTAGAAAGCTGTCTGTGGACACACACTGGCTCCCTCGGCCTGAAAGTGAGATGAGCGCCGCAACTCCATAGTCACCTTTGACTGGACTTAACCATCCAGGGGTCCTTTACCTTTACCTATGTTATTTATTTAGTCAGTTAACAAGATTGATATACATATCACTTGACTGGGAACCCCCCTCCCCCCGTAAACCCTATAAGTGTTTTACAACAATATAAAAGGAAGGTTTAAAAATTGTTAAAGGTAAAGGTAAAGCACCCAAACTTATTAGGAAAAACTTTGTTTTGTGAGGTACCTGAATTGTTGAGCTGTAAGGATATTCTCCTCTGTTCCTTACATTAGCATCACAAAGTATGCCCATACTATACTGGTGCCCATACTATATTGGGAATCAGTGGTTTTGTGATTTATAGATTGTTATGACAGTGACTTGAAATACTGTGATCTTTAGATATAATATTAAGTTCTGACCTGCCAAGGAGCTCTCGTGGTGTCAGTGAAAACTGGAATGAAAAACAATTGACATGCTAGTATATGCAATTTCAGCACTGTTGAGCAAATAAATGCACATGCATTTTGTTCAGGGATGATGGTTTTAGAAATGTTTCTAAAGATCCTTCACAGGCAGAAAGCAAGATATTTTAGTGCTTTAGAAACAAGACATCTACGGTGTTAGAAAATGGAACATAGCAATTTTCTCTCTCTCAGTCTGAAATGACCTGAAATCAAATAAAAGTGGGAAAGCACATAATTTTGAAATATTTTGGAATGTAGGCATCTTACACAAAAAGGTTCATGATGAAAATATTGCTCTGTATCTTGTTCGTTGTCTGAGAATCTTAAATTAATTAAGTCCATAGAACACTTCTCTTCTGTAATATTGTGCTCATTTGAGAATATTCTGGAGCTTTTTTAAATTGTTGTATGCTCACAACTGATGGAGTTAAAACAATATAGCTGATGAACATTTAGACAATAGTGCAAACAGACACACCCACATATTTGTTCTGCAGGCATGTACTATTTTTTTGTCGTTAGAAGTTGTCTCCTCATACTTTTTCTTCATTAATCTCGCTTGTACACAAACAGAGATCTGGTAGAGTAGTTTGAAGGGAAACTTCACGTGGTATTTGACCATAGCTTTCTCTTTGGAATTATTTTGTGTAAGATTAACTGCCCACAGTTTGAACTATAGAGGTGAGATGATTGAAGAATAGTACAGTGAACCATAATCCATTCCGGAGGTCCAGTTGTCAACCAAAACAGGTTGTAACCCAAGGCGTGCTTTCGCCAATGGGGCCTCCCTTCCCCAAATGGGTTGTAATCCAAAAAAAATGGGTTGTAGTCCAAAAAAAGTGACACGCACTTCTGGGTTTGACGACTTGTAATCCAAAACGGTTGTAATCCATAGCAGTTGCAAACCAAGGTACCACTGTACTTGAAGTCCTGTGGAGGCAGCTTCTGAAAAGGAATTCAGCAGTGTGGTTTTGGTTCATGCCATACCTGTTTACATCAGACACAAGACATTTTTTGCTATGGGACAGTGTTTGTGGGTGATCAGAGTTGAAAGAGCTACTTAAAGCTACCTAGCGTTCCTACCTGCAGATTTTTCTGCAAATGGTTGTATAGCCATATATTGTACTTTGATGTACCTGTTGTAAGAAAAGCAATAGTGTAGATTAAAGCAGAAAATTAAAATTCAGTACTTTGAAATAATTCTATTCTTCCCAAATCAAAACTATATCATTTACACCAACCATCAATGATATTAAACTATGGCTATAGTAGGACCTAATTTCCATTCCACTTAGCTGCTCTATTCAGCTACATCTAGATACTGATTATGCTGGAATCTAACAAATTTACTTTTTGGGACAACGGAAAAAATTTGTATTTTGGTGCACAATTTTATTTGTCATATGTGTGTGAGATAGATTAATGAAGCCTAAATAGTTTGGTCCATTTGCTTTATTTAAAAATGAAAAATTGGGATCAAAATTAAGGTAGTCTGTAACTTAGATTCAATTTAATTAAGACAGAGATGAGGCCAGAGATGATTTAATGGAGATTATCTCAGTGTGACTTGGAGTTCTTAGTTATGAGTATTTCTGCATTCTAGCTTTCTAGGCCCTGCATGGTCTCATCCACCAGACCTCTCATATTTTTTTGGTGAAATACTTGGGCTAATCAGTTTCAGATTTGCATTTGGCCATGCAGTAGTCCATGAACTGCCGCAATGCGGTCCCTATGACACCATCTTTGAAGACCACTCAGATTCTCCCAAAACAAGATGAGGTTGCCTGCCTGCTGGGCGGGGTTAGTAGAAGGGAGCTTATTTTATCTCTTCCCCAACTGCAGAGTCTGCCTATTTGCTTCTGGGTGTAACTCAGGTGGGTTGTGTTATCTTACAGCCATCTCTTACCACTGCTTCTGCAATTGCATTTGAAACGCAGGTGAGATGCTTATCTCAACAGTTTTAGACTTGAACTTGTGGGACAGACTTCTTTTAATGGACTGGTATTCTATTATCCGTGAGTGCTTATATTAAAATGAATATTTCTTACCAAATTTAAGACAAATAATATTTAGTTAGTGTCTACTTCTTATTAAGAAATAGGGAACAATTTATTAATTTAATGCTCTTTTGTAACTTTTGTTTGTGGGTGTACATAAGTGAGTATTAAGCAACTATAGTCACAGTAAGTATTAAGCACCTATATTTAAGTTTTTCAACATTTTGGTTATATTTAAATATGTAGAACCAGTATTATTGGAGAAAGGCTTAAGGAAGCATCTCTTGCAGGGTAAATGGGTGCTTCTAATTAACTGCATTTAAAAAAAACAACAACACCAAAACTTTAATATAGATATTTCATCTGTTTGTGAATATGGCAGTCTTTTGTGCAGATTTTAATGCATATTATTCACAGGAATTATTTGTTTATGTATATGTGAATGTGTGAGAAAGACAGAGAAGGAGAATAAAGTGATCTGCTTTTGATAGGTTGACCCAGTTTGGCTCCATGTTCAGTCACCTTAACTGTACCTGATTTCTTCATTTTTGCAATAAACTTATGTAAGTAATAGTGACCAATAAAATTTTCAACTTTTGAAATTGAACCATTTTAAGGCAGTCATATAATATCAGAGTTTTGTGGATAAAGACAAACTCTGTGATGATACTTTGAGTGTTGTTACTACCATTAGATAGCAGTTAACATGTGTCATATGTGTGCCTTCCAAGACTCAATGCACTTAAAGCCATGCTATTGATCTTAATATTTTCCCCAGAGACTGAATGTGTGAGTCTCCATTGAGACATGCTATCCTTCTCTCCACCAGTGTTATAGTGTATTTTGCAAATGTTGAGATTTGATTTATGTTGGCTTTTTCTTCCTTGTTGGATTAATAATTTAACGAATTATTTAACTACATAAAGTACTGGCATGGACAGAAAACTGCATGTGTAACATACTTGGTTGAGTCAAAATAGCATATTTCCAATTGCTTCTCCTTGACAGAGTTAAATTTGAACAATTCTCTGGGCTGGAGCTAGAATCGTAGTCATTACAAGTAGGAGCAAACTGTTGAAGAGGGTAGATTTGCTCTGCCTTGTCCTCATATTCTGTTAGCAGAGCTTTTAGTGGGGCTTTTAAAACTTCATTGTTTGCCCTTAAACACCCCTAGCGGTCAAATGCAGAGAATAGACACAACATTAGGAGTATGTTGTGTGCCGCAATGCGACATTTGGCTGAAGGGCAGCAGCTGGATCAGTGCCAATTCTGGAAGAAGATGAATACTTTCACTGATATGGTCATAACTGTTCTGAACAAGTCTTAAAACCACTCTTACTGTCTTTCGCTGCACATAAGAAGGCAACCAGTTTCTTTATGCAGCTATCTTCTAGGATTGGCCTGATAATTTTCTAGAGGTAAATTGGATACGCTTAATAGCTATGAATGATTCTTTGCCTGTGTGTTTTGAAATTTTAAAAATATATATTAACTTACTCTGAATATAAACTGCTAAGATATTCTCTACACTCGGTATCCTGGCACAATAAGTTTTAAGTATACATTTCAAACATACATCTATCATCATCATCATTATCCCTAATTTTCAGGAAAGCAAGAGGTAAGTCTATTTTCTTAGTTTTCTTCTGGGATAGAGTTTGCTTTCTTCTTGAATACTCCAGCATTTATTTTGTTTTAATACCTTGACCTTGAAGTAGTAGCCACAGCATTTTTCCCCTACCATACATAAGCGCCATCAGTTTTATATAGTTTTTAAAAGGGATTGAAAATTCTCAAGGTTCATCCTGCATTTTGCAGCAATCAGAACAAAGAGTAAGGATGAAATCAAATGCTGCCACTCTGCACATGGAATGTATTTTGATGCAGCAGAGATGTACACTAACATAAGAAAAGACAAAGTGATTTTCACTTATTCTTCCTTCTACTGCAGCTCCCCCTGTGATCTCTGAAAACCTCTTCCAGAGGGTTGAGGGAACCCTCCAGAACAGCATAGAAGGTAGCGCAGAGGTGCAGCTGAGGGGGAAATTGTCAAAAAATACCTTTTCTTCTTTTTTTTTACAGTAGCAGATGCTACAATTGGATCAGCATTGGATTCTATCCCATGTCATGCTAATTTGGCTAAATATTAGAATTATTTCCATAATCCTTAAATACATTTCAGACAGTGAAATGTAAGCGCTTTATGGAGAAAACATTAATTAATTGAAAAAAGGTATTGTCATAGTGGCTTTCTCACATTTGCTAGAGACAGTGATGTATAGAATATTTGCAGGAGCTAGAATTTTGCACTTCTTGGATGACAAAAGCTTAGTCTAAAAAAAATAACACACAAGCATTTTAGTGTTTCTTGGCGCTTAGAATTTACCTTCAGCCTTTCTTTTTTCATAACAAAGAAGAAATGAAGCACTGGGCATGCATTTCCAGTACTGTACTTGAATCAGAAATCAGATTTTCCCAAATACAGAAGATGGGATCTAATCATGTTACGCTCATGTAGAGTAATCTGTGAAAAATGGTAACTGTAATGTCAGCTTGGTTTTGTTACATAGTGGAGAAGTTGTGGGAATATAATATAATTGTTTCTTTTTCCCCAGGAAGGGGTACATGTTTCTTTTTCAGAAAACAAAACAAAACAGAACTATAGACTTAAATTCATGTGAACGCTACATCTCACAGCATTTCACATTAAACTGCTTTAAGTATGCTGAGATAATGGAATAATATTAGGATAACTACTAATTAATTTATTATTATTAATAAGGCACAAAATAATTTTTACTAAATTGGAGCAATTTTATTGCAAGCTGCCAAGATTGGTAATTTAAGTACTTTATAAATCTTACACAGTTCCAAAAACCGTTCAGCCACTATTTTACAATGTAGGCTTTTTTGTTCTTTCTAATAATATGCACCAAAATTGCTGTTCTTGCCGTTTCTGTATCTGTTCAAACCTACTTGTTATTTGACTGCATTTTGTCAATATGATTCCATTTTGATTATAGGTTTCCTCCCACTCTTGGATTAGTCTGGGCTGCCATCTTTTATCCTAATATATGTATTTAATATATATATTTGGTGTTTTATTGATCTATATTGTGTTTGCTGTTACAAACTACTGGGCATAACTGATACAAAATGAGTAGCATTGTAATGTTCAAATAAGTAAAACTGATCAATAATCCTGGAGCCTTAAACAACTATACATGCATTATGATACACAGAGTTCTTGGGAAACCATGGGTGAATAGAGAGAAATATTTATTAACTGGGTAACTCAAAGTGATGCACAGGTGGTGTGCCACTTTGTGAGCTTGTCATCACTAAACGTCATGCCACATGGTTTAGAGAATTTTACCACTATCCCTTTTCCTCAGCTTTCTGGTGGAGTACAGAGATATGGTAACATTTCTCCTTTTTATTTGGCAGCACATTACACTGTAATTATTACAGACTACCAGTCTTCCAAGTGATTGTGTAGACCAGAGCTTTCCAAACTATGTGTTGCGACACATTAGTGTGCCAGCTGCGTAGGTGTGTCACATGAATGCTTCCCGCACTCCTCCTGGGGCTGGAAAGGGGTTAGTTTAACCTCTGGTTTGCTAGTAAAACTGAATTACTGTGTTGCAAAATGATGCATGTATAAAAAATCTGTCACCAACATGAAAAATTTGGAAAGCTCTGGTGTAGACACAGTGGTAAGTCATCATTTGGTAAGTGGTTGCTGTATTACCTAATGAAACCCAGGCATATATAACATCTTGTTTTGGAATCAACATATAATAGTTTAGGATGAAAATAACAGATTTTTTTTCAGTCATGCATTAGAAAGAATGATTAAAGGAATTTATTAACATAAATACTACATAAAACAGCCACTGTAGTGATAAGTGTCCTCCAGTCTTTTGTTCTGGAGATGGGACTGCTCTATGGTATTGATGTGTACTTACTTTCTCCTGGTCTTGAACTAGAACTGAGGTTTGAAGAATGAGTGTGATTAAATTAATCTCATTCTCTGTTCTGAATGAAGACATTTTCAATGTCGCCTTACTGATAGTGATCCATTGAGTATTCCACAGGCCACTTGGCTAAATAGAATTGTACTATTGTGCCCTGCACATAGGTTGTGGACTAATATTGCTAAATTGATTCATGTAAGAGTTTATGTGTTTCTCACACATGCACAAAGCAAACAGGAAACCATCAGAAACTTCAAAAGACTTTTCTTATTTCCAATATGCTCTTCTTTATCTTTAAATCTGCTTGTATGAGTCATTTCATGAAAGCAGAGTTGATGAAAAGGCTTCACCCTTCCACCCTACTCTCTTATTTTCCCTGGAAAAATGAAGGCAATGAAATTGGATGGGAACTATATCTGGGGTGCTCTTAATGGAGTTTCCATTGCGCTTGAAGGATCAAAGTTCTAAGAGCAACAAGAAGCAATAGCAATTTTGGTGCAGAGTAATAAAATGTCAGCTTTGAAAATGTTAACTAAAAGAATCAAACATGTTTACATTCCTTTTGCTCTTAATGATCTAAAGAACTCACTGGGGAAGAGATTTTTTGTCAAGCCCCTAATCTCATTAGCATAGCGTTCAAGTAGGGCTGAAGTGCAAGTTAAGTTCAATATGTGGCTTGCCGTTTCTTCTTTTAAATAGGAACTTATTTCAAAATAGGAAATGTTTTGGTAGTTTATTTAGCTCAGACCACAGGGGTGTTGGAAAAATATTTAACCGTTTCACCACATGCCATGGTCTAGATAAAAATCCCAATTCAGGAGTTGCTATGTCTATAGGAAGGAGGCTACTGTGTACAGTTAATGTTAGCAATGTAGTTGATCCTTGTAAGCAAGAAAGATGCTTGGAAAGTGTTGGTCGTGAAATTTTTGAAATATTGTAATAATTGCTGTGCTTGAATTAAATTTATACAGCGAATGCCCTGTTTGAAATTGTTGGCTGCGACTGATGAGACTCCAATCTCCTAATAGTGAATGAATACTTTATTGCTCTTTTGCCAACCCGACCTAACACATACTCATACAAATACACATGCTTATTAATACACATGTCACAAAGCAAAGATAAGCAACAAATAAGTGCATGCAGAATACTTTTTTTTAAAAAAAAAACACCACAACCTGTAAACATTCCCTCTCAAAAACGAAATAATAGATTTATTGTAAGTAATGTGATCTTCAGATGAAATTGATAGCTTGTCTATAGCCTTTTAAACAAATTTGGTGGTTCTATGTGACTTGTAATAATCTGTATTCACCAATAGAAACAGAGTTTTACTTAAAGGGGAGTCATTACTACAGCCTGCTGTTAGGGGCTGCAAATAATGAATGCTCAGATCTGAATATAGGTGATCCTCTGTTAAGAAGCATACCATGGTCGTCCTTCTTAAGGCAGCCAGCTAGGCAAAATCTGCCTACCTTGTTCTAAGTCCTATAATGATTGATTGATTGATTGGTTGGTTGGTTGGTTGGTTGATTATATTTCTCTGCCACTTTCCATTCAAATGAATCCCAAAGTGGCTTACAAACAAGAAATATCAAGAACATAATAGAACACAGGTACAGCATAAATCATATGATATAATTAACAAATAATCAGTACAGAAATTATAATCTCTAAAACACTATTAACAAAGTAGCAACTAATAAATAAAAGTAAGGCGCCTTCATCTCCATCAGCTGCTGAAAAATTAACCTGCATTTTGTCAAAAGCCATCTCAGCTCACATAAATGGATGAGAGACAAATAAAGGGGGCACCTTTCCAGAAAGAATATAAAAACCTTTGTACTTCATATTGGATCAGCACACCATAACTAGAGTCATCGTGGTCTGCCTATCAATATCTTGTAATTGTCTGGAAATCTCTGCCCAGACCCCATCATAGTCATTGGTGTGTCTTCTTCCTCTACCTCAAAAGTTAAGATTTTCATTTTAGCGTCATTATAACTTAAAAGAGTTCCATTGTACAATATGAACCTACACATCCCCATCTGCGTGTATGACAGAAGAATTGCATCATCTGCATAAAAAGCACTGATACACTCTTGTCTCCTAAATAAGATGGCAGGGTGGGGTAGAATTTCAGACTAGGTGAAAAGGGAACTATGTCACAAGAGGACAGAATAAATAACAAATGTGCTAATAAGTACACCTGGCAAATTTCCTTATTTACGTGACTGGGCCTAAAAGGTTACCATCTCAGATAACTCGCAAAATCCTTGGGTTCTTCTGATTAACCTATGATATATATTCAGAAGAGCCAGTTTATGTCAAAGGCAAGGCCAGGATATGTAGTCAAAAGTTACTAATAATCCACAAAGCAGCCCAAGTGAGTGGTGTATAGGAGATGTACAGTATGCCCCCCCCCCAAAAAAAATTTTTGTACTAAAACACATTAATTGTAGAATTGCTACTACACAAGCTTGCTTGCCAAAAGTTCACAGAGAGCACCCAAGTTTCTAACTTACCCAAAAGATGAAAGTTTGTTGCTCTGGGTGCTATGTGTTTTATGTATACTTTTTTGGCCTGATTCAAGAGGCTTCGAGTTTCAGTTTAAATATGCATTAGTATACTTGTGCCTGAGTCCCAGTGCCAGCCCTGTGGCAACATTAGCTGCATTAGGCACGATAAACAGAAAGGTGGCACATTTACTCCCTATTAATGTTTCTGGAGTGCAGACATAAACAAAAAAAATATTTACACAGCCTCATAAAGCAAAGTTGTTTCTTCACACAGTTAATAATTTACTCAATTCCCTACTTCAAGGTGTGATGGTGACTGCTTGCTTGGATAGATGTTTTAAGTGGATTAGACAAATTATGGAAGATAGGTCTATCAAGGGCTATTAGCTGTAATAGCTAAATGTTTAGGGACACCACTGATATACCAGATGCTAGAGACAAACGATAGGGGAATGCCATCACCCTCATGCCTGGCTGGTGAGCTTCCAGGAGCATCTGGCTATTAAAACAGACTGCTATATTAGATGGACCTTGGTCTGACCTAGCAGGCATCTTATATTCTGACAGCCAGATCCTGCATTTTTGACCCATATGTACTGTAAATATTTTTATTTACGGTATTTCTTTACACAATAAATTCCCCGACTTCATTCCTTACCTAGGGCTCGTAAAAGACAATTTACCATTCAATTAACTGTCCTCAAAATGTTAATTTCCTTTCCAGCCCTCATTTTTCTCAATCATACTAGCTTAGACCAGAGCTTTTGCATTGAAGTGTTAATGAGGGGTGACCTATAAGCCCCAATCACATATGCTGAACAATATCCCAGCCCAGACTATTCCTCTGCCAAAACTTCACCACATCTCCAAAGAGGTGCAGTTTTAAAAACAAGCAGCTGGTGCCTAGCAGCCAGTCACATTGATAAACCAACATGCCTATATACTTCATCCATATTGTGCTCCAGCCTTCAGTGTGGGGCTGTTAAGGAGCAGGGGTTGATGGGAGTTGTAGTTCATCACCATCTACCGGTAGATCCCTACAGCTGTCCTAAGGGAAGAAACCACAGTAAAATCAATGTACATTTATTTTTACTGTGGTGCTTTTGGTCACAAGATATTGGTTCAGTGTGCTGTGTGTACCGAATAAAGAGCCTCTGCTGGCTGTTTGTCAGGTTTGCATATTCCTTTTAGATAAGTCAGCATTGTTATCTGGGGTATCTGTGAACATATATCAAGTAGAAGTGTTTTACTATCAATACAGCATTGCATTGCATAGAATTCTTGTTCCACTATACTAAACTGAATTAATATTTTGTAGTAAATGACAAGAGGCATGAAAGTTAGTTCCTGCGAGTTGTGGAACACTTCTTTTGCACCCAGATACACAGATAATACTGTTGGAGTCAATTACATAGTGTTCTGTGGACTTACACACACCTCTTCCAGAAATGACACTGAGGTATAGCAGTGATCTAATTGAAGGAGACAGAGGGAAATGTAACACTTGTTAGTACTAGCGTTGTTGCTGTAACTAATCATTCAGCCTCAAAGGTCTGTGTCATGGTTCCAGAACTACATCCATCTCTCTCTCTCTCTCTCTCTCTCTCTCACTCACACACACACACACACACACACGTGTCATGGTTCCAGAACTACATCCATCTCTCTCTTTCTGTGTGTGTTTCTCTCTCTCTCTCTCTCTCTCTCTCTCACACACACACACACACACACACACACTTACCACATATATATTATTCATTAATTACAGGTCACAAAACAGACTTAAAAAGATAAAGGGTGCTGGCTATTAAAATACTATATATCTCTTGCTGCAAAATAAAATGCTTGTAGAATCATAGAATTGTAGAGTTGGAAGGGATTCCAAGGGTCATGTAGTCCAACCATATTGGTGTAATTGGTGATTTTTATTTTTTATTTTGAAAAAGCTTAAAGATAATGCTAAAGATTATTCTCTGTGGAGCTATATGTGCACAAGTGTAAAAGTGTAAGAATGTGAGCATTAGCAAACGAGTGGATCATTGTTGATCTTTTTAAATAGGAATGTAAGGAAAAATGCCCCCCCCCCAAAAAAAAACACCTTGCATCATTCTTCTAAGAATGACAATAATTTTCTTTGGGCACCTTTCTAAATATGACAGGTAATCCTGGAAAACAGCATATACATACAGATACAGAGAGATGAATAGTTAGACAAGAAGTAAAAGTGCACAGTCTGTGTATTATCTCTGCACTGCATAGCCCTTGGGCTTGTGTATTTCTTTACCGATTAGAATTACGCTGAAGGCTGTAGTAAAGCAAAATGCCATACAGAAATAAGCCTGGTGCTTATTATCCAGAGGCTTGAATGGCTAACAGCCCCCTGGTAATTACACTAGATGCTCATTAGTGCTGAATAAGCGCTAATCAAAAATTTAATCTACCATATCATTTGTCAATTTGATTAGTTGTTTGTGGTAATTGGCTTTAGAAATCAAATGTAACAGAAAATCAGAGTCTATATTATATTCACAAACTAAAATGCTTTGGTGAGGAAAGGACATTCTCCAAATGTATATCCATTCAAAACCAGTGTAACAAGAAAACATCATGCATTTTTTATTGATGCAAAGCCATTTCCCTTGAGAATAAGACTTGCAGTGAATCTTTCCTTCGTGCTAAGAGGACACAAACCTATTTCTGTCACAGAAGCTGTAGCACAGGACAGATGTCTAGCTATTATTAATAAAGGTTTATATGATAAAGTGGTGCCCATAAATTCATTGTAAACTTATTTTACTCAGCACAAAATTACACATCTATTAATATTGTCACCTGTCACCTTGTTTAATATAGACAATAAAAATAATAATGTTACTTTTTTACCATAGTTTTTTCTGATGTCATAGCTGTAAAATTTAATTCTAGCCCATTATTCCTGCCTTAGAATAAATCCAGTGTCAGGAAGATGTTGTAAAATGTTTATTATTAGAAAGTCATACGGCAGTACTCATGTATGCTTGCAATTTTTTTGTGTTACTTAATCCAACTAGGGGCACGGGGGACATTACTGGCATTTGTTAGAAGGTGTATTTAGGATTACAACTTCAGTCTTTCACAATTAAAATTTTATATTTGTTGCTACAGAGACTCTCTGGAGCCTTGCCCATTCGTTTCACAGAAAAGTGGGGAGACTTATGCAGGCAGTCTGGGAAATTGCAGGAGAACTGAATCATATGGTGTCTTGTGTCCTCAGCTAACTTTAACCTTTTTGAGTTTGCAGAATCAATCCTGAGCTCTAAAGGGCTTACTTACTTACTTCGCCAAACCTTTATTTGACATTACAAGTATAGGCCATCACAAAACATCCATATATAAAAATTCAAAACTTATATAAATAAACAGCCATGTAAAATATATAATGACAAGGATTTTAATTGGGATTTCTTCCCACTAAATTGTGCCAGCCACCATTCTAAGAGAGCCTATTGACAAAAACTCAGCCATCCTTGTAGTTACTTCTGGGTTAATGTCAGACAGATACTCTGATGTTTTCATTGTGCCATGATGTTAGGTAAAGGTAAAGGTACCCCTGCCCGTACGGGCCAGTCTTGACAGACTCTGGGGTTGTGCGCCCATCTCACTTAAGAGGCCAGGGGCCAGCGCTGTCCGGAGACACTTCCGGGTCACGTGGCCAGCGTGACATCGCTGCTCTGGCGAGCCAGAGCCACACACGGAAACGCCGTTTACCTTCCCGCTGGTAAGGGGTCCCTATTTATCTACTTGCACCCGGAGGTGCTTTCGAACTGCTAGGTTGGCAGGCGCTGGGACCGAGCAGCGGGAGCGCACCCCGCCGCAGGGATTCGAACCGCCGACCTTTCGATCGGCAAGCCCTAGGCGCTGAGGCTTTAACCCACAGCGCCACCTGTGTCCCTAAAATAAAACTCAATAAAAGGGGATAGCATGTATAGCTGGTTGTATAATGGACAGTAGAAAAAGTACAATTCTAAAAAACAATAGAACCATTCTTACAAAGACCAAAACCAATAAAGCCATTTCAACAGATGTACAATTGATATTCCATAAACGACTGGGTCATACCTCAGGGAAAGTCTGCTTAAAAACATCCTCAGTTGTTGCCTAAACTTTATGACACTAGGCATTTATCTAATTTTGATCAGTCATTACTGTTCTTCAGTGTTACTGAGTGATTTACAGCAAGAAGAAAAAATAATTAATGTTTCCAGCTGCTAATATTGGGACTTATTTATGAGTAGATGGTTTACTAAGAGAGGTGAACAGGAATACTATATTACATTTTTATTTTGGCCATAATTTCAGGAATTATGTTTCTTTCTCTTCTCTTCTCTCTAACTTTATGTTAAAATAGAAATATTCATTGCTGAAGGGACCTTTTCAGTACCTGTCACCTTTCAACATAATATTTGGCATTTGTGGGATTATTATTTTTAAAGTTACTCTGTTATTCCATACATGTTGAAGAACTCTGCCAGATCGGGTTTAATAACCATATACATTTTCCAGGAATTAAGCAGGACCAAAGAGAAATCAGATATTCCGTTCACTGATTCCTCCCCAGAAAAAAGTGCAACTGATTTGGTTCTATAACTTTTTCCACAAACCCATGTGCAGAATCACTTTGCCAAAAGTCATTTTGTCAGTGTAATCCGATTTATGTCTATTCAGAAGTAAGCCCCATTGAGTTCAATTGGACCTCCTCCCAGGTATAGGATTGCAGCCTTTAAGTGCCAAACCCTGCTTCAGTAGCCAAATTATAAGGATTATACTTTCTCTGAATACTAGGCTGTTGACAATACAGTACTGAACCTTGAACTATAGGTTGCATGCGTAACTTCAAGCTTCAGAGCTTCAGCTTTTGCTATGTACAGGTTTCAGGAATGCATATACAGAGTCATAGCAAAATGCAATTTCCAATAACACTCTGGGAGATAAGTTGTCCCAAAGCTGTTCTGAAACTGGTATATTATCTTCCAACATGCATTACACATATCAAAGAAGCTCTGCTTTATGGGTGATAAGAAGTGCATTTTAAACATCTACTAGTAGCTGCTCTTTCTGCACCTCAGAATAAATATGGCCTCAACAAGTCTCTTCATCTTGCGGTTTTTTCGTCTTGCGAAGCAAGCCCATTAGCGGATTAGCGGATAAGCGGCTTAGCGGATCAGCTGTTAAGCGGCTTAGCAGATCAGCTGATAAGCGGCTTAGCGGATCAGCTGTTAAGCGGCTTAGCGGATCAGTTGTTAAGCGGCTTAGCGGCTTAGCGGATCAGCTGATAAGCGGCTTAGCGGCTTAGAAAAAGGGAGGGGAAGGGAAAAAAACCCGCAGGAACTCGCAAGACATTTTCGTCTTGCGAAGCAAGCCCATAGGAAATTCTTTTTGCGAAGCACCTCCAAAACGGAAAACCCTTTCGTCTAGCGGGTTTTCCGTCTTGCGAGGCATTCGTCTTGCGGGGCACCACTGTACTTCAGTAATAATAATAATAATAATAATAATAATAATAATAATTTATTATTTGTACCCCGCCCATCTGGCTGGGTTTCCCCAGCCACTCTGGGCTGCTTCCATAGAAATATCATACATTAAAATATCATACATTAAAAACTTCCCTGAACAGGGCTGCCTTAAGATGTCTTCTGAATGTCAGGTAGTTGTTTATCGCTTTGACATCTGATGGGAGGGCGTTCCACAGGGCGGGCACCACTACCGAGAAGGCCCTCTGCCTGGTTCCCTGTAGCTTTGCTTCTCACAATGAGGGAACCGCCAGAAGGCCCTTGGCGCTGGACCTCAGCGTCCGGGCAGAACGATGGGGGTGGAGACGCTGCTTCAGTAAAATTATACATTCTAATTAAGTGAACAATTTGCAGTGATATAGAAAACCAAATAATAGATTTGCGTGTACATATGAGCTATAGTGACTAGGTAGGTAAAACCCATTATGTGGTTATATTTTCACATCAGACACAGCTGTACAGGTATACATTTGAATAGTGTGGGGTACCATAAGCCCTGCCAAACAATTTCCCCACACCTTTGTTCATGTTCACCATGCAAAGCTCTCCTACCTTTTCTCTATAAAAATCTACCCATCACAGAAGTGGAATTTCATGTGGAAAGTAAAATCCCATTAGTCCTAAACCCATAACAGCTTGACCTAGAAGCAATGAGATGACACTCTTCTCCTTGCTATGCCAATACTATTAGCCACCCTTTCTCCACTATGCACCCCTTCTGTGTGATAACAATTCAGGCATGCTTTGGTAGGCTGTGCACACTGTATATAGAGTTGCTCCTTCCGGAAACTATATATTTTCCCCATACAATTATTTGTTAAGAAGCCAAATAAGCATTACATCTAACTCCATACTTTCAAACGGTCACAGTGGAGGATATCAACAGAAGGCTTTAATTTCAATCTAAATTAGCGCTGTGCTTTTTTTTTTACCTTACTAATATGAGTTAGAATTGTGTGTCTGTGCGAATGCACTTATTCATATTTGCAATAGAAACACCTTTTTAACTATGTTGAAATTGTTTCTGTGCTATTTTTTTCAAACCAATTGTAATTAGTTTTGTAAATAGCATTTTCAAACTAATGTAAATGATTGTGCTTCTTTTCTTTTCTCTATAGTACCCTCAACAACAACAACATCACCCGCATTCCTCTCACCAGCTTCAACCATATGCCAAAGATCAGGACCCTGTAAGTATTCCATTCTGAAATGCACGTCACTTGAATTAGCACACACAGCATTTCAGTATTTTTTTTTAATTTGTTATTTAGCACATATTAAATAAATTAAATATAATGGCCTAATCTGAAAAAGAGTGCTGTGTTCTTGTTTTTCTTTTATTGAAATATGTGGAAGAAGCCATAACTGGAAGTGGGCTGATGTTGGTGGGGAGACGAGGAGCAGGGCTACCATGATGTTTTCATGGCCAGTCTTTATTTAGCATTTCCAGTTGCAACAGAAGTAGAGATTCCAGGCCAAGAAAGTGCAGGCCATAAGCTTGTACAGCTTGATACATAAGGCACCCATTCCTGAAAGTTAGGGGGTCTGGGTTGAGAGTTATTTATTGGATGAGATTGCAGCAAGAGAGACTGTGCAGAAACCTTGAGCAATCCTAGGGCAGAGTTGTATAGCATAGTACTAATACTAATAACAAAAGCAGCATTTAAGGTGTAGTCCTATATAGGCATGCCTGTGACTAAATCAGTTGGGCATACTGATTCCACGGGTATAGAATGGCACTGTTCAAAGAGCGCTTATTTCAATAAACTTCATAACAATGCTAGAAGATATTATTTATGTGACATAGATGGAGGACTGAAGCAACAAGAGTGGTTTGCCTAAAGCTACTACCAATACAGCCTTTGAACCTAGGATTTCCTGGCTCTCGGCATGCTATCTTAGCTGCTGTGCTGCTTTAGGAGATTGGTGTAGTGTGGAAAACTGCTCCTGAAATATTCTGAAACCTTGGCAAATTAGGTAAAAGCAAAGTGACAGTGGCTTGCTGACATATGTATATCCTTTCCTTGACATGCTGCAGTTACAATAGAGACTCTACAACCCAATAGGCTATGATATAGAATTCAAGGCACTCTGGCCTTTTCATTAAAGCATGAAATGGCCAAGGACACTGCAGCTGTTCACATCAGGAGCAGAAACTAACATTGTACATGAAAACTTGGTTACTCAATTTGTTGTAGTGAGGGCAGAGTCATTGCCCAAGGTATCAGTTTGGTGTCAATCTCTACTAAGCCTGAAATGAGTGTGTGCTACAAGACAATGGAGTAAACTGGCTAATGATGTGTCATGAACACTCCTACTTTTTGGCTGCTTCATATGTAGGCTTTGCATCTTATGCTAATTAGAATAAATTCATTTAAAAAAAAAAAAATCTGCAATTACATTGCCTCCCATCTGTGTTGTAAAAGAAAGACTTTTATTGTGAGAGCCAGTGTGGTGTAGTGGTTAAGAGCGGTAGTCATGTAATCTGGGGAACTGGGTTCGCGTCTCTGCTCCTCCACATGCAGCTGCTGGGTGACCTTGGGCCAGTCACACTTCTCTGAAGTCTCTCAGCCCCACTCACCTCACAGAGTGTTTGTTGTAGAGGAGGAAGGGAAAGGAGATTGTTAGCCGCTTTGAGACTCCTGAAGGGGAGTGAAAGGCGGGATATCAAATCCAAACTCCTCCTCCTCCTCTTCTTCTTCTTCTTCTTCTTCTTCTTCTTCTTCTTCTTCTTCTTCTTGTTTAATTTTAAAAGTGCTAAAGTCTCTTTTATGGGATAGTCATATATTATCAACAGTCATAGGATTTGCCTATTTCCCTCCCGGTGTGTTTCATTATGAAGCCAGCTAATCTAGGCTTGTGACAGTTGTGACCTTCCAAGTCAAAAGCAACCTAAGGCCACATATGCCAATATACCAAGGGATCAATAGATGTCCAGGCTTTATTGTGTATCTCAGACTACAAAAACAAATCAGAATCCAGAAGTGTTGTTGAGCACCTAGCAAGCTGCAGCTCATTGCTGAGGAACTTTTTTGTTTTGTAGATCACAAGCTGTACAAGTCTGATCCATTTGTAGAAGACCTGGTATTATAACCAACAGTGCTTTTTTACTATAAAAAAAATGTTTAGGGGTACTCTCATTTTCCTACTCATATTGAAATACTGCCCCTCAATGAGGCCAAACTTAGATTCACAAAATGTTTAGGGGTATGCATACCCCCGCGTCCCCCCAGAAAAAAACACTGATAACCAATATACCAGCAAAGTGACTATTATTTGCCCATACTGACAGACGGCCAAATTTAACAGTGGATTTTTAGTTGTATGTATAATATTTCCTTTTTTAAAGACAAATGCTCACATGAACTATTATTTGCATTAATTAATTAAAAAGTATTTTATATTTTTGAGCATTTCCCTTCTAATACCCTTGTGTCATCTCTTAGTTATTTCAAATCGATCAATCTGTGTGATAAGCAGACCACAGTGTCTGCTGCCATTTTCCTTTTAGTTTAATTTCAGAGATGGCTTTGTATGTAGCTCCCTGGAGACTTATATTGACTAATTCCCTTTTGCTGTAATTAAAGGGAAAAGGGGGGAAGGAAGTCATAAATGGAATTTAAAGGAAAGCTTTTATATTGAATTTTGAGATTTAACATTTTATAATGCTAACCCAAAATGATATTCTGGAAATTTAATTTAGGTTGTGACTAAAAGGGCACTTTTTAAAACTAGAATTTGTATTCATTCCCCTTTAGAGTGCTATAAATGTACTTCCATCAATTTTAAGTAGCATGTTTCAGTTCATGTATACTGCCAAATAATTTGCAATAGCCATCTAGGCAGCCCTGCTCTTTATGAAAAATAGAAGGGCTGGACTATAATAGAAAGGTTAGATCTTTCATTTGATTTGTCATCTGTTTTGTTGCAGACATCAATGCCATCAGATGAATAAATTTAAGCATGCATGGTGGGGACAGATAGTATTTCCAGGTTCCTTGTATTAGAGTGTTATTGAAAGATGATTTCATATTTCTAAAATTGTTAGAAATGTTCTTCAAAGTGCTAGTTAATATTTCTACCCCTTTTAGCATTATTAAAAATGTGTTAACCCAAGTGGATATTAATGGTCCTCTTGCAACCAGTGTGCTTATACAGAAAAGATTGCCCATTTAATAGGACTTGTAAAAGTGTACTGCATGAATCTCCCACATTTCCCATGTTATTAAGCTGTGTGTTATCTGATAGAGGCATTCACTTTAAGAAGACTTTCCTTTTTTATTCTGTTTGGTAACACTGGGACAGTAATAAAGAAATGCTCTTTCTGAAGCGGTGAAATTACTTTGCTAGGATGGCCAGGAAGAGCTTTCTGCCACTCTGAGACTTCTAAAATTTCAATTATGAGCTTTCCTTGTCCATGTTTGATACAGCACAGTTGATGAAAAATGAAGGGAAGCATATGGGTATGATTTAGTCCAAATTGGATTGATTATAGGAGTGACCCACTAGTTTCTATCCAGGCCTCTCATTATGGCTGAAGCATTCACTGCCTCGTAGTTGCTCAGAGCCATCTATAAACTACATTTAGGGGTATCCATATTGCAGACATATAATTACACTTAGCACATGTGTTAGGAAATACTGTGGGGGGCAAGGCCTATGTAGTAACAGAGCACCTGCTCCTCTCTGCCACATAAATGCATAGAATTTATAGTTGTTTACCATAGCCATTGCATACTTTTTTTTTTTTTGCCCCATCTGTTACATACATTACAGATCAAATTAAGTCACAGGTTTATTCTGCCTTTGGACATTTCAATTTTTAATATTTTAAGATCAGGGTGTAAGAAAGATATTTAATTTGAGTTTGACTTCTAAAGAAGAGAAATTGTGCAATACACATGTAGCACTTAATTATATTTTTGTGGTTGTTAATCTATTAATTCTATGTTATGGGTTGTTGATTTATTCTTTTTCTGTTATCCTGCTTCACTTTATTTTTTAATCCTTGTTCAGATCTGACAAGAATTAATTTGTATTGATCTGTTTCCCTTTTGATGAGACAGCTATATTTATACAAAATATTGCCCTGCATTCATTTGCCTTGTTTTCTTAATGTTGACTTTCTTGCTGTAACCAATGAATGAATGGTTACACATATATTTGTCTGTGTTTTCATATAGATTAAAGGCAGACTAAAAAGACTTTGCAACAATTCACAGACACTCCACTTGTAATAGAGGCCTCTTAAATTACCTATTTATTTATCAAAGGCACATGGTTAAGGCTTGATAGATCCTCCCCCACATGGACTGCTCTCCAGAATGCACACTGTACGTTGCACAATTTTAGCACAAATAATAATGTATTTGCAGTTCAAAACTTGAGTCACTTTGGTCACTGAAAGGGGTAAAAGGGGAGAGGAGCACTTTTATACATCTTTAAGTCTGGTCGATTGAAGAGGAGGAAGATGGTTATTCCTTTATGATGAATCATTTCAGTCCTGTGTACTTCCCAAAACATTGACTCTCTGAAGCAATTTCTTAGAGGATATAATTGTTTAGGGAAGGTATGGCCAAACTTGGCCCTCCCGATGTTGTTGACCTACAACTCCCATCATCCCTAGCTAACAGGACCAGTGGTCAGGGATTATGTGAATTGTAGTCCCAAAACATCTGGAGGGCTGAGTTTGACCATGTCTTTTTTAGGGAATATAATATTACATCAGTAATTTCATATGTCTGAATGACAATAACAGAATATTATCTTATCAAGTCAGCAGACTTGCAGTGCAACACTGCATGTCTGCCCAGAAGTAAGCCCCATCACATTCAATGGGGCTCACTCCCAGGTAAGTGAGAATATAATTGTGTGTTTGTATCAGTGATGTGGTGGAGCAAAGACAGGCACGGGTGAACTGAAGCCACTTATTTCACGAGAGGAACACTAATGTCAACTCTTGGGGCACTATTAGACCATATTCTGTATGTTAAATAAACAAAGCATTTCTCGGAGATAAGCCCACAAAAGCTAAGTAAAGTAAATTAGGTTATATTAGCATGCATGGCTAAGGGTTGCATTGCTACTTATTTTTTATACATTTCACACACAAAAATTATGACCAACATATTGCAAAATGTCACAAGGTAGTAAGCAAGTTTTGAGCTCATCAGAAAGAACTCTTCGTCAGACTGAATGTTCAGCAAAGCAGGGATGAGGGGTGAAAAAAAAAGCTGACTTAGTATTCAAACTATAATGACTGCATTGGTGAAAATTCTAGAAAAGGCATGGCTATAGGAGTACTTGCACTTCGGAATTTACCACTACACCACTGCTTTGTACAGACGCTGACATTATTTCTGCTGCCTGCACGTGAAGTAAAATTGATTAAGTATTCTTACATAGGTAAACAGTTGATTAAACTGTAAATGTAGTGGTACATAACTAACCTTCTCTGGATTGGGACTAACATGTCTTTCAAATCAGAGCTTTACCATGATATTGTTGAAACTCTTTACCTTTTGATGTTATTTTCATGAGTGCGTTGGTTAAATTGTAAGTTATTTTATATTTAAAAGAGTATAATGTTCTTCCATAGTCTTCAAGAAGGTACCTCTGTTGTAGTTTTAGAAATATGCAAATGTATTGAAATATTATCATTAGTTAAAAACCATATAATTACACTAGTAAACTATTTAACTAGTTAACAGCCATTAAATATTTCTAAAAAGCCATTTCACTAAACAAAGACATTGCCTGAATGAAACTAGTCTCTCTCCTTGTGCCACTAAAACAAATAATTATCCAGTCTTTGATGAACAGATATGTGTGCTTTTAATAGTCTGCCCTGCAGGTCAGGCAACTTAAGCTTTACTGGACACAGTAAGTAAGTGAATTCTGGAAATTTCCCAGCCGAAAAAGGAGAAAAAAGCCTTGTAGGCCACTAGCAGACATACAAATCTAGAGACTGTCGGCTTAGGCGCCACCACAAACCCAATTGCAACTGTCTTAACATAAGGCTCTCTCACATTCTTAATTTATTTGAGAGATGGACTAGACTGTGTTTTGCAGCACTTTGTCTTTGTCAGTGCAATATGTAATGTTTGTCTGTCAAAAATGAGTGTTCTGTCCAACCCTGTCCTACTGAAATGACAGTATTGTCATGCGGACTTTGCTTTAATGTCTTCCTGTCATGACTCATAGAATAAAGGATTAAGTATTATTTCCACATTCTGGCTACCTCATTTTTCAAATATAGAACTTTTTTATAGACAATACAACACAAGGTAGCTTCAGAAGCTAATGAGAATGTACCTAAATTTCAGTGTATTGCTCATTACACTTTGTTTGTTACAACATTACTATTTAAAATACATTGTTGGTTGTTTCATTAATCTCTGGTATTTGCTTCACTTTTTAAACCATTATTTTAGTTTGTGTGTGTATATATATATTTAAGCCCTATGGCTTATTTACTCAGAAGTACCATTGCATTCACTAGGACTTCATCCAATTAAGTGTGTATAGGATCGCACCCTTAAGTTACCAAATGGCAGCATCATTATATCACTGAAAACCTGTGAAGTCTCAGTGCATTGAATACACAAACATTATTATATGACAGTGTACCGCAGTTGAGCTTCAAAATCAGTGCTTGCGATAAGACTATGCAAGAGACTAGATTGTTTTATTATGCCTCCATTTTTGAGGACTGCAGATCTGATGTGAATCTTTTTCTATGCATTCTAGACGGCTTCATTCCAATTATTTATACTGTGACTGCCACTTGGCTTGGCTTTCTGATTGGCTGCGTCAGAGGCGATCAGTTGGGCAGTTCACGTTCTGCATGGCACCTGTTCATCTGAGAGGATTTAATGTTGCTGATGTTCAGAAAAAAGAATACGTCTGCTCAGGTAGTATAAATTTATCATTTTGCTTTTTTCTGTTGTTTTCTACTGATGTTCATATTAAGCACTCAATAAATGATTCTAATGTTGCTCCTATTTAAATGCCACTCCTTGCTAGTTCCAGTTCAGCCATGCCCCAAGTAAACTGTGTGATATATTTTAAATCATTATGATTTGTTCAGAGTCTTTTCTGAACTGCTGATCTGTGTTAACAATTCTGTACTTAAATTGTCTTTTTTCAATTGTGGTCTCATATCATATTAATGCGAAAGAGTAATTAACAAATAATGGGATGCCTTTTCTCAGGGGAATGCCTTCTGAGCTCTATATCTGACTAGCATACAAATGGAATTAATAAGCAAGTGTATATGTAATGCTAGAGTTTAATTTAACACACAGTAAGCTTGTGTGTACATTCTGACTAATTGACTGACTGTCTGACTGACTGACTGACTGACTGAAGGAAGAAGTCTGCATTTTGTCCCTAGGTATTATAATTATGAAACTTTGGAACATGTAACCTTTCTTCAAGTCTCCCAACTTATCTGTTTTGGTGGCTGGTTAGATATGATACTTAAACATAGGTAGCATCTGGGAGAAGTTGAACAGACATTTAAACTTGAAATATCAGTTTTTATTGATTGATAGAATAGTAGTTTTTTAGGCCACTTTTAGTGTTCTTAGCTCTGGATAACTTTGAACCTCTGTAAGAGAACATTGTCTAAAGTGTTCAGTTAATCATAGACGATGTAACTCACTTGGGTACTTTCTTATTTTTAATGTAAAAGGGTAATAGCTGGGGGTTCCCCTGCTAAGGTTCCCTCCACTCCCTAGTTAGGAAGACTTGGCACAGTCTCCTTGCATTTTTGTTTGTTGAGTAGCATAAAGGATTGGTTTTTAAAAGGGGAAACAATATCCTACATTTTCAGAACTACACTGTGGTGAAGAAAGTTTACAACTTTTTTTGGCTGCAAGCACACCATACATGTAAAGCAGATTGCTAGGAACTTGAGTTTACTCCCACAGACTACAGTCCCCAGCACTCTTAACAAAGTTTAGTTCTCAGGCTCCTTTAGGAAAGACACAATAAAGTCAATTGAATGAAGATAGGGTAGGTTCTGAAAACACACATCTCAGGTATTAAAGGCCAGGGCAAAGAGGTACATCTTCAAGTATCTCACTGATGATGTTGTTGTTGTTGTCATCATATTAAACAATGTGGCAAGTAAGCTTTGTTTTACACTGATATAAATGGCAGATTATTACAACACCACATTTTAAAATACTGATATTGATTCCTTTTCTTTCCCAGGTTCACATGCTGAACCTCCATCCTGCAATGCCAATTCCATCAGCTGCCCATCTGCTTGCACTTGTAGCAACAATATTGTGGACTGTCGAGGAAAGGGCTTAACAGAAATCCCAGCCAACCTTCCGGAGAGTATTGTAGAAATGTAAGTGCCACTTTGGCTCTCTCTGCTCTATTCCAGCCAAAGATAGAAAACTCACATGGAGCTTGCTTTTGATTTATTTTATTTTTTACCATCAGTTTATGGCAGTAACCATTTACCAATGGATATTCCGAAATTTACAGTGCAATCCTATTCAGAAGTCCATTGTGTTAAATGGATGATTAAGTGGGATTAATATTCCAATCTGAACTTCTATTGTAAAAGTTGCTTTTATGCATAATATGTGGTTTTTCAGTATGCACCAGGATGCGTAAGAATATGAGGCCTTTGGAATTTGCAAATTCCAAATCTTTTCACCCTGTACTAATATTGTGACATTAACTGAGAAACAATGATCATTTACACTAGCAATCTCCAATAAACTTACAAAGAACAGGTTCTATTCAATGAAGTTATCCATTAATGCAGAATTTCTGCCTCTGCAGCAGAACTGTCTCTCCCCATCAGCGCCTCATGTGTCCCCCACACTCTTCTCAGATCTGTTCCAGATGATAGAGGGAACCTCAGAACAGATTTGGAGAGGGCATAGAGGGCATGCAAGGAGAAGTGAAGAAGAGGATGTCATCGTAACAAGACAATATTATTTGATACAAGCCATTATTATTATTATTATTAGTAGTAGTAGTAGTAGTAGTAGTATGCTGCCCTATACCCGTATGTCTCACTGTAAATGAATCCAGCATTGCTCATCCTTTGAAACTCTTCCCCTTTCCCCTCTGTTATGGAATTTACAATGAGCGGATATCGGAAATATTTCTGGTTGTAGTGCCTAGAATTTGGAATAGACTCCCAATCACCAGTCTTATTTTGGGATTCAAGATGACCTTAAGAGATTACAGAACTGGGCCAAAACTAACAAAATGAATTTCAATAGGGACTAATGTAAAGTTTTGTACTTAGGCAGGAAAACCCCGCTGCACAAATATAAGATAGGGGACACCTGACTTGCCAGTAGTCCATGTGAAAATGTTCTATTGAAAGTTTAACATGAGTCAACAAGTGTGATGCAGCAGCAAAAAAAGCTAATGCTATTCTAGGCTTCATTGATATAACTATTGTGTCCCAATCAAGGGAAGTCATAGTACTGCTCTGTTCTGTCAGACTATACCTAAACTACTGTGTGCCACAATTTAAGCTGGATATTGAGAAGTTGTGCAGAGGAGGATGACCAAGATGATCAAGGGTCTGGAAACCAAGCCTTATGAGGAATGGTTGAGGGAACAGGGTATGTTTGGATAAGAGGAGACTGAGAGGAGATATGATAACGATTTTCAAATATCTGAAGGGCTGTCACATGGAGGATGGAGCAAGCTTGTTTTCTCCTGCTCAGAGACTAGGACCCAAACCAATGGTTTCAAGTTAACAGAAAGGAGATTCTGACTAAACATCAGGAATAACATTCTGACACTAAGAGCTGCTTTGCAGTGGAATGGAAGGTGGTAGACTCTCCTTCCTTAGAAGTTTTTAAGCAGATGTTGAATGGCCATCTGTCATGGATGCTTTAGTTGAGATTCCTGCATAGAAGGGGGTTGGACTAAATGACCCTTAGGGTCCCTTCTAACTCTTCAGTTCTATGATTATATGACTCTATAGCATGTAGATAGAAGTTTAGAAATATTCATGAATTTGTGCTGCAAATTGAAGAACTTGGCATTCATGGCAATACCCCAAGGTTCCAAAGTTCAATTATTTTACTTTCACAAAAGAGCAAATTTTGGTTTATCATAATGTATGTGAAACCTCTGTTTTTTAAAAACGTTACTCAAGTACTTTCTGCCTAAGACTTAGAGAATAGGGGTCTGGGGTTGGATTTTTAGTAACATGTGCCTTACTGTTTCTCCATATGACTAAATGATGGGAACATCGAAAGAACGTTGAGATCTGCCTTACAGATAGAATGATATGCTGCAGCTGTACTATCAAATGCTGAAATTGAATTTCATTGAAATCAAATATGACTATTGTTGCATTTAATGTGTATGCATCTACATTTCATCTGCTGGGAGTATTTTTTGTTGTTGTCATTTGGGGGGGGGATCTAATGAATAGCAATAGGGACATTTCATTGTGCAGTAATATGTCCTTTCAAAAAAAAATCATTTGAACTCACCTTTAGAAAGTGCAACTTTATTTTAGAGTGCTGCAGTCTCATGCCTTTTGTGGATTGTGTTTTCCTATGTGGACATAATTATGTGATGCCATTATTAACTTACTTGGTTAGTTGGTCTTCTATCCTCCCACATGGCTGGGGAAGGAAATATATTAGTATCTCAATCTGTGCATAGTGATAAAGGTAAAGGTAAAGGTACCCCTGCCCGTACGGGCCAGTCTTGACAGACTCTGGGGTTGTGCGCCCATCTCACTTAAGAGGCCAGGGGCCAGCGCTGTCCGGAGACACTTCCGGGTCACGTGGCCAGCGTGACATCGCTGCTCTGGCGAGCCAGAGCCGCACACGGAAACCCCGTTTACCTTCCCGCTGGTAAGCGGTCCCTATTTATCTACTTGCACCCGGAGGTGCTTTCGAACTGCTAGGTTGGCAGGCGCTGGGACCGAGCAGCGGGAGCGCACCCCGCCGCAGGGATTCGAACCGCCGACCTTTCGATCGGCAAGCCCTAGGCGCTGAGGCTTTAACCCACAGCGCCACCTGCGTCCCAGATTGCATAGTGATAGTGAGGATCAAATATGCTCAAATATATTTCCACCTGCCTGGTCCCATTTTCACAGTTCTGGAAAGACAGCTAGTAACTTGGAGCTTGCCAGAGAGCCCTCAAAGTTAGGACAGGAGCGGATTTACTGTGCCTACATCAAGCTACTAATAGGCTGTACAATTTTACAACTGTGTAAGTTGTAATTGATTTCCTGCCTTCAATTTAATAAACATATTTAAATTGAAATATTGAAATATGACAGTATTCGAAGGCATGGTAGGTTGCCATGTAGTCATTTACTACTTGATAAATACATCAATGCAGAACTGGAAGAAAGGCACACTTGGCATGGTTCCAGCGATATACCTGACATTGTGGCTCACATAAATCACTTGCCTTGGGCAAACTGCTGATTCTCTGGGGCAATGGGATTCTGCAGCAAGCCTGAACACTTTGCTTTATGAAAAGGTACACAATGACAGCTGTTGTCTCCTGCACATTATATATTTCGCTCGCATTGCCTTCATTCAACCCACCACATCCTCCACATTTGTCTCAGTAATCATTTATTTTTAAATTTTCTACTTGTTCTTTGGGGTAAGGGGGATTATATGGACATCAGTAACCAATCAATTTTCTTTTCTTCCCAGCAGTGGTAGCCAACCCCTTCTGTACACTTTCCCTCTAACATAATTTATTTATGGTTACCAATAATTTTACTTGCTCACTAGTAGCATGGTTGGCTGGATCAGACTCATTTCCTGGCTCTTAATTCTCTCTCCACCATGTTCTAACTGTTTAATTTTTTTTCTGCCACATTGGGGAAATTACCACCTTTCTCTCTGCTGCTACCAGAAGCGATGCACCAATAGGTGGCAAATATAGTTAATACATACTAAAATGGGAATGTTTGGTGTGAGAAGGTGACCTAGCAGGGGTAGAACAGACATTATAGTGATGGTTCCTGCCTTCTCTCTGTGTGCCAGTTCACACTCATGCACATTACTTGATGCCTTATCATATAATGACTTATAGGCACATGTGTGGACTCCATTTACCAACATTCTGCTTTAATTGACCACAGGTGATTTGTTATCATTTGAGATCGCAAATTCAAACACAGTGCTTTCCAACGGAAAACTTTTGTTCTTTCCACAGTGGTTGATATATGATAGCCCATTCAGTGATGGAAGTCATTAACATATGCTGCAATCCTCAAGTGTTGACAGTGCATGTCTGAATCACTCCTGGCCCCTGCTGCATGCAAGAGAGTGGATGCTACTCTACAGCCACTCTATTCAACTTCAGGCTGAAGAGATAATGAGCCCTAATACATCCTGGCATTGCACAATGAGCAATTAGGTTTCTGCTCTGGAAATGCTTCAGCAAGGCCAAATACCCTGATATCATCACATCAGGCACTGTGGCATGTCCACTTATCCATACCTGCACATTTGTGTCTTCTGCTAAATACTTGGAGCAGACTATCCCTTTGATCCTGCTTTGCCTTCCTTGTTGCATCAATTACAGTACATAATGTACTGAAAACATGTATTTAATTTCATCCCCTACTTTCTCTAAAATGTACTTTTAGAAGCTATTGTCTTCCAAAAAGAGGCCATCTAGCCATGCTACCCAGAAAGGTGCAACCAGAGAACATGACAAGCTTGCTTACTTATTTTACCAATCTGGCCTACAGGTTATTCACAGTTTCCTACTATGGAAGGGATGAGCTCTGACACTTCCAAAAGAGAGCACAGCACTGCTTGTTAATAGAGCAAGGCTCTCTCATTTGTAGACTCCACTTACTTGACAGCTAAAAATTATCAGTACTGATGCCTCATTCTTTTTTCTGTCCGTTTAATGATTTGTCTGTGTTACAAACGATTAGGCCACAGTAACATAGCTGTCTTGACAAACGATTAGGCCACAGTAACATAGCTGTTAGCTAAGATGTTGCGTGTCGAGGTCCCCAGGTCCACCCCAATAACTCACACATCACACAGAAATTTTTGTTTAAGATTTTTGGCATAATTTTGGCCATAACTTTATTAAAATACAAATTTGTGAGTGGTTGCGTAGGCATTGGTTGCGACTATCTGCCCCCACCATGGGGGACAGACTGACATTCCGCATGATGCGAAAGTCAGAATGGGGGAATACACTTGGGGGTTACGCGGAGCAGGGAACCTGCCCTCACCCCAAATGCAACCAGGAGCTCATTGCTATGGCCCGAGCCCCCTTGTCAGAGTGGACAAGCAATAGTTAGCTCCCAATTCCTTTAACGGAATCCCTTGCAGCAGCAGCATTAGAGGGGCAGGCACAGCCAATCCATGCCCCTCAACCAACCAAACCATAAACCAATGCCTAACCGCGAACCTTACAAGTTGTGACGATTTGCTACGCAGTAGGCAAAAACCAAATGGCCCCAGCCAATCAGCCAGATGGACAAAATTCCTACCAGGCCCCCGCTCCAAAGCAGACGACCCCATGACAGGCATAGCAAGGTCAAAGCAAACAACCTTATTCTAAGGGAGGGAGGGACGGGCAATCCAATGCACGGGCGAAAAGAGGAAGCCCTAGCCTCGTGCAAGGAGTTTTACTATTTCTGGCTGTCAATCAATAAATGGCAACATTAACTTCATCCCAACAACAAAGGAAGCCCCAATCGCATCAGTGGCCAACGATCAATTAGCCCGCCCCCCAACTTTGGAGTGTCCTGGCGGCCCCCACCGCAACACGTGCTCTCCATGAAGGAGAACACGCTTTGTTCAAACTGGGAAAATTATAGTAAGCTGCTCACATTACCAAACTTAGTAACATTTCCCCCTTTTCCACCAGCTGGAACCTACATTGATATGAATGTCTTACTTAATCAGCAATCAGTATTACTCTATATGGTTTTGTTGCTCCCAGTAATGTGATCTGGTTTTAGAAAAGCTGTGTTAGGTACTCTTTTTATATATACATACCTGCATTGCGGTCTTACCATGTGTGTGAAGTGTTCAGGTGCCAGCTAAGGAGATGACAAAAAGTGCTGAACCTTGAGATTGATTAGGACAGAATTCCAGGTGGGGTTTTGACCCTAGAAGATCATTTGTCACCTTAAGTGCATCTTTCTTTTTCCTTGCTGTTTTCAGCCATTTTGTTGAGTGTCTGGTCTAAGCCAGAGCATACACGGACTTGCTCTTAATGTTCAGAGAAATATCTTTGAATCCATCAGGCTGCTCTGCGCTCTCTTCAGGCTTTGCTGTTTTATTAGAGAGAGTGAAGGAAATTGCTCTTGTCCTTTGACCTGAACAGTTGTTGAAGCCTTAAAAATAAAGCTCCCAAAGGGCAAAGTAGCTGTTTCTTGGCAGAATAAAACAAATCATTGAATTGTAAGACTGGAAGGTACCTTCAAGGGCATCTCTTCACACAGTTCACTGTACATAAACTATTTGAAGTAGTTTATTAAAGGGAAGTTTTCCTTCTGCCGAAAGGCGCACTGTACACAGGTCGCGGTGCAACTAAAATGTACAAGTGTAAGCGTTGCATGTGCTGTTATATCATCAAACGGACCAGCACCATAAAGTTCACTGGCCGTATGCTGCGGATCAGACAGGGCTACAGCACTATGCTTAAATTCACTTTCAAAAACTACATACTGTGCTGGAGATAAAAGCATGTGCATCAAATCCTTCCAATCTTGGGGTAGCATTGTATAACCATTCACAATCCCCTCCAGCATCCCAGTCACATAGGAAGATTTTAAGCCAGAATCAGCGATGGCCCTCCTTAATTCTCTCATTACAGAATAAGGAAGGGTTTCATACAGCACCTGTTGCTGAGCAGTCCCTGGGTGTGTATAGGTGATAGGGAAAGCAGAAGGCATTTCACCAGCCCACACAGATTCCTCCTCTAAGGACAGAATTCCTTTCTGCCTAGCCAGAGAAAGTGAGGTGTGCACAGCTCCTGTAGGAGAGCACGCAGGGGCTGTGGCAGGCAAAGCAGGCAAAGGAGGAAGGGGAGGGGTGGATGGGTTTGTGGGCTGAGGTGTAGGGAGGGGTTGGCAAGGCTGCAATGGAGGCAAAAGCTTAGGATAAGGAGGGGGGGGGGATTGTCTGCTACAGCCAGAAGGGCAGGAGCCGAAGCAGACGCCTGGGGTCCTAATTTAGCAACGGCGTCCGCACATTTCTGCCAAGTGAGCAGACAATGAATCGGAGCCCTTGGTTCTGCAAAGAGGGTCTTTCCGATCTTTTGCCAAGGCTCTACCTCCAAGGACCCACTCTCAGGGTAGGAGGGGCATTGGCAAGCAATCTCCAAAAGCAGTTGTTCAATTTCTTTTAAGGAAATTTGAACACCCACCGCCCGCTGTCTAACTAAATGGTTGTAGACTACATTAAAGACAATTCTTGTTTGTGCTAAAAGCTCAGAGCCATTCTGGACTTTTCCTGGATTTGTTTTTAACATCTGGCTAGACTTCTGTTGGTAATAAGAACAGGGAACGTAATATTGACAATGAACTCATATTACTATTTATAGAAAGTTTATGGGATAGTCTACTCCTCCCACACCCCCATCTTTAGAACACATGATGATGATGATGATGTCTGCTTTGCTTTTGCCAAGAATCTTGAGAACTTTTAATAGCATTTAAATATTTGTTTTGTTTTTTGTGGTTTTAAGTGTCAGGTATATTTAAAAATAAATACTAAAGATTTATCCTGTGGCTTTGCCTTTTTGGCATTAATGTGTTTAATTCTCTTTGTAGCCGCTTGGAGCAGAATTCTATCAAAAACATTCCTCCTGGAGCTTTCTCGCAGTACAAGAAATTAAAAAGAATGTAAGTATTTTAAGTAGTTAAAACAGTATATAAAATATTTTCAATGCTTGCAGCTGATAAGCTACTTTCCCGTGAGGCAGGCAAATGGGCAAGCTGCTGTTTATGCAACTGGAAGGACCTCAAGAGCAACATGTATCATAAGGGCAATAAATATCACCTGCACATAGGCTGTTCTTGAATACAGTCAATCATACCAGTTCATGTTCTTCTAGCTTTTACTTCAGGACCAGATCTGATCTGAAAGCAACAACAATAACTAAGTTGCTGACATGAAAGAGGATAGGAAAACATCTCATGAACATGTAGAGCTGGATCCAGCTGATGCATTTGTGGCACTATCAGTTTAATACCAATGCATATGGTATAAGGCCCATGTGAATGACACCAATAATATTTTTATTTAGGACAGTGTGGGTAACAATGCATGACAGTTAAGCCATTAATAACAGCTCTATCTGCTTCTATCACATTACTGTCCTTATCATGAAATGCATTTTCTTGGAGGAAACTGGCTTATGTTTTTCTTCCTATTTCTAGTTTTAAGCAACTGGCTTAGAGCTGAAAAGACAGTTATTGTAAGAGCAATTTGCAAATACATATAGTAATATTGTGCTTTTTATGTTTGATAGGAAATAGATTTAATCTCCATGTAAGTATAGTGAGGTTGGGGTTCTTTTTGTAATACATCTATGCCAGTGTTAGCCTGGGAAACACTCAACAACTTCAATACAATTACATACTTTAAATTGCTGTCAGTAGTAAAAGAAGGCAAAGCATGGCTAAGTTTATGTTCAAATCTACTAGGAAAATGTCAGAGAAAGTCACTAGCAGGCCTGCTGGTGTTTCATTTGGTTTCAAAGCAATAATACATACTTGATGGTGAATGGAACAGATTCCAGATTATTATTATTTTTTTAATGTTGGAACTTCCTGGGACTTAAGCCCTGTTGACTATAGTGGGGCTTATTTACTAGAAAATGGCCATAGTATTGTGGTGCACCTGCAGAAAAAGATATGTAGGTGCTGGCTACTTCAAAAGCTTCAGCTTTTCTGAAATTACCAATCTCGGGCTACTTTGCAGCATTATAAAGAAACCCTACGGTTTATGAATAAGGCTGCATATGGTACCTCATATACTATGACTGATACACACACCCAGCATCTAAGAAATTCTGCTACTGCCAAGAGACTCTTCTGTGGAATTGGTTGCATTCTCTTCCAAGTTAACCTTTTTAGAAGGATGACAGAAGTGATAAAACAAGCACAGCAAAACAAACAGAACTATTCTTCATTTCTTGTATTTTCAGCATAGGCAATATATTATTAGAAATCAATTCCATATGAATATTACAGAACAGAAATTTCATGAAAGATTTCAGGAAAAGGCTAATCTGTATCTTATAATAGATTAAAAAAAACACTTTTTAATAATTTAAAATCTGTAAACCAAAGTATAAAATAATGAGGTTATTGTAGGTGCAGATTTCAGGCTGTCACAGACACTGGGGTCTGTGTTAATAGTATAGCATGCTTTGCTGCTGCACTATTATAATGGTTTAAAAGCTACAAAATTGTGTGGTACCAGGTGTATGTCAAAAAATCAGGCCTGCGCATATGCTACTCAATATATACAGTATAATTACAGGTTGTGGGGATTGCTTATTTTGTAAAGAGATTTCAAAGGTTGTCTGAGAATAAATGCAACCTTTGAAATTATTGCAAATATGTAGGGAGCCTATCTCAAAGAGAATAAAAAGTGTGTGTGTTTTACAGTGGTAAAATTGAAAATCAAAGTTACAAAAGGTGGTATTCTCATTAAATCCCCAAACAAGAGTTTTATTTACAAACTTGTATGGATCTAAATAAATTGCTTCTGTTCTGTAATAATTCTAAGCTGTTAGTGAAAATTTGAATGCCAGTTAACAACACTCTGTTTAAAAACTTTTAACCACTGAAGTGAATTTAAAGAGTGAATCTTTTAAACTCACAAGAAGGAGAAAGGGATTGACAATCAATCCTTATTAAGGAACAGCGAATGGGGTGGCAGAAATGCAATTATAATGAGGGATGATCGGTTTATTGCAGGGACTCTACCAGGTTGGCCATGTGTCCTACTTTAAGGACAATCCTCTCTTTTGAAGGGTTGTCAGGGTACAATTCTCTGTTTGAGGGTTGTCCAGTTTAAGTCTGGTTTAAAAATAAATATTCATTTAAAAAGAGAACAGGAGCATTGAAGTTGTCTACTGGCAGCAGCAATTGGTCAGTAGACTGAATTACACAAGTCACCTGGTGTCCTCCTCATTATACTGAGATGCATTGTATTTCTGTTTAAAATATAATAATTATTTCTAAATTTGCATCTGTATACCCCATATGTAAATTTTATGCACATTTGTATCCTTTTGTGTTGATGCAGATTTTCTCTTTGTTAGCAATGCATAACTATCCACCCTATAGCTTCCAGCACTCCTGTAAGTTAAAGCCCAACCTCCCAGTACCAGGGAGAGAGAATTGGCTTTTCACAGTGCAACACATACTGCTTTACCATACTATTTGTTTCTTTTATTCATGTTTCTTTTGTGAGTTCAAATATGAGATAAAGGAGCTTGGAAACTTAGAGAGTTCCTTCCCTTTTTCTGCCTACCTATAAATGGGTTTTCATGCTATGCAATCCTATGCATGTTCACCCAGAGGTAAACCCCACTGAGTTCAATCAGACATACTCCCAGGTAAGTGTGTGTAGGATTACAGATGTATTCAGTGTTTGCATTTATATATAGGGTTTATAGAAATATAAATGGAATTCCAGTGTAATAATTTAGGCAGGTTTCCTTGTGTTTTATGACCCTCTTAGAAAAAATATGTGTTGTGTTTATAAATATGCAACAGAGAATTTACTAGATGGAGAGTTCTCGCTATCCTTTTAACCACTGCTAGATTTTTTAGTTCAGCCATGTATTGCTCATATAGAAAATATAGAACCGTATATGAAGGTCAGTATAGTTGTATGAGCTATAATTAAGATAGCAGTGATGCTACCCTTAAAATGAAGTTCATTGTACCATAGTCACTATGTGTTTGGTGAATTCACATCTCTCTTTCCACAGGATTAAGAACTTTAAGTGGAGCAGAACTGTGTGCTGCTGTTATCTAAAGATAAATCATTTTTAAAAGCTTAGGGCGCATTGGTAAATTGTGTTTTCATGAGTACCTTGTCTTCT
This sequence comes from Podarcis cretensis, assembly GCF_951804945.1. NCBI lineage: Eukaryota > Metazoa > Chordata > Lepidosauria > Squamata > Lacertidae > Podarcis > Podarcis cretensis. Next base: position 48,980,776 of record NC_137171.1, on the reverse strand, counting down.
TCCCTTGTGTATCCTTACAGTGATATCAGCAAGAATCAAATATCGGATATTGCATCAGATGCTTTTCAGGGCTTGAAATCACTCACCTCACTGTAAGTAGAGGGTAACCTTGGATAGGAGATTTGGAGAGTCTTAAAAATAAATAGATCAAGTATTGGTTGGTGATGCTTTCCTTTTCCCAGTGCAATTGTCACCTTGTGAGAAGAACCTAATCTTTCTTAAATTGGAAATTGATCAGACAGACTTGAAGGTGCCATTGTTTATGCAACTCGTAGATGCCTTTTATAGATGAATACCCTATGAAGGTTAGAGATTTAGGCCTCTAAAAAACCCAGTATACTCTTTGTATATTTCTTTTACTTAGTGTCAAAAACAGTGTTGGTAGTAACAACAGTTAATCTCTATTCCTTGAAACTTGTTGCCAGAGGACAGCCTTCTAGAGCAGCTTTTCTGCAACCAGAGTTGCAGACTTGGAAGGGGAAAACTTTGCCATGTGAGTTGCACAGTAGGATCTTTGGATTCAAGCCAAAATTATTCCATTATTTAGTTACATTTAAACGGTTCCTTGTCCTGTTATTTACTATTGTATGTCTTCTTTTAATTTATGATACATGATGTCCTGATCACTGTAGGTTGTAATCAGACACCCACCCATCACAAAATTGTGAATGATGGTGCAGAACTGTGTCTATTAATCTGATAGGCAAGTTTGAAGCTTGTTCACTACAACTGCTAAATGTGTCTAATGATCCAACACTTAACAGTTCTCTAAAATCGGCTTTGTTCTCATTTTCATGGTTTGAATAGCAGTAATTGATTGTAATATTGAAATTTCCAGTACAGGGTTTTTCCTGTAATAGCAATGACCATTAAAAATTATTTGCTAATCTATACTGCTTCTTGAACAAGCCCTGTTATAATGAGTTTCTTTATCTTTGAGTTATGTAGGATTAGCTTGCTTTTTTCAAATGCTGATCAAGAGTAGGGGCTAAAGAGACTTTGTGTTATGTGAATTCTCTCCTAGCCCTGAATGTGCTACAAAACTAAAATAAATTTCATTTAATTCAGTGGGGTATTTGGTGAATTAGTATTGGATTTGAAATGAGCATCAGTTTCTTCTTTCTTTCATTATATTTATAGCTCGGGATATGTTACAGCTGTTTCACTGAAATGATATATCACTGTCCCCAAGGTCTCTCAATCTTTTGCACACTGTGTCTAAGACTTCTGGGTGCCAGTAGGCTTTCTGCACATTTAATTTGGCTGTCCCACAGCAAAGAAGGCCTTTTCCAGACTGTCTGGAGACATTTCACATGATGTGTCAAACCAGTTCTCAGATTTGGGCTGACAAGAGAATTTATTTCAGATATGTATAAGATGTTAAATTGTTTCCCCTTCTGATTCAACTCATTTTTAAAAGATAGATTAGCTTGTATCCAAATACATCATGGTGGTTAGCCTTTGGCATGTCATTCACAACTACATTATCACCTAATGAGTGAAGGTGTGTTATCGTTTTTTGTGGGGATGCCAGAGATGAAGGAAGATGTTGTTGAATGATTCTGATGATAGAGCATTGCAGTAATCATTTTTACCTTGAATTATTTGGCTAGGATTTCTTCAATTATTCCAGAAACATAATGTTTGTTCCTTACGGTATCTAATATCCAGAGCAGTTGTTAGCTAACATTCCTTTAACTTTTTCTTAGCATAAGCCAATGCATGCCTCTTAAGCTTTTACCACTACTCTTAGCATTTCCTTCTGGAACTTGTAACGTATTTCAGATCCTTTCTGAAAGCTAAATAGATTACCTTAGATTATGCTAATCTAACACTTAAATAGAATGTTTAAAACTACTCCTGAATAATGAGCCAAAATGTACTAGAAAATGCTGATAGAGCAAAACATTGGGCATTGATATCCAGCAAAACAAAAAGAAAGAAAAAGGAACATTTGTGAAGCAACCACCATATACTTTTTCTTACCATTTTTCACTGCCCCCAGCGCACAATGAAAAAGGTTATGAGATACGCAAAAATCCATTTTGAAAATCACACTATGGTGTGAGTGGTCTTTTTGCTTCTGGGTTGTGACACTCAGCTGTGTTGACAGCCAATTGTTTGGTGATGGGCATGTGCAATGCTAAATATAGTAGAGCAGTGCTGTCTCCTTTAGGAATTGTCATCTCAACAGGACAGGCTCAGAGATCCTAATGCAAACATTTCTTCAGCAGGTCTCCAAATTCTTTTCTTGCTTTCCTCGAATTCAAATCCCAAATCTTTTCCCCAGTAACATTCTTATTTGCTCTTCAATACCAGACGTTTATTTGGGAGTAAGCACCATTTAGCACAATGTGATTTATTTATGATAAAACATACATAGGATTGCATTGAATATAAGTCAAGTAAGTTGCCGCTGCCTCATAATGCAAATATGAAAGTTGTCTCCAATTTTGGTTTGTATATGGGAAGATTGCCTGTGCATTCACTTTAGTCTTGGAGGTAATATCCTCTTTCCTTATCCATCAGTATCCCTGAGCAATTGATGATAACTTTAGATCCCAAAACAGGTTTTTAGTTTTATTTGTTCAACTTTTCAGAAATTGATGTCACTTTATTTTCTCATATAAGTTTATAGGCTAGAGAGGCTAAGATACATAAATGAAATTTTCACTCCCATTTAACCACTCCACTAAGCCTAAATGATAAACCAAAAATTGATGCAGAGCAAACACGATCTTGAAAATGTTTTATGACATAAATAAAGCAGGTAACAATCCTTTATTCAATTTTCAAAAGTTTTTCCAAACATTTAATTTACCTGCAAGTCTTATTTTATTGATAGCTAGCAGTTTAAGTGAACTAACTCTTGATAAAGAGGAGAATGAATTAATTAAAATTAATGTGGCTAAACATAAGATCCGTTGTAAGTAGTGCACCTTTGCACTATTTAATTTGCCTCTTCGTATTTTTCAGAGTGCTCTATGGAAATAAGATCACAGAGATTCCCAAGGGTCTTTTTGATGGGCTCGTGTCTCTACAGTTGCTGTGAGTATTATCCTTACTTCTTTTGTTGTTATAAAACTTCATAGATATTTATTGCTCTAATTTCAGCTAGCAGAAGCAGGCTGGTTACTTTGTGCACTGAAAATTAATTGAAGCCCATTATTCCTATGTGGTAAGACTGTTATGTGAAGCCAGCAGAATTTCAAATGTCATAATTATATTGGCAAAGTAGTCTTAGTTTATTAGTAATTTATGTCTAGCTTGAAGTCCTCTTGAAGTCCTAGCTTGAAATTCTCTTTTGGGACAAAGCATTAACTACTAGTCAAGTGCAATCAGTGAGAGAACAGAAAATTTGTTTAGCAGTTTTCCCAAGAGCTGTGCGTTAACATCACTAGTACATTCTAGTATAACTAATAGAGAGCTATTTCATAGTAGTATAGCAATATAAGCAGTCAGAAAGTAAAGGGAAAATGCTGTTTTTTTCTGCATAGAAAAGTATGAGGGACATTGCTTTACCATTTCAGGTTTATGATCTTCATAGAAACTCCATGCATTAGGTCCTTTTGTTTCTTTAAAATGTTGAAAAAGAGTTAAGTGAAGATTATTTGAAAGTGTTATTTGAGGCCAGAATTCCATAGTCCAGTGCTTGACAACACTGTTCAATTGATCAGATGCGTCTCAACCTCAGTAACTTAATCTGCTTCCTATAACAATTCCAGGTGGCCCAATATTTCAACCCTAATCCTCTCCAAATGCATAAAAAAGAGATGGGTTTTCAGTTTGTGGTGAAAGCTGAACAATGGTGTTGTTGGTTGTAAATCAGAGGGAGGAATATTCAATGAGGAAGGTACTACTGTTGAGTAGCTAAGGCACTTCAGATTTCACTCAGAGATGGAATGACATGAAGGGCTTTCCCAGCATATCTCCAAGTCCATGCAGAGCAGTGGACCTCCAGTAACAACTCCAGACCTAGGAGTACCCACAAGCTAGTCAATAACCATTTCAAATTCCCAATAATCCTCTTTTGTCATATTTTTATTTTCATTGCAATCTACAAATGTTAGCACATGGAAGCGGTGGTTCTTACTGAAATGGTGTGCTGTCATTTTGTTTGAAACAGGTGGTAACTGTACAGGTTGCATCTACAACTTCCTTCTTGTTTCCTGTTAGCAAAGTATGGCTAGTAAAGAATGCTATAGAATTGTAGATAACAGTTTTTGAAGCAGTTGCAAAGTTGGTTGCTATTCTAAATGTGCTAACATCCCATTTGTTACAGAGATTTATTCTAGGCTTATGACTGGTGTAGATGTCTTGCTAGGATTGTTTTTGCTGGCATGTAAACTCCGTATTCTGGTTGTGATAAGTTAATTATATATGAGTCTCTCTTGCTATTTATGCATCCTGCTGGCTTTTGATAAAAAAGAACACTATCTGTGATAGATGACAGACATGAAGTGCATTTAGCATGAAGTGGAAAATCCTGTCCCTTTGGCTGATAGTTTTTCATTTCTATTTTTATGAAATGGCAATTTTATAAATTGTTATAATGAGACTGAGTGGTGCTAGGGGGTAGTGAGATATTGTTATTTTGATAAAATAATATATATATATATAGCAGAAGTAACATATAAAAATATACAAAAATTGTATCATTAGGTATCCATCCAATTTGATTAATATGTAGACAAGGTATATATTGTTAATTCTTTGAAGCAACTTTTTTTTCCAAATATTGTGAATGGATAAGTCATAAATGCTGACATTCCCACTGCGGAGCCTAGTGCAAATATGACTCATAAACTATTCTGGCAGGATATAAAGGTAAATATAAATTATACTAACCACCATGCTGTTTTACTTGAAGGGAGCTGCTCTAAGGACATAGATATAAATATAGATATATACTAAACTGGTTAGGTTCTGAAATGCCAGAATGGTTTAGCATTAGTGGCCAAATGGTTGTTACCAACTGGTCGGACGCTTCAGGCTTAACATGTGTGTTCAGTAGAAAAGGAGCGGACAGAGTCTTTTATAAGAAATGTGACATGCTTCTGATTGCAAAAGATGAGGATGTTGTTTCAACTCTGTTTTATTTTGTAATGTGTTTCTTACTTTAGTATAAGAACTAAGAATGGGGTGGGGAGCCTTCTCTAGCCTAATCTGATGATACCAGCCTAATAATAGCAATTGCAAAAACTTTCCTCTTGGAGTAGGATTTGAATGTCTTCATTTTGTTTGATATATATATATATATATCAAGTTATTTAAATAATTTGAATTTGACTTTTAAACTGTCTTTAATGTGTTGTCATCATCCCTGGATGTCTGAACCATAAAAAGCTTGCCTTGGTTTGAAATCTGCTGTTGAACGGTTGGGAAAGTGCCCTCTCATTAAATCTAATTTAGCGTTTAGAAGGCTGTAGATTAGATTTTTTTTCTTATTAGCCTGGAGACAAAAGGGTAAAAAAAGTCTAATGAGAGATCCAAGTAGCCAGTATAATTTCTGAGGTTTATCAGAAGCTTTGTAGCATATGAAAGTAGTAATTGTTAAGAAAAGGTGAAGGCTCTTTCAAGTAAGGTTTGTACCAGGAAAGAAAAGGATGTGCAATTCAGTATTGTAATTCAGTTTTTCTTATATCCTGCTAGGTTTCTATAAAGGACTATGCATCTTATTTTTTATTGAATTTCAAGATTTTTGTACGCTATTATTCATTCCTTGAAAAATTACAGTGAAAAACACTGCTAATACTCTCACTAGAATTTGTTTTCTAAACTATTAAGTATTCTAAAAAATAAATCCAGTTTTGGACTGTTGCATTTGTATTTGTGGTAAACATGATTCAGGAGCAGCCAGTGTGGTGGGATGGTGCCATGCCTTTGCCCTCTGATCATGCTGCTGCTGCTTACTGTAGGGCAGACAGGCTGGGTGCACTAGTAGGAGCATGGTTGTTCCAGTGCACCCATGCAGCTCCAGTCTCTTTGTCACCCTTCTCCTCTCCACACCATCCTTGTATGTGAGAGTGGCACCGTTGCCAGCAGGGTGACAGTGCGACACTGCCTCACTGTGCTGGACTTTCCTAGCATGTTTCAGATAACCCTGTGATGGGTAGGGAACTGTCAGTTTTTAGTATCTATAGCAGGGGTCAGCAACCTTTTTCAGCCGTGAGCCGGTCCACCGTCTCTCAGACCATGTGGTGGGCTGGACTATATTTTGGAAAGAAAAAAATGAAACAATTCCTATGCCCCACAAATAACCCAGAGATGCATTTTAAATAAAAGCACACATTCTACTCATGTAAAAACACCAGGCAGGCCCCACAAATAACCCAGAGATGCATTTTAAATAAAAGCACACATTCTACTCATGTAAAAACACCAGGCAGGCCCCACAAATAATCCAGAGATGCATTTTAAATAAAAGGACACATTCTACTCATGTAAAAACACGCTGATTCCCGGACCATCCGCAGGCCAGATTGAGAAGGCAGTTGGGCCGCATCTGGCCACTGGCCTTAGGTTGCCTACCCCTGATTTATATAGGTACCTGTCAGGAATGGGTGTCAGGAATAAATCACACAGAGTAAGTCTGCTGAGCAGTGCCAGATCTAATTAGCACAACAACTCTTCTCAGTAGATCTTGCCCCGATGAGGTAGTTGTGGAGACTGACGGTCCCCTCCTTCCCACAGCTGCCTAAATCTCCTTCATCCTGGGTCCTTCCCAAGCAATCTGTCATGGACTGATTGGATGCAGAGGAGTGGTGAGAGGCGCCAGCTGGGAAACCCCAGCTAAACCCCCATGGGAAGAAGTCTCAGAGACAGGGGATTGGTGGTGGGATGATGGTGAGTGGTCAGAGAGAGAAGACTGGGAGAGGAGGTGTCGGAAGCTGGAAGAGCAAGAGGGTTTAGTGAGCAGGAAGAGTCTGTGACACAGTGCAGTCCAGACTTTGAGACTGAAGCAGAGGCTGGAAAGGAGGGGAGTCAAGAGGCTGCTGAAGAATCAAGAGAGTCTCTCCCTCCTGCTGCGACCAGCTTCCTTCCCCGCTGGTCTCCAAGAACGCACACAAAAATGAAGAGAGCAGAACAGAGATTAGTTGTTCACAGATGCAGTTTGAGACTGCATGGGAATAGCACTGGAAAGGAGGAGCCTTAGACAGGGGTGGGAAAACAGAGACCTTCAGTCCTCACAACTGTGTCATCAGGGCAAGAACTATCACGCAGGGTTCCTGAGACCACTAGGCCAGAACTGTACTTTAGTTTACTTGAATAATAGTTCACTGGCATCAGTGACTTATTACTTTCGTGCTGACCTGCATCTAACTCTAGTCCTGACACAATCTGAGACAACAAAGACACACTTGTCTCTGCTCATCCCTTTTTATACCTTATCTGGTCCTGGGGCATCGGGGGGGGAGGGGAACTTGGCACAGTAGGAGGGGGAGGTACCCTGGCTTCTTCACCAGCCTGACTCATCTCTGCCTCTTGGGCTCCCTCCTCTCCTGCTTCCGCCTTGGATTCTGGTGTTCTCTCTGCCACAGGCTCTCCCTGCTCACTAAACCCTGTTACCTCTTCTGCTTCCGGCAGCTACTCTTCCCAGGCTTCTCCCTCTGACCACTCATTGTTATCTCGCCAACAATCCCCAGGTTCTGAGCCTTGTGGGTTTCACTAGCTAGTGCCCACCATTCCTCTGTGTCCAGCCAGTCCGTGACGCTACCATCTTAATAACATAGGAAGAGCACCTCTGTACCTGACCAAAAACCCATCTAGTCTAGCATCCTCTTCTCACAGTGCCTACAGGAAGCACACAATCAGTACATGAGTGTACCCACTCACGTTCCCCAAAAACCAGCATTCAGAGGCTTAATGTTTCCGATACTGAAAATGCTTATTGCAACACCTTGTGGTAGTTTAACTATGCAGTGTGTGAAGAAGTAATTTCTTTTGACTATTCTTTAAAGGTCTTTCTGCTTTGGCACTGCAATTTATTTACAAAACCCGATTGATGTGTTTCTTTTATTTATTATTTTTTAAAATGCTGTGGGATTAGATACCTTGCCCCCATGAGTGGCATTGCCTGAGTAGACTCTCTCACTGACCCAGGAGGCAGAGGCAACTTTTGATCCCCAGTGTCTCCACTTGTTATGGCAGGTTTGGAGTTCTATGGATCAGTGTGGGCGCTGATGCATCAGAGGAGAACATATGGAGAATTTAGCTTTGCATGACACACAGTAATAAGATTACCATTGATAATAGACCAACAGTAAGAAACATATTCACTGTGAATACTTCCTCGCAATGCCTAGTAATATAACACCAGCAGTCCTTCCAAACTATTATTGGTATATCAGAGTCAAGCAATTTATTTCCATGAACTAACATAGCTCCTTAGGTAGAACTTTTTCTGCCTTCATATTCAAGGTGATTTGTTATATATGTAATTGCTAGTACCTGAATAATATATAAACACTTCCCAGTGCACTACGGAACCTGTAATTACTGCTAGCAACTGCTGTAGCACTTAGTGGTAGGTGGACTCTCAACTGCTGTTAACACCTGTGATATACAAATAGTATGACAGCCATTGTAAAAAAAATAGTCTGATATGTAAGACTCCAGTACTAAGAGTACCTTTGTAAACAAGACACTAGTATAAGATAGTTAAAGAAATTGATACCACAGAGGGACACAATAGCCATATGAAGAATAGACTGAGGAATAGTGACTGAGTCAGGTTAGAACCTGGATTTCTTCAGACCCTCAGTACCTATATTCTACCCCATAGTACGTAGTTTGAATTCTGCTACTGCGCTTTTCCCCATTTAGTTTTATCCATTTTTGTTGTTTGTGTTAATTTTATAAGAATTGTTAATGATGCTATGATAAAAAATGCAGGCAAGAGAAAAGAGGGGTCTTTGTCTAAATTTCTTTTTACAATTCTTTCTGGTTATTAGTGTACTGTACTTAAAATGATTTCTAGCTTATCTGATAATGACAGAAACCTGTATTTTCTTTAGTAAGGCTGTGAGGTTGTACTTCTAGTTATTCTCTGATAGTTTGCTTGCTTGTCTTCTCTGATCAGAAAATTAAAATGTTGGTGAGGGCAAATGCTACAGTAATGTCTTTCTTTTCTTCTTCAAACCAATTATTTTCTACCATTCTGTTTTGGAAGCTCAGGTTATTCTTTAAACACTTGAAATTGTATTCATGTTACTACATCAGTTATGAGAATATTAACTGTGCACAAGGGTTGTTGATAATCTAATCTATTTGCTTGCCACTTCAGTACACATTCTTAAAAAGGGCTTAGTTGAAAAGCGTATCACTTTGGCAAATTATGACTTTTTTCTTTTTCTTTTGAGATGAATTTTAGTATTGTGATATAGTTGTGCATATTCATTGTGAGATGGATAATATTTATACATAAGCAGGTAGCAGTTGATAGGCATTCTTTTGGAAACAACTGCTTCATAGCACTTCCCTTTTGAGCTATCACTTTGTGAGTTATTCAGATATGGCAGATAGTGATGGAAGTTCAGGAATAAGCTGTAGCTTAGACAAACACAAGTAGTTTCTCTCTTCTAACCGCTTCTAATCTGTTATACTCCCATAAGTTTAAATTCCAGAACACTGGGCATTATATTCCCTCTGTGTAAGCTCATAACTCTGACATTTACTGCTTCAAAGAACACAAGGCTATATAAGGGGTGTGACCAAAGCCACAAAATCTTTCTCAATTTGCTTATTACACACAATTAACATGGGATTCTCACTCTCTAATAACAGGTGCAGACATTCAGCTCCAAATTCACTTTTTAAAACTATACCATTATAAGTGATGTGTGGAAAGGCCCTCAGCGGGATAGTCCCAGTTCTATGAAATAACTAGACAACTCCAACAGGTTAAATGAAATATTGTGGTATGTGCCTCTCCCATTAAGAAACTTAATGTAGCATGTTAAACTTGTTAATACACAACTCCTTGCAAGACAGAATGGTTTGTTGTTTGTTTGTTTGTTTGTTTGTTTTTAAGGGATGCTTTATATTCTACTATTTACATGTATTCTGTTTTGACTGCAGCCGAGGTAACCTGAGAAACCTATATACCACAGTGCATCACTTATAATACCATTCTTTTCTATTGCTTGCTCAGAAAAGCTTTGTTTAGTCCTCAGTAATATTTGTATTTTAAAACTATTTTTTTGTTTTGTTTACAGGCTTCTGAATGCCAATAAGATCAACTGCCTGAGAGTAAACACCTTTCAAGATTTGCATAATCTCAATTTGCTGTCTCTCTATGATAATAAGCTGCAGACTATCAGTAAAGGACTTTTTGTCCCTCTCCAAACAATTCAAACTCTGTGAGTATCCAAGAATGTTGTTTTTGATGATGATTACTATGATGATGATGATGAAATTGGTTAGTAACTTTATCTTGCCCAAGGCAACCCAAAGTGATTTACAAACAAACAAACAGCTACACATAGATACATTAAAGCTATCCATCCCAAACACTCAATGTTTTCAGATATGGAGGACATGGCATAATCTTGTGATCCTGTACCATTCCTTAGTTCTGAGTAACACTATGCCTGCCAGAGCGCTAAAGGCTCCAACCCGCAGGGGTGTGGGCAGTTGAAGTGTTGAGAGGTTGAGAAATAAAGAAGCAGACAAAAAGATGAAAGAAAAGTGTTATGGACAGAGCAGATAGAAAAGAGAATGAAAGGTACAGAAAAAGGGAAGAAAATAGATAAAAGGCTGGAAAGGGGAAATTGACAGTATTTTAAAACATTTAATTTTCCAAAATTTTAAATTTTTTAAAGAGGTAAGAATATTATATTTTGCCTTCCTTACTGATTCAAGATAATAAGAAAACACGAGAATAGATATAGCTGCAAGTGGCAGCAGCAGCGCCTGCAGCTTCATTGGTAGTAGAGACTTGTGTTACCCCATGGTAGTTGAGATTTGTGCTGCTCAAAAGTATTGGCCTGCTGCGAGAATTAGAATTTTGACACAGTCAGAATTAAGTCATACAACTCACTCATTGCAACACAGCATGAGAGAGAATGTTTGCTGTTCACAGTGGCCCTTATATACATTGCTAGTGACAGTAGAGACTTCTCCATAGTATTCACTTTGCTGCTGCTGCTGCTGCTGCTGCTGCTGCTGCTGACGACGACGACGACATGTCATGGCTGGCTCTCCTGTTGGGCCTTGCCTTTTTCCAGGTTACTACTATACCTGGCAGGTAGATAGCTCAGCTAGCCTGTGTTGCTGCTGTACCCCATCCTACTCCATTCACAATATTATATCTTCGTATATTGTATGTTTATTGTGTTCATTTTACACAGTTGCTAATATGAACAGACTCCAAACAAATTGGATATAGTAAGTAGATATTTAGGCTAGAAACCAAAGATGGGATAGGTGCATAGAGTGGGAAATCCACCTAACCAGTGTTTTGTGTCCCGATTTCACTACTGCAGTTCCACTGCTAAACATGTTAGTCATTGTCTAATTAAAAGGTGGTTTCAAAATAAGGAACCAAAATTCAACCTACATACAGTGGTACCTCTGGTTACGAACTTAATTCGTTCTGGAGGTCCATTCTTAACCTGAAACTGTTCTTAACCTGAGGTACCACTTTAGCTAATGGGGCCTGCTGCGCTGCCGCCGCGCAATTTCTGTTCTCATCCTGAGGTAAAGTTCTTAACCCAAGGTACTGCTTTCGGGTTAGCGGAGTCTGTAACCTGAAGTGTTTGTAACCCAAGGTGTTTGTAACCTGAGGTACCACTGTATTTGATTTTTTGGCACTTGTCTTGGCCTTGTATTACATTCTGTTGGGAACAATTGTTCAATGGCTTTACACAACTAGAATAATCAGTATCAGTCCCTACTAAAAATCTTTATATTTAAATTGTATTCCCACTTTTGCCCATTAAACATTACATATTATCCCTTTTTGGTGATTTAGTTGCTGTTAAAATATGGGAGGTCCCCCCCCAAAAAAAAAATATCAGTTTGATCTATTTTTGTTTTCTTTCTTATAGTGAATGATGGTATCATGTTGTAAGGCTTAAGAGGAGTAAAAATGGTTTTATTTTTATTAGATAAGTTGTATATACAATTTTTGACAGTTTCTTGGATAGCCATTTATCACATATGTGAGAGAATTCTTTTATTTTGAATAAACTAAACTGCTTGGCACCATCAGAAACTTTTTTGGTTTCCTCACCAATTTAAACTCTTGAAATTAATACAGTGTAAGTCTTCAGTGACCAAAGCTAGCCAGAGGCCTCTTTACAAAAAATTGATCAGGAAACCACTTGGACCTTCCTTAAAATGAAAGAAGAGTTTGGATTTGATATCCCGCTTTATCACTACCCGAAGGAGTCTCAAAGCAGCTAACATTCTCCTTTCCCTTCCTCCCTCACAACAAACACTCTGTGAGGTGAGTGGGGCTGAGAGACTTCAAAAAGTGTGACTAGCCCAAGGTCACCCAGCAGCTGCATGTGGAGGAGCGGAGACGTGAACCTGGTTCCCCAGATTACGAGTCTATCGCTCTTAACCACTACACCACACTGGCTGCTTTGTGCAATGAGTCATTTATGTGTAGCAGCTTGCCACATTGACTCGTGACCTTTTTGCCCTTTGGAATCAGACATACCACACAATACAAGTTAATCCAGGTGAAGATCTGGAGCACATTAATAGGTTGTTTGTTAGATAAATGGCCTGTAAAATAGCACTGGGTTGTTTTTGTTTTTTTAATGCCTCTTTGATTCTTCCCTAAATCTCAATTCATTTATATCTTTTTATTTTACTGGTTTGCATATACAGTGGTACCTTGGGTTACATACGCTTCAGGTTACATACGCTTCAGGTTACAGACTCCGCTAACCCAGAAATAGTACCTCGGGTTAAGTACTTTGCTTCAGGATGAGAACAGAAATCGTGCTCCGGCGGTGCGGCAGCAGTGGGAGACCCCATTAGCTAAAGTGGTGCTTCAGGTTAAGAACAGTTTCAGGTTAAGAACGGACCTCCGGAACGAATTAAGTACTTAACCTGAGGTACCACTGTAATAAAAAGATTCAAAAATATTGAAAAATAGAAAAATAATCTAAAGTAAGGAAGATTTGTTAGTGTTGTCATACATAATTAGCTGAGGTGACTTTAACCTGTATCAAAAGTGCCTAACCCAGGCTTCTTTAACCTCAGCCCTCCATATGTTTTTGGCCTACAACTCCCATGATCCCTAGCTAGCAGGACCAGTGGTCAGGGATGATGGGAACTGTAGTCTCAAAACATCTGGAGGGCCGAAGTTGAAGAAGTCTGGCCTAACCCTTTGAGGAAATTTTATGGTGGGGCAGGGCCAGTCCCTTTCTTTTATTTTTATTCTTTGCTATTTGCTTATTAGAAATCGAATCCAAGTGGCACGACATGTGTTATACTTTACCTACACTTTTGTTGTTAGATTAGTTGGGTTCTAGTTTCAGGATCAATTTTGTTCAGGATCAATTTTTAATTGATCCTCAGGAGTAAATCTATTTTACATAAGGATTTAGCAGCTCTGACCAGCACACTTACATTTTAAGTTCACTTGTAGACTGCTTACTGGCCAAAAATACACTAGTTTACAAACATGCAATTTGTTGTCTGCAATGCTTTAGTTTTGTGATAAGAATTATTTTAATCCTTGTATTTCTAAAAAGATGCATTCAACTGCAGGGTATTGTGGCATGAAAACAGTGCCTTTTGTAGACAGAAGGTCTGTGCCCTTTAAAAGCAAGCTTTGCTATATTAATTTTTGTTTCCTTCTTGAAAAGGCTTGCTCCAGACTTAATGGGCTAAAAAATAAGATGGTTCACAGAATTTCTTCCATTCAAGTGCAGCTCCATGTGGCTTCCGCCAGGCCTGGTGTATTGGAAGCTGATTCAATTACTCTATTCTTCAGTTTTATGTTTGTAAGAAACAATGATGGAGTACAATGTCACAGGTCACTTCTGGTTAAACATCCCATCCCTCTTGCAGGCATTTAGCTCAGAATCCATTTGTGTGCGACTGCCATTTGAAGTGGCTGGCTGATTACCTGCAGGATAATCCAATAGAAACCAGCGGCGCTCGATGCAGCAGCCCACGTCGCCTTGCCAACAAACGAATCAGCCAGATCAAGAGCAAGAAGTTCCGTTGCTCAGGTAATTCATTTATCCAGGCTGTACTGCACTTTCAGTTCAGAAATAAGCAGGTCCAGAGAGCCCACTAATCAAATCTGTAGGACAGTGTTTGCTATAATGGATATTATGTAGCATCTTTCTGAAATTAAATTTGGGGAATTGGATTAGTCCTCCAGAAAACCTATTTACCTTATGCATTAAAAGAGAGGCAACCCTTTAGCTTGCCTTGTGGTTTATATATTTATATAGGTACAAAGATAGGATATAATTTTAAAAGAATGCAGGACTGTATACTGCCTCTAAAAGAGATAAGGTACAAGTGGCCAAATATGTCATATGACTTCTTCTTTAAGAAATGAAAGAATTCAGATGTTTCATTCATAAGAAAAGATCTCACTAACTGAATAAAGGGTTTGTCATGAGGACTTATTTTGCCAGTCAATGAAAGCATGCTTTGTTTTAACTATTTTGACAAACCCCCTCAGGTGACTTTTCAGTAACAATGGTGCAGTCAGTATCTCTTTAGAGGTAGTAGATGTGGAGATAGTTGCAGAGGCCTCTTTTAAGTAAGTAAATAAATAAATTGGCTAGAAGTGCTCCTGGGCAGGAGTGGGGAGTGCCCAACACCTGAAGAATAAAATCAAAGAGATAATACTGATGAGATGATTGGGAGAGGAGAGTCTTTTTTAAAAAAAATGTCTGGCAAGTTCTATGCTCTATGGATGAACTATAAAACAGTGGCATAACATGAATGGAAGGAAGGAAGGTGGATGCACCACACAGGTCTGTGCAACTTGTGCGACCTACTTGCCAGATTCAACCTACTGGCCATAAATGGCAGTTCACCAGAAGATCAGTAAAGCCTCTTTCTTTTTATCCTGCTTTTAAGATAATTATTGTCTCCCAAAGAGAGTCAAATAAACAAGAGAGTGAGAGGTCCCACCACTAGACTTACAAACTAAAACGATAAGACACACAAGGTAAGGGCAGTAGAGGGAAAAGGTTGGCTAGGGAGATAAGTTCTTCAAGGCCAGAATATAGTAGCGAACTACAAAAATTTATATCCAATTTGGACCAGGCTGATCTTCCATCTCTGGTGTTCTTGCTTGAATAGTAGTTGGTGGCTCTTGTTCTTTAGGACAGTGAATGGGACAGAGGGTCCTTTCTATTTGCTTCTGTGATCACTGGACAGCTAGAAGCTGGACCTGAGTGTTTTTTTCCTCCCAGGAAGGGGGAAAACAGGCTTCCTGCAGCTGCTCCTTCTCTAGTGGATATATTTAGCCAGGTTGGTCTTCTTATTACCATGATGATTTGGCCAATGGCAGAGTATGTTGCCCTTCAGCTCCACTGGGCAACTCCCCAGGTTAGCTGTCCAGCTGGCCTTCATGTCAGGCCAAAACTCAGGGATGGTGAGCTTTGTTCAGCTTGGTAGGTCTCAATTTATGCCATCTTAGGTTCACAAAATGTTAAAGGCAATAGCAGCATTCAGAACTGAGAATGGCAAAAAGCATCTCCACTAGTTGCCCATGAGAACTGTGCCACATTGGCATCATAATATAAACAACTAGGCAACCTGAATTAAAAATATGGTGTTTTAATAGTGTTTGATCTTCAATTGATGTCCCTTTGTGTTGCAAAATTGTGGCTGAATGGAAGGATGAAATATTCAGGAAGAAAAGCAACGGTTAACTCTTATGGAAGCCATACAATAAGTGTATGTCTATATGACAACTGCTTAGAGACTATTCTGATTGAGCAATATACAAATGGTTGTAATAAATAAAATAAATTATTAGTCGAGCTGGCCTTTAAGATTGTAAACATTCAAAAAACAATGTAATTGAAAGAAATATTAAGAATTTATTGTAATGTTTGATCATTTTAACACCTCGTGTCTAGAGCTCTGCAGTTGATTCAGAGTATTACAGATTGGGATTTTTTCAAGTCTCAATCAGTGATTACTGTTAGTCTGTGTTTCATCTTTTAGGCATGTGCAGAGGGCCGTTTTGTAATATTCTAGTTGCTCACATTATAAGGATGGTATACAGCTAAGTTTTCCTCAGAGCAGACCGATTTAAATTAATGAACCCAACTTAGTGCTGTTCATTAATTCAGTGGGTCTACTCTGAGTAAAAGTTAGTTGTCTACTTCCTCATGTTCTTTACACATAAATGATTTAAATGTGTAGCAGTGGTATAATATGCCACCTCTTTCAGTGTTGAGAGCTTCAAGTATGGGTAGATTTTTATGCGGCAGAAAATCATTAAGTAGACTGAGAAGAAAAAATGGCTGTCATTGATGGAATATGTTGCAGTACCTTCACATAAAAATGAGTACTGCTACCTTTTCCTCCTGAAAAAAGGATTATGATGAATTGCACTTCTGACAACTAAGAGCAGATGGCAGAAGACACTAGTTTCTTTGTGAGGAAAGATGACATCTACCCTTCTTTTCCTCAATAAGCCTTCATTCATAAACTGCCCTTTGTCAATACAGTAAAAGTTATGGCATCTAAATCATATTTATGTAGAGAATATTAAATATATAAATAAGTTAGCGTTCTGCTTGTAAAACATTAAATTTACTTCAAGTTTTAAGTATCCAATTAATTTTGCTGTTTTTCACCTTCCTTTTAGAGCTTCCTCTGCTCCCCCCCCCAAAAAAAAAGTGTTCCATAGGGTTGGGGAAAACAAAAGGAGGATAGTAGAGGGGGTTGGGGGAAGAAGCAGAAATTTGGGCAAATTTCCCCCCTTGCTCTTCCATTCACTGAAGTTTCTATTGAATCAAAGAATATTCCATTAATGGAAAGACTGTGCTTGATACAACCTTGTGGTATTTTGACCAAATGTCTTGTTGTAAAACCATATCTGTTCCACAAAAATTAATCAATGTGTACTGATATTTAAGGAAACTGATTGTTAAAACAATACCAGTTAGAGTCAACACGGTGCAGGGGGTGGGCTTGGATATGGATTAAGTTCACCTCAGCACTGGATGCATTGGGAAGTTACAGTTAAGTTCAGTCAAATGAAGCAATAATTTATTAATTTATTTTCAATGTATTGGAATACATCATTCTTTTAATCGAAAGAAAAATGCATTTTGGATAATAACTAGTGAAATTGATTTTCATTGGTGGGAAGGAAAACTGCATACAACTGGAAACAAGTTTTACTCACATTCTATGTCTTTGTGTGCTTAGCTTTTGGTCAATAGTTATGTAGGTGTAAACAATACATAAATTCAAAAACTTAAGTCATGTGATATGGCTTAATTATGGAGGTATGGAGTCAGTTGTGTCTGAAAATCATACTTGGGCCTAATTGCATGGAAGCTCTTGTCCATAGTTATACAGAGAATATTTGATGGGATCTTTAGAGAGGAGACAACGGTGCTTTGCATATCTGTAATAAGTGTTTTACAAGTCCTATTATGATGAAGACAGCAATGTTAAAAATTGTAGCCAAACTAAGTCAATCCTATGCATACTTACCTTAAACTTAATGAAACTTAATTCTGAGTAGACATTCATAGGACTGCACTGTGAATTTTTCCTTTTGATAGAATTCTGCTTGGTATCTTCCATGTGTAGTTCTTGACAATTAAGACTCATTGAATTTGGTGTTTACTCTCTGTAAATTGGATATAGGATTTCAGCCTGCATTTGCAAGAAATTATAGTAAACAATATATATACAGTACTTCTAAAGTATATATAATCATTGTACATGATGAGAGCTGGCCACTGCAAGTTTAAACAGTGTATGGTGCATGTGAATGAAAACATATAGTGTTTTTAGCATTGCTTTGAGAGGCAATTAATTTTTGAAGATACTTGTTTCATACAGGATATAGTGGAGAAATGTAGGTGATGGGGATCTTTAGATTACTTGTTTTGATGGCTTTTTAATTTAAAGGGGATGTAGTAGTTTTGTCTCTCATCCTGAATTGAAGAAACTCAGATTATATTGCGTGAAGAAAAGTTCTCATATTGCCTGACATATTGCGAAGCAAGGTTGATCTGCCTGTATTTGCAAATATTAGATTTAAACGAATGGCTTTTAAATCCTCTGTGCTTGGACCGTTATAAAAATTCAAAGGAGAATATGGATGAGGACATTTTTTTCCTAGCTGCAGCCTTGCTATGTATTAAATATGAATTCTCAGAAAAGAGAGGAATGCTGCCATTTTGGGTAACAGTCATAAAAGCAGTCTTCTCCCTCGGTTGCACCTGCCCAGTGGCAGCCAAGCATCAAGTGAGACATGCCAACTCTATTTCACCAGAGGCTCTCCTTCTCAGCAGGCTTGTTCGCTTGGCATCTTTTGATTAAGATAACTGCTATACAGATTTGTTTTCTAAAGGGAAATCAAAAGGAATCCAGCAGCAGATTGTACTTGCTCAATGGCAGTCCTGCGCCGCTTTAGAATTGGCAGGGCTCCTTGATTAGTGTGCAGCTCTGTGGTGTGCACTGCCAATGGCATGAGAAATATTACTCCGCTCGGAGAAACGTCTCTTTTTGTTTTCTCTTGTAGGTTTCTTTTTGTCCACTCTTTCTGTCGCATTTGACTAGCAGTTGATTGATCTGTCCATGTTCTGTGGTTTCCCTGCTAATGAACGGATATTTAAAGGAAACAGAAAGTCACTAGAGCTTTGCCCTTTCCTGCAATAACAATAAGAGTTTTCCCCCCTCATTTGAAGCTCTGATAACCAAATGTGTTTTCCCAGTATCTGCAGCATTTGATTCTTGTTCTATTTAACTGATTTAATTAGCTGCTACAATGCCAGATAGTTGTCATACACACCACTAGCACAACTAACAATGAAGGTAGGACAATGAGCCATCTGCCAACAGAAATCTCTCCCTGTCACATACTGCCTCTCAGTAATTCAATCCAAATTGATGATAGCAGCATTGGTACAAATGTGGAAGACTAAGGCAACATAGGCTCCCGCATATTTAGTGACACTTTTTGTAACCTCTATCATTACAGCACCATTATTTGTGTCAGAGCATGTTGTCCTCCCTTTATCAACATTTGTAGAAGAAAGGTGGTCTTCATGGCATTTTGGATCACGGCCTGAGTTCTCAACAAGTGTTTTCATAGTGGTGACGACTGATTTCAAATATCATTGGCCATTGGTCCAAGGCGGTGTCAAGTGCATGTGCTGCTTTGTGCACCATGTCACTCCCCTCTTCCTTGGTATGCATTGAATGGTATTAGGCGGGCAAAAAAAATAGAAGCTAACAGCCCAACTTGCACTAAACTTTCTTCCTAGAGTAGACTAACATAACACATTTTAAGCCGTGGTGTCTGGATTAACAGCAGTTCTAATAGTAGTGGTTCTGTTTTCCTACAGGTCTGTTCAAATGACAAAATTCTCATGATCGTAAAGGAAATTCAGCTAAACATGAATGTAGCCTATCTTGAGCACAATTAAAGCATAAGTAATAAAATAAAAATATAATGTAATGTAAAATATAAAATAATATGATAAAATTATTATTATTATTATTATTATTATTATTATTATTATTATTATTATTAATGTAATAGAAACTGAAAAGGAAAAAGCAAATATAACATTCCGTGCTAGCTTCAGGTCTTGGTTTCCATTTTAATGTAGCGTTTTTCCCATCCATAAGAGTCTTCAAATCTTAGGCATACATATCTGCATTGCAATTTCTTATCCGTTTTATACCAGTATAATTGTAATGGCTTAACCCCAAAATTCTGAGAGGTCTCTGTTATGGAGTCCTACTTTGCTTAAAGAACTTCAGTTACAGGGTTTCCCAGGAAGATGGAATGACTGGTGTAGACATGCCCTTGATCATGCGGACCGTCTTCAGATCAGGAAATTTGTTTAATGATGAGGGAAATAGCATGCTGGACTAGATAAGCCTTTGGTTAGATGGGGCTGCTGTTATGGGACTGAGCCCCATTGAACACTGTTGGGTTTACTTCCATGTAGGCATACTTAGAATTGTGCTGTGAGGGTCCTTCTCTTAATTGTGGGCAGTTTCACATACATAATAAACTGCCTGCTTAACTATCTGTGGCATATATGAAAATGCTGTATCCTTGCTCTAACATTAGTGGAATTTTAAAGGAAACAAACACTATCAAAATAATCAGGAATATCAAAATAACCATAAGAAAATAATACATTAGTCTTAAAAGAGGCTGATTGTTTCAGAAATTACTACTGTATTGGCTGGACGCTTTATTAAGAAGAGTAAGAGTATTACATTACTGTATTAAATCACTAGATACTGTGGTGTATATATGTTGTTCACAATTTGAGCATGCTCACTTTGTATGATCTGTTGAACATTCATTGAAGGCTGTCAATTGCAGACCTTTAACTGGATTCCTACCATACACCTTCAGAAATTTCTGGTCGTTATTCTCATGCACTAACAATCTGTGCTATAGGGCGGGGGGTTTTTGCATTTGTAGCAATAAGTATTGACTTCTTGAACTTCAGCTCCTTTATGCATGGGAGAAATGGACAGCAGCTCACAATGAAATCTCCAGCTTGTGCTTCTCCATGCTGCTTCCTCTCAACGCTCCTCTCTCTTTGGCGGCTGCCTAACTCTGACTCTGACTTGATGGGATTTTCCTTTGTGCTTGATCTAACCATGTGGTAGAACAATACAAATTGAACATGGTTCTGTCAAGCACCATGGAAGGCTCCATGCTTTCCTGCAGCATGGCATGCTGGGATACTTCTGCTGTTTTCAGAACCGTCAAAAGGTGAGCTATTTTCTTGTATTGACAGGAAAAGTGATTTTAAAAAGAATCATTATGGTTAAGAAAATTCCATAAAACTAGAAGGCTTACTGCAGATCTCACAAACAGAAAATCCTCAAATGGATAAAAGCAATCAGAGATCAACTTTGCAAAAATCTTGCATGTGACTTTATTTACTTATGAAAAATTCTAAACTGTGTCTTCAATCAAAACATGAACTCTAGGTGTTATTCATAAAAATCCCAGATATAAATGCAATATTGAAATAAACAAATATCAAAACATTATGAATGGTATTCAGAGTAGACTCAGTTAAATTTGTGAATGTGACTGTTAGGTCCATTAATTTCAGTAGGTCCAGTCTGAGTACAACTCTGTAACGTATGAGAAGTTATAACTGCAACAAGTTGTATTAATTCCTCTTAAAATGAACAAATCGAACATTTAATTCATTTATTACATTTATTGCTTTCAACTTCAGTGAACCCCCAGTTCCAATGCTTAGGTTGCTGAGATGTGTGGACCTTACAGCAATTGATAAGCTTATAAAGAGGATGTTTATAGGATAGTGTGGGTGCAGCAGTTTGAAAATATACCTGGCAAATGAACATATTACATATTGGATAACAGTTTGTGGTTACATAAGTTTGGAAATAAGTTTATTCCAGCAAACTTGTATGTGTGTATGAATGGATTGTGACACAGGTGGTGCTGTGGTCTAAACCACTGAGCCTAGGGCTTGCCAATCGGAAGGTTAGCAGTTCGAATCCCCGCAACAGGGTGAGCTCCTCTTCCTCAGTCCCAGCTCCTGCCCACCTAGCAGTTCGAAAGCACATCAAAGTGCAAGTAGATAAATAGGTACTGCTCTGGCAGGAAGGTAAACAGTGTTTCCGTGCACTGCTCTGATTTCGCCAGAAGCGGTTTAGTCATGCTGGCCACATGACCTGGAAAAACTGTCTGCGGACAACATTGGCTCCCTCGGCCAGTAAAGTGAGATGAGCACTACAACCCCAGAGTCATTTGCACCTGGACTTAACTGTCAGGGGTCCTTTACCTTTTTATGAATGGATTATGTATATGCAGCACATTCTATTTACTTTTTGTGATATGAAAACAACAACAAAAGTGCATATGGCTGCAGTGAGTAGGTAGAATGCTGGAAATACATAGTTAGAATCCTGACTCTTATATATGGACCTCCCTTCAATATATTTGCACATTCCATGCTGGCAAGTTGGGTAATGTACCACTACAGTGTGTACAGTATGTAACCACTTGACAAATGTCTGTCTGTGCTGGTGTTTTTTATTTTTGTTTGTACCCTTAGAACAGCCTTTCCCTATTGTCTGCTGAAGAATCCATCCGCATCTGTAATGGGACTGGTGCCTCTTTCAGAGGATTCTGGGGCAGATCACAGGGCACAGTGGCCTTCCCCATTTGCCTATATAAACTTGGAATGTGCCCTAAATTACACACAGCACTCCCCTTGCAACTGCATGTTATGGGAGAGATTTTCAAGGAAAGTCCCGTCCCCCCCATTGTTGATCATCTTATTGAGAAATTTCTATTAAGTCTCCAAGGAAACTGAAAACCCCTTGTCTATGTAATCCTGCTAAGTAATGTACATTGTCCATTGCTCTGCTTTCCTTGATTTCTCATAAATTTTGAAAGTATGGTAAAATGTTCCTGACCATTAGGCAGGATGATGCAGACAATCAACGTATTGCAGACTAAGAGATCAATTTGGTCATCTGATTCCCATGTCTAGCTTTCCAAATAATTGCCACTTGGTAAATGGTCTTCTCACTTCTAGCTGAATCTTGAAGTTACCTTTTCACTCTGCTGTTGCCTTCCACTGAGAGTACTTCAGTAGGTTGCCTTATTTGCTTAACATGCATTTGAAAAGTAAGTGGATCAGACGGTTTTCTTGAGTTTGCTCCCATCCCCTCCCTAGCCACCAAGAAAAATGGAATAGTCTGGCGTATGGGATTAGAAGGAATGGAGCTACATTTTTAGTAAAAATTGGTTTTTCAAAAATTTTTCAAAAATTGGTTTCAGATTTGTCTTTCAAATTAGCTGTTTTGACTAGCATAACAATTGAAACTATTACATGTGTAAACAGAAGTACCGGTAAAGTATTTAAAAGTGATTTAATGGACCAGGTCATTGAAAGCTTTTATTTGAATACTGAAGTTGCAAAAAAAAAAAAAAAAGGATTTTCATGTTACGCTGAAGTTTTGAAGGTAATATTATATTCTGAGCCTCCTCTGCAGGGCTCCCCAACCTTGATTTTTATGATTTGCACATAATGCTTAATGTTGTACCTCTTGAATTGCACCATATCCACTTTAAGCCTCATGGGAACCTGCTGATAAAGTAATGTATGTAGAGATGGACGGACACTTATAACTGGTAATGTAACCAGATGGCTGGCTTTCACATTAGTTTCTATAATGGGAATAACATGATAGAGCAGCCACCTGTCCAAGTGATCTCAAGGCTCAAGTTAAGTAGTAAATTTCCTCTCTTTGGCACTTGATTGCTGCTGCCTTACAGGTTGATGGGTAGCCTGGAGTACTTGATGGTGGCATGTGGTGTTTATCACTTTACACTGCATGGCCTCTAGATAATCCATATTTAAAATTTTAATATACACATAAGCAGTAACCTTTCTTTTTCCTTACTGTTGCTACATCACCTTTACTAAACAGGAGTGTGCCCTTGCCCTGTCCATAGTATCCCAAATCCTTGTGCATAGGATCCAAAGAATCAGTGCCAATGGCCAAAGTATTAAGATGGCACACAACGTTTTGGAGTGGGGCACTGGGGGCTTGGAATCTGCTGGATCCTAAGACTTGCAGATCACCTGGGAGTGGATGGGCAAAAACCAGTGGAAAAACCCTCCCACCTTCTGCCCCATTGATAGGAGCCAATGGGATTTGGATTGCTATGGAGGGTATGCCACTCCGCGCCTCCCTGGCCCTCCCCCCTCCCTAGGCATCTCACAAAATACCAAAAACATAAAAATTCCTCATAATGTAATTTCAAACCATAAAACCAAAATCCATAAAACATTTAATATCCAGTCATTCAGTGGATGAAGAAGTATTCAATGCAAAGCCGAGTGGTTTACATGCTTCAGTGTGTGATTGTTTGCATGCCTGTTTTCAGGGAATAAGCTATATATAAGGGGGTGGGGTGCAGGGTCTGTTTCTTAGATGAAAATACAGCTTTCTCCTTCCCCTGCCTAATCTCACTTTGCTCCATTGTTTGAAGCACTTTTGAACCAACTCAGCTCTGAAAGTGAGACAGGTTGGGAGTATTTGGGGGCAGGGGCTGAATGAAGCAGCACAGCAAGGCAGAGGAGGGTTTAGTTTCCCTCACCCATGCTCAGCTTTTCATGTAAAAAAACAGCAGCCTCCATCTGCTGCTTTCTACATAAATGGGGAAGACACATGAATAAATACATGTGACTTCCCCTGTCACATCTAGTTTGGCTCCAAGGCATGCATACTAAAAGTGAGAGAAAAGGAGAGGGAATTGTTTCGTTTCATTTTACATACCCAGCGTTCGTGATGGTGGTGTTATGTTACAAGAGGTAATGTGTAGCCCATTTTCCTTTCTGTATCATAGTCTCATATTTGGTGTAATATTTATTAGTTTTCCCTGTAGCAGCACTTATTAGGTGTTACGTGATTTAAAGAAACCAAAGTATTTCTGAAGTAAGTAGGAAGGAAACTATTCCACTCCTATCTATAAAAACTAAAGAAATTGAGTTAATTGGCTGAGGCAATTCAGTGCATCCGTGACTTAGCTGTGATTCGAACCCAGTTCTCACCTTCATTTTCAGCAAAAAACATTACACTGATTAACCCAGCACATATGAATGGGTGCCTCAGAAGCCTTGAGCATGTGAAGATGATCCTTTGATCAAATCTTTAAATCCTGTCCTGTGTGTTTGATTTTAGCCTGATGGTGCAAAATTTAGGCTATAAACAAAATATTTAGATGTCATCATTTTGCTGGATACAGTAGAGATGAAAGATGTTGAGAAATAATGCAAGTGGGACCTGCAACAAAATGTTGCAGTGTCTCTTGTCCACTAAATACACTGATCCTGTTCAGGGTTCTAGCCAGTTAGTTATGCCCTTCTCAAGATTGCCAGAAGGTAGCTATAAGAAGCTCAAGCAGGTAAACCTGTGTGTTTCTCCCTTCCCTTCTAGCTTCAAAAAACTTGTTTATGTGGAGCTTTCTGTGTGGCAATTTTTGAAGATGCATATATTTTCTGTACAGCTCTGTTCTGTTGCCATTGCAGGTGCTAGTGATGTTCTCAAACTGGATCGTTAAAGCTAAAATTAATCCAAATCTCTGTACACAGATGCCAGCTTAGAGTCAGGTTTTTACTGAGGACCATTTCAAACTCTTCTCACAGTTTTGTTGAACAATCCCTTCCAGGGACTCTGACTTGGGCCCCAGGTTATGGGTGCCCCATGGCATAATATGACGTTGTGACATCATGGTGTCACATTGCATCGGTGGCGCAGCAGCTCTTCTAAGGCCTTGTAGTGTCTCAGAGATTACGTACAAGACATCACAAGACCTCTGAACACAACTTCCTCTTTCTACCGGAAGTTGTGTTCAGAGGCTTGGCAGGGCCTAGGACGTCAGTTCTCAGGCCTCAAAAGGCCTCGCAAGACATTTGATGTGACTTCCAGTTGTTGGGGACTTCAGAATACAGACCAGAATGGAAAAATCCAGGCAGCAATATTTCTTTAAAAAAGTCTTTTATTCAGTTTGAATTTTGTCAGACAAAATACAAAAAGGGGTGCATTCAGGAAGAAATGAGAGAATGCCCCCCGTCAGTCAGATGCAGACAACTTTTATGCCCTAAGGCAAAGCAACAGTTCAGCCCCTTGACCCACCCCTTAAACATTCCCCTTTATGCATATTCATTAAAAGCTCAACCAATGAAAATTGGTTTTTGCCTCGTTCGGTTCCAAGCTGCATTATACACTAGGTGGCGCTGCGAGCTTAAAAACTATTTGACCTAATTGCTGTTTCCAGGAAATGCTCTGGCCCCCCTGTTTATCAGGAAAGGGGTCTGTGGTTTTAACAGGTTCAGGCCTAAGTCTGCTTTTAGAACTTTGTGGTGAGCTAGACATCCTGGGCAAACAGACAAATCCCCTGACCGCATCCTCTTGCAAACTCGCTGTGTTGCAAAAAAATATTATTTTTTGCAAGCAGGGGCAAGCAGAGGAGAGAGAAATGTCTTTTTAGCTTTTAGTTTGCTTTCTAAGATGGCTTTCAGCTTATAAAATGGCTCCAGCCTGGCTCTCTAGTATTACCAAGGTGGGGACTTCTGGTCTTCACTCCTTCATTCCCCCCTTTCCATCATGAAAATGCTGACCGGTTCCGGTTCATCATTTTCGATAGATGGATCAATAGGTACCACATTATAAAGAGCCAGGATATGAGTGCGTGTTGCTGCATTAACTGAGCGACTTACCATTCGGCATACAATCTGAATAAGGCAAGGCAAGAGGCATGATAAGAGTAATATAGCCATGAAGATAACTTGGACCACAAGCACAATCTCTTTTAACCATCACCAACCCGGGAGCCAAGAAGTAAGCCAACTCCATATGCTGGGGAGGTCATCAGTGGTGGGGGCGGCAAAAATTTCCAGTGCTGCTGAGACATTGACCAGGGCTCGTATGTGAATGGTGGAACGGTTAAGTGGCAGTGGGAGAAGTGGTAGTCCACTCGTGGCATCTGTTGGGGCCAAGGTGCATACCAGACATTTCGACTTATTGGCAGAATGGGCTACCATTTCAGCCATTTGTAACCACCTATTGTAGGGGTTAGACGGGGAAAAATTGGCATGGGAGGCCAGGGGACTCTTTCCCGCTCTGGCCAATACACAGGTAGGTTCTCCAATTCTCCAACCAGATATGATATTGTTCATGCCAGCAAAAATACAGGAGCATCCAAAGAAGTAGGGCAGTACATACCACTCCTACCCACCAACCTCAATATTTCCATAGTTCCTTCCACCAATACTCGGGGGCCATTCCTAATATTCTTTTACCGCTGAAGGGCCCACTGATATTCATATTCTATAAATGCTTGGGCCTCTGGGGTCATTTTCCACCTTATTTCAGAAGCTCCTACCACTTGGATCAACTTTCCAACTATTCCCGGTGGGTGGAGACCCCTGTGGTTTCCTGGGAAAATACTATACCCAAAAGGGGCCCCTTCTTCCACGTAAATGATGTTGCACCCACAAGAATATATCCACCTCTGCAACGGCCTGACACACGGGGTGACTATATCAAGGGGTTCTGGTCCCAATACCAAAAGTCCTAGTGGTGCCTCTAGATTTGCTGGAGAGCAAGTTTCTACATTGGGGACGCTGCCCACTGGTGCCCCTCCCATCCAATTCTTCTGGAACTAGGTGCCCTGTCTGTCTACTTGCCGGTCCCACTGGGTGGCGCACCCTCGTGGCCTCTGACCAGGGCGTATGGAGGCTGAAATCCTGGGGTGGCAACTCTTATGCAGCCACAAGAATACCCTGCCACATTCAAGGGTATTAGGTGTGGAATTACCAGGCCCAGCAGTTTAGGTAGTATTCTGGGATTTTGGGAGGCTCGAGCCACCACGACAACCACAGGTGGGGCTGCAGAATTTACTGGCACTTGTTCAGCAATTTCAATGCACCTGATTCAGGCTCCCTCCTCTACAACACTTGCATTAAGATAGGTTCCGTCCCATGCAACACCTGGGTTAAGATTAGGACCTGGTCTATTAAATGGGGTTGGTACAGTGCTCTACCTCCTGATTGACAGTTGGCTACCCCCCCACAACAGCAAGAGCGGTCCAGAACTCGATAGATTTCGACCGTCTCTGCAAGTTCCCGTAGGAGCAGTACCCACGTGCGCTGGACAGTGGTGTGGAAGAGGAGCCACAATGGGGTAGTGGGATGTTGCAATACGGCAACCTCATCAAACCCCTGTTTCCAATAGCCAATGAGCACGCCATCTCTTACCACCGGCAAGACGAACCAGTCGTAGCAGAGGCCAGCAGGCCAATAAGGTTGGTATGGCTCGGTAGGGTCAGGGCAATAAGACACAGAACAAATCAATATAGAACATAATAGAGAAAAGAGAAAGTCCTTGTGATGATCAGCTGCAGGATCTCGTTGCCCGTGGCCCAACGCGCTCCGGTAGCGTCAGACACAAGGTGATGATCAGCTTCAGAGGGTCAGCAGGATTTCTCTTGCAAGTCCAGACACCCTCTGACTTCTTCAGACGCGTGTGATGTACCCAGGGGATCACCTCGGCTACTTTCACCGCAGTTGGGGATGAGGGGGTCGCCAGACGCTGTCACCCGGTTGGAACTAGTGAACCGGCTCAGCGAGACTGGAAGAAATACCTGGAAAGGAAGCAAACACACACGACACACCTTTTGGATATAGCAGCAGTTAGTTAGTTGAGATAGGTTGGGGATGTAGAGTATTCTCCCAAGGTGTGCTTTAGCAGCTGGGCCTCCCAAATGGGTGGATTCGTGGCAATTCTTCACAATGACACTGGCCAGATGCTGGGGCACAAAAACACGGCTGTCTGGTCCTTCCTGGAGCGTTGCTCCTTCTTGACGTGCCCACTGATGTTCATCAAGGATGTCAGCTGCTTGGTTGTGGCATCTGGCCCCATGTGGGTGGACTCATGGTATCTCTGAATTATCTGCTGGGAAAGGGACTCTGGGATCTATATCCTATCATCAGGGGTAAGGTACCATCCTTCTTTGGACAATGTCAACTCCTGAGCATCTGCAGTGTCCCTTTCCTGCTTTGTATAGGCTGGTTTGTCAGCAGTGCTTAAGATCCCTTCTGGGACCACTGCTCCAATAACTGAGGCTGGGGCTGGTTCCCAGGCTGCTTCCTTGGCCACTCTGTCTGCCAATCAATTTCCTCTGGCCACTTCTCCTGGTCCAGTCCTGTGTCCGTAACCTCAATGCAATCGTGCATCTGCTCCTCACCTTCTCCTACCGGCAACAGGGTAGCTTGGTTGAGGGCGGTGGTGACCTGAAACTTCAAACGTGGGCGCAACAATAACATCTGACACTTTCTCATCTTCGCGTCTTGGCCAAAAGTGAATTTGTCTGCTTTGTCCAGTAGGGTGGCGACTGCCACAACTGCCCTCATGCATGGCAGTAAACCTTCTTCTGCAGACGTCAGGCGCTCAGATAAATATGCCACGGGCTGCTGCCAGCTCCCCAATTTCTGGCACAGCACTCCCTTTACTGTTCCCTGGTCTTCATCCACAAACAGGGAAAAAGACTTTTCTGGATTTGGGATACTCAGCGCTGGTGCCTGCTGCAATTTTGCTAAAATACTGAAGCCTGGGATACAAATTCTGCAAAAGCCTGCTGCTCCTAGGAATCCTCGCAGCTGTTTTCTGGTGGTGGGTTCCTTCATGCAGCAAATAGCTTCTTTTCTCTCTGGTCGCCGTGTCCTTTGCTGGTGTGACACATTAAAACCTAAATATTTCATTTTATTTTGGCACAATTGACCTTTCTATTGGGAAACTTTGTATCCCGCCTCCCACAGCAGGTGGAGCAATTCTTCGGTGCCCTCTCCTTCAGGGCTGCCCTGGTGCTAAAGAGGCTGGACTCAGCTGCACTCAGGTCCTTATGGCTCTGATCCCCTGCCAGCCTCACTTGAGCCTCCAGCTCGGCTACCTCGCTTCTCCTCAGCCAGCTCTCTGGTGACAACTTCCAGCGCCTGGGCTGCTTCGTACCCCTCCTTCTTCCCTTTGGCCAGGCTCTGGGCAGCCTCCCTCTGAGCCACAGCCACCTGCACTTGCAGAGAGGCAATCTCTGCCCGGAGCTGGTCCTCTATACCCTCCTTCTCCTTAAGCCTGCAACGTGGCACGAGCCAAGTCCGCCTGGAGCTCAGCCAGTGCTCCTTGGTGCTTGGTGTTCAGGTGCTTCACCTGAGCCTCCAGTTCTGCCACCTTCTGCTGCTCGGCCTGTAGCCTCAGGTGGGCCTGCTCCTGCTCCTGCTCCCCGCTCAGCGCTCGGACCTTCTCCTTAAACCTCCCCAGCTCCCCTGGGTCTCTTTTGGCAGCCAGAGAGGAAAGCTCTGCCATCTGGTGCTGCAGCTCCTCCACCTTGGTCCTGGAGGCTTCCCTCAGCTGCTGCAAATATGGAGGACAGCAAGTCCACCATTGCCTGGGGTTTTTCAGTGAATGCAGGGGTGTGGGTCTTCCAATTCATCAAATCAGTGGTGGTGAAGGGGACGTATTGGAGGGTGAAGGGGGGAGTAGGGAGCGGCTTGTCCCAAACTACACGAAGGGGGGGGGTCAGGACTTCTGTTCTTGCCTCTGTGGTGGAGCTGGACCGCTTTAGGTGCTCCCCCAATGCTTTGGTTCGAGCATTGCGATAAGCTTCTGCAGCTTCTCGATACATAGGGGTAGTCGTCCTGTATTTGGCCATCTGTTCTCTCAATTCTTTAACTTTGGGGTATATTTCCTCCAGGGTCTGGTCGCTGGGCTCTGCCTTGTCTACTTCTGGGGTGTCTGGCAGCCCCCCCTTTCCTATTGCTTCGGCTCCAGGGGCCACATAGTGGGGCAACGGTGGAGCATTGGGGACATGGGGCTGTCCCTGTCCTCCCAAGGGGGCCACCATGGCACTGGGAACAGACATTTTCCTGCCTGTGTTCCTTTAATTTCAGTCCTAAGGGCCATAATTTTGCATTGTACAGTCTTATATTTCTTCAGCCAGGGGGTGGGGGGGGGGTTCTCTATTATCACGTGAACCTCTAGAGCTTCACCCATGTTCACAAACTCATCCAAGTTAAAGGGAGAAAGCTCTTCTTCCTCTTTTGGTTTTGTGCAGTTTTTTTTTCTAACTTCTAGTAGTTCTCCCAGCAGACACCTGCCACTGGCTGCTCACACCCTGTGTCAGCTTCAGGTGTCCGGCTTGTTTCTTCATCTCTTCCTTCATCCTTTTCTGTGGCAACTAACTTGTCAACTGTGGTGGCCACAGACATGCAGGTCTTCTCTTGAGACTCCTCTGCCTGAGCCTCAAGCTAGGGGTCTGTTACAGTGTTCTCTGAGACACACCTGAGCTCTGAGCCATCCAGCTGGTGCCTGGTTAAAGGCACCAATTAAATTGCCCTCCCTGTCTCAACTGTAACTGCTATAGGTCTGAAAGCATTTCGTAATTCCTAGCCATAGACCACCTCTCACTGGTCATCAGAGAAGCTAGGGGGCTGCTGGTGGTTTCCCTGATGTGTTCCAAACTGCTGCTGGTCACAGAGCTACCCAGCTATTCCCTAGCTAAGTTCTGGGATTTAGGTTGGCCTCCCTGGTCAAGCTGTAGTTACTATAGGGATCAAAACTGTTGGAGGTCTGCGAGGCTCATGTGCTTCCCAGTTCAGTGATGGGCTTTGGAGAAACTAGGAGGCTTGCCTTGCTACCCAAGCCACAACTCAGGAGAGAGTCCTCCAGCTTTGCCTAGCTGAACTCTTGCCTTCATTGAGGTCCAGAGATCTGAAAGGTTTGTATGCATTCTAGTGCAATATACCAACTTGAATAACCTAAGGGATCTCTCGAGCGATCCCCTCCATCGCTCCCAAAGCTGAATCTGAGTCTGAAACTCTTCTCTAAGTAGGTCCTCAGCCTCAAAAGAGATACTCCTTGCTGCCCTGCCCCAACTAGGGCCGCTATGTTTCTGAAAGATTTGATGCCTGCTGACTGAAGAGTAGGCATCAGAAAAGCTTGGGGGTGGTTATTCCTTTGAGGCCTCCTCTCTCTGATTGTAAGTAATTTGGGCCAAATCAAAAGCATTCAAAAAGACTACATTGGCTTGCTTCAGACCCCATTTTTCAGATACTCCGCTCCTAACCGGGTTTCAAAATTCCTTCCACTCTCCACACACTTCAGGTTGTGACCTAGGTGAGGTCGCCCTACTAGGAAATGCACAACCCTGCACTCGCTTGGCCAAAGGGACGCTAAGCCCTGACCGCTCATTCACAATTCATGCACTGGAGTATCTGACATACAACATACAAAACACACCAGTTCCCTCTGCCCCGTTTCCTTCTTCCTAATACTTTTAAATTCTTAAGCGTGGGTGGGTATCAGGGGCCAATCCTTCCCTTACTGCCACCAAGCACGCTGGACATGTGATCAGGATGTCCCTTCCCCTTAATTACAAGGGGGTTTGCCTTCCTCTGTCCTCAGGGCCCTTTGCCATGTACTCACCCCAGCCGGCTGGTTCCTCCTGCCCTGTCCTGTCAACCTCGGTCCTTCAATCCGTTGTCTCCTCTCACAGGATCCAGCAGAAGGGTCAAATTGGCTTCGCCCTCCTCCGAAGAAAAGCCTCGGTGGCGCCAGGAGCAAGCGGCCGGTTGCCCCCTCCCCTGTGCCCTGCCTAGAAAAGGACAAGGGAGCTGCCTTCTGATCTTTTTGAGGACTTAAGGTCCCTATCCGAGTCACCTTGGGCACCAGAAATGTTGGGGACTTCAGAATACAGACCAGAATGGAAAAATCCAGGCAGCAATATTTCTTTAAAAAAGTCTTTTATTCAGTTTGAATTTTGTCAGACAAAATACAAAAAGGGGTGCATTCAGGAAGAAATGAGAGAATGCCCCCCGTCAGTCAGATGCAGACAACTTTTATGCCCTAAGGCAAAGCAACAGTTCAGCCCCTTGACCCACCCCTTAAACATTCCCCTTTATGCATATTCATTAAAAGCTCAACCAATGAAAATTGGTTTTTGCCTCGTTCGGTTCCAAGCTGCATTATACACTAGGTGGCGCTGCGAGCTTAAAAATTATTTGACCTAATTGCTGTTTCCAGGAAATGCTCTGGCCCCCCCTGTTTATCAGGAAAGGGGTCTGTGGTTTTAACAGGTTCAGGCCTAAGTCTGCTTTTAGAACTTTGTGGTGAGCTAGACATCCTGGGCAAACAGACAAATCCCCTGACCGCATCCTCTTGCAAACTCGCTGTGTTGCAAAAAATATTATTTTTTGCAAGCAGGGGCAAGCAGAGGAGAGAGAAATGTCTTTTTAGCTTTTAGTTTGCTTTCTAAGATGGCTTTCAGCTTATAAAATGGCTCCAGCCTGGCTCTCTAGTATTACCAAGGTGGGGACTTCTGGTCTTCACTCCTTCACAGTTTCTACCAGAAGTTGCATTGGAGCCCTGTGTTGTGGGTGCCCTGGCACCCAGGGCCCCCTAGATCTGGCGCCCATTATCCCTTCCAATACTTTCCCTCCCCAAAATTATTCTTATGTAAAGTTATTGTTTTCAGATAAATGAATTTGACACTGGGAAATCAGTGTTCCAATTGCAACTGGCTTTTAGAGTCCTGGGAAAGTTAAGAATAATTAGGTTTGTTAGGATGGTTGGACATCAAAAATTATTTCAGAGAAATATTTAGTTGTTTCCATAATTAACTATGAAGTGAGTGGGCAAATATTGCATGATTGGATCTGTGCTGCCAACTCTTTGATTGCATATCCATTAATATTTTGGCTGCCATAAGCACAAGGATCACATTTAAACCTCCAAGTAATATTTCAAAAAAGAAAATAAAAGCTGAAAAGATTGATTTGCTGAGACTAAATAAAAAGGCATTTCATTAAAACTAGTCAAAGGGGGTCTGAGTTGTAGTACAATATCAGGCTGAAGTAGGCAATTCTTTCTAAATATACACAGTACCAATCATGATTAAAGTAAAAACGTTTGCAAGTCATGTTACTTTCAACTGCAGTGTTGTCTGTTAAAATATTTATCCTTGCAAAGCAAACTAGTTAGTTTTAAACATATATGCTGTTTCTAAGTGGATTGAATGCCTTATATTTCCGTCAGTATTTGTTCTAACATGCTATTTGGTATAGAATGATGGATATTAATACCACAACAAATACTTTCCAAACGCTGAAAAGATACTGGAATAGTCCTCTGAGAGACAAGGTAGTCCCTGATTTCTGGAACTACATTGGAGTGAATTATGCAAACCATTTCAAGCATAGTCTGGACTGATTCTTATGGACTTCCCTAAGTAAATAGAAATTCTCTCTTCTCCAACTCTTACTTCTGACAGTTATTTTATAACTAGCTATTTACCAGGAAATACTTCTATTTTACAGGTTCAGAAGACTACAGGAGTAAGTTCAGTGGGGAGTGCTTCATGGACCTTGTCTGTCCTGAAAAGTGCCGCTGCGAGGGAACAATTGTAGACTGTTCTAATCAAAAGCTCACTCGACTTCCTAGTCACCTTCCAGAATATACCACAGACCTGTAAGTCTGGCACTTTTGTAAAAAAAATATATAATGTTCAATTATGAAAATATTTCATGTTCCTTCCTGCTTTGCTAGCTGAGCTTATATATTTTCAGAGTTATCAAACTATAATGTGTGGATCTTGTAATGCAATTGCCATATTGTGGCCTGATATTTAGTGGTACTACTTTGGAGGAAATGAAAATCTGTCTAATACAGCTTTATGTATTAGAACAGCCATAGGCAAACTTGGCCCGCCAGATGTTTTGGGACTACAACTCCCATCATCCTTGACCACTGGTCCTGTTAGCTAGGGATGATGGGAATTGTAGTCCCAGAACATCTGAAGAGCCGAGTTTGCCTATGCCTGCATTAGAACATTTAATGTGTATCAAATACGGCAGTTTATGTTTTAAGTTAAACGTACGTTAAATTCAGTTAAAGTGTTCAAATACACACTTTATCATGCTTTTGCATTTTTATTTATTTTTGTTATATTTATTTATACAAACTTACTGCACACCATGGGATGTGGGTGGCACTGTGGGTTAAACCACAGTGCCTAGGACTTGCCGATCAGAAGGTCAGAAGTTCGAATCCCCGTGATGGGGTGAGCTCCTGTTGCTCGGTCCCTGCTCCTGCCAACCTAGCAGTTCGAAAGCACGTCAAAGTGCAAGCAGATAAATAGGTATCGCTCCGGTGGGAAGGTAAACGGCGTTTCCATGCCCTGCTCTGGTTCGCCAGAAGCGGCTTAGTCATGCTGGCCACATGACCCGGAAGCTATATGTCGGCTCCCTCAGCCAATAAAGCGAGATGAGCGCTGCAACCTCAGAGTCGTTCGTGACTGAACCTAATGGTCAGGGGTCCCTTTACCTTTACCTTACTGCACACCATAATTTTCAGAGGTTGTTAAAATGCAGTTTACAGTAGCATTTATATTCTGCCTTTCCTCCAAGAAGCTCAAGGCAGTTTATATGTCCCTTCTACACCATTTTATTCTCACAATAACGCTGTGAAGTAACATATACTGAGAGAGAGGACAGAGTTAAGGTTATCCCATGAGCTATGTGGGATTTTGCATCTGGACCTCCCCAGCACTAATTGAGCATCTTAACCACTACCTCACACTGACGATAGCTCTTTGCAATTAATATATGTGTGACAAATTTACATAACATGTAGGTTCATCTGAGGCCTAATGTGTTTTATATGCTTTTATTGTTGTTTTTCATAAGGCGTTTACATGATAATGACATTTCTGTACTGGAAGCTACTGGAATATTCAAGAAACTCCCAAGCCTAAGGAAGATGTAAGTTAATCACTTTTTTATTTTTAATACCAATGTGTTAATACCTACAATGATTTAGGCAGGAAGCCTTAGCACATTTACTAGGGAGTAAGCCCAGTTGAGCCCAGTGTGCTTTGGTAAGCATACAGGACGCAGGTAGCACTGTGGTGTAAACTGCTGAGCTTTGGGCTTGCCAATCGGAAGGTCGGCAGTTCGAATCCCCGTGACAGGGTGAGCTCCCGTTGCTCGGTCCCAGCTCCTGCCAACCTAGCAGTTCGAAAACACATCAAAGTGCAAGTAGATAAATAGGTACCGCCCCGGCGGGAAGGTAAATGGTGTTTCCGTGCGCTGCTCTGGTTTCGCCAGAAGCAGCTTAGTCATGCTAGCCACATGACCTGGAAAAACTATCTGCGGACAAACATTGGCTCCCTCGGCCTGTAAAGCAAGATGAGCGCCGCAACCCCAGAGTCATCTGTGACTGGACTTAACTGTCAGGGATCCTTTATTTTTACAAAGCCCTGTTGAGCCCAGTGTGCTTTGGTAAGCATTCAAAGGAGGATCTGGCTGCTCAAAGTGATGCTACATAAAGAAGGCTTGCTGCTTCAACAGGTATTTTGCTGCTGAACCAGATGGAAGCAAACTGTTGAACTACATAATCATAATAAAAAGCATTGTTCTTTCATTTATTAAAATCATTTCTATCTGGTCTTTCTGTCTCAATGTCATCCCAAAACTGACTTAAAATGATGGCATATAGTTTTAACAAGGAAGCTTTAGACTTGGCCTGTACATAATTGTTTTAGGTGCAGAACGGCCTAAAATATGGCATATGTTCACTTTGTGGATAGCACACCAATTGGGCAGCTGCTGATAGTTTCTCATTTAAATTTTCTCATGGCAAAAAGAATACTTGTACCACCAAGAGTAAAGCATATATTTACATTACCCCTGTGGAGGTAAGTTTTGATTTGTGATGCAGTCATTATTTTGCATCATGGGTTGTGCAGAATATTTGTATCCTTGAGAAAGGTATTACCGGTACTCAAATCAAACTTGGTATATGTTTTAAAAGTTATGTTAAATTCTATGGTATAGCAAGTTGGTTCTTGTCTGACCTTGCTGTTGAGCTTGCAAGGCTACAGTCACATCTGAAATGAATTAATAATGTGCTAATACTAAATTGCCTGTACCTGATGCCCAGGGTCAAAGTTAAAGGAAAACATAGAGGTTATATTTATGTATTGATGTCTCTTTTCCCCTTTTCCCATGTCCACAAATAGTGAAACATCTGGTGCTCACTATTCATTCCAGGCTATGCAAAGGTTCCAAGTTCCAAGGGTGGCTTGGATCGCTTTTCTCAGTTCTAGTCCAGCTAGTGTGTGTCAGCTTGAGCTTTGTAGATCTTGGTTCACAAAAACAATGGAAGAATTTATATAGCTTTGTAAAACTGCCATAAAATCACTCTAATTTAGAGCCCAGAAACCTAAAGTAGAAAATATATCAGGATAAACTGACAAACTTTTGAATGTTGTGGTTAGTTTAAAAATATACATATACTTTTATTTTCTTTTTTTCACTTAATTTCACATGAGATTTTATTAATCTGGAACTGCAACTGTCCTTTCTTTGCATTTTGATTTTTAAGGAGTAGGGACAGTTGGACAGAGCCACATTGCTTTTCAATAAATATGGTGTGGAATAGCCATGTTCCTATTTAGCATTTTATGTTTTATGAAGCAATAAATTATCTGTGTCCTACTCTTGGCAGAGGATAAGAATTGAAGAGTACAGGTGCAGTTCAGATGCCTGTATTCTGGCAGCAAGAGGTAATAGTGCCTTGCAGTTCATCATAAAACAGTCTCATTAAGATACACCATAGATGCCTCCAAGCAGAAAGCTCTCAAGTTTTTTTAATTACATTTTTAAGCTCTCCCTTACCTGTATGCTTTTTTGCCCCATGAGAAATAGGTTATATTGTGCTCCATATTGCAGTATTAAAGACAGACTTAAATTAGAAACCATTTCCTTGTGCACATGACTATTTCCTAAAAATCATGAATCAGGGTTGCTCTTGCCAGCTCCTGCTCATTGGAATTCTGAAACTAATTCAATTTTGTGAAATAGTGTTAAGCCCAAAAGCACTTCAACAAAGATTTATAATAATTTCATGTTTATCCAAAATGCCTCTAGTGTATCAAACTCCTCTTTCTCCGTGTACTCACCTTTCCAACCAAATTAAATTAAATTAACCAAATTAAATGGTTTATTAGTCACACAACTTATTTACTTACTTCTCTTTCACTATGATGCTCACAGATTATTTCAAAAGCAAACAGAGAAATACCCCATCCATAAAATGGGTAAGAACAATTGTCTTCTCCACATGGGAGTTAGTGAATAATTCACGACAGTAACTTTTGCTAAGAGTTACTTTTAAAAATTATTATATAACCATTATATGCATCGCAGCAGCAGAAGCAGCAGGACCAGAGGAGAAGCAAAAATGGCAGTAATCTCTGCGGGAGCCTGCACTTTCATGCTATGCCATAATTTGACCACTGTCAGTTAACAGGTTGGAATAGGCAACCAGGATCCAATCACCTATTCTCATTCTAGAATTATCCTTGTTAATTGTACGTATAGTATTACAGTAGGACTATTACTTGCATGCGAAAGTGACAGTAGTGGTAGGCCCAGAACAGATGATGGACTTCTGTATCATCTGATACAGTGATACCTCGGGTTACATACGCTTCAGGTTACATACGCTTCAGGTTACAGACTACAGACTCTGCTAACCCAGAAATATTATCTCGGGTTAAGAACTTTGCTTCAGGATGAGAACAGAAATTATGTTCCGGTGGCGCGGCAGCAGCAGGAGGCCCCATTAGCTAAAGTGGTGCTTCAGGTTAAGAACAGTTTCAGGTTAAGAATGGACCTCCGGAACGAATTAAGTACTTAACCCGAGGTACCATTGTATTATGGCCGTTGCATCAGCACCAGCACTGCTTGTCAGACAGAACAGTCTCTCCTCTCCTTCCCCCATGTGTTCTGGGGGCTTCCCGAACTCTCCAGGGCAGATTTGGGGGAGGTATTGGGGAGGCAGGTGAATCCTTGTTGTGCTAGCTGAATCCTTGCACTGGCTTCTGCATGCGTTCTAAGATAGGAACATAGGAAGCTACCTTATACTGAGTCAGACCATTGGCTCCATCTAGTGCAGCGTTGTCTGTAATGACTAGCTGAAGTTCTCCTGAGCTTCAAGCAAGCTTCTCTCCCAGCTGTATCTGGAGATGCTGCTGATTGAACCTGGGACCTTCTGAGTACAAAGCAGATGCTCTACCTCTGAACTACAGCCCTTCCCCATAGTGTGGTAGGAGCAAGAAAAGATTGTGGGAGAGCACCTGGAAATAAGGCACTACTGTTAAGGAAATTTTTCAAGTTTCAGTTCACTTAAATTGATTTACCTACACCAGTCTGAAGATGTCAACTTTTATGCTGAAAATGATACGACGGTCTTCTTGATACCTCTGTATCCATTTTTTGGCACTTACACTGTGCCGGAAGTAAAATCTGTTATACTTTAAAGCTTTAATATGGTAATATCTCTAAACATTAAATCTCTCCAGCTTTCCCCATTTTCTCTCTGTCCACTGTATCAAAGGAGGCAAAGCAATACCTAGATAATAAGACAACTTAAAATGCATTATTGGTATGCCATAACAGTATATATGGGGCAGCATTCACTTGGAGCCTTTGTCTGTTCTGTCAATAAGTCATGTGCTTAAGTGGACCCAAAGGATTCATTGACACAATTGATTTCAGGGTCAACTGTGCCTGCTTTTAAGAAGTCCCTTGGTACAAATTTACATGATAGCTCATCATGAATACTGAAAAGCCATTAGATGCTTGCCTCTAATGAATGTGAACTGCAAGGCTTAGGAGGAAAAGAATATCTGAATATAATACTAGCATGCTGAGTGCTTGCTTGTGGAAAATATTTCATGAGCTGGCGGATGGGGGGATCTCTCCCGTGTCACTGTTACGTAAAATGGTGGCAGAACTTGGGAGTTTAGTGTCAATTCACAAAATACATTTTGCACATTATTATGTTACCTGCCATGAAACACGTGCATCTGTGTGAAGCTATTTATTGTAATTTGGATTAGGCATTTCAAACCTGATCCATAATGTTAATCACCTGAACATGTCTTGCATCAAGTAAGGGTATATCATCTCAGCCTTTGGCAGCTACAAGAAACTTTCATTTGTTTCATGTGGAAGCCATCCACTAAATGCTGAATCCTATATTTATCAGCTTTTGGCATTCCAGTTCCAGTTCTTTCTTGTAGAAAGTCTCTTCCCCACATAGCAGGGTGGCTTCCCATCTTGTGGAAGAGCTTTCCATTTTAAAACACCCCTAATCTAGAGAAGCTATATTTGTGAAAGTTCTTGCACAATACTTTACACATTTTTTTCCTAAACGTGACTCAGTAGAATTCTCCTGTACACAACCTCTGTCACATTTACTGCTTTTGCATGTAACACTAAATAATGATTTAGCACTATGTGCATGAGCCTCCCACTAGGCCAGGACTTTTGACAAGTTTAATTTCACTTATGCTATACATCACAGCTTAGTGTTATGTTCAAACAAGGAATCCTGATTCATAATAGTGGGTAATTTAATGAGGCAGTTTCATAAACCGTAGCCTGAAGTTGCCTTAGGAAAGTGACCAAAATTTTTTCAAACCCAAATTTTTAGCTTGAAATTAATGCTAAGCAGTAAAAGTAAAATTAAGCTCCTTCCTCTTGGCTGCACAGTAGAAGAATGAATGAATGAATCTTTATTTGCATCAGCCATTGGCCATAGCAATGAAACAACGATACGATATACAAAGAACAGAAATAAAAAGTCAATTATATAAAATACATTTTAGGATTTTGAATCAGTAGTCAAATAGTGGGTCTTATTCTAATTGTCCCAGCTAAAAACCTTGCAACCTTTGCACAGTAGAAGAAGGGTGGAGGGGCAATGCATGCATCCTGACACCTCATTTGGGGTTGTTTTGGCACATCCATGCAGAACTAAATTGTGGTTTAGTGTTACATGTTAACCAGGCCATTGCAATGCTGTACTGCTGTTGCTTGTGGAGGAGTCCACGGCATACCATATGTACTGTACACTTTTCTCTCAAAGTTTTTTGGATCCAGGCCATTATGTGTGTGTTTTTTAACTAGAATAAAAAATGAATATTTAAAAGGATAGATTGGGTTGGAAAAATACTATCTAGAAAGAAAAAACAGGTATCTTAATTAGCCAACTTGAGTCACGTAACCTGAAAGCATGCATAAAGTCAAGGTTGTTCCTCCTCTGAGATTTTACAGGTATGGGAATGTTCTCATTATTCATACTGCTTGTAAAAGCATAGACAAGTGTGACATGATCATTACTATACACAAATCGGTATCTGAACAAGGTACAGATACTCTGCCAATTTGAGGCTCACTATTGTGCAGCCTCCTCAGAGATACAATTAACCTATGTACTTGGTTTTTTTTACTGTATATTTGCCCATATAAATAAATTTCACAAGCATGTGCCTGTGTCTGTTAAATGTAAGGAGAATAGTGGCTCTAAGTGGCACTGATCATTAGACAAGAATACATGATAGCAGCAAAAAGAGCCCTTGCATTATCTGAAGATTTAAAAGAGATGCTTAACTAAATTTTTCATCAGACAACAGCTCAGTACCAGATGAAATGCATCTGTCATAATATTGTTTCTAAGCTGTCTCTGACATTAAACATAAACTCTAATCTCTATAGTATGGATAGAAGTAAAAAGGCATGAAGCTGCTTTAAGAGACGTGGTGGGGGGAAGCAACTCATATTATTGTGGTTATTTTTGTGCTTTATTGTTGCCGCTGCTTCCTTGACTTATTGACTCAGACTGCAAGAGGGGTGATGGGTCACAAGCTGTGCAGCCAGGCTGTCTCTGCTGTTCAGTAGACAGAAACCAGGCTACCAGTTACTCATACAAAGCCTAACCCCAGCCTTCAAAATTACTTTCACCCAATAATAACTATTACAAATTATAGACTTCTCATCACATACAAGCCTGATCTGTGCTGCTGGCATGTTCGCAATGAATTATTTGCAATTGTTGTTTCTTATAAGTAAAACTGAGTTTTATGGCTGGCTGGTGTATGTCCATCTTTAAGCAGCGGCTTAAATACATTTCCTCTCTCACCTATTGTCACATAAGCCCCTCTCCTCCATTTTGGTTTGTTCCTTTTTCCATATTTCCTTCTCTACCTCACCTCACATCTTTTAGGACTGTAATTCAGTGAACCAGGTCTGTTCTGCATTTTACCATTTTGTGTACAACACTTAGAATCATAGAATCATAGAGTTGGAAGAGACCACAAGGGCCATCAAGTCCAACCCCCTGCCAAGCAGGGTTTGGGAATTTTCTGGTTCTTGTTTCTTAGTGTGGCAATGTAAAATTTTTATTACTTGCTTGCAGCTAGTCTACCAGAAAGCACTACAAGGTTCTCCCTTAACCTTGATGGCATTATATTTTCTATACCAGGATTTACTAATCAGGAAATGCATGCTGACTTGGTTCAGGGTGAAAAGACAAGAAACCTGTCAACTGGAAAAACTTGCAGCTGCCATGTAAAATAAAAATAAAAATTCTAAGCTTAATTAATGGAAATAGTTGATGAATTTGGTGTTTAATATTGCAGGGTTTCCTGGATTTTCTACCTGCAGTCAAACCTCAGGTGTTCCTGTGCGATAGTATATATATTGAACGTAAAGGCTTATAACCTGCAGAGAAAAACAGATTCTTAGGATGGAAGCAACCTTGGCTGCTATGCCAGCACAATGT
The DNA here is from genome assembly GCF_951804945.1 of Podarcis cretensis. NCBI lineage: Eukaryota > Metazoa > Chordata > Lepidosauria > Squamata > Lacertidae > Podarcis > Podarcis cretensis. The sequence continues at coordinate 48,938,383 of NC_137171.1, read as the reverse complement.
CACCAGTTGGTGATGCCCTGTAATTAAAGGCAGATATGCTGGTAAACATATCCAGGAACTGTGTGCTAGTCCCTTGATTTCATGTCATGCATACCTTTGAAATAATGGGAGGTGTGATAAAAGTTGAAAATGAGGGCAGCTTTGACAGCAGGAAATACCTCGACTTCTATCCTTTTAATATATGTTATACCGATTGTTTTCTCCTTTCACTGTCCCGTACAAGCATGTCTGTATTTGTATTATAGAAAGCATGTAGCCTTCTTAAATAATATTGCCTATCTAATTTGTTTCCACTTTCAGAAACCTGAGTAACAACAAGATCAAAGAGATTCGTGAAGGCACTTTTGATGGGGCAGCAGGGGTTCAGGAACTGATGTTGACAGGGAATCAGCTGGAATCTGTGCATGGGCGAATGTTTAGAGGTCTCACAGGGCTCAAGACGCTGTAAGTATAAAACGTTTTTTATTTTGGTGGGGAAAGCAATAGGCAATATTATTTAAGAGGAAAGAAACAACTGTTATCTATTGGCTGATTGATCACTTATACTGTGAATCACTGATGCAGTAAATCAGTGCTCCTGGTTTTGACAGCAGCCATTTTGGGAACATGACTTAATATTTAATACTTTGCATATGCATAGATCTGTGCTAAATCCCTAATCTAATCTGTTAGTAGCTCCTCTGTAATCTTTGGGTGGGTAATTTAAGTCTCTCTGACAGTACTGAATACAGTAGTACCTGGATTCTCAAATGTAATCCGTTCCAGAAGTCCGTTCAACTTCCGAAATGTTTGCAAACCTAGGCGTGGCTTCCGATTGGCGCAGGTGCCCCGGAAACAATAGCCGACAGCCACATCACACATTTGGCTTTCAAAAAAGTTTGAAAACTGGAACACTTACTTCTGGGTTTTTGGCGTTCAGGAGCCGATTTGTTCATCAAACAACTAAGCCATTTGAGAACCAGGGTTGCACTGTAGCTGTCTAACAAACCTGTGCTACTTGTCTTAATAATTCCTTGCCCTATAAGAACAAGACATTTCTAATGTTCTAGAGCAAGCATTCCATTTCCTAGTGTCAAAGGGCAGTTATCTTGTTTTGAAGACCTATCACAATGTAAGGGTTGGTGCATATACCACATTTTCCCAGCACTGAAACTGCTCAGAAATCCTTTTCTACTTTGAGCTGCATTTTTCCCCTTCAGCTAGCTGTTGCTGTTTGGTTTGCTGTATGGAATGTGGTTGTAGAAGCATCATAGCCCCCTAATGAATAATGATAAACAACAGTGTTCCGAACTATCTTTTTAGATAAATATTGTTTTTAAAACTACATTAGAGGCAGAATGTATATACTATTGTTGTATGTCCTGTGTACCATTGCAATGAAACATCTAATTCCTCTAGATCAGAAACAAGTTCAGAATTTGTCTGTAAATCTAAATCGCACAGAGGTGAACCACTACCTGGCTATGTAAAACTCCTCTGTAGTTTCAGATATTTCACTGTATTTCACTTGATGAACACACTGGACCTACAGGCATTGCCATTTTTTTTTATTCACTTATGTTAACTATTTATAGGCTGCTGTATAACAGAAGTCTGAGAACTATTTTTAAACTGTATTAATAATGATTATTTGTTTGAACTGAAGCTATATTTCTGAGTGGGCAGACTTTGGCTCCTTTAAGGCCTTAATGTGTGCTCTCCAGCTTCCCAGTCCCAGTGCCTCAGAGACAAGGCCTTCTTTTGCATCTCTGACACTGGGCTTTAACAGGGGCTGCAGTTGACTTTTGTCTTTATAACACCAAATATATAATTTGGCCATGTGTGTACAGAAGCACTCTTCACTAATAGTGGTGGGCAGCTCCCCTTTGAAAATATAACAAAAATTCTGAACTTCATTAGAAAAGCTCATAAAAATCAAACACCAGGGGATCACTCCCATTTCTTTCCTTAATCCCCATAACAACCTGCAGCCCCCTAGAAAATAACTGTCACAACTTCCCTTCCCTACTGAATTTCTTCCCTTCCTGCTGCACTGCTGAAGTGAACTAAGGAGTGGGAGAGTAGGAGAGAAGTCTTCCTTGCCTACTCTAACGCCCATAGGAGCCAACTCCAGGGAACCGTGGGTGTCAGGGAAGAGTTAGAGTTAGAAGTTTCCAGTTTCTCAGAGGGAGAAAGCTTTCCCCAAGGGGAGGGAGGAGAGCAGTGAATCTAATAGAAGAGAGCAACAGGAACAACAGGGAAGGACAGGATGTTCACAGGAAAGGCAAGGGTTAAGTTCTAGTTCAGATTCGGAGGAGGGGAGATACAAGCCCGCTCTAGTGAGGAGGTTAGAAAAAAGAGCGGGAAAGCGAAAGGAACGGCGCGTTCGCCATTTTGAGAGTGGCTGGTCACGGAGAAGCAGAGCTCAGAAGGTATCTAAAATAAGTGACTCTGAGGAATAATAGTTAAAGATAAAAACCATTCATAAGATGGTTTGTTAATACGCAATAAAAAGTTATAAAAGAACAAGAAGCGTTTGTGTGGTGATCTGAAGAGGACAACGACCAGTCCTGACAGTGGGTGCTTGGGCACCCACAATGATATAATTGGATTGTCAGAGAGAGTTAGAAAGAGACAAATTCTTATCTGTTTTAGTTTTGAATCTGAGCCAGAGAAGAAGTAGGGGTTTTAGTGATTATTTTATGTTTGAGATAACTGGATTATGTACAAATTTCAGTAATTTTTGAAACATTTGAAACATAGGAAAATGCCTAACACCAAGTCAGAACATTGGTCCATCTAGCTCAGTACTGTCTACATTGACTGGCAGCTGCTTTCTAGGGTTTAAGACAGTCTGTCTAGCTCTGTTTGGAGATGCCAGGCAAAGCATTGCTTTACTACTGAGCTACTAATATTTATCTAGCACATTATGCCTTTTGATTGCCTCGCCTACACATATGGTGTCTCTTTCAACTGCCCTCTTTCAATAAAGGAATTCTAATTCTAGGTTTAAATCATTTCAGGATGCTCAGAAGCAACATAATCAGTTGTGTGAACAATGATACATTCACAGGATTGAGCTCAGTAAGATTACTTTCTCTGTATGACAATCGCATCACTACAATCACTCCTGGAGCTTTCAATACACTTGTTTCTTTATCTACAATGTAAGTATTACTTTTTTGTCACTTTAAGTGTTGGATTTGGCTTATAAAACTAATTTAATCACATGAAAGCAAGAAAGATCAATATATTTTATTTTTAAAATTATCCAACAGCTGTTCAAGTAGATTTATGGTTGTGGTTTATTATTACTATTACTATTACTATTACTATTACTATTACTACTACTACTACTACTACTACTATTACTTAGCATTTGTATACTGCATTAGAATGTTTCAGGACTTCAGTTACTTTATCTTTGTGGTCCTTAGAATAACTCTGTAGCTATTAGGAGGTCAGCATAATTGTTCCATGTTGCAGACAGGGGCCTAGGACCAAGAAGCATCAGCTTACTTAAGAGAGACAGGTTTTGAAATTTCTGGTTTACCACTTAGTTTCTTAACCAGTACACATGAGCTACTGTACTAGGTGCATAATCCTGAAATCCTGTACCTACTTACCAGAAACTAAGCCCCATTGAACTCAATGGGATTTACTTCTGAGGAGATATGTATAGCAATGCATTGTATATCTCAAAAATAAAAGTAAAGGCTCAAGCAATGACTTCATATCTGTTCTGGGACCAATTCTGATACATTCCTGTTGACCCTAAACAGGATATATAAATTGCAAAGGAGATTATTGCCGGCACTGAATGAATTCAGCATATGTTTATATGCTGGGGAGCAAGAATACTGCAGTGACAGATTCTTTTACAAGGCTAATCCCTTATAATAAGTTGTGCCAAAGATGATGATGATGAAATTTGTGTACCAACTTTCATCCAAATATCATTGGGTGTTTTGTAACATGGAACAAAGTGTTTCCTGCCAAACCTACGCATCAGTAACACTTGTATAACAAATGGTTCTCCTACTAGCATCATGTGAATTTAAATTTCATGACTTAGATCCTTCAGGCCTCTCACTAATCTCTCTTCCACAAATCTTACAAGTTTTGTTCTGGTTTGCTTTTTCTGCATCCATTAAGGCCCTTTGAAGTGTTCTATTTGTATGCCTCATCATTCTTTACTTTAATTGCCACTTAAGAATGCTCACATTTCTTTCCAGTTTTTAACTTGGCAGAACATCAGTTTTATTTATTTTTCGCCTCACAGTACTTTTTAAGAATCACAGCACAATCCTAACCATGTCTACTCAGAAGTAGGTCCCTATTGAATTCAAATGGGCTTATTCCCAGGTAAGCAGGGCTAGGATTCCAGCCTTACGCTTCTCATTTTGGCTATATACAGAGTCATCATTAACAAGGTGAATTAAATGCTTACTTCAGGCATGAGGTTAGAGTAGTTAGATACAGTTGGTTCATTTCTGAGGTACTCATGCCATTTTGTTCATACCAAGCCATCTGCAACCATATTTATGCATAGTTTGTGTGTCATGTGAATTAAAAGGGCACATTACTCACTTTAAAGTGTAGCTTGGACATTGCTCCATATTTGAATCATAAATAGCTTATTTTTCTTAAGTTCATTGGGTGATACACAGCATAGCTGAAGCAAGCATCTGATCGTGAGGCTTCTTCAACCTCTCCTCCCACTGCAGCCTCATGTGCCCCCAAAATCTGCTCCAGAGGGTTGACCTTCAGCAAAGCAGAATTTTGGGGCTCATGGGAACTAGAGCAGGAAGAAGAAACACTGAAAGCCCCATTGAGAAACCAGGTTTCATTGCACTGTTAGGTTGGCATCACTGAATCTAATTCTGCTCTAACCCACTGAGTTTTGCCTAAAAATATGGCTAAGTGAGTACCACTTTTTTCCAGAATGGTATGCAGCCTGGATTTCAATAGTTAACTTGTGTTTTTCTTATGTAAGCCATAATAAAATGAAATATTAATCAACTTTCCAGAAGCCTCACTGCCCTACCTCTGTGTGAGTGACTCTGTGACTTTCATGAGAGAAAAATATGATTATCCAATTGTGTAACCTTTTAACTGTCACTGTTTGCAAATTGTAAGTCCGTTCTCTAATATCACAGTCAATGCCTTAATAATGCTGCACATTATTGTCCCTTTGATGATTTTCAGTTGTTTTCATTGAAAATAATTTTAAACAGTGAAGCTCTTTTACTGTCCAATACTTTCAGTGACATTGGCCATCATTATCCTGTTATAGACATCCAAATTGTGCTGTGAAAAGGAGTTTAGCTTTGCCAAGATATTAGTAAATCCAGTAATCAATTTATCTAATAAGCTTACATTAATCGGGGAAAGGTACACTGTAACATTAAAGTTGCAAAAGGCATTATCCATGTAACCTTAAATGGATACATTTTCCCAAAGGGTTAATTTGTGCTACTAATTTATACTACCCAAGATTTTGCAGTCAGTCAAGCTGTATTTTATGCAACTCAGTTACTAGTTCTACTTATATCTTTAATTGATTTATGACCTATTGGAGCTAGTGGGACTAAATTCAAATATATCAGTTTAATAGTAAAGTTGATAGTAAAGTATCATTTAAAGACTACTTCACACATTCCAACGTAACTGGCACACCTCTAACTGTAGCAAGCATGTTTTGTAAACCAACTTCGACACTTTTTAATGCAAGTATGATACGGAAATATTTCAAAATAAATACTTGCTGTATTCATAAATGGCTTGTAACTGGAAAGAACTATTGGCCTACCGTAGTTCACAAAACAAGTTAAGCCAAAATGTAGCTTACCTAGACTGTGTAAATGTGTGGGCTCTTGGAAGGGTCCTGTTTACTCCTTTGTGTGCTGAGCAAAGCCAATATTTACCTTAGCAAGTTGTCCAAACCCAGGCTCTCTCCTTGCTAAGCACAAGCTATGACCAAAGTTTGGCTTAGCCCAATGCAACACAGAAATAAAAATTAACCAGGGGAGAGCAAAGTGTCTGTGAATGCCTCTCTAGGAGCCTGCATGTTTGCATGTTCCCTGTAAACCACAGTTTGGCTTTCATGTTGTTCAAAGACATCCATTGTAGCCTAGTACAGGGGTAGTCAACCTTTTTATCTACCGCCCACTAATGCATCTTTCTTGATGGTAAAATTCCTTTACTGCCCACCAGTGCTCGATGGAAGGAGGATTCAGCTTGTGCCATAAAACCCCCTACCGCCAACCTAGAATCCTGAAACGCCCACTAGTGGGCGGTAGGAACCAGGTTGACAACCCCTGACCTAGTAGTATAAGAAAGGGTCTTGAATGTTCAAAATCATTTTTTCTCAGCTTAACTTGATGGGATAATAATAATAGTTATTATTTATTGTACCCTGGCTATCTGACTGCATTGCCACAGCCACTCTTGGTGGCTTCCAACATAATATACAGAAAACAACAACAACCCAACAGAACATCACACATAAAAGTGGCCCAGTATAGGGATTTGAAATCCAGGGACCAGGTTGACATTTATTTTTTAGTTGAGTCTGGCAGTCACATGCTCCCCCCCCCCCCCTGTGATGTATTTGAGCTTATCTTCACATAACTATTAGAATCCCAGGATCTTAGTATGGCTGTATGCTGATCCCTTCCTTCCCAACCATTGGCAATAAAAATGTCACTGAAGTTTTATGCATTAATGCATTGCATACTGCCGGGCTTGAACTCTAGTAGTGGAATTACACCTGTGAGGTTTTTGTTTTGTTTTTTTTAAAAATGTCTCTTACTCACTGCTCTTAACCTTACTTGATGGCACATTTCCGTTATGCTTTTGATATATGATGTGTACAACCAATTTTACTAATAAAAAACCCTGTGTTAGCCAAAAAGGATTTGGAAGACTTTTGTACACCATCAGTCAATATATTTCTTAACATGATTTGTTAGCTTGAATTCCTGTTAGCGTATAACAGCTGGATTGAAACTATATTGAAGTATTCTTTAACACACATATTAAAGGTTACCTGTATTTTATCACCATGAGGCAAATAGAAGCTTTGGGGGTGATTTAAAGTGGGAAAATACATAGGAAAGGGTTGAATGTCTCCTTTTCCCAGCAGTACAGTACTGATCCAGTACTGTAGCTGTTGTTTTTTTAGATTAATTAAAAACAAATTGATAAGAGATCGTGTTCACAGATCTTCTATGTCATTTTTAGTTTGGCCTTTAGTACAAGCCAGGTAAGTGGCATGTTGAAACATATTACAGATTGACTACTTTCCTGCAGGTTGTGATTTGTCAGTGTCTGATCAGGAGAACAGTGGTAGAGCATAGACAAAAGCGCATTGAGTGATGAACAGTTGCTTCCTGCTCAAGTGTCTCATTTTTGAAAAGAAAATGCAGCCATTGGACATACAGCTTCCTTTGTAAGATAGTTAACAGACTTAATTTGCCTGACTGCCAATTTGCTTTTGAATTATCCATCCCTTGATTTCTGCAATGACTGTCACTACATTTTACCTCATTTCCCATCCAGTAATTTGCTGTCTAATCCATTTAACTGCAACTGCCACTTGGCATGGTTGGGGAAATGGTTAAGGAAGAGGAGGATCGTCAGTGGAAATCCACGTTGCCAGAAACCATTTTTCTTGAAGGAAATTCCAATTCAGGATGTGGCTACACAGGACTTTACATGTGACGGTAAGAACAGTTTCTAGAAACAGAATAACGAGGCCCTGGCGCAGTTTGTGGTGAAGTCTGTACTATTAACTATATCTTAAGTAGCTTGAAAGACCTGACCTATCAATAGGAGAACATTGCTATCTCAGTGCCTAATGCATCCAGAAATTTGGTTTTGGCAATATAATTCAAAATCCTTCCATCTTAGGCACATCATTTTTTCACATTAATAGATAAACATGCTCTTACCTCTCCCCTTCAAATGTATTGCTTGGTGGAATTTTTCTTGAACTTACATCCTCATATGGACTAGTTTTCCCCAGTCTATTTGATAGTAAAGGAAATAACTGCTTTTGAACTGGACACCTGTATGAATTTTAAGTAATGTTTCATGGCACTACATATCTGCACTTTAAAACTGAGCATCTAGAAATAATAATAATAATAATACACCCATCTGTCTGGGTTTCCCCAGCCACTCTGGGTGGCTTACAGCATATGTAAAACATAATAAAACATCAATCATTAAAAACTTCCCAATACAGAAATAACCAAAATAGAACTTCTAGGTTTTGGAACTCCTAATGTTCAAGTTGTGGGAGTTTTTTTTTGGGGGGGGGTGTTTTAAAAATGCTTAAAAATAAGACCAATTCTCATGAAGCTTAGTAAGGGTAAATTTAGATCCTGTTGCATAGGGGAGAGCCTTAGGGCCCTCCCAGTGGATTATCTGGAACCAACATTTACAACTCCTCATTTGTCTGCATTAATGTTACTTTATCAATGGAAATTATCTGTTTTACAGTCATAATGTAAGCTATTTCTTGTACCTGATCCTATCAAGTTTGAAATTCATGTTCAAATAGAAGGTACTTCTGTACTAGTAGTGTTGAGAGGACAGGAAAAATCTGATGAATTTGGTCTCCCATGTGCATGCCTAAAAGCAGTTAAAATCACCAGAGGCTATATTTTTTGTTACAATGTTCAGTACAACCTTGTTTGAATTACAGAACATTCCAATTTTTATAGGCCCAATTGAATATATATGCTACAAAATATCTCTAGACATGTGTTTGGATACCACAGTTTGTTTTTTCCCTGATGCTTTGTGAAGCCACATACTAGTTTGGGTAGAAGTCCATGCTTTAATGTTCTTAACTTCAAAGGCTTAATTTTGTAACACTAGCCTCCTGCTCTCTAGTTGTGAGGTTTAATCTGTTTTATAAACTCTGTTTTATAAACCCATGTTGGAAATACTAGATATTTTTATGCATGTGTAGATGGATCTCTAATTATTGTGGATGATTAGCTCATTTTGTTCCTTTATTTTTCATTGCACTTGTCAAAAACAAAAATCCTTATAATTTTTTTTAAAAGGAATGTGATATACTCAGAGTCTTCTCTTTAACAAATAAATATTATCCATACCAAGCTGCACATGATATTGTAAAGCACTTAGTTTTCACCAAAATAATATACAGGAAAGACAGTTATTTTAGATTGGTTCATAGCTGCATATTCATCAATATATTGTATCATCAAATAGTCCACCACAAATAGAATTTTCATGTTATCTTGTCGTCCAGTACCGGAGGAGGAAAAAACTTAAACATGTAGCAGAGTTTCTAAAAAAACAGACCAGAGGCAATTGTATTCCATTCAGCAGAGCTTTATTGGTACTGAAGGCAAATGAGCATAAATGGTCACAAATCCAGTACATTCAGGATTGGCACAGTCCATAAAAATCCAGTTGCAGCAAAAAACAATAAAACTTACAGACTTATAAGACTAAACCCTGTCACTACAGCATACAAATATAGAACACTAAAACAGACAGAAAACAGAAAGTGAGTGAGACCCAGACTCCTCCTGATCTTAATATTATTGTCAACTTGACCTTGACAGAAAGGATAACAAAACCAGTTTAAACCAGCTGTATGCAGCTTCCCAGAAAAATAGCCCAAACATCAGAAACCTTCTTCCTGTTTCTCTCACATAGAAATAAACCTTCTTTCACAAAGAGAAAAAACCTTCTAGAACCCTTTTGAACTAATTGGAATAGGAAAGTTCTCTACACATCAGATCAATACTTTCTGTACTAAGAAATGAAAACTGACATATCTCACATCACATTAAATGCTTTTTTCAAAGTCACACATTTAGCTGCCAATCATGAAGAATACAGTAATTAAATAGACAAATAGAGTGACAAAAATGTGTGTGTGAACCAGGCCTCAGCAATGTAACTAAGGGTGAATCCAACTTGTGCCCTTATAGGCACAGAAGGACTTTTGATCCAGCATAGGCATCTGCTTATGGAAGAAGAAAGATAGAAAACTGCACTTGGCATGAAATGTTGCCTGAGCAAGCTTGCATTTATTCCCCATATAGTGTTCAGAAGACACTTAAAATTTTACTCAGTTATTTATGATTACTAGCGAGATATCCAGGAACATCTTAGCCATAGAGGCTAGTGGTGCAGGGCGCCACGGCACCAAGTTCTGGAGGGCACCAGGGAAGAGGCGGAGGCTGGATGTGGCACCTCCTGGCAGCAGCTTGCCGCCCTTGCCCACCTCTGCCATGCCATGCCACGCCCGGAGCCTCCTCCCTGCTGGAGAAGCCGCCTTCTAGTTGCTGCCCACCCGGAGGGAAACGTGGGGGTGGGGGGCTCCAGGGGGATCCTTGCACCATGGTGCCAGATATGCTTAAGACGGCCCTGTAGATATCACAGTTTTATAAGAGGTGAGCTGTTATTTTAGAAGTGAATGATCTCAGGTTCCTGTCATCTCTTTCTGACCTTACCTTTTTGCACTTTTCTCTCTCTCTTCATAGGTAATACTGAAAGCAGCTGTCATTTTTCTCCCCGTTGTCCAGAACAATGCACTTGTGTGGATTCAGTAGTTCGCTGCAGTAACAAAGGGTTGCGTTTCCTGCCTAAAGGTGTCCCCAAAGATGTGACAGAACTGTAAGCCATATTTTCAAGAATTTCATGAACAAAAAAGAGTTGGCAATATAAATTAAATTGCTTGGGATGGGCAGCCTTCAGAAGGGCAGTTTTTTAAAAGACTAAAACACTGAGGCCCACCAACCAGCGCCAGATTCAAAATGGTGGCTCAGAGTATGGGTATAAATTTCAATATGAGCTACTGAAGTTCAAGTATTTGGATAGAAAATTATCAAAGTTTGGGATTGGGACTGTTGTTTTGCCTTTCAGTCTCCCAAGTTCTTTATAGCATAGTTTTGCATTTTATTTTAAGTGTGGTGGTTACAGATTTTTTTTTAATGCCTCATTAGGAATGAAAGACATCTAGAATGGTGTAATTTTAACAGCTAGGTCTTTTGCTACCTTCTTGTTTTTTCTGAGTATATCAGGTGAAATTAACAAGTTAAATATTGAACGTTCTGTGCCGCTTTTTCAGCAGGAAGGTAACATGTTCACAATTGCCCACTTGAATGAGCTATTGAAAATGTATTCCCAACATAATCATTTGTAGGCTAATTATCCCTGCTGGTTGACATTTTTTAAAAAAGAAGAAGAAGAGGAGAAACATTTGAAAGTAAAATGGGATTATTTACTCTGATGCTAATAAAATGGCTAAAATAACAGGCAATTAGATTAAATTATAAAGTAGATTTGCAAGAGGTGAGGGCAGCTTCTTGTTTGTATCTCATTTTAGAATGTGGTTTTCTGTGGAAAGGCACTAAAAAGGGGAAATTGGCAGCCAAGTGGTAGACGTTTTCCCTGTTAGTTTCTCCATGTGAACATGTTTAGAATTCAAAATTGCTTGAAATGTGTGATTTATTGGTTCTGTGGTATGTGAGGTGAGTTAGTGTCTGCCTAATATACCACTGAAATGTGAGGAATACCTTTTCAACATGTGAACTGCATGAAGTGTCATCTTCACTGCATTGGTGGAAGGCAGAAAATATCAGAGACTCTGTTGTTTTACTCCTAAGGCTGCCAAGACTATCATAGATCACATGGGTGCAACTCAGTTTCAGATTTATGTATAGGTTAAGTAGGCTGAAGCATAGGGCCTCTAAATCTAGAGGGCCTCACCAGCCTGCCCACTCCCCAGTGCCGCAGTTTCCCCTCTCCCAAAATTTCAAACCCAAGACTTCATGCAAGGGCAGGGCAACTCAGGCCCAGCAACTATGAGACTCAGGGCTAGCCAGTGGGGCCCAATTTGAAGAAGTGGGGCCCAACTTTAGTTGTTTTTTTGTGTGGAGCCCCAGTTCACAGCCAAAGTCTGCAAAATCTTATAGATACAAATAAAATCCATATAGATTGCCCTGGTGCAGGGGCCCCCTTAGGAGCAGCATGTGGGGCCCAATTTGGCCCAATTGCTCCAATTGCCTTAAGGCCAGCCCTGATGAGACTGTGCAGCCCTGATGAGAAGGTGCAGAGCTTGTCAGTCCAAGCTCTGCACCTTCTAGGTCACTGGTGTCACTATTCAGAGTACAGACTCAATGACTTGTTATGGAAATGAAGGGAGGCCCACTTATTGGAAATCAGTTTTGTCACCTCTCACCCCCCCCCAAACCCTGAGACAATGAGCCCAGCCAACTTTTATTCACAGTGGCATAAGCACTACATTACAGCATGGCCATAAACCTGTATATTCAACCACTGAAATATACACTCAATATTTAGCAGTGGAGATTTATGTTACTGCTTTATGAATGAACACTGTGTTTTATGAATGGACTGTATTTTGTGAATTACCTAAGAGCCACCAATAGGGAGCTCTAGAATCTGACCGCTAACCAATTGGGTACTACCAAACAGCAACCCCGATTGCTGAAAGCAGGTAACCAGCGGGGAACACTTCAGCTCAGCCTTTGCACTGTTGACTGAACACCCCCTGCTGTGCAGATAATGGAGAAAGCTAAATTGTATCCCTTCTGGCATCCTGGCCAACTCTATTATGCTGGTGTAAACCCTGGTGCACCAGAAGCCCAGAAAAGCAGGAAATAAAATCTGCTCATACGTCAGCGACTGATAAGACTTTTCAACCAGTTCTTCCAAAGTCTTCCTAAATTATAAATCTCCAAAATATAGGCCAAAAGAGAACAGGTCTGGGAAGAGTGAAGTATACAATGGGCACCACCAATGAAAAGGCTCTACTCTGGGTAACTCTTGCCCTGTCATTTGATAGGGTATCCACTTGCCCTCCTTCTTGACATGGAATGCTCTCTATTGGAGTCTTCAGGTCTAGTACAAAGACCATAAGAAGGGAGAACAGGGACCTTGAAGTTCCCAACAGCTGTTAAGCAAGCAAGCAAGCACACAGGTCACCTTTGTCACAGTCAGGATGCCTATGTCCTGGCCAGGCTTGCACTCAATCTTGTTTTTGTACAATCTTGTTTGTTCTCAGTAACCAAAATTATATTATCAATATATACAAGCAGAAAAATTGTTTTCCTCCATTTGCAAGGAATCATACAAAACAAAGTGGCACTAATAAAGAAAAGTTCCAGGGTGACAACAGAAAGCAAACTAAAAATACTTATGCAGTTCATCAAAACTATCCAGCAATATCAAGTTATGATGTGTGATGCTAATTATTTCCCCCAAGAGTTAAATGATAACTAATCAGAGGCAGCTACAGTTGCAAATGGCAACAAAATATCTGTGAAAGGAAGAGGAGCAAGTTTGCTCAAGTGTGTTGCAGGTAGAAATACTGTTTGTTATGAAGTGAGAGCAGTAGTTTACTTGCTCGAATTAACCAACAAGAAAGTTTTGAGAATCTTAATTCTAAATTAAAATTGATTACTTAATTGAGAAGGGGATTGTAACAAAAACACTGGTATCTGGTGGGCAATCTCATCCTTTATTTCCACACTGTATCTGCAGACCAAATCACCTGTCAGAAGAGTTATGAGATTCAGGTGAGGGTCAGATGCCTTGTCAATCCCAGCAGGTATATAAGAGGACAACCGCCCTGGCCAAGCCTTTGCCCGAATTTTAAATACACGTCATCATCCTTGGCTTCACTCAATTTTGTTTATAACACTCTTCCATTTTCTTCTAGCCACGAGGGTGGGGGATGGGGAAGGGCCTCACAAGTGGAGTAGCCTAGAGCCGCTCTTCATCTAAATCCAGCCCTGGTGCAATTGCTACCAGTGGAATGTCAAAACAACTAATTCTTATTCCAGTTAAACCTAAGGGAAATTTTATTGAATTTCCCATATTATATAAGTTGGGAAGCTGTAGTTTGGGACCCAGTAATCCAACATGTGGCCTTTTTTGGTGGCCCTAGGCAGGAAAGAGGAAGCAGCTCCTGGGGCAGGGACTGAAATGAAACTGTCAATATCACAATGCAGTTATATATTCCTTCACATAGCGCATAGTTAAACTATGGAATTCAATCCCACAAGATGTAGAAATGGCCACCAGCTTGGATGGCTTTAAAAGAGGATTAGACAAATTGATGAAGGATAAGGCTATCAGCGGCTGTAGGCCATGATACCTGTGCCCTGCCTCCACCACTGGAACAAGTTTTATTTTGAACACCAGTTGCTAGGAATGGGACTGGGGGTTGCAGCTTGCAGGCTTGTCATGAGCACCTGGTTGACCACTGGCAGAGCTCTCCTTATGCTCTTAGAAGTCCTTAAAAGTCATTCGGGTTTTTGAGTCCTAGGGATCAGTACTGTGTGGGGAGGTGGGGGAGTTTGCACACTTTTACTGCCGTAGAGACCAGTGAATCTAATTTCATTTTCATGTTTTTATTTTCTATATTAGAAAATTGTGCTCAGGAAGTCACTTTTAAATTTAGTTAGTTTATTCCCACTTCCTGCATAGAGTCATACTTGTGTTTTAAGATGTCAGAAGGTAATACATGTGTTGACCAGTGAAAGATGTGCAAACTCCCAATATGCCTTTGGATGCTTTCCATCTCTGTCCAAAATAATGCACCAACATTCCATTGTCTTTTTTTTTTTTTTTTTTTTTTGAGAGAGAGAGAGAGAGAGAGAGAGAGAGAGAGAGAGAGAGGTGTAACTTCCATGATATGTCTCATGAAAGCAATGCTGAAGTGGTTTTGCTAGCAGCATTTGTCACAAAATAAGAAAGGACTGAGCTTCATGCTTCATTCTGCAAATGGTACTTGTGCATCTGCTTTCTTAAACAGGGTCTGTATCTAATATTCTAGCTCTTTCTCCTCCATCTTAAACTTCTGAGTTGTAACTAATATTGATGTGTGGATAGCATGCTTTTGCCGATAGCTGATGCAGTGTTTTAGAGAGTTTCTCTGGCATCCCATCTGTCTTTCTCTCTGACTGGCTTGATCTGGCATTCTGACATAGTTCCAATAATAAAGGGGAGGATTTATTTAGTAGCATATTAATGAATGCTGTGGAGCCTTGCATTTATAAACTTCCATTTGCCAAGAGAAAATCGCATCCGCTGTGTGACAAACATGTTCAGCTGAAATGCTTTTTATTAAAATGTAATCATGCATGTTTATACATTACATTTTAATAAAAAGCCTGCCATACATCTAACAAGACCTAGTAAATTAGAGCTGTATATAAAGTTCCAGAATATCCATACAACAGGAAATCTTTTACTGCAACAGGTCCTAAATAATGTTACACTGAAATGGATACACAGACAGATGGAAAATTTCATTCTGCAGCAGGTAGAGTTTCACCATAGCAAAATGCTAAAGTAATACTTAAAATAGTACTCTTTCTCCAGCAGTAGTCAACTGAGGGCAGATCTACACCATACATTTAAAGCACATGCAATGCACATTTAAAGCACATTACTTCCCCCCAAAGTGGGGGATGTAGTTTCACCCTCTCACAGCAGTTGCAAAGTGCAGTTCCCATGATTCTTTGGGAGAAGCCATATGCTTCAAATTTATGCTGAATATGCTTTAAATGAATGTTGTGGATCAGCTGCCAGCCTCCCCCCCCCCCCATGAATTTGTGTACCCAGGGCAATGTAGAAACACATCACATTTTCCCCTATAGATTCACATGCTGAAATTCTGTATCCTAGAGCATACTTCTAGGTCTAGTTGAATTCCCAGAGGAATTTCTTTTGAATCCTTTTTGCATCCATATAGTTAGGTCTAGCACATTCAGAAGATAAAACCGAGGAGCTTACAGCATTACTAGAAACTGAGTGCTGACTGATGCTGCAGTATTCTGTCATTACTGCTGATGAAAGTCATAAGTGTGAAGCTGAATGGATGCTAGAGAAATCACTTTGTAGATTTAGAGACCTGTACTGTCTGGATAATAGCTGCTATTTATATACTACCTGTTAATTTGAAATTGAGAGAATTTCCTCTTTAACATCAATGGCAACCAAACAATTCAACAGAAATATTGCATGGCCCTGCATTGGTTTCCATTAAAATAAAACTGCACCTCACACATCACACTGTGGTTGAAAAACTTTTTCATTATAGTGTTTTCATTATTCTCTCAAATGATTATCTGTTTCAGGGGTGAGCAACCTTTTTCAGCTGTGGGCCGGTCCCTCAGACCTTGTGGGGGCCGGACTATATTTGGGGGGGGGGATGAACGAATTCCTATGCCCCACAAATAACCCAGAGATGCATTTTAAATAAAAGGACACATTCTACTCTTTACATGAGTAGAATTTTTTTACATAACACGCTGATTCCCGGACCATCCGCGGGCCAGATTGAGAAGGCAATTGGGCCACATCCGGCTCCCAGGCCATAGGTTGCCTGCCCCTGATCTATTCTAATTGTCACTGCATTAAAATATGTAAGCTGCATTTCAAATCCCGAACAGCAATATCAAATGGTCAGCTTTATCAAGCAATGGATAGAGTAATGAAATTCTCACAGGTTTCAGAAAATTGGCTTCACAATAACCAACTATGATGAAAATTGGCACTGGAATCCTTGTTTCTCCTGAGGTTGCTGTACACTTGCTGTATGCAATTATTTCAAAAATAACAAATTAATTTAGATTGATGAAACTGCAACTTTTACCCAAATGTGTGTAAATTTCAGTGGCTCAGTTTGCATGTCACAGTAAGCAAGACAAATTGTTATTTAGGCAATATACTGTATAATCTAAAGGTGAGCTGAACTGGGTCAGGGGAGAGTTTCACGAACATTTTTGTTCTTCTCAAAAAACCACCTCTCTAATTTGCAATTACTTTTTAAGGGCACTCAGTAGGACATTTTCAGCTGGTAAAGAGGACAAGTCCCCTTTGCCTTGGCAACTAAACCAGTGCTCCCTGTTTTTCTGTGCTGCACTTTGGCAATGAAACCTTCCCAGTGCCATGTGGCAAATTAGGAACTGTTGGAATGCACACCTGACTGCAGATCTGCATTATACTGCTCTCAATGGGAAGCATGATTTAATGCACTTTCCAGTGTGCATTCTGGCATAACTAAGAGCTATATCATAGCTTCAGAGTAAGGCAGTGCCCTCAGTGATGCCAACGCATAGCCGTATCTGATTGGCTCTGAGACATTATTACTCATTGAATGGTCCTAATTTGCTGTGGTCATGAAGGGAAAAGAAACCCTATTAAAATTTTAAAGTGCTGCTGAAGTTGCAGTAGATCAGCTATGAACAAGCTTGAAAAGAGCAAAGTGAAAAGGCTTGGGGCATCATTCTTACACCCTTCAAAAACATACAATTACCTTAAATGTGTTGGAGGGCAAAAATTTGGCACTGCCAGATCATGTGTATAATCACATGAAAAATGTAATTGCCTGTTCCTACTTATGTTTTCGAGGCACCCATTTACAATAATTTATTTTGTAAAATTTAAATACAGATTTAATAATATCTGACTTTGCATTTAAATTTTAAATATTGCTGCCTCAGTTATTATCAGTCATTGTGTATTCATTTTACATTTTTATTAAGCAGTTAAAGTAAATGGTTGTATGGATTAACACAGCTAGACTGAGTCAGCTTCTGATGTGTTATTGAAATATTGCCTGCATGAGCAGTTTGCAGTCAGAGGGCAGAAATAATTCTAATGAGGTCAATTTGCATTTGGAGTTCTTTTTAGTAGCTTTAATTAAGCACAACCTTATAGCAAGGACATAAGCGATCCTCCCCCTTCTTTGTTAATGTGCTCTCTAGAAGAGGTAAATGAGTTTATTTCAGGTTTTTGGAAAAGATTATTTTTGTAGTCACTAATTTTCTTTAAAAAAAGCAAACAGTAGTATTTTCCTGTAAGCTCACTGATTTACAATAGAAGAAAAGGGATATTCATGCAAGCCACTCCATCAATACATCTAATATTTACTTACTCCAGTATTTACTTACTCCAGTATTACTCCTTTCTTTTAGAGATACACTCTTTTACTTTACTTTCAAATCCTTTTACAAACTAAACTAGGGCAAAAAAGCCTAGCAAACTGTGACTTTTAACACATATAAACTGGTGGGGTTTCTGTTGAACTAACTCCACCACTGCCACTGAATAGAGATTCCCAAACTCTGATCCATTGACCACCAGTCATCCACAAGCTTCATTCAGTGTCTGTGGCTTTCCATTGCATGGGAAGTTAGTGCTGATTTTAAAATATGTATGGTATTTATTGCTTCTTTTATTTCTTATATTGCATTTTATTGTATTACGATTTAAATTCTATGGAATCACAATTGCCACACTAGACAGAAAATTTGGTCTTCCAAGAGCCTCAGCAAATTTCAGGTGGTCCGTGATAGCAAAGATTTGAGGCTACTGCATTAGAGGATTGGGTTACAAGGAACTACAGTGGTACCTCTACTTACGTTCACCTCCGGTTATGTACCCTTCGGGATACGTACGCGGCTAACCCGGAAGTATTTTCCCGGGTTTTGCCGTGCTCGCATGTGCAGAAGCGCTCTACGCGCCACACGCATGCGCAGAAGTGGCACCTCTGGATAAACACACCTTGGGATCTGACCGGAGCTCCAAAATGGATCCTGTACACAAACGGAGGTACCACTGTACTTCTATTACTTACTATACTCTCAGCTTTGAACCTAGGCAGTTTAGATTTCTCCTTTTCTCCTGGGCTTCCTGGTAGCCCACTAAGAATTGCCTAATTATTGGGTTGTATCTTTCCCCAAATTACATGTTACAAGTTTGTTCCCCCTAACAAAACATATACTGGCACTGCTGTCTATGTGTGCTTTTTTGTTCTAAAAAATAAAATTAACGTTGTGGAGTCTGGTGCATCCCAATAAGCTTTTATTTTTACATTGCTTTAAAAAAACCTAATTTTTATGTTAAACTAGACTAATTTTGATGTCACATTATATCTTTATTACCAGACAGGATTTTGAAGGGGTCCATAGGACACAAACTGCCAATTGATGCTGTCAAAACAAATAATGTGTGTTTGGCAGAGGTAGTACAAAACTGTTTTAACTTGACATGTTCCAGAAAGACGCTGGAAAAAGAAGTTTTAAAAGAACCCAAATGGCCTTATATAGATACAAGCCCCCCGCCCCAATCACTGTAATATAACAATAGAATTTTGGCTTTGCTTTCACATACACTGACATAGACATCTAATTCGATGATGGCTATCACTATGCAGAAATAGGCTTTTGGATAAGCAGTGGTTGAAATCATGCAACTGGATGCATATTTGTATCAGTATACACATCCTGACCCTATTGAACTGGCTGGAAACATATTTTGGTGTAGTTGGGAATTCACCACCATCATTTACAATTAAACCTGCTTAAAGTATTTAACATAAACTCACAATTATGATGGTTTCTGGTTGGACATTCGCAGATGTAGCCTATAACTATTTTCAATATATATTGCTTTCAGATATCTGGAAGGAAACCATTTACCTGCTGTGCCAAAGGAACTCACCCTGTTCAGACACTTGACACTAATGTAAGTATCTCAGAATTTGGAACCGGCCCTTCCTTTCCAGTGCTTTTTGCCTAGGGAAAAATGGTGCTGGTGCTACCTACCATTGAGTAGTGCCATAAAAAAGCACTGTTCCTTTCTATCATGTTGGGGCATCTTATGTGTTGCTGTACAGCAATATATTACCATAACGACTTATGGTACCAGGAGTTGCCAAACATTATTTTTTAAATTTCTATACCACCCTTGATCTGAAGATCTCGGGGCGGTTCACAGCAGAAATACATGTGAGCAGCATGGCATCCATGATGGCTTTCACTGGTGCCCCTGGGCAGTCGCTCTGGACTTCCATTTAAAAATAAAGTCAGTCTCTAGGTGTTATGTACTGAGTTGAATAGGATCCAAAATGCAGCAGTCTGATTGGTCCTAGAACAATAGCATCCAGAATGCAGAAGTCTGATTGGTCCTAGAACAATAGGATCCAGAATGCAGCAGTCTGATTGGTCCACAGGAGCCACCCAATCCAGTTCCAGGTGGAAGTGAATCCGCAACCTGATTGGCCTACAGGAGAATCCCAGAATTAGCCAATCATGTGGGGCCCATTGTGTAAATAATGTAGACATTCTGGGGGAACTTCCATTCCTCCTCACCACTATGAGCTGAATAAAGAGCATGAAATCCACTCTCGACTCCAAGTATATTTCACTAGTCATCTTAGAAACTTATGTGGCCACCTTGTATATTTTTCCTGGTACTAAGGAATGCTCCCTGTTGCTATTAGGCAGCAGAAGTATTGGTAAGTGCATATAAAATCAATATTGTATGATCTCCACACTCGAGACCAGTAGAACTACCCCTGGGTAGGCTGACTTCCCAAGATAAACAAAAATTTATCAGGGGTCTCTAATTTTGTGTTATGCCACACTGCCCATTACAACCTCAATACAACTTGCTCTAAATTCAAAGCATTCTCACTGGTCAAAAAAGGTTGGCAATCTCTGCACCAGGCACATGGAGGAGTTGCCAGCGTAACTTTGTTTGAAATTTCAATAATAAAATTTTCTACTTTTTACAGTATTTGGTTTGGTTTTCTTACAGCATTACATTCTTAGATAATTGGTCCTTGTTGATTTATTTGCTTTGAAACAACTCGAACTTTGACCTAACTTTAAGAAAAGACTTATTTTCATTGCATCAATGACCTTTATTTTGTGTATTTTTCTTCAGTGACTTAAGCAACAACAGCATCAGCATGCTGGCCAATTACACCTTCAGTAATATGACACAGCTATCAACACTGTAAGTACTTAGTAGTTCTGGCATACACTGTAATTGCTGTTCAGTGTGAGATCAGTTGCATTAACTAAGCATTTAATGTTTCTAAGTTAATGAATTCTGATTTCTGTTCTGCTTTTGCTTCAGTGAATCAATGACGAAGTAATGCAACCTGTGTTCTTTTATTATTCTAGGATCCTGAGCTACAACAAGCTGAAGTGTATCCCAGTCCATGCGTTCAATGGGCTTAAGTCTCTCAGGGTGTTGTAAGTATTGCTTGTTCACTGTGGCTGGGTTATAGTTTAAGAGGCTGCAGGTAACAGCAAGATTTTTAACAAGCAGATGGCTTTCACTTGAGTCACCACATCACGCTCCTTTCCAGACAATTAGTTCCAATTTACTTGCACTGAGATGTAAAATAGCCTGTAACCACTGTTCAAGGGGGATGTTGGACTTTTGTGTAGAGAGCGAGATCCTTTTGAGCTTTAAGATTATTATTAATTTTGAAGATGCTTGAAATGCAGACTGACCCAATGCTCAGGGATAATGAGAGCTGAGGTCTGGCAACATCTGAATGGCCACAGGTCCCCAACCCCTGTATTAAAATATACATGTTCTTATGCAGTATGGCAGAGGCTGATATCTAGCATTGCCAGAAGACCAGTCTAGGATCAGGTGCAAGGATTTTGAACCTATAAGTTTCTCTTTCTCTTCTTGGCTGGCTCCAGTACAGTTCTGTATGTACCTGTTCTAGGAATAGAGAAGGGACTATAGGAAATAGATAATTCATATTTGCAGTAGCTAGCTGCTCTTATTTTCTGCAAGGAGCTTCATCACTGCCAAGTAATAAATGGAGCATAAACTTCCAGAAGCACATGAGATGCACTTCCTACATGTTTCTAAAAGCTTCCTTTCTCCTTCTTTCTGGCACACCAGGCAATGTGCCACTCTGAGATATTCATAGGCATTGTTGGGGACATGTGAAAGGAGACAAGGGTGAGTTGCAGGTCAGTTGAAGATTGTGTACAGCAGGATGAAACCAGTAATCTGCCTGCTGATGAGGCAATATGTTGGTCTGTTTTGCTGAGGGCAAACTTCACACACAGTGAATTTCTGTACATTAGCTGGTGACTCTTTTTCTCATCATTTGAGAAATGCTATGAAGTCTTGACTAGTATATTATTTGTATATCAAGGTTCTCAATTCTAGGATATAGTAGCATATGATAACCTTTTTTATATGCAATTGTGCAAATGTTAAGTTATGAGCAAATCAAAATTATCTATATTTTTTCAGGACATGGCAGAAAACTGGTACAAACTCAGGCCCAGTTTTATAAATGCAGATACTGGCTTGCTTAGGAGACTTGCTTCATCATATCCTGGAACAGGCATTTGCTCTAAGAGAAACAGGAGTGGGAAGAGGCTTTTGCTCTAAGAGAAATAGGAGTGAGAAAAAGGGTGGGAGCTCTTCCACATCTGTGCAAAAGTGAAATGACGCATGAATGAGTGTCTGTCTTTCTGAGTTCTGTGCATTTGGAAGCCTCCAGATTGATTTGATTTATTATAGTCTACAAAACTCTGGTGTCAGCAACAACCCTCGCCACATGTCATCTACATTGTTATTAAAAATCAATTCTCCTGGGGGTGGGGAAGTGCCTCTGAGCGACAGTGTGCAATCTGTTAGTGTCATTTATTTATTATAAGGATTCCCAAGAGAACCTCAGTGAGAAATAATCAGCAAAAGCATTTCCAGGTTTCTTTCTAGAAAGGATACATAGCTCATTGTCTGTCTGGGTTTGATGTGCAGGTAAAGAGTCCCTTTCATGCATGAGCCACTCCTTTCCTAATTGTTTTGTTTGCCAGAAATTTGCTCTATCAATATTAAAAAGGGAAACTATCTTATCAATCAAAATACATGCCTAATTCTAAATTTAGTTATAGGTATTGCAGTGGGAGCCTTGTCCTGTAGCTCAGAGGCTGGGTTCCTCTTAACACATCTTCATATGTTAGTTTTTTAGGAGTATGCTTAAGTTTCTAAAAAAAAAACCTTAATAGTGTGAGTGTACAAAGAGATGTTAGATAAGACTTGTTATGCAGGTACAATCATAACAATGTATCTCCTTATTGTGTGTACACTTTGGACACATCCGCATTTAATGTGGATTTAGCGCTGTGTGATCAAGCTGGAATAGATTCAACTAAGCCCGAGCCATTTAAGCTTTATGGGATCAAAACCAGCTATTTGAATTGGGCCCAGAAACTAATTGGCAGCCAGTGCGATCAGGCCAGGACTGGTTTTATATGCTTAAACCGTCTTACCCAAGAGAGCAACTTGGCTGTTGAATTTTGCACTAGCTGAAGTTTCCAAACCATCTTCAGAGACAGCCCCACGTATAATGCAATGCAGTGATTGTTGTATTTGTTTGAACTGTTTGGAACACTCTCACAGTACAGTGCCTGTTTCAAACATTATTGAGCTAGAGTGTACCAATAATTATAATATTGATTGTGTTAAAATGGTATTAATAATGGACTACATTTGCTACAGCTCTTTACTCCTGACAGAATGGCCCACAGTTAAAAACAGAAACACAGAATCACAGGATAATATATTTATCTCTTGGTCTTCTTGTTAAGAATAAAGTCCAAAATGTTAAACTAATATCTGCTTAAAACAGTCCGCAAGAGAAAGCCAAAAAACACACAAATGTATGTAAATTCTGTGAATCAGCACAGAGATCATGTCACAGGATCATGTTGTTAAAGCTAATGTGTTCACACTTAACCATGTTTCAAGACAGTTTTAGTTAAGTGGTTATCCCAGTTAACTCTAAGTTTGGTAGATGCAAATGCTGGCATAATGATTAATTGCTGTTGCACCTAACAGTTGAAATTTGTGCTGCAGAATGGAAGGTGCAGAGAGACAGTCTGTGATATCCTGTATCTTGGTTTGATATAATATTGACAATTGGTTTTACAATCCAATTGTCCATATTGTATCTGCAACAGATTTGTTGATTAGAAATTAGAAATGGTAAGTTTTCCTGATGATACAAAGGTCTTGAAATAATTCCCCAGTTGGACAAAATCTCAGATATTTTTATATTATGGAATGGGTGGATGTCACCACAGACCTTAACTTCCTTTCTGAAAGTACGTGTTTATAGTTTGCTCCATAACTCCTCCTTTAGTATTCACTGTTATATGAAATTGTATCCCTTTGCCCTCTTATGCAAGGCTTGATGAAAGAGTCTACAATCTATGAGTGATTTTTCCCTTGGTTTAAATAAAAAAGCATCTTCCTCAAACCACCTTATCTTTAATTTGTGAAGGCAGCAAAATATGTTATTTCCTAAGTTATGTATTGAATATGCCTCGAAAAGTGGTTAAAAACACCTGCACTTCTTAACATAATATTTGGTCGAGCTGCATTCTAACATTGTATTATTCCCTTCTCTCTTAGGACTCTTCATGGCAATGATATTTCCAGCGTTCCTGAAGGGTCTTTTAATGATCTTGTGTCCCTTTCCCATCTGTAAGTACTGTTACCCTCAATAGAATAGTGACACTGTACAAATCATTTTGCTAAGTAGGATTTGCACAGCTATGTCACATTGCAGTTGCATTTATTCTTACCAGCACTGAGCAAATTTCGCCTTCAGAGCAAATCTGAAAACTAGCTACATTTGAAACATGAAGCAGTGGCTGAGGCTAAACGACATTTTCACCAAGTTTTTAATACTTTAAAATACTGTGCACATTTTTAATGCAAGATTTTAATGCCAAAATGTCAGCAGAATATGAAAGGGATGAATTTGTCTAAACTGATAGCGTAGGCAAATTTACATTGTTCTAAAATTTCTGGCTCAAGTAAATTAGATCGTCGGAATCACTACCATGATCATAGGGTTTTTGGTCTTTGGAATAGACTTTTTAATGTAGTATTTAGGAGGTTTCTGTAATATCAGCTCTTAATTAGCTCCTTCATCCAACCTCTACTGCAAATAATGAGTGTAAAGCTTGAAAGCCTTATTTTGGAATAATATATTCAAGGTCATTTCATTATTTTAGTTTAGCAGAACCATGTTTTATTAGTAGGAGTATATATTACCACACATAGGCTCCTGTCATAAATATGTTTGGGTTTGTTATAATGTATTTTAACTGTAAATATTATGGCCTCATGCTGAATTGTCCAACTTGGAAAACTGCACTTGCCTTTTGAAATGATTAGAAGCATTTGAATCTACCAGATCATAATTGTAGGCAGCCAAATGTAAAGCATGTACATTGCAAATTTTTATTATTGTTTGGCTTGATTTGAAACCTACCTCATCCAAAATGCTTTGGGCAGCTCACAATATATTAAATAATAAAACATTTTATTGTCATTCTAACTACCCTCATCCTACCTATTCCCTGGTCAGTAAAAGCCAACTGAACACAGCAAAACATCATACATTAAAAGCTTTGCTATACAGTGCTGCCTTCAGATGTCTACAGAAACTCATATAATTGACATCTGATGAGAGCTTTCCAAAGGGCAGGCACCACTACCAAGAAGGCCCTCTGCCTGGTTCTCTGTAACTTCACTTGTTACAATGACGGAACTGCCAAAAGGCCTCAGAGCTGAACCTCAGGGTCTGGACTTCAGTGTCTGTGGGAGGAGATGCTCATTTGGCTATACAGAGCCGAAGCCATTTAGGACTTTAAAGGTATTGTTCTGGGGGAGTCATTTAGAAATTTTACCTCTTTTTCTTGACTGGAACACACATTTACAGTATCTTAAGCCACCCCTTACTACAGCTCTTCTTCCTTTAGATGTCTCTTTGATTTCATTCTCCACCTCAAGATCTTCCTGAGCATTTGGGCAATTCATAAGTGTATGTTTGTGGAACTCCAGATACATGCTTGTTCAACAGCTCATATATAGTATGCCAAATTTTTTTTCTTATGTGAGAATTTATAAATGGGGTACATTTGTCCCCTTTCAGGAAAGATTGCTGTTCCATTTACTTAATGTTGATGGATGAACCCCTGCCGGTAGTTCAACTCATGAACTCTCAGCATGAATTTGTCTAGGGCAGAATTGTTTAATCAGTCATGTCTCTGGAATTACATTAACAACATTAGTGGAATTTCATCTGTCAGTATTCCATCCGCTTTCCCCCAAAAAACATTTTTTGAGCATGAACTCCATTTTAAGAAATTATTTTTGTTATCTCCAATGGAAAAAGTATCCATGTAGACTTAATTTTTGATCACTTTTGTATGTGTAAATAATTTCTTAACTTTCTCTCTAGGGGATGAACCCATCATAATGTTTTTCCTCTGCAGGAACTATAGCTAAGCACTCCTGTGGAGTAAAAACTTTGTTAGAACCAGCATAATGCCACTGGGATCATACCCCTTAACCTTTAGATCGTTCTCCCAAAACATTCCACTTGAACTGCAAGAGTTTATTCAGAGTTTCTGAGTCTGATCAATTCAGAGTTTCAATAAAGTAAAATCTTAAGTGGTCTTACAATGAAGTTTTTGGTAGAAGGCATAGAAGAGTATTGTAAAGTA
Organism: Podarcis cretensis; assembly: GCF_951804945.1. Lineage (NCBI taxonomy): Eukaryota > Metazoa > Chordata > Lepidosauria > Squamata > Lacertidae > Podarcis > Podarcis cretensis. Next base: position 48,912,026 of record NC_137171.1, on the reverse strand, counting down.
TTGGTTAAGGCCAATATCGGGAAGGTAAACGGCGTTTCCGTGTGCGGCTCTGGCTCTGGCTCTGGCTCTGGCCAGAGCAGCGATGTCACGCTGGTCACGTGACCCGGAAGTGTCTCCGGACAGCGCTGGCCCCTGGCCTCTTAAGTGAGATGGGCGCACAACCCCAGAGTCTGTCAAGACTGGCCCGTACGGGCAGGGGTACCTTTACCTTTAATATGTCCCCTACAGAGAGATGAAAGCCATTGTGCTTTACAGGATGAGTTGACTGACCAGGTAGTGGGATGATGAGGAGCAGTGAGAAACAAAATAGAGAGAGCTTGTGAAGAATGAACATGTTTTCTCCCCCTACGGTCGTGTGCTTCTGGGACTTAGTCAGTATCTTCAGATCCTCTGAGAGATACTCATGATTGGACCATGCAGTGAAAGAGTTAATTGCCACCTCTCTTTCCCACCAAGGTCTTACTTTTCCCAAACCATAATGGGTTCCTAATCCAGAGTTAGGGAGGGAGGTTTTATGATTCCTCCACTTGCTGTGGATGGACATGGTTCTGCTTCATCTGCATTCAAATTAGCAGTGACTCTGAGTATGGTGGGCTTCTTTCTATCAAACTGAATGTGGTCAAGGCTGCCTTTAAGGCAGGCTAGGTTCTGATCTCCAAGTGTGAGCTGTTAATTCTCAAGGATGATGCCTGCTACATTTAGGATATTATTAGTTATTCAGTCTCCTCCACAGCAGAAAGATGGGAATTTGTGTTGAAGCTGTGGAGCAGTAGTATACATGAGGAACGGTGGAAGAAAGAGAATTGATGCTTTGATGCTGAAACTGGCCAAATAACATATCAAGAGGTAGCATCAAGGACACAGATTAATGGCTGACCATCAGAAAGTGTTCTTTTAATCACATGTCCATAAAATGTTTTATTGTTTAAATATTTTGATAAAATTAGACAAATAATTTTGTTGTTGTTGTTTAGTCGTTTAGTCGTGTCCGACTCTTCGTGACCCCATGGACCAGAGCACACCAGGTTTAAAATAGTTTTAGGGATTCTCTGAACAACTATTGGTTATATATGCGCCTGTATTTTAACCCACCTTAGGGCACTTGGTACCAACCCTTTGCATTGTGACTGCAACCTGCGCTGGCTTTCTGAATGGGTGAAGGCAGGCTACAAAGAGCCAGGAATCGCACGATGCAGCAGTCCAGATGACATGACAGACAGGCTGTTGCTTACAACACCAACCCACCACTTTCAATGCAAAGGTAGGTATAAGTCCTTAGTGTGCAGTGTGCTCTGTTATATACCGGGCTTCTTACTACATCATAGGAAGCTGCCTTACCCGGCTTTGGGAAAGTAGGATGAAGGCTCTAGGATGCTGATGACCCCTCACACCACTTTCTGAAAGTCTGTGTAGTATGGCTGGAAAGAATAAATAAATTGAGAGTGGGTTTCATCTGCTCTTCATCTATTTATTTCTTTTCCCCACACCACACAAAGCTGCAGTCACTAAGTTAATTACATATAAGTGCGAGTTACCTGTATTGTCTTTAGTTTAAATGCCCAAGGAAAATGGCAAAAAAATCCCTTCTAGATAAAACTGCTTCACCATGTTTTAACATGAAGAATTTGACTGCAAACATTTGGCTTTGGTTAAACATTTTCATCTCTCATGCGAAGGGTTTCACAAAGTTTTTGCTTTCTAAATTTTACTGATTAAACATTTTAATGCAAAATAAATTATCACTCATTATTGTTTGGCAAAGATATTACCGGCATTTTCGTTACTCATTAATGTAAAGCTCCTGAACCCCTCAGTCTTTGAAATCCTCTTGTTTCCATATTGGCAAACATGCATAGCTATAGGCTGCCTCCATAGCCATCACTTTTGCAGATAGACACAATAGATTGTAGTGGCATCCAGTGAAGAAGTTTCCTGCCTTTCAAACAGTTTGCTAAGATAAAAGTGTCACATGTATTTTCATAATTGCACAGTTCTCTGTGTAATAAACTATGAGGCTTCCTTCTATATGTGGAAAAATGTGTGAGGTCTGTTTGTGTTTGTTTTAATGTATTTTTATGCTTTTAATTACTGTTTACATTTGTAGACTTTTTCAACTACCATGGGGAGTTAAAGAAACAAAAAGGTTTCAAGTTGAAAGGGAACCACTTACCACCTGTAAATAGAAAACATGACATTCAACTATTTTGCTTCAAAATTGAAAAATTGAAAAATAAATGTCAGGCTTAATAACAAGATATGCTATACACCGTTATAGCTTTTCTGCCCATCTTACTTTGCTGCCACTCATGCCATACTATTGCTAAGCTGTAAGAACCATAGAAGGTCTCTTACTCTATTTCTATGCTGCAGAGAAAGGCATACAGTAATCTGTATTCCATTTTGAGAGTGGTGGCTCAGATCTCTAAATAAGCAATATATTTGATTGCAGTTGTGGTAACCCACATTGAGCTAAATGGGCAGAACTCTAAACACCTTAAAGGATCTTAGATTTCAGATCAGGAGATAAGTTTCTGTTACGGCAGCTTCCAAGTCTAATTTCCCTAAACTATAAGCTCTGGGCTGAAGGGAAGCAAGTAGCAAACCAAATACTTCCTATCAGTGTAATAGACATCAGCCCACTGAAAGCTTGTACCTCTGCATTGCTATCATGCTAGGAGAGTTCCATAGTAGCAGCAAAGAGGTCAAAACACATACAAGTTTTGGTCTTTCAATTTTTGGTTTCACCACCACTACCTTTTAATAGTGTTTAAACTAATAATTATCAGCACACCTAAGGAGTTCCCTCCCTTATCTGGTGGTCCATTTTTCTACCCTACAGACTAGACCACCCACTATTGTTAAAGAGGTTTGTGTTAAAGATCCAGCTGATCCGTAAGAACAGGCCCTTCTCTACTGTCCTTTGCCTTGTCTTCCTTACTGTAAAAAATTATGTCAATAAAAATCAATGTTCCTTACATAAACTGTACACACACATTTTTCAGTTGTGCTTTTGTTTCTTTTTAGGAGTTGCTGATATCAGTATTGTATCCAAGTGTAACCCTTGCCTATCCAATCCATGCAAAAATAATGGGACTTGCAGCAATGACCCACTGGATTTTTATCGATGTACTTGCCCGTTCGGCTACAAGGTATGATAACAGCTGGGCCGCATCTCTCAGTGGAAATTTAATTTGCCTTTTGACTACTTAAATAATGCAGTGCAGCAGTGGAGATGGTGTTTATGATGAACAACCTCTGCTAGCGATGCATAGGTGGCAGAAATTAGTATGGGTTATTAATTTGGAGCATCTGATTTTTTGGGATGAGTGTTTTTTTGGGATGAGCCCCAGCTGGGCTCCCTTTTAAATGCTATAGTGCCCAGCTGGGGAAACTGCTGTCCAGATGTCGGGTAATGTTAACACATTTCATAACTTTTCCATTTCATACCGTCTTGAGATTTTGAAGACATTATGTGTGTGTACATACTAATCTAAAAATACTGTTGCATCTGTATGGGCCGTATTCAGATAGTATGGAGTAGAAGAGCAACTAGTACCAGAGACATGGGAGAAAGAGAGTAGAAGCCTTCTACAACCCTCAAGAAAACCTCTACATTGTTGCCACATTTTTTTTTACAGAAGTGACATTTGACAAATTCAAATGTGAACCATATGAAAATATAATTCTTTTTGTACCAAGCTGTTCTTCTAGAGTGTCATGCTAATTCAGTAACAATACCTTGCTTCCTTCTCACCAACCAGCACCAAACATGTCTGTCCATCTGGAAGCTATTTCCTTTACCTTGATAAATTGTATTGAGTCTGCCCTTTCAACATTTGTTATTCCTTGTTTGATGTCGATGTGAAGAAAATCTTGTGTGGAGGAGTGCGTTGCTACATCAGTTAGATGGGAGGACCCCTAATCCAAGAATGGTTGTGCAAGAGAGCTGAAAGAGTTTAATTGATTCTTCAGTCAGGCAACTCAAAAAGTATTTCCTTATCTGGAGCACAGAAGATGTAGCAAGTCTTCAGCTGCATGTGTTGCTTCAGATGAAAGTAGTCACAAATGAAGCTGGAGTGTTGAATTAATTGAGTAGAATTCAGTGGGTAAAGTCTTAGACATGGAACTTGGGGACCAATTGTAGCTAAATTAGAGTAGCCTTCCTCAGTCTGGTGCCATCCAGAAGCTTTGAACTTTGATCATCCCTCACCATTGGCCATGCTGGCTGGAGCTGATGGAAGTTGGAGTCCAAAGCATCTGGAAGTCACTGGGTTGGTGGAAGGCCGGCTTAGAGGATATCTACATGGACATTTATATTCCTTGATGAGCACTGTAGTGCCTCACCCAGCATAAAAGAAGCACTCCCAAAAAGTAGATCGATATTAATTGAATGAACTTCTGTAAGCAATGGATCATAAAGTTGGTGTAATACCACTTTTTAAATCTTTCTACCGTGTAAATGAGTGGGAAACCAGAGTAAAACTCTGCTTAGACTTGATAGGGGTTGGATGTGTTGAAGTCCCAAAGTCCTTGGCTGTGCTGAGGACTTGCAAAGATTGTAAACATACGAAGCTGCATTATACTGGAACAGACAATTGGTCCATCTAGCTCAGTATTGTTTACTCTGGCTGGCAAGTGGCTCTCCAAGGCCTTAGGCAGGGGTTTTTCCCAGCCCTGCCGCTTGAGATTTAGAGATGGCAGGAAATTGACCCTAGGACATTTCTGTATGCAAGATGTGTGCTTAATCTCTTCTGAAGCTTGATACCCTTCTCCATGTACTCTAAAACAGTGCATCTAAAGTGCCACACAGACATGGCCCTCCATTTAAACACATCTCGGGGGGGTGGTCCAAAGAGCCCCTTGGACATGTCCATGTTGTTCTGTACACTCACTAAGTTTTTCCCTATTTACTTTTATTCAATTTCAGCTCCTTGTGTCAGAGGCCACTCTTGAACTTAATCTGGTTTTCAGGAGTGGCTTTTCAGATGGTATAAGAGGGTTGTTTATGAAAGGGGGGTTCAAAAATACCTCTATGAGGCCATTTTCTTATTTACCAAAATATTGATATGTTTTGGAAACTAATAAAAGCCATTTATGCTGTAGTATTGAGAGAACTTTAAAGTAAAATGGATATAGTTGTGTTCGAACAGGAAGTCAGATGCATTTGAATTATGTTAGTCATGTCAAGTAGTGGTGTAGAATGCTGATTGTACCACTTCTTCCTTCTAAGGTTAGCAATGCAGCCACTGGGCAACAAGTGGCTATTGTAAGATCCCCAGGTATTATTTATTATTACAACTTATACTTCATCTTTGTGAGAGTCAAGATGCCAATCAATGACTTTATGCTTTCTTTATATCTGTAACTGAATTTGTTTGCAAGTAAGAAATTCATAGCTCAAGGGGAACTACTCCCAATTATGGGTGAGACAGAGAAGTCCTGTGAGAGCTCTCGTGTCACCCTTGTGAGATGTACTCTAGCTCCACACCTTTCTTAGGTGGTTGAAATTGCATACAATGCACATTCCCGAAACATCAGATTCAAAGCACTGCTTCTCTTATAAGCAATGCAGCCATTTAACAATGAACTGATGCACTCTGTCACATTCTTGCATTTGCCCAGCAAAGGTTTCAGAATGTTATCTTTAGCCAGAAAGATCTTATCAGATCCAAGCTGCTTTTTGTCCTCAGTAGACTGGTGATGAAATGTGTGGAAATGTGGCGGCATAAACTGGCTAAAATGCTTGCCCTGATAGAACAATCAACTTAGTAGGATGTCAGTTTCCTCCCATCATTTTATGCCAATAAGCATTAGTGAAGCAAAATCTATATATTTATGTACAGTGCTGTCAAACCATGTGTATAACAAGGGTGGGGAACATCACACCCAGGGGCTGGGGCTGGATGTGCCTTCCAGGCCTCTCTGTCTGACTCTTGGGTGTCTTCCCAAGCCACACAACCTCATCAGCCCTTCTTTCTACCCCACCTTAAGTGTTTTTGCCTAGCTGGAATGTGTCCTTTGATAATATTTATCACTTATTTGCATGGAGGACCGAGAGAAGTGTGTTAGTGCGTGCAGAATCTAGACTACTGTATCTTCACTACCACTTCATTTTGCCTCTGGCCGTGCCTGTCACTGAGATGTAGCCACCAGAAGGTGGCCCTTATACTAGGGAAAGTTCCCTGTTCTTGGTGCAAAGTTTAACACTGCTTAATGCTGGAGAAATCAGATGAAATATTTCTAGCTAAGATATAATCAGCCTTTTATCTTCCTTTGAAGTTATGCTTTAAAGATACAACAATGAAAGTATCTGAAGAACAAAGAAATTTAAGCTTTATCTGGTGTTGTATGCAAAATGCAGTCTCCTTGACTTGCTTTTAAATTTTATTTATTTATTCATTAATTTAGTGTAGGTTGTTTCAGGTGTCCTTTTGTGTGTATTAGTCGGCATAAATGACACATTTGATTACATAGGCAAACATGCCAATCTGACAACAGTTTAATAAGCTTTGATTCCACAAGGATAGTTAGGTGACCACTAAGCAAAGCAGCTTGACAGAGGTGTTTGTCAACTGAAAGTTTGCTTTTAGGTATAAACAGGGGTCAGCAAACTTTTTCAGCAGGGGGGGCAGTCAACTGTCCCTCAGACCTTGTGGGGGGCCGTACTGTATTTTGAAAAAATATATATGAACGAATTCCTATGCCCCACAAATAACCCAGAGATGCATTTTAAATAAAAGCACACATTCTACTCATGTGAAAACACCAGGCAGGCCCCACAAATAACCCAGAGATGCATTTTAAATAAAAGCACACATTCTGCTCATGTAAAAACATGCTGATTCCTGGACCATCCACGGGCCAGATTTAGAAGGTGATTGGGCCGGATCCGGCCCCTGGGCCTTAGTTTGCCTACCCATGGTATAAACACTAACTTGCTTGGTATTTTTAATGAATTAACTCTGCTACAAAGATAAAAGTCAATAGTATATAATGCTGCTTTGCTGAGATGTTGTTTAAGTTACAAACATTATGTATCTTGCCTTATGTCTCATATATATTCATTTCTTATTGCTTATGTTTGATATTTTACAAGTGCATTACTACATAAAAGGTAAAGGTACCCCTGCCCGTACGGGCCAGTCTTGACAGTCTCTGGGGTTGTGCGCCCATCTCACTTAAGAGGCCAGGGGCCAGCGCTGTCCGGAGACACTTCCGGGTCACGTGGCCAGCGTGACATCGCTGCTCTGGCGAGCCAGAGCCGCACACGGAAACGCCGTTTACCTTCCCGCTGGTAAGCGGTCCCTATTTATCTACTTGCACCCGGAGGTGCTTTCGAACTGCTAGGTTGGCAGGCGCTGGGACCGAGCAGCGGGAGCGCACCCCGCCGCAGGGATTCGAACCGCCGACCTTTCGATCGGCAAGCCCTAGGCGCTGAGGCTTTAACCCACAGCGCCACCTGAGTCCCCTGCATTACTACATAGGAAGCAACTATCTCTAGGTGATAAAATAACTATATTTTCGATTCCCACTTGACTATTTCTTCTTCTCTTCTCAAAACCCTACTTTAAGGAAAATGCTTTCAGTGAATAGGACTGGATGATCTCTTTCTGAAGTTTGCATCCTTTGTGTCTCTCAATGAGAAAATGCAGGCAAGGGAGATGAGAATCAGCGTCTGCATCAAAGATAAAATAGGACTAACCATTTTACATGGACTTTTTGTTGTTGTTGTTGTTGTTAGGGTCGAGACTGCAGTACTCCTATTAATGCCTGTATTCAGAATCCCTGCCAGAATGGAGGCACTTGCCATCTTACAGACAATGGATTCAGGTAACTGAAAGCAAATTGTGTTAAAACAAAGATAGTGGATAATGCAACTTAGCTGTCATTATTGTGAAACAGAAAAGGCTATCATACAAAAACGTCCATAAGATAAAATTGTGTTAGGTCATTGTGGTGATCACACAGGGCCCCCGGACGTTTGACGGTCTCTTGACCCTGTGCCACCACTGTGATTGCTTTATTCGCTGCCACCACCCCGTTTCTCACAGGGACACACGGAGTCCAGACAGTTGTTAACATTAACAAATAATCATTTTTAAATGCAGGAACAAGCGTATAGTTTCAGTTAATTTTTCTCTTGTCAGTTTTTTAATCTTAGTTCCTAACAACTCCAAACTGATTATTCCAACTATCTATCTTCTATCTTCAACCTAACAATTCCTCTCACTCTCTCACAATGCAACTCGAACAACCCACTGCCTATTCCTCCCTCTTCCTTCTCCAACTCCCAAACCTCAACTAACTTTCAAAACCTCCCACTCTAACTTTTACCCCCCCCCCTTGCATTCTCACTGGCCAATCACATCACACTCATTTTAACCCTTTCCTTATGACCCATCTAGGAGGCAAACGCCACAGTCATGAACCAAGTAAACCTAAGCATTTTGTTCCATTGTTTTGAATGGGTGTGTTAAGCACATACTTAACTCTCCCATTCAAAACAGTTGGAATCACAATACTTAACTTTCAGCTGGATCATCACCTCAGTTTGATTTTACTGTGACATATTTTCCTTTAAAATGGGCTACCTTGTTATGACAGACTATGTTAGGTTCTTGTTATGGAAAGTGTTTGAACTGGAGATGCTGGTGAAACTCATTTGTTAAAGTTTTTGATAAAAGTTATGGGGACTCAGAATATGTGAATTAAAGAAAAGGGAGACATTAGGCACCATAACCTCATCACAGTGTGGATTAAAATCTGATGCAGCTGACACCAGTGGTGCTCTTTGGAGCCTAGCACATTGCACTGCAGTGTACAAGACAAAAGGATGCCATTGCCCTTTTGGGCAAGCTGTTCCCCCCAAGAACTATTTAAAGAGAAAGGGTTTGGAAATTGGGGAACAGGTGGGTGGGAGCTCCGAGGGCCTTCTGGCGGTTTCCTCACTGCGAGAAGTGAAATTACAGGGAACCAGGGGGAGGGCCTTCTCGGTAGTGGCGCCCAGCCTGTGGAACGCCCTCCCATCAGATGTCAAAGGAATAAACAACTATCTGACGTTTAGAAGACATCTGAAGGCAGCCCTATATCGGGAAATGTTTAATGTCCGATGTTTTACAATTTTTTTTATGTGCTGTAAGCCACCTAGAGGGGAATTTGACATCACTAAATTCTGAACTTACTGGCACTGATTTTTTTCTGTTTTATTTCAATTCACTGTGTAGATTCTGCTGGCAGAAGCAGAATTGCCTTCCTAAAACCCTTGTGTGTCAAGATGAGAGACTATTATCTCTCCCGTGCAAAAGAGAAGGCCCCCTTGGAACTTTCTGTTGTGTGGCCTGTGAAAGAAATTATATATTCTATTCACTCCCCCTCTCACCTCCCAGAGAAACATATAAATATATAAGCTCAGCTGCCAAACTTGTCAAATCTTTGCTCTTGTAGAGGGGATTTTAAGCCAAAGTGTTTCTCCATATGAAATGCCAAGTGATTTAACTCCCAAGTTCCTGTAGTCACAGACAAGAAAATTATCTTTTGAGTAATGGGAAGGTGGTGACATAAGCCAGGAAATTCACCCTGTTATGACTGAAACTCCATCCTCACACCCTTCCTTATCCTGCTGTTTGTAGATAACATAAGGGGCCTAAACAGCAGGTGATCCCACTACTCCTATCTACTGTTATAACATGCTGCCACAAGAGTGTCAGCAAAGGGCATGGGATAAAATGAAACATTGAATCAAGATCAAATTCAGGTTTTTAGCAGTAAACAGTTTATTCTAAAGTTGTATTTTTCTTCATGTAAATTCCTGGTTTAAGGAACAGCAAACAAAACTAGATGTACCCATTTCAGTTTTTATTTGCTTCCTCCAGGAGCAACGGTCTATATTTCTGATATTGTTCTGATCCCACTGGTACATATTTTAACAGTTACATTTTTAGAATGTGTTTTTGTGTTCAGGGCTGTAGGGGTTTATCCCAGCATTGCATTCTGAGATACAGGTGACAATAATATCTAAAATTAATTAACATTAATAAATAGATCAGAATAAATACTGATTTCCAGCTACTATCCACTTATACACTTCTGTGTCAAAAGTTGCCCAGTGAGAAATAAGTGGCACAGATATCAGGAAGGTGCTATATTAGTACCATGCTGTTTTTACTAAGAATGAATACAAACCTACCTTCATACCAGCCTTTCATCATTGCTGAAGCCTTAAGAGTATCAGATAAAATCAAACTGCAGAAAAGCATTTTTATGTACTGTTGATATGAATGGGAAAGGTTTAAGCATGTGTTTAACTAATCCACTGAGATATATGTTACTCACAAATATTTAATTTTAGTTGGAACTTCCCTATTGTGGTGAAGTCTGTATAGCTGCTGTGCTGAGTGTATATGTTATTTCTTCAGCTGAAGTGCACCAATGTGCTTTGCATTATTCCAATAATACAAAGTTCACTTAAGGTTTTTTTTTTAACTTAACTAATAGATTTTGCAGTGTTAATGTTCCACAGTTGATGGATGAGTTCGGTGTTTATGGGCTATTGAGTCTGTCCAGTTGATATGCAGGTGTGTGTAGTTCTTTAGCCAAAGGGCTCTAAAACATTTGCTGTTTTGAACACAACAGCTGATTTGTAAACTGCAGTACATCTGGCCAGCATTCATCTCATTCAAATACTAAATCACTTGATAGTTAGTACATTTAATATAGCCAGCCATCTCAAGTTCTGTTAAGATAAAAATATTTTAAAATTTATGTTAAAATAAAAATTCTTCTAAGATAAAAATCTTTTAAAAGTTTGTCATTAAGTTCTGTGCTGTGTATTCAATGCCCCTAGACTGAGATGCATGTTTCTTAGTGAAAATACGTTCTTCTGGCACCTTAAAGGGTTTAGAGTTTGGCCCAATAAATATGTTTGAAAAGTGCATGGCTACTACAACTTAAACAAAGAGATTGTGTGGTTCCCATTCAGTATGGAAGATGTGTAAAGAATCTTCCAACATGATTTAGCCAATTGTACTCATGTTAACAGAATACCCTTTCTGGGAAGGAATATGCAGCCATAGTAATTGGTCCTTATTGTGGTTTATGTAGTCAGCAGCTTCCTGAAACCTCCCACTCTAAAGCCTTGTACACACAACTCTGTTTTGCTACTATAATTTATGTTATAAATTTCCATAACAAAAACAAAAAACACCTGCATCTTTCAAAAAATTCAAACCCCACCAACACGGTGATGTTGTGTAAGCTCTGACTCTACAGATTGGTAGCCCAATCAATAAAATATAGCACTGCATGATCCAGCTGCTATAACTTTGTAGAACATATAATCACATCCAGGAATTGGGGAGAGAATATCTCTTCCTTAATTTGAGTTGTTAATACAGCGGTACCTCGGGTTAAAGGCGCTTCAGGTTACAGACTCCGCTAACACAGAAATAGTACCAGATTAAGAAGTTTACTTCATGATGAGAACAGAAATAGCACGGCGGCGGGAGGCCCCATTAACTAAAGTGGTACCTCAGGTTAAAACGGTTTCAGGTTAAGAACGGACCTCCAGAATGAATTAAGTTCTTAACCTGAGGTACTACTGTATGGCATATGTACAGGCCTCCAATCTCTTAATTCAGGCATGGCCAAACTTGGCCCTCCAGCTGTTTTGGGACTATAACTTTCATCATCCCTAGCTAACAGGACCTGTAGTCAGGGATGATGAGAATTATAGTCCCAAAACAGCTGGAGGGCCAAGTTTGGTCATTCCTGTCTTAATTCCTAGACTCTACTCTAATCAAGTTTCCAACCTCTCTGACTACACATTCAGATTTGATTAATCTTTATGTTTTCTCTGGCAGTTATTTTTCCATAGCTTATGCTTGCATATGAAATGAAACGTGTCCCTGAATCTTTTCAGTTCACCAGAAGAACTAGTTTAAGGCTAATCATGTTTGCCTTCCCTGAAGTCTTAGTGTGGCACACAGAAGGAAATGAGTGGTTTGTGTTTAATGCAGTGTAGTCCTCTTGCTTGAGATGCCAGTCAGAACAGACATAATTTTCGCAGTAGCTCTCCCAGCTACATCATTTATTTATTTGATTATTGACACAGACATCATGAAGGAGCTAGACACATTTAAGTGGCAAAGGAATTCCACAGGCATGGGGCCACAACTGAAAAGGTCCTTTCCCAAAGCCTTGTGCTGTGTATTTCAGGCTGTATTGGGACCACCAGGAAAGCCTCATCTGTACATCTCAAGGCACAGGCAGGTATATATGGGAGCAGGACTTTTAGCCCCAAGCCAACCAGATTAACTTTCAAAATGGGGATTACCGGTAAATGCATTCAATCCACTGCCCCATCACCCCCGTGGCCACTACATTTTGCATCAATTGCCATTTCCAAAAGCACATTACAATACTACATCTGGAACAAAAAATTGTATAGATTAATGGCTATCTTTAAGGAATAATTTATACTATACTTAGTATAGTATACTTAGGTCCTATCCAAAAATTCACTTATCCTCACATTAAGAATTATGCCCAAACCATGCTATATGCTCTGCAGATTCACTTATCCAATCAAATGGCTTCCTTACTTCCTTGTTTTGCTGGCCGTCAGCAGCCATTTCTGGGCAGAAACAATGGAAGGAGGAGGGGAACTAGACTGAATGAAACAAAGAGTAGGAGTGTTGAGACAAATCAGTTTTTTACTTTGTCTTTCTTTTGCTGATTGGCTGCAGCCACTGAAAAAGCAGGGAGAGAGATTCAAAAAATCCTAGATTAGAAATATATCCATAGGAAATAATGGTAACCATGGACTCATTATGTGAACAGTTTCCATGGAACATACTGTGTTCAGAAAGCAGGACCTGCTTGTATTATACTTAAACTGCTTAGTGCTTATTTACAGTGGTACCTTGGGTTACAAACTTAATTCCTTCAGGAGGTCCGTTCTTAACCCGAAACCGTTCTTAACCTGAGGCACACTTTAGCTAATGGGGCCTCCCGCTGCTGCTGCCGGCACACGATTTCCGTTCTCATCCTGGGGCAAAGTTCTCAACCCAAGGTACTACTTCCAGGTTAGCGGAGTTTGTAACCCAAAGCGTTTGTAGCCCAAGGTACCAATGTATTTATTTAGCAGTTAATCAATCTGGATTAAATAAATCCCTCATTACATATGCCAATAAATAATACTTCTGGTTTCAAAAGTTCTCTCTTCCTTTTCTGTCTTTTTTTAACAAAGATACGGTTCCTGAGTTTACAGCTATAGCTTGATTGTTGTATGTTAGTGATGGAAATGCATATTGTTTGTACAGTGTTGTCTTATTGCCAGTCCTTATTAGTAGTATACTGTTTATTGTAAACATCACCTGTTCTAGTCAGAATGTGGCATACAGAAATAGACAATAAAAGAAGCTAGTACAGGCTCCTCATTTTTCTTTTCTTTTCAAATGAAAGAATGAATCTGTGCTCCCAAACTGAGACCTTGTGTGCCAAGTTGCAGCCTAGAGCACATTTTTATGGCTGAGTTATAAAGCCCTGAAAAATGGGGTTTTGTAATGGAAACGGGAGACATGATGAATGGATCACTTTATTTAATTAGAGTTCTTTTATCCTACTCCCCCCATCCCCTTTCTTGGCTACAAAAGATGCTGTGCCAGCTCTTCCTGTCTTCTCTTATCTGCCTCATGTGATCCTGAGTATCACCAAAGGGTCAGAAAGAGGACGTTTTTTATTGGTACTAATGAGGTAAAAGACAGGCAAAGAAAATATTTCATACTGATTTAGTGTGCTTTAAGTAGAATTGATTCAAGCAGTTTGTTTTCAGTCATCCCTTCTAAAGATATATCCCTGTCCCTTCTAGCTATTATGACCTATGAGTGGTGAGTGTGGGATGAGAAGTGTCAGGAACTCTTCTGCACAATCAGTTCAAATTGCTTTTATGGTTCTTTTATTATTTTGGGAGCATATGGTCTGCAAGTATCCAAGTTTTGTGTTGTCATGCTGTATAGTTGTGTACTACTTTGTCCTTATGCTTTTAAAAGAAAAGTTGCTCCTTTTGCTCAGGAGAGACCACTTGCCCCTTTTTTGTTGTTCATGAATATGAAATAAGCAGATACCTTTGACTCAGCAACGTTGACTTCTACAAAATTGCCTGCCTCTGCTTTTTATTCTTTGTTTGTTCCTTTATCCAGCTACATATTTTATTTAGGGTTTTCCCACCTCAGGCTTTTTGCATAGGAAGCACACAGACTCCAGTGTACACAACACATATTGTAGCTTAGATCAGGGATGACTAAATTTGGCCCTGCAGATCTTGCTGAATTAAAGCTCCCATCGTTACCGGCCATTGACCCTTCTGGCTGGGAGTGATGGGAGGAACGTTTGAAAGGCCATATGTTACCCACTCCTGTCCTAGAATATACTCAAGTGATGGGCTGCATTTTTTTAATGTTTCCGCATCATAAGAAGGGGTAGTTCTCACACATAGAGGGCAAAGGAGGGCAACTTACCCGTTACTTTTCTACATATTGCGTGAGGGAGGGTTTCTGTGAATCTACCCTCTAAATTGCAATTTTTTAAAAATTGTGGTATGTATAATTACAAACCAATTTCATGCTTCTTATAGTGAAACTGTGGTATGTGGATATTTTTATATATAAAAAAGTGAACTGCTTAAAATGTTCCAAAATCACATCTTCAAAACATTTTTTGTTGTGTTGCCTGTTGCTGGTGAGCTGCTATAGACTTGAGTTAGAAAATAAATAAAACATAATTCAGAATTATTCCTGTTCTCAGTTATTACACAAACATGCATTCACAGTCACATGTAAAAAGATATAATTAATGTTGGCTACTAATCATACAATTTTTATTGTTTTTTAAAGTATTTTTACCTCACTTTTAACTCACTTTTCAGCCTAAATAGGCTCCCCGACCAAGCAGATTACTAAAACAGCTCTCTAGTATTGTTACACACCACCACAATCTCTGAGCTGTGCAACATTCCAGGGGTACCAGGCACACTTACCAGAGTGTGTTTTCTTTTGTACAATAAGGGACAGCAGAGACTTTGGTTTATGATTTATGGTTTATTTACACATATATACAAGCTGAGCCTAGATAGAGTGCAGAGCATTACATTCCAAAGGGGTCCTGTTTCTTCCATTGCTGCAGCCTCCGATTCAAAGAGAGCCCAAACACTGCCTCCCTCTGCAGCATAAAACAGCCTGCCTCCTGCTCTTCCCTCTTACAATTCAGCTTGCGAAACAGACACCCTATTCCCTGTTCACTTACCTCATCACCCACTGCAATTCTGCCCTTCCCTCCTGAATCTATGGCCTTTTATATCTGCTTTACCCATTTCTGTCCGGTCCAAAGAGTCTCTGTTATTGGCTTGCCGACATACGGCCAGCAAATAATTTTGAAGCCTGGCTTATAGCCAGGTTTTCAAATGTGATTATTAGGAACCTTCAGTGCTGGATATTGCTGGATTCTGTCAATAGTTGATATTGGGGACCTTTCATCGGTGCCAACCCTCTTCGTTCAATACTGATGACCTTTAGTGGTCAGCACATGCAAAACTAGTTTTTGCTACCAACTTATTTCAGTTTGAAATGTAAATTAGTCTTTCTGTCTTGTTTACTCTTCTATTAAAAGTTGTTCCTGCCCTATTGGATTTGAGGGTGAAAAATGTGAAAGTAATCCAGATGACTGTGAAGATAATGATTGCGAGAACAATTCAACTTGTATGGATGGAGTAAACAATTATGCCTGCCTCTGCCTCCCTAATTATACAGGTAAGCAAATATATAAGGTATTTGCCCAAGGATCTAAGAATACAGCCACCAAATCATAACTGCTTATATTCACTGTGCAGTGGTAAGAAAATATCTACGCTCTTATAAACCATGAAAATGTGAACTGGTCTTGCTACTCTCTGAGCATCAGACACTTTGAAAGGCTCCTTGTAAGCTGGAGTGTATTACATATCATGGGATTTAATAAGTATCAGGTTTGAGCGGCTTGGTAAGTAAATCTAAAATTTCCCAAACTCTTAAAATGTTGTTTGGGGCCCTTTTGGGATGCTTTTGTAAATGGTTGGCTGGGAAAAAAACCTTACACTTGAACGAAAACTAATTGTAGCTTTTAACCATCTTTCTGCCAGAAACTTGCTGGAGCTCCAAGAGGAGACATTAGTAACTGATGCTTTGAGTCAGTAGCTCTTTTTGTGTTATATCTAATTTTTAACCATTTATTTTTACTTTATAGTTTTGCTTTCTATATATAAAGGATAAAAAACTGACACAAACAAAACAGCATCTTTCCTCTCAACTTGAAATAAGCAAAACGGTGTTTTCAAGCATTTGATGTGGGGTGGGGATACTGCATCTCAACAGACTCGCTGGAAATAATTTTGAACAGGGGCTTAGGATGGGATTTCAGCGTTGATAGCGGCTTTCATTGAGTTACTTCTGTCTCTGCTCAGAATAGCTCAAATCTAAAGCTCTTGGCACAAAAAGTCAGTCTGCGGGGAAGATTTTCAGTCATCTTCCACTTAAGTCTATAACAAAACTCACTGGGGTTTGTTTACCTGCTTGCATGTTTGTCTTCATTATTTCAAGTGTGCTGCTCAGAAATGAATGGATATTTAGGTTCAGAGATTATTGCTTTGTATTTCAAGAAAATCTATTTTGATCATACTAAGGAAACAGAATTTTATTACTGCCTTGTGACTTGTGTGCAGCTTAGAGCTATTTCCTGTACTGACTCTCAAAAGAGTTTTGAATTCATTTGTATATTCTTTGTATAGTTGTATATTTGATTTTTTTTTCCAGAAGAGAGCGATTGTAAAAGTGTCTTGGAATTTAGATGAAATACACTAAAGGTTGGATAATTTAGCTTGGAAAAGAGAAGTATCAGAGAAAGTAAGGTATAATTCAGTGAAATATGAAACCGACATTGTCTAAAAGCAGTATGTAGGTTAATTTTGCACATAATCTAGGAAGGCTTCCCCCCATTACAGCTGAGCATGATCCCACAGCTGAATAAAAATAGGGTCAAATACTGTTTCAACCATATTTAAAAATATTACAGCTGAACAATTTTACCACCAGTAATATCTGAAGTGGTACCAATTCAGTTCTCAGGGAATTATGTCATCCTAGCAAGGATCAAGCATGCCTGGTTTCTCATGCCTAAAAGTTAAGAATGGTCTGGCAGTTTGTAGGTTTCTTCTGGAGTATATTGCCATTTGATAGACAGAGGCTAAAATTCCGCTGGAAAAATCTCTCTTTGGCTTAAACATGGTCAAGATTTTATCCCTAGTGACTAAATATGAAACCAATAAAAATGCCTTTGACATAAAGCACCTCTTCTGTTGCTTAATCTTTTAATCTGTGTTGAGTTGTTCGTGTTTTGTTAGTTTTTGTGACCTTGTTTGATTACGGAAATACCTTGGAAAGATTATGTGCCTAGAAGTGGCACACACTTTACTTTGCAGTGTAACCTCCACATGCAGCTGCTGGGTGAGCTTGGGCCAGTCACACTTCTCTGAAGTCTATCACCCTCACTCACCTCACAGAGTGTTTGTTGTGAGGGAGGAAGGGAAAGGAGATTGTTAGCTGCTTTGAGACTCCATAGGGTAGTGATAAAGCGGGATATCAAATCCAAACTCTTCTTGTATATCAAATCCAAATCATAATATAGTAGTAAAGGTAAAGGTAAAGGGACCCCTGACCATTAGGTCCAGTCGTGACCGACTCTGGGGTTGCGGCGCTCATCTCGCTTTATTGGCCGAGGGAGCCAGCGTTTGTCTGCAGACAACTTCCAGGTCATGTGGCCAGCATGACTGAGCCGCTTCTGGCAAACCAGAGCAGCACACAGAAACGCCGTTTACCTTCCCACTGGAGCGGTACCTATTTATCTACTTGCACTTTGTGCTTTCGAACTGCTAGGTTGGCAGAAGCTGGGAGCAAACAATGGGAGCTCACCCCGTTGTGGGGATTCAAACTGCCGACCTTCTGATCGGCAAGTCCTAGGCTCTGTGGTTTAACCCACAGCGCCACCCGCGTCGCTACAAATATAGTAGTAATGTACCCTAAATAATGATTTTTGGCTTCATAACCCAGTAGTGGGTTTCCTTGAAGCATTTTGCATGCCTTGGGCTGCAGGACTACATGAACTCTGGGTCTGATGTAGCAGAGCTTCTTTAATGCTTTTATATGGCAACATTGCCCACTGCATATACATTGCTAAAGGAAAAAACCTTGCCAAAGATTGTTTCCAGAAGTCCTAGTAAATATATGAACATGGTGCCTACTGTTTTGCAACTTTATGCTATTTTTTTCTTTAGGTGGTTACAAATGTTAGCCAATTGTTTAATGCTCATTTTATTCCTGCCTTTTTGGGGAGGGGAGTTGCCTTTCAATATTCCCCCCCCCCCAAGCTTTGGGCTCTGCACAAGATGTTTCTGAATAAAGCTGAAAATATTTTCCATGTCCTATTTCTTATTATAATTAATATTAAAAACAAATGTAAGGAGTGTCCTATATTCAGGCAATGGAAATACAGAACACATGGTATTTGGCTTTACCTTAACCAATCAGCTATTAAAATTGGAAGAAAATTTGGTTTTTTAAAAAAGTTGTTGGTACAGCAAGTAGTTCCCCTTCCACTGAACAAGTTAACAATATGATTCAGATTATGGGTTTAAAACATTGAATGTGGCATGAAACAAATGGCATGTATTCTGATGTGGTAATTCCATTGTGGTAAATTGGCAAAATAATTAAATGAAACCAGCTCCATGGAGATTGTTTCTGTGTTAGCTTGTTGTTTAGCTGCCTTAGTTCTGGAGTCATAGGAGGTCAGGATGAGTCAGTACAGTGGTACCTCAGGTTACATATGCTTCAGGTTACATACTCCGCTAACCCAGAAATAGTACCTCGGGTTAAGAACTTTGCTTCAGGATGAGAACAGAAATCGTGGGACTTCCGGGTTAGCGCGATCTGGTTAATGGCGGATTCCCTCCGAGCTCCGGAGGGAATCGGCTCCGCTGGAGAAGGGTTCTACCGCGACGGCGACGCGGGGACCCTCAGAAACCGCAGGCGCGGAAGCCTGCGGACTTGGTGACTCGGCGGGCACCTAAAGCGCCCCCCCGACCCACGAAGAGCCTTTTTAAAGGCTGCGGAGAGGGTACGGGGAGCGGCGTGGTGCTGTGAGTGGACCGCTACTGCAGTGGAGCGAAGCCGCGAGCCATGACCGGAGACCGCTGACTTTCTTCCCTGAAATTTGGACTTTAATTAATCTGTGAGTAGAATGGAATTTGGACTTTAAAATTTCTATCCTTGAATTCGGTACGATCGGGGGATGTGCTAAAGGGAAGTCCGCACCCCCCTGCTTACAGAAGATTTAAAGCAAGGATCGGAGAACTAAGGTGGAGAGTTTTTTTTCTTTTTGGTGTTTTTTAAAAGATAATATCTTCATGAATTTGACACAAGAAGATTTGTGCTGGAGAGTAAGACTGGAATTTTAGAAGTTTTTGTTTAAACCCCCCCAGACCCGGGAGTGTCCTGTATGTGAGCTGGAGAAAAAGGAACAAGGAGTTTGACAGCTGTCAAAGGAGCTGTCAAATGGGCAGTGAAAGTTAAAAATCTTATTATTTAACACCTTTCTGGACTAAATTTGTTATATTTGAATTAAAATGGTTGGGAACAAAGCAGTGAAATAACAAAGTAACGGACTGTTGGGAAAAGACTATTAAGTAACCAGAATCCCCCTAGGGGAAACATTGAAACACTACAATGACTGCAGATGGAAAATTACAGGCAGAGATAGAAAGAATGTTTTTTCTTGTGGGAAAGTTGCAGGAGCAGACTACGGCTATGAGTAAACAACTTATAACCTTGAACTCTAAAATAAGTGACTCTGCTGAATGCACAATGGACTTGACCGGGGAAAAATCTGCAGCTGAATTAGAAGAGATAACCTCGGAACAGGAGGAGAGGGAACAAGGGCCAGTACAGATGGAGAGTACCAACCACAAGCCTACATTGTCAGAACACAAAGAAGAAGACCTTTGGATTACAAACTTGCGAGAGATGCGAAAGAGGAGGGAGGAAGCCCCTGGAACACTTGGAATATTTGAATTTAAAAGAAATAAGAAATATGATTGGGGCTTCCTCTTTGAGCATGGATTGGCTGACCTTTCGCAGCAGCTGGTGTCAAGTACTTTGGATGGAAGAAGATCTGATGAGACTGAGCTAGAACTCCTTCGAGACCCGAGGACCAACAAAGAGGGCTACCAACAAAATCGGCAGAGAGAGACTGACAGAGATTTAAAGGCCTCAGATGTGAGGAATCCAGGCTAAAGACTGTTTTTGTGGACATGGGGACATTGGGAAGGGACAGAAACCGGGGCGGGGGGGGAAAGAATTTTTAAAAATATGTTTATGACCTTTGTGTTTGATTATTATGACCTATTTTTAAGATAAAAGGGAAATTCGTGGAAGGAATTCGAGTCGACCTTAGAAAAGGATTTAATGTTTATAAGGAAACTGGATAAGTAAAATTTGGCCAAGTAATAAGAATTAAGTATTTCTTTAAAAATATATATATATAATAATAATATGTAAAGGATGAGAGATATGAACTTGCTGAGCTAATTTAATTGAATTAGGATGTATGAAGGGGGGGTGGGGGGAGGTCAAGAACTAGGGTTAGGAAAGTAAGGATACGAAATTTTATATATGTTGTCTTTGTCCGTGTGTGTGTGTCTGTGTTTATAAAATGTGAAAACCCAATAAAAATCTTATATAAAAAAAAAAGAGAACAGAAATCGTGCTCCGGCGGCGCGGCGGCAGCAGGAGGCCCCATTAGCTAAAGTGAGCTTCAGGTTAAGAACAGTTTCAGGTTAAGAACAGACCTCCGGAACGAATTAAGTACTTAATCCAAGGTACCACTGTATTAACATATTGTTACATGTCACCCCAATCTCTGAACAGCATGAGATTCCAGGGGTTGCAGGCTCGCTTTAACCCAGAGTCTATGTTTCTGAACAATGAGGCACAGCAGAGCTTCTGGTGTCTTCATGATATATGGCTTATTTACACATATATGCAACTGGAGTATACTGGGAAAGGTTCTCCAGCTTTACATTCCAAGAGTTTCTGACTTCTCCCATAGTCATAGCACTGGATTCAAAACAGACCTCAGCATCCTGCTTTTTTGACCTTTGCGCTTTCAGTTCCAACATCCACCTTGTACCACCATCCCAGCTTACAGGGATTTGGTGGCAACCAGATTCTGACATACGGGTGGAGAGTCTCCCATAAAAAAAAAAAAAGACAAGGAAAAGTTCCACATGAACTTAGAACATTTCATCTGCTATACCGAACAACGAAAATCCTGCTAGTATGTGAGATGCTCTGTTTCAGTCTACATATCTCTTTTTTACGTTATCAGTGCATTGTTTTGAAGAAATTTGCAGAATTTACAACATGGGTTGCTTCCAGCACACTAGCCATTTCATTTAGAATCATCATAATTTGTTCTGTTTTTACTGGAAATGTAACTGACATCACCAGTCCATTGTATTCTACTATTTTTGTGTGTGTGTTGTTCTCATCAGAACAACACAGACCTGATTTGTTGTAGTGTTTTGTCTTGCAAATGTAATTGCAGGATGAGCCAATCCAGTATATTTAATAGTGCCAGAACCAGGCAGTAGCACAGAGTTGAGAACTTGGCTTCTACTGGTGTCTTCCTGAGCCTAACTACCAATTACTGTGCAAATAACAGAAATGAAACTGAAACTAAAGTGCTTTGCCCTTAAGGAACACTGTCAAAATTACTAAATTGTGTAGCTATGGAACAACCCCAAATTCTCGAATGCCAGCCAGAAACATATATAACAGTATAACAGTACGGATTTACAAATTGCTGTTGAGGCTTTTCAGGGCTGCTGTTTCTTTCATTAGAAACTTCCTCCTTGCTGCTTTTTAAATTTAAGTAGATAAGTAGTTTCTTCCTGTTCATTCCTTATGACTTTGGCAGTCCTGAGTTGTCTCTCGATTAGACAGTTCCTGTTCTTGTTGCTTTGATTTCCCCTTAGTAACCAATTGCTCATTTATTATATTTTATGAGTTAAATTGTACGAATAAAAAAATCAGACAAAGCAGCGCTAAAGGATCCTAGTGTGCAACTAGGAATGTCATTCACACATTAATCCAGTGCATGATAAAGTTCGTTACATATATTATTTTAAATTTAAGCTACTTTAAACTGTTTTAATGTTGTAACCTGCTCTGGAACGTTAGGGTGAAGGGTGGTGGGTGGTTGTTGTTGCATTAAAAAATGCACAATATGAAAATATTAGTACATTAGAGGATGCTAGCACAAGCCAAAATATAATTTGTCAAGTAAATTACATTTTAGGTTTCTTGTTCAGTTTGGTATGGTACTGATAAAGATACTTTTTATTTCAAGCAGTGCAATTAAAAAAACTTTTATGACACATGGCATCTATACCTAGAGGCAAAGAATTAGCCCAGAGGCAGAGAATTCTGTTTTTAAAAATGTATTACACAGTATTTTGTAATTTTCAAAGCTTTACAAATAAAATATAATGATGAAAAAATAGAGGTGATAATAATAGATTAAAAAATCCTAGCTTATATTTTTTAGTTTACATGCAAAAGTTGAGATGAGGAAATGTGATGTCATTCAGAAGCGATTCAGGAACAAGAATTAAGCTTCATGCTGTGAATCTGTAGATTTAATAATCATGTGCCAAAATTACCCCACAGTTCCATGTGGATAAACACATTGGAGACGATGTGGTGAGCAGCTCAGTTACTGTGGAAATGATAGAAGTAAGGTTAGATTTCTTGCTTATTGCATAATTAAAATGGCAGATTTAGGTCTTGTAGTTTGGCAGAGCAAGGAACTAGATGGTAGCTCATATCTTTTATATATCAGGAAGAAGCTTTCTTGTAGAGGCATAGGGATGACATATGGTCTGGGAAAATACAAAATTCTTAAAATTTTCTTTCAGAAATTACTTTTGGGCTTGACAAATTTGAGGAGTAAGTAGCACTGCTTCAATTTTGCTAAAAGTCATTTTTCTAAAAGTGTATTAGTTGGCTACTAAATATGACATTGAGACTACAATCTTCGACCTACTTGGAAGGAAGCTTCATTGAATCAATGACTTTGGATTGTGTTCTTAATTACACTTGAATTTATTATAGTGATTTCCAACTGGGTGTGGGCTCAGGAAATAAATGATATCAGTGGAGAAAAATGATGGCATATAATTTAATTATTTATCTGAACCTGCCTCTTTATTCTTTAAATGAAGATTTCAAATATAGGAGAGATTGGTCATGACCCAGTAGTTCAGGCAGTAGTTCTGTCTGTTAGTGAAGGATGACTTGTTGAATAAAATTACCGTATTTTTCGCCCCATAGGATGCACCGGCCCATAGGACGCACCAAGTTTTTTTTTGGGGGGGGGAAATAAAGGGGAAATAAAAAAAAAATTATTTCCCCCCCAGGCGCTTGTGGGGCCGGCAGCGGGGAGAAGCGCTCTTCTCCCCGCCGCCCGCCTGCAGATCAGGTCCGGGGACAGCGGGAGGACGCGCTGCGCCTCCCCGCTGTCCCCGGAGCTTGCGGGGCTGGCGGCCGGGAGAAGCACGCGTCTCCCGGCCGTCAGCCTCCAAACCACATCGGGAGACAGCGGGATGGCGGCGTTCCGCCTCCCCGCTGTCCCCCGACCTTGTGGGACTGGGCTCTCCTGAAGCCTGGAGAGCGAGAGGGGTCCATAATCAGTTGTGAGATCCTTAAAACTATTAGAAGTCCTGGGCGATTATTGACAGGTGCCAATTCCTGGTAAGATGGTTCTACCACTTTGTAGCTGTGATGCTCTGAAAATTGCCTGCATTCCCCAGTCTCCAAACATTTGTTTTAGTATTTGAATGCAGTTCCATTATAACAAATCGTCAATGCCAGCATAAATCCATGCTTTGTGTCCCCCCCCCATGTGCTCAGACAGTATAAATAATTATAATTATTACCGAAGCATCCAACATAACTAGGTGCAGTACACAAGATAATATGCACTATCCTGATTTAGAAAATAAAACTCTCTGGTTTGGCATTCTCTGCAGAACTGAACAGGTGTCAGCTGGATTTATAACTGTTCCAGTACTACCTCAAACTGATTTCCCCTCTTTTGTAAGAAAATCCCAGGTTGATACGCAATAGGCCTAGCACTTTGGAGTGTCTGCTGGGAACCAGCAGCAAGTTATGAAAGTGGTTGAGTTGTGCTGTAACTATACACAACCATATACTTTTTGAATACTCATTTGGTCATTCCCCTGAATCTGACTTGAGTTAACACTGCTCCACTCCCTTCAAGCAAGGTGAATGCCATAAATTATTTATAGTTAGGGGAACCCCATGTGGTTCTGACTTGGTTCAATTCCTTTTGGCATCATTTACAACAGACGCTTAGCGCAGGTTTGTGAGTGTACAGTGCTTTAGCCGTAAGCACTAGTAATATTATAGGATGTTATTGTTTGGTTTTTCCCTCCAGTAATGAGTTTTGTCATTAAGCTAAATATATAGCAAAATATGGAATTGACTCTGATCTGTTTGCATATTTACATCTTCATTTTTGCCAGTGGAAGTTTTTGTTGTGGCTATTTAGAGACAGTTATGTGTTTGAAATGCATGTTGGGCTATCTACATATATAGGACTTATCTGTGCAATTTTACATTGTGGCTCAAACTCCTCAGTAGACTTCTAGAACAAATATGTTATAAGGGTTTAATAAACCAGATATTACATATACAAAAAGGGTTTTGCGTCCTCCATGGGCAATATCTCAAGTCTGAGTTACAGAAGTGTAACCAAATAGGGCTGGATCATTGTGGATCTGTTCATTATTAGTAGTTAAAAATACAAAACTAGACCTTAGACTGAACAGGTAATAACTAAAACCAGCTGAACTATTCCTTGCCCTTGAGGGCCATATTACTTAGAAGACAGCATATTCTTTGGGTTCAGGAGGTTCTATGCTCTTTTAGTAGATGTTTATTAATCATATGAAGTCTTCAGTCTGTTTAGCATTACAAAATAGACTATTTTTACCATTTTAAATAAACTTACAATATTCTTGCAGGAAAAATAAAACACTGGCTCTCAATGAAAGTTAGTGCTTTGTTCAAAACATTTTTGCAGCAATAATGTTACTCCACATGTTAATAAATGAGTCACTAGTTCTCTTTGCTGCTGGATCCAGGGACCTTGTCATGTGGTCAAGTACCAGTTAAAGCTTAATGTTGTGCCAAAGCAAGGAACAGTGTATGTGATATTGCTCTCTATCCTGTTGTAAAACCTGTTCACTGAAATGGATATAATTATTGGTGTAAGGTAGCGAGCTGCTCCAAATCCAGAGGGCAGCTGTGGCAGTGTGTTGTAACAAAAACAACTTACTTTTGTGGCACCTTGGGCAAACAGGTTTATTGTGGCCTGATAACACTTCATCAGATGCTTCTTCATCTTGTCCACAAAGGCTTAGGCCACAATAAAGGCTCATCCATGCTTACCTTTGCTCTGACTTCCATGCATGTCCGGACTTTCCAGGTTCATGTTTGACAGCTTATAGTTTTGCCCCAGCATTTCCCCCACAAAAACCCACTCTTTACTGCTGCATTGGAGCAAAACTCAATCCACCGAAACCCCAAATTGCTGTTTGCTCCAGTTCAGCGGTAAAGATTGGGTTTTCACAAGGAAAGCATTGAAGAAGAAAAGATCACTCTGACACGGAGCTTTGAAGAGTGAACTGCGCCTTGAAAGCACAGAGGAACAGTAAGTGTGGATAAGCCCTTAATCTGTGCCACAAGATTCAGCTTGTTCAACAGTTTGTGATTTCACTTTTCTTTCGTCCGCACACCATCAGACCTTTGCATTAATCTGTTATTCTTCAATGGCCATTTGTCCCTAAACCATTTTTCCACAATAGTTCAAGAAAATCAACCAATGTCTCACATCAGAGTTGTTTTTAAAGCCCTCTTTAATTTGTTTCTACCCCAGGGGAGCTATGTGATGAGGTGATCAACCACTGTGTCCCAGAACTAAATCCTTGCAAACATGACTCCAAATGTATCTCTTTTGACAAAGAATACAGGTAAGCAAACACATACTGATAGTTTCAGAATGGGCCATTGTAAACTACATGGGGGAGCATGTATCCTAATTAACAAATTTCCTTTGAGTGTTGTTTTCGAGAAATGCCTATGGAATTCCACATGCGAAGATGAAGTGAAAAGAGGAGTCTGCTCTTTGATCCTGCTCTTTCCAATTGGACACTTTAATTTGACACAGAATCCCCTTTACATTCCTTCTCATCTCACCACTCTTGGTGCTGCCAATGTTGCCTTTTATATCATTGTAGCCACCGAATCTCTCCGTCTCTGGACTTATTCACACTTAACTTTTGTCCACATTTTCCACGCTCAGTCAGCACTTTCAAGCTGTGTCAGAGCACTTTTTTTTGTTTTCTCCGGACAGAATGCATCTGAGGAACAGCATCAGGAAATGGAACTGTTCTCACCTGAAAGGTGTTTCTCAGAGGTGTTAAACACATGGTGTGGTGGGTAATGCCGCCATCTTGTTTCAGAAGTCAGATAACACATATGTTTGTCCATTCCTTGTTTCCCTCCTCCTTTTGACCAGTCCATTTTATGACAAGCTATACAAGCCTGAGGAGGAGTAGAAGAATTGGGAGTGCACACACATTACTGCTCTGAGTCAAGACAGGAAATTGATCCAGAGGAGGAGGAGGATAGCAAGTAACAGACAAAGATCTGTGTTTCCTGTCTTTGAGCATTAGAGGGCAGCATGCATAACCTACCATGTCATGTACTCACTGCTGTTGGAGAACCATGGTGGCTGGAGAAATAGCAAATTCAGTATTCTTAGTTTTGAAACAAGTACAAGACAGGAGCATAGCAGGCATAGAATCAAAGGCAAACCGAAGGTAATCTAGATTGAAATATAGTTGGAGAGATGGAAATAAATTTCCAAAAATAAAGGCACAAGACTCTAAAGCGAGGTCCACAAAAACTAGCTTTGGAATTCCACAGTAGCACTTAAGAAAGAATCTTGAACTATAATCCTCTTCAAAGCGAAGAAAGAATGGTAAGTTAAATGTTACTGTTTCAATTATCCCTGCAAAGCATTTATGGAGATAAAGGAAATCTGGTAATTTGTTTCTACTGTAATTAGTAGTTACTTGTGGGGGGGATAATTACTCAGCAGTAACAAAACAAATGCAGTAACACAAGGTGGGGGAAATCAACACCTGGGGCAGTGAAAGCAATAATTTGAAGTATTTTGCTGCACTAACATATTTTGGATCACTTTTAGTATTTTGGCCTCCATGGCTGTGATTATTGAAAGGGGGCATTTAAATATACACACACACACACACACACACACACAATTGCCCCCTCTACATAATTAATTGCAATTTGCTCATTTTTATTTTATGAATTTCTGTGTCATTCTCCGCAAAAATGTCCAGAGCCGTATATACAGTTAACTAACTGAATGCATCTCTCACAAAAATAAACCTGTTGTTCCAATTGCCCAGAATGTACGTATTAAAGTATTGTTATAAATAATCTTTATTATTCTGGAGCTTGGAATTACTACCTGACAGAATAAAGCACTGATTTAATACAGCTCTTCCAAGAAAAGTGGTGGTTCTATCATTACTGTGATAGCCAATACACATCATAAAAGTGATCCATAGCAGCTTTGAATAGGGACCTGCACATCGTTCATTATTACATCACTTTATATTAGGACAAGAGGGATCAATAAAGCAACAGGATTAAATGCTGCTATTTCCTCCCATAGCATCTTATGATGGATACCGTTTGCATGCCAGTGTGCCTGAAGCATTGCTGAGCTGTTTTGCTATATATTTGCTACATTTTTGAGAAAGAATAGTCCCGGATCTCCAACTTGCTTTTTTCTGTTCCAGAGATGATTAATTACAGAATTATTGTTCTGAACGGCAATAGAATTCTGAAATAGTGCCTTCAGACAATTGTTCCGGATTTCTAATGTTTTGTAGATGTTTATGTGATGTGAATGAGTGCAGAATCAGGTATATAGGCTGTGGATGGAGATTATAATGGAGAGCTGGTGGTGTACAAACTTGTCAAAAAAGCATGAAATCATTAGATTGTGAGGTAAGACAAAAGAAAGAGAAAAGAGATACACTATTCATAGGAAAATGGTGAATAATGATAAGTGCTCTCAGACATGCTGAAAAGGCAGGTCCTTAGGGAGGATTTAGCAGAAGGTTTTAGTGTTCCACCAAATAGTTCCAGGTAGCACCTTCACAAAGGCTGCTGAGTTCAGAAAATGCAGAGGGAGAATTGCATGCTGTTGAAAACCTATAGGTTATCTGATTTTTTAACACATGTTCCCTAGGTATTCATTTCATTTTTATTTATTCTTTCATTATTTAAAATTATAAACCACACGTCCAGTTTAAAAATTCCAAGGTGACTTGCAATAACATTTAAAAAATTGAAATTACAGGAAATAAAACAGCAATAGAGTAGAAGATATGGTTTGGTTGACCTAAAATTCCTGTAATTTTCTCCTCTAGTCAGATGCCTCAGAAGTGTAGAGAATAAGGAAGATGCCAGCTCTCAAGGTCCAGGATTTGAAAGCTAAAACATTTCATTTATTCTTCGGTTATATTAAAAGCTATTCCCAGTTGCTGTTCTTCTGCAACTACTTGGTTGTAAAATAGATCCAACTGTGCCAATTTAGAATTTTTGGAATTAAATCAGAGCTTTTGGACCTGTTCTAATGTTACCTGGCTGCTGGCATTCTACCTAAGGGAGCAATTGATTTAGTCTATGAGTGTCATGTTCCTTCTTCTATTCCTCTATGCCTCTCCCCTGCTCCTCTCACCAGAGGCGGTTTTAGGATAGTGCGAAGGTTTGGCCACACCCAACACTGTGCTGCAGGGGGTGCCACAACAATGCTGTAGAACAGTGTGTAAGAGGCAGGGGCACTGAATGTTGGCATCACACAGGGTGCCACTGAAATTTGAGAGCTCCAAGGCTGCCACTGGTCTCACTCTGGGTAAAGGGTAAAGGGACCCCTGACAATTAGGCCCAGTCATGACCGATTCTGGGGTTGCGGCGCTCATCTCGCTTTATTGGCCGCGGGAACTGGCGTCCAGCTTCCAGGTCATGTGGCCAGCATGACTAAACCACTTCTGGTGAACCAGAGCAGTGCACGGTACCTGCCGGAGCTGTACCTATTTATCTACTTGCACTTTGACATGCTTTCAAACTGCTAGGTTGGCAGGAGTAGGGACTGAACAACGGGAGCTCACCCCATCACGAGGATTCAAACCGCCAACCTTCTGATCGGCAATCCCTAGGCTCTGTGGTTTAACCCACAGCGCCACCCACGTCCCACAAATAAGCTGTGATTAACTAAATGAGAGATCTTCCAGTAATAATTTACCTGCAATGAGGGGAGTAGAAGAGCTAATATCTGAGCCAGCCTTAAGCTTCCCTGTTGATGAAATCAAGCAAGTGCTTATGCTCTGTAATAATAGTTAATATTTTGTAATAGCAATTAATAACTTGTAACTGGAGTAGTGTGTTTCCTTGCACATTCAAAAGGGAGAAGGCCAACTACTTTTGTTGCTGGTCACTTTAAAGACCATGTCTCTGGTTTAAGTGGTTACTTAAACATAGAAAAGGCATATTCAAAAAGAAGAACAGACTAGGCCATCAATTTGCATAAAATTAGCACATACTGATTTTTATTATTTGTATGTATAGATGCAAATTTAGAAATAATTATGATAATCAGAACTATATTACATCTCACCATAGTAGGGGAAACTGTGACCTGTGTTATCTGTCAGCCTGCTGCTGTCCAGGTTCTAACTGTTGAGAGGCAACTTCAAGCCCTTGATCTTCCTTCAAGTGGTTCTTTATCTTTAAACCAGACTTTGACCCAATGGTCCTTCAAATAGGGAACAGGACCACCCTACCTTGATTACAACCTATCCTGTGAAAGTGAGCACAATTCATACAGCTTCAAATGCTTACGGTGTCTGCATATAAAACAAGTCTGACTCTGAAATATGTAGGGTCTTAACTTGCTTTGGGCTACAGGAATGGAAGTGTATAAAACTACCTCCGTGTATCAATATATAACATACAGATACAAACTACAAATTTAGAAATTAGTAATCCAGATACATTGAAAGACTAGAAATCTGTTTCCCCTGGGTACTATTTAAACACCCATGAAACATAAGATGAATCAGTTTCCATATCTATAGATTGTCTAGTCTCTGTCTCTTTTATGCCCTTACTTCCTGTGGCCACTAAATACAACCACATAGTAAGGTGACATGAAGTTATCCCACATATTTCCTCTTAATCTTAATACATCTCTCTTTCCAGTTTTCTGCACCAGTCTTTTTTTGCAGTGCAGGAGGAAATCTAGAAGTAAAGAGGCTAGCATTAGAATTAAATAAGCTGTTGACATCCAGAGTTCAGAGGTATACGAAAGTACAATCTCCAAAATATGTAACATATGCTAAACTGGGGAAGTAATGGATGTTTCTCTTTTGTTCTGGTTTGAATGATATGCTTATTATTTTCCAGCTGTACAGCAAATCCAGCTGGGAGGTTTGAAATGTGGTTTATAGGCTGAAATACATTCAAGCCAGTCCAAAGCATAGTGTCTAAGATTTTGAGAGACTGCCTAGATTTCCAGAGAGATTTGCTCCCCCTGGCCTGAGACCTTGAATGCCAAGTTTCAACCTAGAGCACATTTTTTATGGTTGAGTAATAAACCTCGGAAAATAGGGTATATAATGGAAATGCTGACACAACTTTAATACAAGCAACTTAACAACAGTAATAAATATATAATAGCTTATGTTTGCTGTTACTTTGGATCCTCCAATCCGCTTTCTAGAAATGAGTTGCCATCTAAAAGTGGTGGAATGGCATCAATTTGTTCTTTTATCTTCATATTAAGATCTGAGAAACAAATATTTATTGCTTCTTTTCATTATAATTGCAGTTCAAATGCAGACTTATTAAGTGATTGTCATTTCCATTAGATACAATGCTTCACTATACACTACCTTGAGGGAATTATGAAGTTTATCTAAATGTTTTCACGATTTGAGAGACCTGCTTTAAATGACCAAGAACTTACTTTAAATGGTTATTACTATAAACAGTGAAGTTAGTATGTATGGTTACTTATTAAAGAATACAGTTTAACTTCAGTTAGTTACAATGGCTTTAACAAAGAATGTTTACGCTATATTGTTACTGTCACTTTAAAATAAAAATTGGGGGATCTTTTTAGCTCCACAGACCAGATCCTTATTAGGATCTACCTTAGAGAGCAAAATTTGGCAGGCAGGTGGGAGTGCCCACCTGTCAGTCACCTGATGTCATAGTGATGCCTTGTGATTGGGTACGTTGAAGTCAGCTGATGGACAGTAGAGCCAAATCTAGCTTTCTGTAGGCATTGAGTGTGTCTGCAAGTTCCCCATGGAAAACTTGCTTGCACACCTGATCTGACAGGTTTCAGATTTACCTTCTATCCGCTGATGGGTGGTAGAGCCAAAGACTTGTTTTCCATTGCCAATGCACATCTCTACCTGCCCCATACCTAACATCACATATGATGTCAGGTGTCGAGCAAGTGGGTGTGGTTTGGTGAAATCAGCCATGCTGCTCAAGTCTGAACATCTAGCTGGCAATGTTTTGCCTGCAGGCCAGAGATTCCCCATCACACTTTAAATTATCTATATGCAATGCAATATAGGACTCCTGTCACTTTAATATGAATAGCACCAGCAGAAAGGATGCTGACCTTTCTTCCTCCTCCTCCTCTGCAGCCCCTGAAAAGCCTCCCCTGAGATATAGAGGACCCTCCTGGATATAGTGGGCTGTGATGAAATTCCCCGTCAAGCTGCAGTGACACAGTCCACCCAGTTCCAGAAGGTTCCCTGACCTTCAGGAGCAGCTTTGGGGAGATTAAGGGCTGCCAGGTGTTGCTGTGACAGTCATCTTTCTGATATCCCCCTTCCATTGGCACTTCTCACGATTCAAGTCAATATTTGTACTCACCCAGCCTCCTATTATGGGCTGCAAAAACAAATACTATACTAACGCTCTTTATTTATCATCAAATATATTGAGGTATGCTGTGGCCTTTATGCTTTGGTTTGAACACTGATTTATGCTTATGGATTCACTGATTAATCTTGTTACAGATGTGAATGCTTGCCTGGCTACAGTGGAAAACATTGTGAAATTGATGAGGATGACTGTGTGGGACACAAATGCCGCCATGGTGCATTGTGTGTAGATGCTGTCAATGGGTACACCTGCATTTGTCCTCAAGGATTCAGGTAAGCAAAGTGGCATGGGCTCCCTCCAGATAATACTCTGACATTGGAATGTACAGGCTCATGGAACTATTTTAAATGGCTCAGAAGCTACTTGCACAACATCTAGTAGTCTACTTGTATGACAAAGCCATTTTCGGCATGCACGCTGTTGCTTCCAGTCATTGCCCCCTACATACCCAGTTGATACTGTGTTCTGCAGGACAGAGCTTCCTGCAGATACCATCCTATCAGGAGATTTGTTCTGCTAGATGTTGGAATGGGGTCTTTAGTGTGTCAGCACTTCCATTTGGAATGACCTTCCATTGCATATCAGCATAATAATAATTTATTCCCATTATCTGAGGCCTGGTAGGGCAGACACATTTTTTTATATATAAATACCCTGGTTAGTTTATTAAACCATGAACCTATCTCTTCACTCTGTTGTACTTCCTTCAAAAGCAACTTAGAGTAATAAAATTCATAGACGTGTCGTTAACTAAGTTTTACTCAGAGTAGACCCATTGAAATTAATGGACCTAAGTTAGTCATGACATTAATTTCAAAGGATCTGCTCTAAGTGACTTGGTTGAATACACCCCATGGAAATGCAGCTTTATCAATAATTCACCCTGCATCTTTACTTCAGGCAGGTTCTCTACCCTCCTATCCCAGCATCTTGCATGCCTGTCTGATTTAAACATTTAAACATTTGTTTGGTGCTTTGTTTTTTGTAAAATCCCCCTCAATGTTAATATTAAAAACTGTTCAAAGGAGTAGCAGGGGTTGACTTCCTAACGGTTAGGGGCCTGCTAATCGTGCAGTGTACAGCCCAGTTTATCCATTCATTTTGAATGTACAAAGAGACATGTGCAGAAGGCTTGTCCCCAACATTTCTATCCCCCACTGTGTATTAAGCAGAAAGTTGTGAAGGAAGCACATTCAGTTGCTCCACCATTAAACTACATTCACAAGAAATGTAAGGCAACAACACGCCCAGAGGCTGATTGGGAATGTTCAAGTTATGCCTTATGTTACATAGAATTCCTACCATCATCACACTAAGTGTTTGGATTCTGATTGTCATAAAAGTGCTTAGCATTTGGTGTACAGGATTTCTGTAGCTCTGTCTTGACAATTTCCAAGTTTAGTTCTGTCAGCTGTCAATAGGCCACTCTTCTGAAAATTTCACTTTATGTCAAAGATAAGGACACTTCACCAAATGAGTTCAGTAATCATTGCCTGGAGGGTTAGATATTGCTTCCTTCCAGTCAAATATTTTCTGTATTTGAGAACACAATCACAGCAAGAGAGCTGTTACACCTGGAAAAAAAAAGAGCTATGATAAAATAGAAATGCAGGAGCATTTGTGAACCTTTTTTCTGGTCATTGAACCTACAGCAATTTACTGTTTTCCCGATTTCATTGCTTCTTTTCTTTTGTTCTTACCATGTACTTCTGTTGCATTACTCTGCTTTTAGCATTCTGAAGAGCAGGTATTGATTCTTAAAGTGATGTAAGGCCATGCTTTCAAAAGCTCAGTGCTTACAAAAGATAAGATAAGGAAAGGAATTTCTTTGTTCACCCTTCCTGTTCTATTCTCTCCTTAAATCTTTGACTTTATGCTGGTTGTACAGAAAAAGGCTAATGGATAGATTTGTCTAAGTTCCTAAATCGCCTATGTTCCTAAAAGTGTCTATTTGTTGGTGGCACATTATTTTAAAGTATGTTGCTCGAAACATACCATGCTTAAAAGTAACATGCCACCAAAAAAAGATGGTTTGGGGGACATAGTTTTTAGGAACCAATGTAGTGGGAGCACAGTGCCTGTGAAAATCTAGAGACTTCACCATGATAAATGTTTTTTATGTTTGTTTTCAGAATTTATATCCTGCCTTTCTGGTAAAGATTCAAAGCCACTTGCAGTCAAAACCAGAATTTTCCAAAAATATAAAAAAGTTAGTCAAATAGAGAGGAAGTGTGGCACTCTCTAAAAACATCAGGAACAAAAGCAGTAAAAGAACGTCATCATTTGACGTTTTTACAATAAGGATGCATATGGAATTTATATAGAACATAGATACATTATAATAAATCCATACTTTTAATAGCTTGAGTATTTTATGCTGTCCTAGGTGCTCATGCTTTTGCCTTATATAATAAGATTTGCAGTTGTCCATTTTCCATTTTTATCCCTTTCTGTCACTCCTAGATCACCTGTGGTGTTCCTTACCTTGCCAAACAAAAAATACAATGAAATGATCATTGCAAAAATGTATTTACGACAGGGTAAACCAGGCAACTGCCCAGGGCAGCAAATTGGAGGCAGAGTCCCCTCCCACAAAAGCTCAGCCCAGGCCCTGGAGCCAATGGCCACCATGGTGGACTCATGGGCCAGCAGTGGGAAGGGAGAAGCAAATTCATCACACCAGCCAAGGACAGTGCCCCTGTTGTGAAAGGGGAGGTGACACAACTTCACAACAGTTTTTCCTGAGAGAAAGTGAGATGGGAGGGTAGCACTCGTGTATAGTTTATCGTTGAAAGGGACGGCAGCAAATCTCTTCTGCAGACGCTATAAATACAACACTGTATGTATACTTCCTCTTCAGTGCTCCTTTGGCATGACTGTCAGAAGGCATTTGGAAGCTTTCACTTACGCTTTCATTTTATGAAATTATCTTGTTTCAACAAATCATAAGATTAATCACAGTTTAGGGCACAGATGTAATGCTAAACTGTGGTTAACTGAAATCAGAAGTGAAATCTTTCCATCTCCTCATGGCCATACTGGAGGAGGAAAAAGGAGCAGTGGAGGAGAATGCCAGCCCAAAGGGCTTGTTCTCATAATGACAAACCAGTTTATTGTTCTTTGGAGCTGTACAGTGGTGCCCCGCAAGACGAATGCCTCGCAAGACGGAAAACTCGCTAGACGAAAGAGTTTTCCGTTTTGGAGGTGCTTCGCAAAATGAATTTCCTATGGGCTTGCTTCGCAAGACGAAAATGTATTGCGAGTTCCTGCGGTTTTTTTCCCTGCCCCCCCCTTTTTCTAAGCCGCTAAGCCGCTTATCCGCTAAGCCTCTAAAAGCCGCTAAACCGCTAATAGTGCTAATCCGCTAAGCCGTCAATGGGCTTGCTTCGCAAGACGAAAAAACCGCTAGACGAAGAGAGTCGCGGAACGGATTCTTTTCGTCTTGTGAGGCACCACTGTATCTTACATTTAGAGCAATGGAGACTGAACTCTTCTGTAGTGAACTCTTTACACTTTAGGCATGGGAGTTTAAAATGAAGTTTAAAATTCTGGTAACAAAATACTTCTACTTATTATTCTTTACACGAACTTTGCCTTCTGTATTTTCCTGGCAGGCTGCTCTGCTGGGGATTTGGAATCCCTTTTTATTATTTTAAAGACAGCAATGGCAAACACTGTGAGCACCACAAAGTTGAGTTCTCTGATGTGCGTGCATGTAAAATCAATTTCAATTCATTTACAAAAGAGAGCAGTGGTACATGCCTTGGGCATTAGCTGTGTAGTTACTTGAAAGTCTTAAGTGCCAATGAAAAAGAAGGATTGCTTATGGTGGCCTATGGGAATGGAAATTAGGATGAATGTAATAAACTGCAGCCAATTTAGCTAAAACACTGAATGATCTTGTCATGTGTGTACCAGGCTACTTCCAGCTAGGCATTTTGTGTGAAATCACCATTCATGATTCACACACACTGATGTCCTCATCTATTTGAAGCAGTTTCACTTTTTTTTGAGAAGGATGAGTAAGTATCAGTATTAAGAGATTCAATTTTGACATGGGCAGTGGCATATCAGGCAGGGGGATGTATCACAGCTCAACACACATTTGCTATAACCTTTGTGGTGAGCACCATTTTTTGCCCTGTTAATTTTGTTTAAGCAAGTTTAAACAAACTAAACACTTTCCCATCTAAAGTGGGGTTTTGGGGTTTTTTTAATGTTTGTGAAATACTAGTTTAATGAAAGTGTAACTACAATGCAGTGGGAAGATGCCAGAGTCCTGCCCTTCCAACATCAGCTTTGTTGCCACTTATCAGAATAGGGGATGGTAGAGTAGTGGTGAAGTTGGAGCTGTGAGGATACACTGTTGGAATACACTTGGCATATTTGCTGGTGCACCCACATAACCCACACAACCTCAGTTCAACACTTCCAATCTATTTTTTTTAAGCAAAAAAAAATGTTTAAATGGAGTGTGTTAGCAGTATACCCCTGTGACCCTAATTTTAAAAAATAAATAAAGAGGGAACACTTTCCAACCCTTTCACCATATTTCCCTCCATAAAACTTCCAATATACCGTATACGTCCAATCCAATCGTTTTGACATTTCATGGGTAGCAATGGGCAATCGTACATAAACCCTTATTGATTATATTTTGACTCAATTACTTCTTCAAATAACAGTCTATGTGATTTGTAGCTTTGTAGCACCCACTGGTGTGGACATAACATGGCATGAGGAGCATACAGGCACTCACAGCCCAGAATGATGATGTTGTTGGCCTCCACCTGTCTTGAGAGACAATGGACTGCGCCTCCAGGGGTGAAGTCAAACTGATAGGTTAGCAGCACTGAAGTGACCTCCCTGGGGTGCAAGCCTGCGCAAGTTTGACCTAGTTTCATGTGTTGGGGTGTGTTATTTATTTATTTTTGTTATTATCTTGTGTACTCTCTGGTTTTTTGTTTTAAACCACCCTGTGATCTTTGTATGAAGGGCAATATATAAACTTAATAAATCATCATCATCATGATACAGAAAGGTGATGTAATGTTTTGAGCAACCTTTTCTGCTGATTTTTTACACGCCACAAAAATTCATCCTGACCTCATTATACATGTTATTTGTAAACCTACATACGAAATATATCTATGAATTTATTAAGTCTGTTCCCCCAGGAAACACTGTTGGATGTCAGTCGGCATGAGTATATTTTTGATTTTGCTAATTTCAATGTGGCCCACTCCCAAGTAATTGTGCTTAGGACTGTGGCCTAAATTTTGATGGAGTAGCCCAAACAAAGTGCTGTTAAAAAAAAAAAAGCTAACAGACTGCAGTTTGCTGAAGACTTAGTGGCATCATAACAATGTGAAGATGCTGTGAAACTGCAGTCTCACCACCCTTGTAGACGGGCTTTGAGGCTGTTGCAGCTGTTGCCAATGTCACAATTCTTTTTCAGAGCACTTTTGTGAACCTGACATCTGGTTCCAACTTGAATGAAGTACCTGTGGTTGCAGACTTAGGTTGTACAGTTTGGTATGATCCCTGCTTACTTAAAGGATTTCTGCAGAAACTCCTTGCTGCAAAATGTCACAGCGGGAGAACTTCTGAAATAGCTATGTAACAAAGAAATAAAACAACATGCATTATACAAAGCTCAGCAGTTGTAATGTATGTTTCCCCTCTATAGTGACATCTATCAGAAAAATAGGTGGACTACTAAAGGGAAGGTTTAATAAGTCAGACTCTACTTACCAGGGGTTCATGAATTCTAAAGAGAGTTCATACAAAAGTTAAGGGGAAAAATAACACAGCGTCAATATCTGGGAGAAAGTGGCCATATTATTTATTTCAGAAGCGCTCATACTAATAAGCTATTTCATAGTTTATAGAGCTGCAGTCAAGAAAGATTGGCGAAACCTGTGCTTGCTACTGATTCATATATACTAGAATGTGACCTAAGCAACAAGAAAGCAATATCTTGGCATGTAAGTTTTAAAAGCCCAGCTCCTCCTTCACATCACTTTAAGCCGAGGAGAGTCAACTGTCATCTTTCACAGTAAGAAGTTGCTAGATGAGAAGGTACATTAGACACAGTTCCATCTATCTTTCCTTCTCTGACTCAACTTTCAAAAAAACAAGAGACACGGGGCCAGACAAGTTGTGAGATTAAATGCAGTTTTTGGATTTAATGTGCGGTCCTCTGTCCCCCTGAAATGCATAACATTACCTGGAAGATAGATCACCAGGGTTCCCTCATGCACAGAGGGGGAATGTAACCCTTTCCTCTCCTGCTTTGGTGCTGAGGAAAATCCTTCCTCTGAAGATGCTATTTGTATTGTGAGGAAATCTTCCATTGAAGCCATTGAGGGATTCCAGCCCTTCAAGCTAATGCTATTTGAAAAAGCCTGCACATTCAGTGCGGAAAATAGTGCACAGTCTCTGTTGCTACCTTTGTCTGGATATTGTCTGGATATTTTAGGATGTATTGTTCCATTCAATGTCTTTTTTTAAAAAAAGAAGAAGAAGAAGAATTCTTAATTATTCATTTATATTAAGCAAAGCTGCAGCCCTATGCATGCTATCTGGGAGTCAGCTCCATTAAATAGTGTGGTCTTAGTTCTGAGAAACATGCATAGATTTGCTGTGGGCTTTTTGTTTTTGTTTTTTGCTCTCCTTTGCTTAGTTCAGAGAAGTTGTGGTATTATCTTCACACACATTTTCAGTTCTTAAACTGTGTGGGTTTTATTAATATCATACATTTGCTTGTAGCTTCTTGCTTTTACTCCAAATCCATCAAAGGGGCTTTTCTGCAACAATGACAGAATAAACCTCTTAATTGGAAAGCGTATAGAATGTCTTTGGAAAGAGGGCATGCACCATAGTCTGCTTTACATTTTCTGTGTGCTATGGTGTGACTTTCATGTTAATGATACGCTCATTATGTTATGCAAATAGTTTGGTTGGTTTTGGAAAGCTGTTATAAAGAAGAACTTTGGGACAACCAGCAGAAAAATAAAGAAATAAATCTTCCTCTCTGTCTCAGCTTAGCCACATTGCCTGCTCAGAGGCATACCTAAGGGTTGGTGAAACTGGCCCCCACCAGGAGTGCAGACCCAGGGGGAGGTCCGGAAATCACCTATCAGGTGTTGGTTTCCTCCCGCAACACCTGGAGCACCCCCTGGCTCAGCATTTCAGCTCCTGCTTTGCCTGCAGAAGGAATCTGCTAGGATCTCCAACAGGAAAAGCTGCTGCTGCTGATGATGATGATGATGGTGGTGGTGGTGATGGTGATGGTGATGATGACAGAAAGGGGTCCTCAGAGTGGCTTCCCTGTTAAGAGCAGCACATGCAGCCTGTCCAGACTTGAGGAGGCATGATCGTCCTGTCCAGGCAACCTCGCTTGCTTCTCAGGTTTTTTTTCAGGAAGATGCTCATACCATATCATATCATAGCCAGGGGTCAATGATACAGCTCCTTGCCACCTTTGTGCCTGCCTAGTGTGCCAGTCTGGCAGCATTTGAGAACTATGGGTGAGCACAGCTGGCTTCCTGGGCATGCAGTATCAGCATTCTGATCAGAGTCAGACAATGAAGTAGTCTGTTGTTGGAAGGTCACAGTAGTTCTTCGCACGTCCTCCCCCTGGTGATTTTTCAGTGAAGTGTCTTGTCATTGGCCCTATCCCACAAGGGAAAGCAAATTGTATTGGGTGGGGGGGGGATTCAAACAAATGAGAATACTTGGAGGCACTACAGGGAAATACAAAACAATGCAAATATTGCTCAAAAGTAATCTAGAACCACTTCTTCACATTCTGATCCAGTCTTAGGTTGTGGCTGACATCTGAAAACTATTTCTCACATAACAGTTTTCTTAGATGTGCCTCACTTTCATTTAGGACCAACCATGAACATCACTACATACCTTGTAAGCAGCGTGACTGGCTCAATAAAACTAGACACTAGCTGTAAGTGTGACCTAAGAGAGAATACATTTTTCTTATTAGTAAAACCACTCCTGGAAAGAGGAGCAGATGTCACTGAAAAGACTTGAATTCCAGTCTGTTTCTATTTTAGTCAAAATGTGGACAGAATGGACACACACAGGAATAACAAATTAAAAACAAGTTGAAACTTCATTAGAAACGGAAAGCTGGTAATTGCAAAAAACATGATTACAAATATTTATTTTCAAACCTCTTATAATAGACTATGGTGTGCCTTGCTTTCAAAACCACCTTGCTGCAATTTTACAAGTGCCTGATATATTGTTTCATTTAAAAAAAACTTAATGAAGTGAATGGTATAGTTTTGAAAGGTTGGTGGTGTTTTCCTTTCCAAATGTCACATGAATATCTATCTGCATATTTAGCAGTCAAATAATTCAGTCAAACATTTTGATTTAAATATGAATTTAAATGAGTGTTTTATAGCCTGATTTCCACCCCACCCCCATCAGCCATGTACCACTGGTGATTTTCCACTCAGGGTGTAGGATTGAAGTACCGGTAATTGATATGTAATGTTTCCTGCTCATATGGTTTTATAAAGTGCTCTCGTGAACATATATACTCATATATATAGTCCATTATGTACTCACAGGATTACCTAAAAAACCAACACAAGAGCTAGAAATGTTTCTTTGGTTTTGGCCCAGTATTTGTCACTTCTGTACACTCTAGAGCAGGAGGAGTTGACAGCGGCACATTTAGATTTGAACTTCATATCTTTAAACTTCTGGTGGGTTTAGAATAACATTCTTACTTTCTTATTTTTTAAGTGGGCTTTTCTGTGAAAATCCTCCGCCGATGGTTCTGCTCCAGACAAGCCCTTGTGACTACTATGAATGCCAAAACGGAGCGCAGTGCATTGTCGTGCACCAGGAACCCGTCTGTCGTTGCCTGGCTGGTTTTGCTGGCCAGAAGTGTGAGAAACTAATTACCGTCAATTTTGTTGGAAAGGATTCCTACGTTGAACTTCCACAAGCCAAAATCCGCCCTCAAGCAAACATCTCCCTTCAAGTAAGTCAGCCCAGTTCTGTTCCCATATAATGTGGCAAAGAACTTATATAAAGGCCAGCACACACATATTACATTCACTACCAGCGAAAACACTCTTACTGTGATAAGCAACACCCACTTAAACCATCATTGGAAGGAACACCTGATGACTTTAAAAGCTGATCTGCATGCTTTCACACGCTCCTGATGCAGTTTAAGCATCTTGCACTGGGAAAGAGCCATAATTTCTTTCCTCACTAAATACGATGGAACAAAAAAATGAAGAAACAGTTTTGTTTATTTTTTTGACATTGCTCAACCCCTCTTCATTCTCTCTGGTTTTGCTTGCATAAAAAAGCAAAATGTGCCATGATCTAGGAGCTGAGGCACATTCAGTCATATAGGCCACATCTTGGGCTTCATGTTGAAAACAGGTTTATGACAAAAGTAGATTTTGAATGATAATATAAAAGCCAGACTTGTTTACTACATGGATCTCTCACAGATGGTGTTCTCAAAGCTTATTTTGCAGTTAAAATATTGCTTCTCCATCTGGTAGCTAATGCCACACAAGTAAAAAATTAGCTTTAATGAAGCATCTCTTAAAACAGGATTAAGGGGTGCTTCCAAATAAAAAGAACTGAAATAAATAAAAAGTCACTTTCAACTTACCAGTCTGAGCAAATACTTTGATTATTTTTTTAAGTGAATATTTCAGTTTCAAATAATGCCATTTTTCTTGCAATTTAAAAATCACTCTGGCACATTTACTGCAGAAATAATTGGAAGTAATACTTGCTTCTGAGAACCTCAAAGGCCTTTTTTAAAGCATGTCGCTACATAAGAAGGTTGGGGGAAGACTTGTATAGATAAAACTTCGGGAGCAGTGGCTAAATGCCTGAAAACGTGTGTGGAACTAAACTAATCACAATACAGGGAAAGTTGAAATAATGCAGGGGGGAGGCTGCAGAAGCTAGTCATACCTACTGCCGCTGCTACCTGCAGTGAAAGTGTTTTAAGGAGAAACACTTCCCTGTTATCTGAATGCGTGGGCAACATACTAGAAGACTCCTAGAGCATCTCCACATGAGAGGAGACCTTGCCAAATCCCTGCTAAATATGACATTTGGAATTCCTCCCCCACTCACACAAGCATTCAACAAGCATTCGTCAGTACAACCGCTTTACACAGCTGCTGAATGCATGGACGGTGGTTTAGTCTTAATTCTGAAATGGTCCATTGTATATCAGCTGTTACTACTGAAGGATGCAGACAGGAGACTTGGCGTGGTGTAGCCTACCACTTGACTTGCCTGTCCTGGCAGGGCACTGCACCATTTTCTGAAGTCATTGTAAGTGGTTTACTTACTTTAAAGCCTTCAGTTCATGGCTGCTGTTTTCATAAGCAGTTGAATAATATTTTTAGAAGTTTGTTGTGTTATATTCTGTCATTTTATTTCTCAAGCACCTTGAGCTATGTGAGATTTTGGGTAAAAAGTTATCAAAAAAGTAAAAAAAAAAAAAAGAGAGAAGATGTATGCCATTATGAGTGCTTCTTAAGCAGAAAGAATTAACTAAAAAATGTATAAACAAGTAAACTCAGGATTTCCTAACTGGGGGGAACGGGAACTGCTTTTGTTTACTGTATTATGTTTTTGTGATCCTTGGATGGACGGTATAGAAATTTAATAAATTTAGTACTTGGCTGCAATGTACATTTAAAGTTTCATATGTTTAGAAGCTTCCCTCTTCAAAACTGACCTGAGGGATGTTTGACATGAGTACTAATTCTTAGTGTACATTTTACCTGGTTGTGTTTCTGGTGGTACAGAAACTGTATGTATCCCGTTTATTAACTTTCAGTGAACATTTGTCCTAGCAAAGCTCCTTTTATAGAATAAGCACAGTAACTGTGATCTGATTCCTAATGCCCACTGCACACAGAGATGCTTACTGAAATATCTAGAGATGCCACACTTAAAATGGTACATGCGAAGGAAAGAGGATTTTCAATCATTTTGAGTTTAGGTTTCGGTTGTAAAACTTGGGTTGTAAA
Source organism: Podarcis cretensis (assembly GCF_951804945.1). NCBI lineage: Eukaryota > Metazoa > Chordata > Lepidosauria > Squamata > Lacertidae > Podarcis > Podarcis cretensis. The sequence goes on along the minus strand of NC_137171.1, from coordinate 48,868,741 downwards.
ATGGTTTTTTACTTCAAAGGCTCTCCAGCACAGGGGGGCAAAAGTTCACAGTAAAGTTAAAAGCACAAATGGATGTTTTGTTCGGGAAGTTGCTCATAGGAAGTTTAAAAGGGGATGTTTTGATCAGGATATTTTGCATACAAGGGCCTAAGGTTCAGCCTAGGAAGCAGACAATTAAGGGGAAATAAAAACTTTACCAGAAAGCTACTCTTTGGTAAAAGTTTGGAAAGGCAATGGAAATAGGGTAGTTAGAAAGCTGTGGAATCAGAGATTTGAAGAGTTGGAGTTGACAAAGCTGGAAGAGATGGGGGGAACTGAAACACTAGAAAGTATAAGAGCATAGTTGGGCACTGCAACAGGAGGAATGTGGAAGAGACCACAAAGAGACCTGGAAGTTGAACAGAGGGATGCCAAAATTGCTGAATACTGGCTTGGTTAGGGGAAAAGTCTAGAATAGGTATAGAATGCATTTATCTCTATTTATGGATAACTTTCTTGCCTTACTAAAGGTTCCTAAAACCTTAAGTAAAAGCATATAGTAATTTGTGGGAAGAGGGGGCAGAATTAGTCTGAGGACCTGTTATTTATGCCATGCCTAATTGCTTTATCACTCTCTGCAGAGGAGGGAGTAGGTTAGGCCCAATAAAATCTGAAAGGCTAACAGGCTGTTCAGTGAAAGCAGCCAGAGAAAAATCAAGATATGCACTGGGTGGCAGTAGCGAGAAGATAAAGGATTGTTGTGTTGGCTGGTCTGCTTGCCACCTTTCCTTTTAATGGTGCAGGCTACAATGAGTGCCATCACACTGTAAAAAAAAAGAAAGTAACCATTTTCTTTACCAAAGAGCACAGTGCAATGGCTTTGAAATAAATGTTTTGGTATTTACTAACTATACATGAAGTCATAGTTGTTGTGACAATACATAAATATTATGTATCAGTATATGCCTTTGCTTTTTATATATATATTACCATTAATCACTTTTACTTTGACATTTAAAGGTAGCAACAGATAAAGACAACGGCATCTTATTATACAAAGGAGACAACGATCCCCTGGCTTTAGAGTTGTATCAAGGTCACGTGAGACTTATCTATGACACGCTGAGTGCCCCACCCACAACTATATACAGGTAAGTACACTGGCTACAGAATTAGAAAGTGAAGATTTCCTTTTAAAAGTAAAATTGCATTCTCTCTCTCTGCTTACAATTTCACATTTTCCTTATCAGGCTATAAGAAAAGATGCTGTTGGGAATTAAAAAAAAAACCAACAGCACCCAAATAAAACCAGTATATTACAGACCCACACTTCATTACTGTATGGACTTCCTGCTATAAGTTTTTATCTATCCAAACAATCTATTCTAATCCTCATTCTGACACCACACATATAGAATAGGTCACAACCGGATTGCCTTCAGTTGAATCACAATTGGGCCAGAAGGCATTTTGAAACTGGAAGAAATTATGAAATTTCAGCCATGAACCACCTAGACCAGTCCCTTCATGTGAGTTAAAGCCAAATACCCAGAGGTAATTGTTAATGAATAAAGCACCCAGCATCGTCACAGTTCAGCTGTTGCTACTGTCACAGAGAACACATACAGTGCATAAAGAAGCTTACAGACAAAACAGCAATAGATGCCTTGCACAAGGAAAGCAAACCATGTATGGATTGAAAGCAGGGGAAATTTAGCCAGTCTGACCTGGGAAGGGCAGAGGGGGGGAATGCTTTTCTGGCTGCACATATATGGTCATCAAATACAAAGAGCACATCCTTACATTGCACAACCATTGTGTTTGTCACAAGTGCAAAAATATTTCACACAATAAGCGTGGAAAGTGTGGATGATACGCATGTGTAATGTGCATGGTAGAATTAAACCCAGTTAGGGCTCCTGGGTGTGTATGAGTGTTTAATGAGTCATGTCTATTCTTCACACATTGTTTGTTCTCAGCACATAACCTCCTTTCTCTAATTCTGAGAGTTTCTAGTGCCCCAGAGGATCCAAATATGGTATCTTTCTGTTTTAAAGAAATCCTATCACCCTGCATAGTAAACATAAAAAAGACCAATTTGATGTACAGAGGAACAGGAAACTGCTTACAGAGGCTTCAGTGCTTTGTGTGAATTTTTTAACACTCCGGAAACAAGACAGGATGGGTAATTAGCTCAGTTTGGTGCCGTCTGCTCTTTTTAGGGGACTGTGTTGTATGCAACAGAGTGGAAGCAAGCTCAGTAGGCTTCCTTCTTTGCTGGCGGTGTATCGACTAATTAGGCAGTGCATTGGCCTCAGCTAGCTCTGTACTGGAACAGAAAGGCTAATCATTAGGTCTGAGCTAGCCTGTCTACCCATCGGAAGGGGTTTTGTTGGTTACTTTCACCAGTGATTATAGTCTGGTGGGATAGCCATGAAAACAGACTCTTTATTCTGTAGCTAATCCTAATTAATTCCATGTTATAGCAAAAGCAGAGTTGTTACAGCAGTTTTATGCCACTAATTAGAACATAGGGGAAGGCTCATTAGTTGCAGACAACACATGAGGTGGCAGATCAGAGCGGGTGCCTGCTCCCTATTGTTGATAGCAGAATGCTGTAGTGACAAGGAGCTGCTTCTGATATCTCAGCATTTCATGGATCCTCTCCTTCCCGGCAAAGTTACCCGTGGCGTGAAGCATCAGTGTCCTCATTATTCCCGTGCCCTTCATATTGATCAAGGAGGAGGTCTCCATTCAGAATGACACCTCATTACCATAAGATTAATGGCCTGCTCGCTGGCTGTGTTTTGCACTGTGTGATCTGTTGAGATGGTGAAAGCTGCTGCTTAATGTGATGCCCTTTCTGAAATGTCACTCTAATCTTTTATTAGTTTAAGGAGTATAGCAGAATGGGGATTAGCATCAAGCTCGATAGGAAAAGATTGGGCTGAGGGAGAAAAAGCTACAGCTGAAGAATGTCAAAAGGCAGGGGGAGGTGGGAGGAGCTTCTAAGTGAATTAGATTCCCACCCCCACCCACGAAGGAGGGGGGGTCCAGAAGGGGAAATTTCCGGCTCCTTGTGCTTCCTATTATGCAAATGGTCATGTTTTCTGAGAAGTAGATCTTGGGTTCTATTAAGAAAAATGTGTATTGTTGTGACTCTGCTGATAGGACACACCTCTACAATTCTATTATTCTATGGCTTCAAAAACTGGGGAGATCCTGCCTGTGCTGTGCCATCCCACCAGTGACAGGATCTTTGTGTGTCATGAGGCAGAAGGCGCAGGCAATACTCTGTTCATTTAAGGTGTACAGTTATTGAATGTGCATGCAAGTCAGCAGTATCACCCACAGCACAATATCAAGCCAATCCAGACTACAGTTGTGCCACAGTAAGAGAGAAAGAAAATCTGCACACAAAGCAGATATCCCAAGAAGTTAAGCCAAGACCCTAAGCGTACATCACTGATGATAAGATATTTTATAATAAAGAAATTAAGTATGCAGAAGATTTTCTAGAAAATTATTTACCCATTTTAAAGTTTAGAGAGCATAATACCAGAGTGGGGGATGGGGAAAGTAGCACACATTGGCCATATTTGGATCCAGTGCTACATCAGGGCTTCCTTCTTTGTGAACAAGCTGCAGCAAGTCTTGCTGTCCCCTGCCACCCACCCAAACTCCCACATAGCCAAGAGCAGGACTTTAACAGTGTTTACTTTCAATTTTTAAAAAAATATTCTTTATTGAAATATAAAAAGTAATGTGTATATTATTTAGGGTTGCCAAAAACTTTATTATTTTGAAGAAAAGAAAAGAAAAGCAGCTCAACAACTTTCCCAGTTTGTGTCCAGATTTTCACTTTTTGAAATATGACAACCCTAATATAATTGTAAGTTTCTCTGAGTCTCAGCTTGTTATTGCTTCTCAACTGGGGATTGTAGTTTACACTAATTATGATTGGTTTAAACAAGCCAGCTTCATAATGCATGGTTTGAAGGTGGCTTGTGAAACTGATCAAAGTTACGGATCCCTACTTCAGGTGCAAGGACAAGCTGAGATTCAGGGATTCCCAAACATGCAGCAGTAGGTAGGTAGGTTGTGAACGCAAGGCTCACTATAGCTTGTTCACATAGCACTAAATCATGGTTTAGTGCTGTAAAAGAATCAATTTATTTCCTGCTTTGCCAATTCTGTCCTTTCTTTTTGGTGCCTCTTGCTTAAAGGGAAAGGACTTTATAAAGATGTGAGCAGAATGGCAGCTCCTGTCCAGTCAGTGCCCTGCCTTGAATTTGCTCCACCACCACCGACCCTCCATCTTGGTAAAGCAGAGCCATTTGGAATTAGTTACTGCTCTATGGGGGCAGAGAAGAACATCCATGCCAGCATATTGGCACCAGCTACAAAGAGAACCTGAATTTAAAAAGAAAAGGGGGGGGGGCGGAGTGAGAAAATGTTTTTATAACCTGCCCAATGTGCACTGATTTAAAATATGTTGTAGGGTTTGTGGAAGGTTACTTTCAAAATTGCTGGTGTTGCAAGAACTTCATAACAAGCCATCACTGCTTAAACTTCTTTTAGCCAATTTCCCCTCTACATGGTTTCCAGAAAGAAACCAACCCCAGAACCTGATTTATGTCATTGTTTACTTTAGAACATGTTGAACAGGGTGCAGCTACAGTTCGTTATTCTAGCACATTTTTTTCAGGTATTGCTTCTTTCACTGTAGAATAGAAACTGTCTGGCCTACATGTTAGTCCCCACTAGTGGAACATGCCATATATGGAAACTAGCTTTTATATTACCAGATCACTTTCACAGCTGTAACTAGTGTTTTAACTGAGCTCCTTGGCACTGGGCATTTAGGATCAGTTTCAGAAATCAATATTAGGGCCTTGGAACAAGTGTGCCCTCAACATGCTTCATTAGCTGGGGCTAGGTATTTCTTTCTACTTTCATAAACAGGTTGGCTAAGGAAAAGGGTATCTTCAAATATTTGATTTGTGCTTTTCCATAGCCAACATCTAGGGCTAGAGGAGTGTGTCTTGAACCCAGCACCTCTGTAGCACAGATACAATTATATAGTTCTTCTTTACTTAATACCAGGAAGAACTATGTTCATTCATATAGCTCTGCTGTATTCACAGCAGTTCAATCTGATGGTTTTCTATTTTAAGCATACAGAGTGATGTCAAATGAGAATGAATTGTGATCGTTCAGTATGTGCACTATGTGTTCAGCAGCTGCTTTGTATAATGTGCACAATAGAAAGAATCCATCTTTGGATTTTGCTGATTCATGTTTGCTCAGAAGCAATGTGGAATATCTGAGATTCTTTGGGGATTCATTTCAGATTTCCTCAGCCTTATAACTTGGAGTGGAAATGTCAAAGTTTGCATTAATGTTTTCTTGGGCGCTCAACATAATGTCAGGTAGAAGTCAGTAAATATATTTTAGTGGAGATTACATAAAGTATATTGCCATTTATCGCTAACTTTGAAAGAGAAGGATATTAACTAAAGAAAACATTTCAATCAAACCTGAGCTGTTTTATCAGAAAAAAACATCCTAGGGATATGGGGTAGTTGGTAGGAATTTTAAAGCTAGGATTTTTAAAATATGCAGATATTTTATTACAAACATTTTCAAAAGACACTGCCTGTGTTGATATTTTCCCAGTTTATGTATAAGGCTTTTTTTTTTTAAAAAAATGGGGCTCTTATTCCTTCATTTAAAAATAAATTAATTTGCATTTGTAGACGAGATTCTTTTTCCTTAGCACTCTGCTTATTGCTTTATGTTTTGTAAGAATTTTAGTTAGGATAACAATTGTGATTCCATCTGACATTTGCAGGACAGAATTTCATATTCATTTATTTTTCCCCACTAGACAGTTTTGTTCTGTACTGTAACTGGAATGCTAAGCATCTTAAAATGGAACTTTACAGCCTATATCTTTTAGGAAAATATCCATTGTCAATTTAAAGTAATGTAATTCAGCTGACAAATGACTCCATTTACCATTCCCCATGAGAGTTTGTTTATGGTAAGTATTAAAAAGCTTTAGTGATAGTTTTAAATTTTCAGCCACTGCATTTTCTGCAGTTAAAATTAGAGCAGAATGATGCACTGTTCAACCAAGGTCAGAAGCAGGCTACTAATCTGATCATTTTCACGTAACTGGTTTTCCTACTATATGCAGAGGAGACGGTTGCATGGAACAGGGCTATCATTCTTTCTTTTTTCTTAGCATGGCTCATGTGCCCTACATCATGACCAGAAATTCAGCAGGTTTGACTTTTCCTACTATACAGGTGCAGTCATAAGAAACCATCATATTTCTCTCTGTCATATCACACTTACATTGCTTGTTTGTATGCTCTCCATACTGATTCTTGCCAAATGGCCTCAAGGCAGCACTAAAATACAATAAAAACAAGAAGAAGAAACTGGAAACAAAAGCAGCAGATAAAATAGAGCTGAACTCCTTTGGGAGGAAGGGCAGGATATAATTTTAATAAATAAATAAGTAGCCCAAATGAAAACGGTATAAAAGAACCTTCAGTGCCATTGAAGTTCATTTAAGGGTTAAAGGAAGAGGATATGTTTTTTACTTGTGCATAAAAGACAGTAAAAAAAGCACCAAGTGAACACGTCTAGGGGAGGAAGTGTTCCGTAATTTGAGCATCACCACTGAAAAAAGTCTTATCTGTGGTAGTAACCCAGTTTACCCACAAGAGTAGACAAACCTCAAGAAGAATCTCTGAAACAAATAGATGGGCAGGTCCATGTGGGAAAGCAGTCCTTCGGATAACCCTCTATCAATACCTTTTGTGGGTTTAAAGACCAAAACCAGCACTTTGAATTGACCTTGGAAATAGAGAAGCAGTGAAAATGTTTTACACTGGAGTGATTTGCGTGTCGAGGTCCCCAAGACACCACCCCAATAAAATACAAGTTAAATATTATTTTTGTTTAAGGTTTTTGGCATAATTTTGGCCACAACTTTATTAAATTACAAGCAGTGTAATTTGAAGTAACCTGCCAATAACCCTCTTTCCCTCTCTCTGGTCGTTTACTTTCAGAGCAGGTGAAAAGGGAGAGGTGCTGGATTGCATGCATGCTGGGTGTATGTGTATGTGAGGTGGGGGGTATGGTCTGTATGTGTGGTGGATGCAGTGAGCATGTGCAAGAACAACAAATTGTGTTCAGTGGCTACTTTGGCTATGTTCACTGCTGGCATGTGAATATCATAGGACTGACCAAATTTGAATGTGACTCTCTGGCCAAAAAGTTAGTAGCTTCTTGGTTAAGGCAATTGTTAAGTTGCATTTTATGTAGTAAGGTAAAGGTAAAAGGACCCCTGACCATTAGGTCCAGTCGTGGCCGACTCTGGGGTTGCGGCGCTCATCTCACTATATTGGCCGAGGGAGCTGGCATACAGCTTCCGGGTCATATGGCCAGCATGACTAAGCCACTTCTGGCGAACCAAAGCAGCGCATGGAAACGCCGTTTACCTTCCCACCGGAGCGGCACCTATTTATCTACTTGCACTTTGACATGGTTTCGAACTGCTAGGTTGGCAGGAGCAGGGACCGAGCAATGGGAGCTCACCCCACTGTGGGGATTCGAACTGCCGACCTTCTGATCGGCAAGTCCTAGGCTCTGTGGTTTAACCCACAGCGCCACCCGCGTCCCATTTTATGTAGTAGGCAACAAATAAATGCAATCAATAATAGAATAAAATGCAAAAAGACCAGTTGGCAGCCTGTGAAGGTTATTTGCTTGCTGCTACTCCTCTGGAAGCCCAAAATGTTTTATGGGTGTGCAGAATGATAACCCTTTCCTAGATCTCTCCTATGGAACACAGAGCGGGTACTGAAAATTCACTGGAACAAATTTGGGGATTCCTCCTTGGATGAAAGACCTGAGGGAAAGTGTTTTCATTTGAGATATGCAAATTAGATGAAACATACTCTCAGGTACAAGAAATAACAAATCAGTTAAACTATCAACAAAGCAAATCGTATGCATTTCAAGCTGCACTCTTCATGAATACTTAAATAGATGTATAAATAAATGCAGTACTTGCTCCGCTGATTCTGTTAATGAATGCTACTTTTAATGTATTGATTTGGGGTTTTATATTATATTTCTCTTTCCTTTCTAAGTAGCTTGATTATTTATTTGAATTGGAGAAAGGGATAGAAGTATTAAAATGATAACTACACATTATATTAAGTACATGATTTAACTGGACATTGTGTTTGTTTAACAAAAGCAGTTGTGATTTGGCTTAGGACTGTAGTACACAGGGAGATGAGATTTAACCCCTTTCATCCTTGCAGCATTATCCTGCAAAAATATAACCACATAACAGATTAGAATGGGTATCCCTCCAGATCATATTATTCTGTATAGATATTGTATAATATATTATTTAAGGTATGATTAAACAGACATGCATGCTGCTAAAATGTGAGCATTCTTGCATAGAATTTTTTGGGATGCATTAGCTTTTTGAGACATACATTGCCCTCTAGATCTCCATGCAAGTAACTGATAAATCCTTTTTATTTGCTTGATTTCTTTTAGCTGTACTGGAAATGTTGAACCTTGGGCAGCATGTTGCCACCCAACTAATAAAGGGAAAGCAATTTCATTTCCTGGCTAGCTATCTGGTTTCTAAAGAGACAGCAGAGTGATTTTTTTTTTCCAGCTTCCAGTTTCAGCTAAATATCTTCATTTTTCTGCTTTCCATTCAAAGCTGGGAACATTTTTAATTATATCCGGCACTAATCACTGTCAACAGAGTATCTCCAAGTGAATAAAGCAGGTGCATGTCTTTTCAGAAGAAGAAAAAGTTATTATAAACCACTTCTGAATTAAAAACTTCCTTTTGAATACATTTACATTTTTCCCCTTTAGTCTTAATCATTATTTCTGTATTGATCTGTACTATGCAAACAAATTTAAGTCCTAGCCACTTACGCCTATTTCAATCCTGAATGTAAAAATGCCGGAAATAGTTTCTTGCAAATATTATATAGGAATGTCATTCTTCCCTTATATTTGGTAACAGAAGGTGCTACCAAATAGCTGTTCCCTATGGGTCCAATTACATGTGACATTTAATCATGTGAAAGCTGTCCCTGAGGTTTATGGTTCTTTGCTGAAGTCTATGTCAGACATTCAAATGGGAAGAAGGAGTGCTTATCTCTCTCGCTTTTTCTTCTCAAAATTCCACCCACTCCTTTTTTTGCCTGGGGTGGGGAGCAATACCATATGAATAACTGACTAAGCATCATATATAATTTGATGGGTTTTCTTTCTTTTTTTAATCGAGTAACTGACCACTGCATCAATTGAAGAGTATAAATTGGTGACTGGGGGCGGCTGCCGAGACCACATAACACCGGTCTTGAAAGACCTACATTGGCTCCCAGTACGTTTCCAAGCACAATTCAAAGTGTTGGTGTTGACCTTTAAAGCCCTAAACGGCCTCGGCCCAGTATACCTGAAGGAGCGTATCCACGCCCATTGTTCTGCCCAGACGCTGAGGTCCAGCGCCGAGGGACTTCTGGCGGTTCCCTCATTGCGAGAAGCAAAGCTACATGGAACCAGGCAGAGGGCCTTATTGGTAGTGGCGCCCGCCCTGTGGAACGCCCTCCCATCAGAGATAAACAACTACCTGACATTCAGAAGACATCTGAAGGCAGCCCTGTTCAGAGAAGTTTTTAATGTGTGACATCTTAGTGTATTTTTGGTCTTTGTGGAAGCCGCCCACAGTGGCTGGGGAAACCCAGACAGATGGGCAGGGTACAAATAATAAATTATTATTATTATTATTAAGCATTATCGTTATTTATTGCAAGCTAGCTCAGACTAAGAATCCTAGTAACCTCTAGTCAGGAAAATAATTGCTGGGTATAGGAGACAACAGAGGGAAACTAACATTTATGTTTGTAAGGGAGACAAGTTCATTGCATGTTGACGTCATGTTGTTCAAGACCATGTTTATTGCTTGTCTGGTGCACTTTATTGAAAGATACTAACAAGGATGGGGAACCTTTTTCAGCCCGAAGGCCACATTGCCTTCTGGGTATTGTTCTGGGGGCTACATGAGAATACACCAAGAAACCTGACCTCGAGCATAGATTTATTCCATTCAGTTTTCAGTTCTCAACTTGGGTTCCAGGGAGCAGAGTCTCTGCTTCTTTCTGAATACTGTATCTGTTTTAAGAAATTCCTGTTGCGGATATCATTCCACAACAAAGGAAGGGTGAAATATGTGTGTGAATAAACCAATAACAATAACAAATAATTCCACCCTCATTCTATCATAGTCCTGGTTACCCAGTTCTGTTCTTCCATGAAAATGTCAATGAATCACAAATTTGTTTTGACACATCTGTTTAATACAATACCTCCCTGAAAACTGGAATAGGGTTGCTCAGTGTGATAACTGCTGATGTCAGCTACTTTCCATACATTTTGTTTGTGTGTGTGTGTGTGTGTGTGTGTTGGAGGGGGGTCATTTTATAGGCAGATAGAACAACATCCTTTAAAAAGGCAAATCTAATGCAACTATTTTGAAGTGTGTTTATATTTCAATGAGGTTTTTTAAAGCATATATTGTGAATTCCAGAAGAATGGTTTCAAACAAGGCAGATTCCACTTATTGTACAGCATTTTAATAGTTTTACTGGAACTTAGCCCAAAGTAAAAACTTGAGGACTGTTTCTAATTGGTTGGCAGAAAGTTGCTAAGACAAGCTTTGGCTTTATGAATCCAAACACAAAGTTGGTGCTGATCCAGTTCCTATTTTAAATTCCCCTTCTTTCTCTCTCTCTCACGCACATACACATATTGCTATTTCTTATTTAATTTCTTATCAAAATAATCCTTGAAAAAGTGCTAGATGTGTTTGCAATCTTAGATCATTTACAGATGTTCGGATCTTATTACATTTTCCCTTTGACAATTGTACAGCTCAGCTTCATTCTTCTCAGTTCCTAGAAAGCTTTAAGTTTCGTGGTACTTTATCCTGCCCCAGCTCAATTTTTCTGCCAAGCTGTTTACATTTTGATTTGAGATGATCGGGTAGTTCACTGTGTAAATATGAAAGCAGCACTAGTCACCATCACCCTTTGCCTGAAATTGCCTTTCAGCAATGCTCTACTGCCACCTAGAAGTCAAATGTTAGACTGCACCTTAATTCCATACTATGCAACTTCATTTCCCAAGGCTGTGTACTTGACAAAATCACCTATCCCAACAATAGTTTTCACTGACTGTATCTGTCTGAAGACAACGAATACACTAGCATTGACAGTATTCTGATTTATGCTAGATATTGACTTCATCAGTTTGGTAGCTAATTCAACAAATTATTTGCCTTATTCGGGTAGTTGCACAACTGAAGAGGAAGAGCAATGTAGTGCAAATAAATCCTTGACATAATGCACTGTTTTGAGAGAATGTTCTGAAAACCACCTGGTTGACAACTGACCTCCCATTTTAACAAAACCCTGTCACCATAGGCAATAGCCCTCTTCTCCCTTCAAGGCACAGTCAGTGTGCACTGTTGGCCCAACTGTGATGCACTGTTCAGTGTCTGTGGCTTTCTTCCCTTCATCTCTCGCCAAGCCACTGTCTCCAACTGTCTCAAACGATTATTGACTCCCCTATAGCAGCAGCAAGCCAGGCTCTCTAGGAAGAAACATTCACATAAGCACTTATCATCTTGAAAGGGAATCCTTTCTTGGAATCCAGAGTTGTCTTTTTGAGGGTACAGCAATTGTATTTAACAAAATGCAATTTTTCAAGTGCTCCTTGGAGCATTAGTAGGATGGTCTTTAATTATACATTATCAGCTTTAAAACTCTGGGGCACAATCCAACCAGAGTCCCATTTATATCTCGCATTGGTTTATATCACATAGGCTTGACCATGCATTTAGCTTTCCCATTGAATGCAATGGAGATTACATGATTAACTTGGACTGGATCATGCCCTTATCGTCCACCCTTTTTCAATAAAGTTTAAGTAAATGCTGTTTCACATTGATTGGCAGACCACCACAATGCTTCATCACAAATTGCTTTTGAATCTCACTTTCTCAGTTTAAAAGAAACCGTTCCCATGTGGCAGGCAGGTGCTACTGCCTGGTAATGTTAAAGCTGTGGACAGAGGCCATGATTGCAGCTATGATACATTCACACTAATAGTTTCCTGCTTGTTTGTAATGGTCAGTGTCCCTCTGGTGGGTAGGCATCATCCATCACTAGTGGTAGTTGAATGTTTTGTTACCTCTACAATATCAAAAATCATTTATAGAATCTCAGTGGCAATAGCAGTAAAAGCTATGCACTTCAGAATAGCTACTGCTAACCCTTGAGTCAGAAATTGCTGATCGTTTCCTTTTTAAATGCAGCATATTTCTTTATTTGATGAAGTGTGTACTTCAGAATAGTGGTAAACAGTAAAATGAGGAGCAGTCCGTTGTTTAATCCACACTGAAGAATGATGAGAAGTAAAATGCTTTGCTGAGAGTGTTTGTCTTCAAATACATGTTATGTATTACCACATTTTCAGTAATAATAATAATAATAATAATAATAATAATAATAATTCGTACCCCACCCATTTGACTGGGTTACCCCAACAGCTTAATTTGTGTAAATGGTAATGGTAAAGGACCTCTGAACAATTAAGTCCAGTCAACGGCGACTTTGGGATGTGGCACTGATCTTCTTTCAGGCCGAGGGAGCTGGCGTTTGTCTACAGACAGCTTTCTGGGTCATGTGGCCAGCATGACTAAATCACTTCTGGCACAACGGAGCACCGTGTCAAAAGCCAGAGCGCATGGAAAGGCCGTTTACCTTCCAGGTGCAGTGGTACCTATTTATCTACTCGCACTGGTATGCTTTGGAACTGCTAAGTTGGAATGAGGTGGGACAGAGCAACGTGAGCTTAGCCTGTTGTGCAGATTCAAACTGCCAACCTTGTGATCAGGAAGCCCAAGAGGCTCAGTGGTTTAGACCACAGCGCCACCTGTGTCCCCATTTGTGTAGTTTTTATAGTCAGGGCATCCAGTTTGGACTTCTAGACCGGGTCCTAGATTTCTGATTGTTAGAAGTTTTGGGTGAAAACATTTTTGTTACTGGTTATGATGTCCTCATCCATTAAATTGCTAGACAGAGAGTACAAAGATTTTTTTTAAAAAAAGACTGGCTATGACGACAGACTTAAAGTGTAATTAAAGACAGGACACACTGGAGGCAAATGAAGCAAGGGAAAGGGACTTTTCATCTTGTCAGAATTCTGTTACTAAAATTTAGAAATATGAACCCAATTAGGGCTAAAAAGATTTTTGAAATGGAAAACGATTTTAAAATTAAAAATTTTAATAATGTTAACAGTTGAAATATTCTTCCATTTTTTTCAAGTAAAATTCAAACTTTCTTATGTGCTCTACCAAGACATATGGGCCTCTATATAATCCTGTTAATCAGAGCATTTAAAACTTAATCTCAAAAGGCCATATGCTGCAGAGGACCCAGTGATTTATGTCTGTGCACTCTGGCCTGAAATAAAAACCAGCAGTGCTAAATACTGTAGTGTTATCTTCTGACAAATGACTGCGGTTTTGACTTCTTCAGATAAGAGGGCTGAGTTGGGAGAAGGGAGACTGTTGCTGTATACATTGATTCTACCTCAAAAGTTCAAAGGTCATTAATTATGCTGCCTCAGCTCAAAGAAGCAGCTCCTCCCATCACAAGAATTTGAGTGGCTGTGTTTATACCACCACATGGAAGTCCCAGTTCACACACCTGACAATACCAGCCGGTTCATATGCTCATGCAATAGTTGTGCGTGTGAAGCCCAACATGTTTTGAGAGTCAACAGGTCTTCTCCTGGCCTGTCCTATGTAATAGCCCCAGGGAGAAGAATCAAATGTTATTTTTCACCCTATCACATCAGAACTATCAGCACATCCCGCTGAGGTTTCAGCTGGAGTCCACTTCTCTCTGGCAAGCTTGACAGTAAGCTTTCATAAGTGCTGCTATTACCATCACCACATGGCGTAAATCAGACATAGGCAAACTCGGCCCTCCAGGTGTTTTGGGACTACAACTCCCATCATCCCTAGCTAACAGGACCAGTGGTGAGGGATGATGGGAGTTGTAGTCCCAAAACATCTGGAGGGCTGAGTTTGCCTATGCCTGGCTTAGACTATTCTCCCAAATCCAGTCAGCTCCACTGCTGCTGACTCTTACTCCAGACCAAGTAGCTAGTTCTTGGCTACTCTACACACGTAATCAGGAATCAGTACCATTAAGATAATTGTGTGTTCATATGATAATTGTGTTCATATGTTAGCTTAGGTTTCTAATCCTGGCTACAGAATAGAACATGAAAAAGATGGTCACCATGATTCTCAATAACAAAGGGTGTAAGTCGGGTGCAGTTCCTTGATAAGAACTTCTCACAGTTTTTAAACAAGATATTAGTAGTGGGGTAGGGATTGGATTGGCCCATTGTAATGGTTTAGCCCTCCCCATGTCATTTTCCTGATACTGTATTTTCGCTCTATAAGATGCACTTTTCCCATCCAAAAAAGTAAGGGGAAATGTGTGTGCGTCTTATGGAGCGAATGCAGGCTCCATGGCTTCAGGGATAGCCGCCCAAAGCCTCCGGAGCGCAGCGGGAGATTGTTAGAGGATCACTGTGCCTCAGTTTGCATATTGTTTTGGAAAGTGCAAATTTGATAGATTCAGCTTTAAATGTGTACTGAATCATATTTCTTCGACTATAGTAGAAGCCTGAATATTATAGTTAAACACCTTCCTAATTTCCGCTTTTTTTCTCTTCCCCCCACCCCTCACTCTTTCAGTGTGGAAACAGTAAATGATGGGCAGTTTCACAGTGTGGAGTTGGTAATGTTGAACCAAACACTGAATTTGGTTGTGGATAAAGGAGCTCCCAAGAGTCTTGGCAAAATGCAGAAACAGCCTGTAGTTGATGAAGATACTCCACTCTACATTGGAGGTAAGTTCAGTTTTTGACAGTTTGTTACTGAGAATCAAACCAGATATAACAATGGAAGAGCCACAATTGCATATATATTTTTTATAAATGATAGATGCAACTGTAGGGCTGAAGTGCTGGGGGAAATTATTTTTCCAGTTCAAATTACCTTGCCAGAACAGGTATTTTTCCCATAAGGAAAAGTATAGTTCCAGGGGGACAATTCAGATTTGGAAAATGGCAGAGGCAAAAGGGTTAAAACTCCTTCTTTGTGCCACAGTCCCTATCCCAATCAATCTTTCACCCCAACTGGCAGCTTCATTTACCTTTTTTAATAAATAAATAAATAAATAAATAAATAAATAAATACCTGGGGGTATTTGTCTAATCACTCTTGGGAGGGAGCTCCACAAGCTGAGCTGAGCACTGTTTTGAACCTGGGCCACAGTGTCCAAACCTATTAGTTTAATCATTGTAATTTGTTTTGTTTGCACATAAGGTATTTGTGTATATTTGAAAATCAGTATGACTTATACTTTGGAATAAGATACAAAACAATCATGCTTAAGAAATGATGGAACAGGGGTGTAAACCGGAATATAATGTACATTACGAACTACTACTATTCACTTACCTGAATCCCCAGTGTGACCATCCCATTTCGTTGACACATATTTCTTAGAATACCTTGAAGATGCTGAAGTATTCCCTAAAGTGTTTTGCTATGTTCCTTGTAGGCATCCCTACATCCACGGGGCTGTCTTCGCTGCGGCAGGGCACAGAGAGGACAACTAGCGGTTTCCACGGGTGCATTCATGATGTCCGCATTAATAATGAACTGCAAGATTTCAAAGATCTACCACATCAATCAGTAGGGGTCCTTCCTGGTTGCAAGTCCTGTAACATTTGCAAACATGGCATCTGTCGCTCTATTGAGAAGACAAGTGTTGTCTGCGAGTGTCATCCAGGCTGGACTGGATCACTCTGTGACCAAGAAGTTAAAGATCCCTGCCACAACAGCAAGTAAGGGTGCTTCCAGACTGTTGCTATTTTCAGGTGGGATTCAATCACATATAAGCAAATCCAGGTTGCATAATTAAGGTTGATTTAGCACTATTTCGCAACAAACCTCCTAAAATAGAATTTTTTTGCAGTAGGGAAAGGAGCAGGGAGATGCACTAAGAAAACATTTTCCTCTCATGTAAAAATCAGAATGAATGCTGAATAAATATCTGACATTGTCTGGTCTCTAGACAATGCATACAAACTAGGGGAAATGATTGATAAATAGGTTGCCTGGAAGTAACCTAAGTTTCCCTCTGTGTTGAATGGAAAACAGGGCAGGGAAATGGGATATTTATGCACCAGTCAACAAACATGCTGAGAAAATGTGTGGGAGCCTGCACCTGTCTCCCCCTCCCACCCCACAATGGTATGTTTTATGGAGAGCGAGTTAAATTTCAGATTATTTCTCATCTGTATATTTAGAACTGTGGATTTAAAATATGAGTCACAAAAACAACTACTGTTCTTTCTGGTTTCTAAATCTCCATAGAATCTCCTTGTGCTTGCTGTGGACTAAGTGCTACTCATACATGCATGTTTTTCGCAACCAGCTCACAATGCCAGCTCACATTTTTTCCATTTAATCTGGATTAATCCTTTCTATGAAAAATCCAATAAGTTAAAAAAAAAAGAATGCCAACGACTCATTCATGATATCAAGCCTCATCTGCAAGCCACAGAATCTACACTTTGGGGATGTTGACATTTATTGTACAGCATTTATCTGAGGCTTTTATGCACCACTTTTCACCATCTGATCCCAAAGCAGTTTCTATATAGAAAAGCATCACAGAATAAAACATCAAAACTTACAATTAAACCGTTCATAAAAATCAACCTACAATTTCATTCCATTTCTGGAAGCTCTTTGTTCAGCTTGTGGTAGACACAAATTAGCTTTCTTTCTTTTTCTTCTTTCCTCCAAGATGCCTCCATGGTAAATGCATAGCCACCACCTCTGCTTACACATGTAAGTGTGTAGAAGGTTACATGGGCATGTATTGCGACAGAAAGAACGATTCCTCCAACTCCTGTAGAGGTCTGAAATGTAGCCATGGGCAGTGTAAGATCTCAGCACACGGGGAGCCCTCTTGTGAATGTGATCCAAATTACAGTGGAGAGCGTTGTGATAGAGGTTGGTATAATTGCAACTTGTGTGCTATGTGCTTTGCCCTTACCTGTTTTGTTCATTAACAAATGAGTATAAGTGAAAAGAGTTCTGCAGATTTTTCTCTATTCCAGAGTCGATTACCATGTTAATACTGTATTTCATATAGTGAGATGGCAAACTTTAAAAAAAGATGCAACACATCTTGGGTGATTCGACTGATAGCAAGTTGCTTTCTAGGGTCCACTTAGCACCAACACTAGGATCCGTTTCTTTCATACATTTAAATGTATGAACATATGATCAAATGGCAGGCACATGAAGAATCTGTGGGAGTGTTCTCATCTCTCCCAGCCAACCTATGCCACTCAGTGCATGCAGTTATCTCCAAGCTATCACTGTCTTGAAAGCTGTGGAGGGCCAGAGGTTATCTGCCCCTGGTCGACACTGACTGCCAGCACCTCTCCATGGTTTCAGATAGGGGCCTTTCCCAGGCCTACTTGGAGTAGGGATGCTAGGAATTAAATCTGGGAACTTTTGCATGGAAAGTATGTGGACTACCATTGATCTATGACTTATCCCTAAACATGTGTCCAATCACTGAGAAGAAAACATATTATCAACTCATGACTAGGATGGGCAGTCTCCAAAGTTCATCAGCAAACTCTTTTTCTCAGTTTGTTGCAATTTGGTAAAGATTTTAATGAAGAAAATAATTTACTGTAGCCAGGAAATAAACAGGAAGAACCTCCGGCATGCAGCTAGTAGTAGCTTTCTACCTAAAAGATAGCAACATAGCTCTCCTACATGCCTTCTGTCTCAAAGAACTAGTTGGATAAGTCCCAATAATGCCAATAAGTACACATGGTTCAGTGCATGATTAATCCAAATAAAATAGTCATCTGGTCTCTTAAAATATAGGAGCTAAAGTTATGATAGTCCTGCACAGAAAAAGGGAAGAGGCACTGATACAAAACCCACCGACTGATGGGGTATGAGATGCGGTATGATTCTGGTTCTTCTGTGCTAGCATATTTATGCTGGGCAGGAAATGGGTGGTATGTTCAGAAGACCTCCCACCCCCCAAGTACCGTTGCTTACCTGTATGAGATACTTGGTTCTTATATCCCGCGTTGCAGCAATGGACCTGAGATTTCTGTTGGGGACTTTTATCTAGACCCACAGTTCCCTGGTGGATAATGTACACATGGACACGAGTATTTAGGTTTATGGGTTCAAATAGGCCATAACTTGATCCGGCGAAGGACGAGAGAGGAGTTCTCCCTGGCCACACTGCAGTTTAAATTACCTGCGGCCACGCCTCCCGCCCGTGCTGATTGGTCAGCAGGGCCACCCCTGGGTGGGGCCCTACCCAGCGACGCAGCCCAGATGGCAGCAAGTGGGGCATCAATCTCCACCCCCCACCGGATCTCTGCAGGGGCCACAATGGCTGCAACGCCACCCACCAGAAAAGACGAATGGCCTTGCTGCATGTTGGGCTGTGATTTGATGCAGAATCCCATCTTCTACTGTGACAATGAGTGGGATTCAAAGTAGTGTTGTGGAAACTGCTGTCATAGATACATAGAACCAGCATATCTTCAAAATATTCTGGCATTAAGTGCACTTTGTAGCAATCTGATCTCGGCATAAGCCAAGGATAGGGTTGTGGTTTGGATTCATGTTCTGGATGTTCAGACAAATGATAAGATTACTGAAAGCATGTATTTGTTTGTTCTAGCAGAGAATCAGTGCCAAGGAGAGATTATCCGCGAATTCATTCGGAAGCAACAAGGTTCGGTTGCATGCGTCTCCCTGGTCAAAGTGCCTCGTGTGGAATGTCATGGCAGTTGTGGGAATGATCAGTGCTGCATTGCCCTCAGGAGCAAAAGGCGGAAATATGGCTTCCAGTGTGTGGATGGCTCCTCCTTCACAGAAGAGCTAGAGAGGCATGTGGAATGTGGCTGTGCAAAGTGTTTATAAACAGCTGATCCACCTCTTTGCCCCTTTGTATCGACTCAGATGTGCTATCAAAAACAGGACCTATTTACTTTTAAGTGAAGAAGAGAATATTAAGTATATTGTAAAATAAGCAAAAAATAGAAGTTATTTTTATTATGAAAAGTGACTATTTTCATCTTTTATTATATAAAGTATCTGACTGTTTTGGGTATATGTATCATATAGTGAGTTATTTTTACTATGGATTTTTTTTACAGTTGTAAAAAAGAAAATTGGGGAAAAATTATTCCGAACCTAAACACAGGGAATAATAACAGAGTATAGTTGATAAGCTTTGCACGATGGCCAGACGTGAAGGTAATAAAGAGATTGCCGCAGAAATCACAAAACAAGTCTTTGAAAGGTTCTGGATAGATACACATCTAGGAGCTATAGCTCTCAGGCCCCCTTCCTATCCAGGCATGCTCAGTTAATAGCCCTTTCGGTTGATCATGGAAATGTTGGTTGTGTTTATCACTATTGTGGATCTGCTTGACTCCATTGCCAAAAAAAAAAAGCACACCACAATGTTGCCGTGGCTTGAGCCTTACGCACAGATATTATGCACATATTAATGCAATGGTGATAGTAACATGGTGTTTTGTCTTCTATGTATGATTAATTCCCACACTGTGGTTTTTGTAATTTGTAGCATGGCCACTCTTGCAAAAGCAAAATGAAATGAAGGCTTTTTTTAAAAAAAGTAACAGATGAAAAGTAAGCACTGTGTAACACCTCATCAACAGTAGACGAGATAATCCTGGTACCTGGCACAGCCTTCCCTGGCCATCCAGCACATGGAACAGCAATACCTTGACTCCCATTCTGCATGCGCAGACTATTGCGCATTCTTACGCAAGGGAAGGGCCATAAGGAAATCTCCTGTGGAGGTGACACCCTCTACCTCCAGATGACTTTATGTTTTAGTTTGCAATGCAAAGGATGCACTGAAAGATGCCTTACCAGACTATGACAATCCTGTTTTTTTTCCATCCCCACATCCTTACTATAGGAGTATTTCACTTACTCCAAGGGTTCTGCCACAGTGCCAATTAAGTAGACACAAATCTATTGTTCATGGCAGTTGGTTTCTGCACATGCTGAATATAAAATTACAAAGTAATGCAGATGGCAAATCCTTCTTTAGATTTGAGTCTATCCTACGTAGCCTGAAACATCCTCAGGGCAGCTGATTCATACAGCAGTGTGTGGAATGTCTCAACATATAGATTGCATCCGTACCACTGCCAGACATTTTAATGGGCTAGCAGTGGCCCACATGCTAAGTCACTCTACATGTTACAGCTGCCATGTGGAGCAGCCACTGTAAGGAGGCACTTTTACACAGTTTTCACAAGGCAGTCATAACACAGAGACCAGTCTTTGTAAAGGGAAATGTTAACAGAACAAGACAAAGTCCTATTTGTTGACCACCTTAAATGCCTTTGACATTTTGTATACCCACGTCTGGCTTATTTTCTCAAGTCCCTTCCCCCACTTCCTTGCTTGGATGTGTAGTAAGAACAGCCTGTAATTCCAATGAATCATTGATGAGACAAAGTGGAATATTCAAAAGTGCCTGAGAGAGCTAGTACTCCACTTTCAAGTTTGATCCTGAAATCCTGGCAAGATCCCCTGAACTTGGGATCAAGTCTCTTCACAGCAAAGGATAGCCATATTTATCGGGAACAATGTTTGTCTTTAAAAACAACCATGGGAGTGAATCCCACTAATGACCAGTGCAGCCTCTCCAAACAGAACAGATTTGTATCATGCTACAAGCATTTTACTCCTTTTTCAGATTTCAGGAGTCTGAAAATGCTTAAGAGTCTTTATTATAATTACAGTCTTCTGAAAGCCACAATAGTTTGTTCAGATTTCCTTATGGATTCTCAGGATAATTTCAGACAGGAGGGAAATGACTGATACAATAGTTGCCTTTCAGAATAAATAGTAGTGCATGGAGCCTGCAATCAGTGAAACGTAAAACAATCACTAGTTACTTTGCCAAGAACTGATTGAAATAATACAGTTCAGGAGCTGGTGGGGGAGAAAAGGCCGCTATGGAGAGTGGGGGTTGTAATTTTGAGCACAATATGTGATGCTAGAAGCAGCTGGAATGTATAATGTAGAAATGTACCACAATCTGCAGAGACCAAAAGTTTGCAAAAGCAAATGCAACAACACTCTCTTGTGTGAACAAGACTTTGGCACAAGTATCCTTTTCTTAATGATTTATTCTTTTTCATGGCATCTGTTATCCAAGAAGCTATTGCCTCTGTTGCTGAGAATGGAAATCCAGCCAGAATAGCCCATTCATAAAGTTGTAATGCTACCAAAGGCTATACACTGCCAAGAAGAAAGTGGGAAAATAATTGTATTAAGATATAACAAAGTAAAGAAAGGAGGTACGATTTTCATAAGTGTCTTCTTTAAGTACACAAGGTAAAGAAACCATCAATGTTTTGTGAAATAATTTCAAGAGTGTTTCTAAAATTGACAGGCTGAGGAAGAACTAGCCACAGTAGAGTGAGGCTGGCAGTGTTCCATCAGTACATATTTGGACTATGTGGTGATTTAGAAGAAAGGACACTTTATTTGTTTTCTACCAGTGGACAGTTTATACTGTGCTGTGTTTCAGCTGATATGATATGGAATCTTTTGTTTTGTTTCTAAGTGCCAAAAGGTCTATGAAGTTAGTTTTAAAAGTGTTAATTAGATCTCTTTAAACTGCCTAAATGACGGTACATTTTGGCTATTGTAAATGGAACACAGTAGCTTACTTTTAAAAAAAATTAATATAAAGAAAGATGCTAACCCTATAAAAATTGTACATTGGCAATGTGGGTTGCTATGAATTTTGTGTATTTTACTAGATTGTCCTATTGTGATGTATTAAATTTAAGTAAATTGTTGGGTTATGGACAAATGTACCTTGTTCTGTGTTGCTATGCAAGTTATTTTTCTATCCACTAGGTGCACATTTTCACCAGTACTATACTTGCTTTAATTGAGTGAGCGCCTCTGGTAGCTGCCCATCTAGCTACACAGTTCACGGAATTCATTGTAGCACATCCAATAGTGGACAAAGCATATGTGGATGAACGTATGGAAGAAGGTGTTGCTTAATATACACAGGTCCCAAGCCATTTAGAGCAGGGGTAGGCAACCTAAGGCCCATGGGCCACAAGCGGCCCACAGGGGTTGTTTAACTGGCCCCCGAACCGAGCCGCTCACTGCACTAAACCGGCACAGTGTGGGGACTCACTTCTGTGGCGCTGAAAATCATGTCTGCACAGACGCAGACACTGGAATCTTGGGCGCTTGCACAATCTGACCCACAGAGGGATCTCCGCTGGAGTGAACCAGCCCAGGCGAGGTGAACCTTGCTGACCCCTGTTTTTGAGCTTTAAGGGTAACACAAGCATCTTGGGTTTACCCCGGAAACAACCTGGCAGACAGTGCAAATTTAACAAGGCAGGCATGATTTGATCACTTAAATCAATATGAAGAAAATAAATAGGTAGATATAAGACTCCAGCTACAAAACGGAGTGTACAAAGATGACCTGAAGCCCCTCGCATCACGCTTGAAAGAAAGCATATAAAACTGAGTTAGCCTTGGACATCTGCCCCAACCCAAAAAAAGCCTCTCCTTGCCAAAGTAATCAAAATGAGTGTTTCAAGTCTGCTTCTGACTTACTAGCTTACTTAAAAACAACAAGAAGCTGAAACTTCCGTACATACAAAGGGTGCCTACCAGTCATGGCTATTGTATTTCCTGTATGCATTCTCCCTCTATCTGTTGTTAAATAAATAGGCAAGAGAGACAGATGCATACTAAATAGTCTCTTTATGCATTGAAACAAAAAGGCTTTCACCTAATGCTTCTCTCTCCAATTCTAAATATCACATTAAAATGTTAGGGACCAATACTGATTCTATGAAGGTTGTAAACCATTGGTATGGCCTCAAACTGGAGGGATATATGGTGATGGCTGAAGACCAATAATGTTTTCCTCCAAATTGACCAGAAAAGCAGGCATATGACATTCAGTTACAGAGTCCAGACTCATAGACCCATGTCACAGTGCATGAGACAGGCTGAGTGACAATGTATCTAGTTTTGCTAACCCAGAAGTACAGAAAGCAATGACACATTGGAAATGACACATTGGGGCTGGTTAATTTTTTAGGTTGGAACTACTTTTATTGAATTACTTCTAGCTCATGCTAGCTTTAGGTCTCCTTTTTGACGGCCCAGTGGAGTTTCTGACATACATACAACACTATGTCATATGAGACATCCAATAGTCCAGGGTGACTATAGGTGTTTTTCAGGGTTGAAGTAATAATGTAGCAGGAGCTACATTGATTTGTTAATACCTGCTATGTTCACATACATTTGCATCCCTACCCACCACTTTGTAACTCCAATACCAAAAGCAGTGCATGGGAAGGTGAACCCTACTCTGTTCCCTCCCGCCCCCCAACATCCCTGTGGTCAAGTGCCCTAGTGTGCGTACACACACATTCCCCAAGAACAGCAGAAATTAGCTATGCTGGTAGAAAAGTACCTGGGATAAAGGAATGCCATGAGGGGAAAAGGTTCAGTTTCCCTCAGTGCCTTTTTTTTGTTAAAGTTTTATTTTGGTCCTTCAAAACCCAGTGTCCACTCATGACTCAACCAAGTTCTTTGCGCATTATGAACAAAGCATTTTTCTGGAATATCCAGTGATTCAAGACTGGATTGATTAACACCAAAAAGGGTGGTTATGGGAGTGATCAGCACAACTGACAGATCAGGAACAGTAAATTCCTGTTTGCCCATTCGAGAGAAGCAGAACACGTGATCAGACCTAACAACTTTACATTCAGAACAACACAGCACTGCTACAAATCTAACTGGTTGTCTAATGTTTTTAGGGTCTTATTACTGCACCTTGGGAATATTTTCCATTCTGACATATGATGAAATCCTATTGATGTCAATTGCTTTTCAGATATTAGGCGGGCTACAAGGCTTTCCATGCAGTGCATTCATATGTAAATTTACTCAGAACCAAGTTCCATTGAGGGTTGGACTACATCTGAGGGGAAACTGCTTGCTCATTCATTATATTTTGATTAACAAATGCCTTTTATTTTGGATACTTTGGATACTTAACTTGGCTTGGTGTTACTCAGCTTGAATATGAGGACTAGTTTATGATTTTTTAGGAAATAAAAACTTTTTTTATAAAGTCAAAATATATGCATAATGTTCCATGCACTCAGCATTTTTTTCAAAGAGGTTCATGGTGCTGAAAAAGAATTATAGCAAGGCAATCCAGACATAGATGAAGTCACTGCTGAAACAGTGCTAGTTTTAAATAATACCAGGAGAAATCTGGAAAGCTTTGCAGGGAGCCAATTTTAAAAGACATATATTCAGATTTCTTTGTGTTTACATCATAGGTATCACCATCTTTAACTTTAACATTTATGATGCAATTCAACCGTCCCTCTTTAAGAACTAGAGCCTATAAGCCTTCAACTGAAGTTTAATTCTAACAGTCTTGGCTTGCCAAAGCTTCCCATGGCAGGGAGCTCTGCCACCATCACTCCTATCCATTTTGATGGTTGTGCAGATGAGGTAGCATTATTGTGGGGTACAAATGTTTTTCCCCACCCTGCAAGATCGTTAAATCTATCTATCTATCTATCTATCATCTATCTATCTATCTATCTATCTATCTATCTGTCTATCTATCTGTCTATCTATCTATCATCTATCTATCATCTATCATCTATTTTGTAGCTGTTTAAAGCAATTGTTATCTGCAAATGAACTACCTGTATGCTTTCTGTCACTGTTTCAGCATGACGTTAAAAGTAGTCAGTAGGAGGGTGCCATGGCTTTATTAAGCCAATCAGATTTAGTCATGCTGTGATGTCATGGTGGGGGAATTAAGTCAATTCAGAATGGTGATACAGAGTTCCTGCTTTGTATTGCCCTCATTTTGAATTGCTTTGTTTGATCTGAGTGACATCACATGGTCAAATCTGATTAGTTATGCAGTGTTGTGACTGATTAGGTTAACACTTTTGCCCTCTTGGTCCAAAGTCCTGCAAAATCAGCTTTGTACCAGTTGCAAAAAATTGTGAGAAATGCAGCTGCCCACAGACCTTTTCAGATCATCTTCAGCCCAGAGTAGCAACCCAACTCTTACTAGGGGCTGTCTGCCATTCTCAACCTGACATTGTAGCTATCCAGAGAAGACCAGAAAGGTACTTAGAGAAAGATGATTAGCCAGCACAGAAATACACCTTGTAAGCAAATGCATAACCTGCAATTGAAATACAGTTGAACATTGGTTTCACAATACAGTTTTAATAACAATTAGGCTGCAGTCCAGTTTGCACACTTACTTGGAAATAGGCCCACCAAGTTTAATGGCCCTTGCTTCTGAGTAGATATTAAAGAATTGCATTGTTAAAAGTCCCCACCAAAGGGATTACTTCATTGTAAGAAATACTGTGCAGCTTAAGTGTACATCATCCTATGAAAGCTAATTTCAGCCTGCATTAGAATCTAAGAGGCAGTACACCACATAATGTATGTGTTATTTTACAGTGAAACTATGGGACTTAAGCCAAAAGGAATTTATATAATAAAAAATAAAAAAAATCATCTTTCACTTAAAAAAAATGAACTGCTTCCTCAGGCAGCTGTTTCCTCTTAAATGCTACTGTAAAGGGTCCTAATTTGCCTCATTATCACAGAGGACTTTTCTGCGTGATCCGTTTAAATGTTCTTCACGGCATTTAGTTTCAAACTACTCTACTGTCTTGTTCTGTTTTAATCCTAAATCTTCAAACAAGTGTTATCACTACTATTTTCTTTGTCCCAGTTCACTTTCATGTTATTCAAAAAGATGTCTCTGCTCTCCCTCCTCCTGGCAATTACAAACTATACAGACTCGCTGCTCAGTAATGCCAGCTTCTACAAGTAATGCCTGCTTTTATTTTTTTCATTCATTTATTTAATATGCAAATTTTCTGTGTCTTGGTGACTGTGCGCTTGGATGTATAAGATCTGTGTACCATAACTAGCATGTTAACAGGGTGAACTCCAAACTAGTGCAAGCCGACTTCCGCTAGTACTTCTTTCCTTCCCCTACATCCTGTGTGTGCCCCGCCCCCTCCAGTCTTCTACAGAAAGTTTCCCAATCCTTCGGAGCACAGTTCTAGGGATGCACAATGTATTGTGTTTTGAGGACGTGGGTGGGTGAACATCCAGCTTCATCTCATGGTCTATTATTTAACGTGTGAGGTCATAAAATAAAAGAACCAATAAGCTGCCCTGAGCTCCTGGGAAGAATGGTGAGACAGAAATGTAATAAAGTAGGAGGACAAAGAGAGGCTATAATGTATGTGCTATCCATTAAATATCTGTCACGTGGTCCCTTTAAAAGAAAAAGCTATATGACCCAGGAGGCCAGCTCTTGGGGAGTTGACTCAAGAGGTGTGGCCTGGCTGGAGAAGCTGGTTTTCTACTCTATGCAGTCAAGTCTTCTGGGCCTCGTCAAGAATAAAGCTTAATTTACCATTAGCTCTGGTTGTAATTTGTTCATAGTTAAGCATAAGACAACAAGACAAAAGCGTGACCTTCCGAATGTTGTTGTAATTGATACACAAGCTCAGAAGAATTAACAATAGGTTTGAGCCACAGCATTCATTCCATACAGTGTAGAGATTGCTTTGCTTCATTCAAACAGGGCTGGCCCCAGACTTCTGAAGGCCATTGGCACACTGCTGTTGACACCACCACCCCATGGCCAAAACCACAGAGGATTTTTTTTTCATCTGCTGTCTCTATAGCAGCATGACCACCACTACCACTCCCTCCCAGCCCTCTGGACAGCATTTTAACAGTGGCCAGATAATTATGCCATATTTTTTATAGTCTTAATTTATCCACGCTGCCTATAGATCTATGAAACTTAGCCTTTACATCTACTAAATTTACAGAGTTCATAGATCTATAGGCTGAAGCATTGCATTTTGGGTAAATGCAGCCTGCACAGGTGGGAGCCAAGTGTGGCTCCCATTTCAAAAGTGGCATGACTGCTGCCTGCCTTCCAATTAAAACAACAACAACAAAACCCATTGAAATAACTAGGAATTAAAGTAATGCTGTTTAAGAGGCTCAGACCCCTATATGTTCTAAAATGGAGTGGAAGGAGACAGGGAAGAAACATGGGCAGGCCGTTTCTTCAGCTGCGATCAGGTAAGCCAGGAGCAGCTAGTGTAAGCCTTTCATTCAGGTACTGGGTTATTTGCATGCTACCATGTCATTTATTACAAGGCAACTTGCATGTAAAATTGTTTCCATCTGTGACAATTTGGATGCCACCATTAAAGCAGGGTCAGTACAGGGGGAATTTCTATCAGCAATTTGTTTACTTTCTTGCCTCAATTCCCTCCTCATTTATCTTTGTGGCCTATACATTTTAGAGTCATGTCCATCTTGGCCAGAGATATCCAGTCAGGAGGGGCTGATTTCTATGCCAGTAATGGTCACATTTCCTTATTAGAAATTGAATTAGAATTGTTCTAATGTTTTCTTAGCGGATTTAGGCAGCAATCTTAACCCGATTTACCTGGGAGTAAGCCCCTCTGAATTCAGTGGGGTTTACTTCTGAGTAGACATAGTTAGGCTTGTGGTGTGAATTATTGAAAGCATTTATATGTATCTCTCAAAAAAGTTGGAAGTCGTTTATAATACAGTGGTACCTTGGTTAAAGAACAGCTTAGTTTGTGAACAATTTGGATTAAGGACGCTGCAAACCCGGAAGTAGGTGTTTCGGTTTGTGAACTTTGCCTTGGAAGCAGAACATGTTCCACTTCCTGTTGAGTGTGTTCCATTTGTAAATTGTGTCCCATGCTGCTATGGAAAAGCACGCCTTGGTTTAAGAAGGCCTTGGTTTAAGAACGGACTTCCAGAATGGATTAAGTTCGTAAACCAAGGTACCACTGTATACAAATTAAAGCAATTGTGTGAAATCATGAGCTAAGCAAGCCAGCAGAGGGTGTACAGAGAAAGACTCCCCCCCCCAAAAAAAAAAAAAAGATTTCATGCACGCTGCTTGGAGTTCCATCACAGAAGGTGGGACAGCAGGATTAAAAAATAAAACTGAGAAAACATGCGGGAAGACATGAACTAAGCAAGCCAGTAGAGGGAGTACAGAGATCACTGTTTTCTGATCCTCCAGCGAAAGCACATGTACTGTAATCATTTTTCCTCTTGTAAGTATCCATGTCTTATTCTCACCCATGTAGAAGGGGCATGCAAACAACTACTTAAACAAGTTGTATCAGATGCATCCTGGTTAATGAAATTTGCACTACAGGAGCTGTGTACATGGTTTAAGTTATCTTCCTTTCCTTGGAAAAACAGGGTGCATGAGTACCATAAGAATATTGGATTTATGTCAGTGTACTGTATAAACCTTGACATAAGTTTCTGGCTAATGCTGTTGTTACTATTATTTGTATGCCTTTTGCCCCTAGGCTTCAAGAGTGGGTTACAACAATAAATACAAAACCATCAAATATGAAAATAAATTCAGTTATCTACATTCTGTGGTCCTAGGTAAAGGTAAAGGTAAAGGTAAAGGTACCCCTGCCCGTACGGGCCAGTCTTGACAGACTCTGGGGTTGTGTGCCCATCTCACTTAAGAGGCCAGGGGCCAGCGCTGTCCGGAGACACTTCCGGGTCACGTGGCCAGCGTGACATCGCTGCTCTGGCCAGAGCCAGAGCCAGAGCCGCACACGGAAACGCCGTTTACCTTCCCGCTGGTAAGTGGTCCCTATTTATCTACTTGCACCCGGAGGTGCTTTCGAACTGCTAGGTTGGCAGGCGCTGGGACCGAGCAGCGGGAGCGCACCCCGCCGCAGGGATTCGAACCGCCGACCTTTCGATCGGCAAGCCCTAGGCGCTGAGGCTTTAACCCACAGCGCCACCTGCGTCCCTTTTTGGTCCTAGCATATTGACTATCAAAGGCCTCTTGAATAATACACATTTGAAACAAAGCAGGGTTTCTGCCAGCTGTATACCAAGAGGAGTGGTGTGCCCTAGCTGAGAAGGCCCACTGTCAAGTTACTGCTTCTTGAGCTTTGCTTACAGATGGCACTACTAGCAAGGCCTTTCCAGCAGCTCTCAAATCACAGGCTGGCTGATACAGGGAGTTTCTTTCTCTAAAAGTTATCTCCAGTAAATTCACCTGCTTCTTCTGCCTACTACTTCACATTCTAATTCCTCACTGGAGTTGTTGTTGCCAGCTACTTGGATAGCTGATCATCCACAGAGAGACCAGTTTGGGTCTCAGAGAGTGGGAGCAAAGATTCACAGTAAGAGCCAGAGGCCCACTCTTTTGCATTCTGGGAACAAGCACTAATCACGACTACGTATCTTGCCAATTCAAACAATGCCATACTGCCAAAAGAAGTGTGAAAAATTAGTTAAACAATACAGAATATTTGGAAACTCTTGTTTGGCACATGGGTAGTGTCACATAGTACATTTTTTAGTTTGTTACTGCTTGGACAGTGTACACAATAACAATTTTAATGTTAGATGATACAGAAATGACTAACTGCATTTAATCTTCAACCTCATTCTTAGCCGTTCAGTAACCAAATCAGATTCCTATCTGCGTTTAACTCCCTTCACCCAAGACTCCTCCTCATTCCTTTCTGGAACAGTTGTAGCAAAGAGGGCCATTGCTTATAAACCCATCTGTTCATCTCCTCTTACTGAATATTAAAAATCTAGAAAGGAATTCCTGGTTAATCCCAATTGCGCAAACACAGAAACTAAGGAACGCTGTTGTTGGAGAAAGGCACTTGGAAGTGCATTTTACTGCTAAATAATCTTGGGGATCTTTTTTTGGACTGTGTTTCTGCAGATCGGTAGGCAAAGGCTGCCCCTGCCCCATGATATCAGCCTGCCTGAACTCTGAAATAACCTGGAGAGATCCTCTCCAATGCCCTGCCTTTATCTGAGGTGCATTGATACAAAACTGGCTGCTCTTCAGCTCAGCACCTAGGTTGCTGAATTCCATCCCCCAGAATATTTTTATAGCTTTCTAATACCTTTTTGTTTAGGCAGCCATTTCATCTGAGTCGACTGATTACTTTCTGCATTGTTGGGTTGCTTTCTGCCACCTCTAAATTCATTTTATTTTAAATCGGTTGTTTTATGGCCTTGTCTTGGGCAGTATCCAAATAACACTGCCTTGTCAGTGCAAGGATTTAAACTTATGCGACAGAATTTTCTCCATGCACCCCCTAAATCTATTCTAGGGGTTCCCCCAACCCTCCAGAATATCTGAGGAGAATGTGTGGTTCATGAGGGGAGTGTTCACTTGCACAATTGTAAATCCTTGCATGGATGGGATGCATTCGTTGAATACCACCTTTCTTTAATAGAATCTCTTATTTTATTGTGAGCCACCATAGTGCTGTGTGGGCTAAAAGGTGAGCTAGACACCTCCACACCACACATTTAAAGCACATGTAGACCACTTTAACAGTTAAAGAATCTGGGAGCTGTAGCTTAACCCCAAGAGAGCCGCAATTCATAGCACACATAACTTCAGTTCCCAGCTTCTTCGGTGGAAGCCATGTGCTTTAAATGTATGGTGTGGGTGTATTTATTTATAAATCTTATAAATAAAAATGAATGATACCTCATAAGTAATAGCAGCATAGCTTCTAATTCTCATCTTAGTTACGGAATTATTAGTATATGAAGTGCTCTGTATCAGAAAGCCACAGTAAAACTGTGGAGCTCTCCTGTAATTATTTGGGACCTGCTCTCTTGTTTGCAGAGATGGTCTTTGTACCTCTATTGTTACTTGCATATGAAAGCAATAATTGCAGAACTGAGGCACTTTGGGGGTATGGGGGTGAGAGAATGAGAAAGGATAGTTGTGGGTTAGAGGTTTAGGGCCTTAGAATAAGGTTCCCTACAGAGGCCACATGTCCTTTGCATTTGGTCCTTGTGGTCTTCCCCAAAACTGCTGCAGATAAGTCATTTTTCCCCTTTTGAAGCTGAGCTAGCAGTAGTGCTGCCAGGAGCTCCAGCTGAAGAGCAAAAGGTCTTGGAACTGTAGCTTGCGGAAAATCTATGTCTTCTCTCCGTTCATTCTGGAATAGTGCCAAGGGTGAACTAAAGCCAAATGTATGAGATGTCTTATTCAAGAAATCAACATTTGTTGTGCAACACACACACACACACACACACCCTTATCACACCCTTATCACAGCACTGATGTAGGAAACTTCCTGTAACCACAGCAACATGTTAGATTTTACTTTCATTTGAAAGTGTTATCTTGTACTTAAAGTGTTGGCTGTGAAAACTGGGGGATCAGTTTGTTCTACACTCAAAACTTCCTGGATTTGAGAGAGGCTTCCCATGGAAAAGAAAACCCCAGCATTTCTGTTAAATCTCTCCATCAAACTCAGAAAAATCTTACTTGTTTATTTAAACGATACCATTTCAAATGTAACCGTGTGTGTTTTAATTAATTTTTCTTCCTCCATTTGCCTCTTACTGCCAAATGAATTGGTAAGAGTGCAAGTCTATGTACTCAGAAGTACGGTAAGTCCCGTTGAATTCAGTGGAGCTTACTTTCACGTGCCTAGTATTGAACTTGAAGTTGAAATGGATTGCCTGGGTTTCCCCATTACTGAAAACATTTCACGTTTTAATTTCATTGATTAATTTCAGCATGTGTGCAGAGTGCCTAGAGAATGGTCAGAATGTATAGGACACTTCATTAAATATATATAAAAAAATTCTACTATAATCATAATAATTTTATTGAAGTTTTTCATGGTGTACAGAAGCCAAGAAAGCATCCAGAAAGTCTCTAGGTAATATCAGCATTCCTCCATGTCCCATGACAATAGAATTGATCCAAAGTGACGCAGTTTTCCATCCTACTGGTTTAAATGGGAAAGGATTAAGTATGTTGGAACATAGGAAGCAGAAGCAGACCATTGGCCCACCAAGTTTAGTATTGGCTACACTGACTACCAGCAGCTCTCCAGGGTTTCAGACCAGAGACTTTTTCTCAGTCCTACCTGGAGGTTGAACCTGAGGTCTTTCTGCATGGAAAGCAGATATTCTATCCCTGACTTGTAGCCCTTCCCCCAATAGAAGGTCCTATTGACTTTTAATTAAGAATACTAATAGGGTTACCTTTACCTGGATCACATCCATAAGCAGCAAGGCAAGTTTGTTATGCAATTATAACAAAAGTCTCCCCTGCAGGGGCCTGGGAGCTTTTCTCCATCAAGCTAATAAGGGTGTTTTTTGTTGAGATCGGGACCAGGAATAATAATAATAATAATAATTTATTATTTGTACCCTGCCCATCTGGCTGGGTTTTCCCAGCCACCGTGGGCGGCTTCCACAGAGACCAAAAATACACTAAGATGTCACACATTAAAAACTTCCCTGAACAGATGTCTTCTGAATGTCAGGTGGTTGTTTATCTCTTTGACATCTGATGGGAGGGCGTTCTACAGGGCAGGCGCCACTACTGAGAAGGCCCTCTGCCTGGTTCCCTGTAGCTTTGATTCTCGCAATGAGGGAACTGCCAGAAGGCCCTTGGCGCTGGACCTCAGCGTCTGGGCAGAACGATGGGGGTGGAGACACTCCTTCAGGTATTCAGGAAAGGAATTGTGAAAGCTCTCCTCCTTGCATGCTGCACTTCCAAAAAAAATTACATGCAGTTAGTGTTTTTAAGCATAGTTTCAAATGATGATGTGCTTAGCATCTCTTCCAGTTTGGTTCTTTGACTGTAACATTTCTCAGGACAGGAACTTGCCCTTTGTGCTTCATAGTGTGTCATGAGCATTGATATTAGTATCAGTGGACTTAAACGTTTGTGGATGCCTTTTTCCTTCTAGCCATGAGCTGATAGCCCATACTTGATGTACAACTTGGTATTTAGGTTATCTGAAGCAACTAATGCATTTTTTAAAGATGCATTTTTTACACGCACAATCACTTAAGAAGGACTGTTAAGGCTGAAAGCCCGTGCAATCCTGAAATAAGCAGGGCTTACTTCTGAACAATCATGCATTCAGCTGAGCTCTAAGTGGTATTCTTTGTAATGTTCTGGAGAATATGCTTTCAATCCCCACCTAACAATTACGTTAATATCAGGGGTGCAGTGAAAATTAGCATATAAATCGGATTCAGAATTTCATCTGAAACACCTCTCTTTTCACCAATAGGGTTGCTAGCCACTAAAGTTGAGATTGTGCCTGCTACTTTAAAAGCTCATAAAGACCCTAACTGTTATGTTCCTCTTTCACGTGATGTAAAAGCCATTACTGGAACAACAGTGGAATACACTGCTGGTTTAATGCTCATTTCTGTGTTCTTTGCTTCCGTTAATAATCTATTTGCAGATAATATGGAAATGAGTGCTAAACTTGTGCTATATTCCCATATAGTTCTGGAAGTGGCTTTTACATTGTGTGAAAGCTCAAATAGAATGTAGAAATTAACAGGGAAATGTGAAAATGGAATAAATTGTCGTGTGAATGCAGTGCTTGATTTCTTTTTTGTTTATTTATAATTTTCATTTATGTGTATTACAATTATTCAATCAGAGTTTTAACATTTCAAACTCCGACTCCCTTCCCCTTCTTTCTGTGATTCTTTACATTTCTTTTCATCTTCCTGCATATTCCAAATTATCTCAACATATTCTTTTACATATTCCTGTATATATCCATATATATTTTGAAACTGCAGGTTTTTACATTAATTCTGATTCCTGCCAATGTCTTAATCTGTTTACAGTTTGTTTATAAATAATAAACCATTTCCATGCCTTTCTTTAAAAATTGTTATCTTGATTTCTTATTCTCCCGGTAAGTTTCACCATTTCTGCGTAGTCCATTAACTTCTGTATCCATTCTTTTTTCGTCAGGACCTCGTCTTCCTTCTATTTTTGGGCAAATAACATTCTTGAAGCTGTGGTTTCATATATAAATGCATTTCTATAATGTTTAGGTAGTTCTGATCCCATGATTCCCAAAAGAAAAGCTTCTGGGGTTTTTAAAAATAAATGTTATCTTAAACATCTTTTTCAATTCATTATATATCATTTCTCAGTAAGCTTTAACCTTATTACAAGACCACCACATATGAAAAAAGTACCTTCTTTCTCTTTACATTTCCAGCACATATTCAATTTGAATTTGAATATTTTTGCCAATCTACTAGATGTTAGGTACCATCTATATAACATTTTCATATAGTTTTCTCTTAAACTATAACATGCTGTAAATTTTATATCCATGTACCATAAACGTTCCTATGCATCCATTTCTATATTATGACCAATATCTATTGCCCAGCGCAGTGCTTGTCTTCTGTTTGTTCTGTTGTGCAGGACAGAAGGATGAGCAGCAGGTTAGAAGGTGGTGCTTATATGAGCTCTTTAAAGAGACAGATAGAGCATCTTAGTTACGGTAGTTTCAGGCAGCCTTAACCTCTGGGAGCTCTTTAAGAAACACATTTCTAAATACCCCAGAGACTGCCATTTTAAACACCACCTGTTTAATTAGGTTACACAACTAATCACCCAGATCTCTTGGAATATTGTCTTTGTTTAAATTGGCTTCCAGAGCCATTTTCTCAATTTGCTTTGGGCTTCTTTCCTAAGAAGCTGTGAGATGAAGACCTTCCATACTATTACATCTTAGAAGTAGAAGGTGAGTACTCTCTGTACTGCCTCTTTTCACTTTCTGCATTCCTAGTTATCATCTCTGTCTGTTGCTGGTAGTGGAGGAAAAGTGGAACAGAATTAAGCAGAGCAGAATGGATCTCTGCTGTTTCAAAACTGGATTACACCAGTGGAAACAACTGAGATGAAGATTTGTTAATCCGCCAAAGTGAGTCATATTCTAGAGAAAATGCTTTGGGAAAGAAACTAATTAATGTTTTGGTTGTTGTGTGATTACAATATCTAGGATGGGAACGCATGTGCAATGCTACCAATAATTAGCTTATTCTTAGGAAATGTATTTAACATTTACCATAATGCTGAGATTTCCACACCTGAATGGCAGCTATGTGGTTTGCTAAATGGAGAGGCATTCTATCACACAGGTGGAACTTGTTAAAAATCAGCTACTGCAGCTGAGGGAAGAAAACAGAAAAGGGGGGAGTCTCCTTTGCCTGATATTTTGGTGAAGTCATCCAAAAATGTTTAGAAGTTGCTTTGAGTGAATTTTTGAATGGTGCGATTTGAAGAGAGAATAGATGTAAGTCTAAAGGGAGGGAGGGAGGGTTGTTGGTGTGTGGTGTTAATTGTGCTTCTTCAAGGCATGGAATGCTGAATAATTTTAACAAACACAAAAATTCTCAACCATTGATGTCTATGCTATTTGATCTGAGAGTGTCCCACACTGGAAATTCTAACAATCAAGTTAATTAACTTGTAGCACCTCACTGCAATGCTTCTGTTAAGGCTTAATGTTTCTTTAACACCTGGTTTTCCTTGAGCTAATTCTTAGGTAGCTTTCTGCCTGCATTGGCCTCATTAATTCATCTGGTACTTTACAGATATAGTAGGAGAAGAAGGTGAAACTAAAGAATGGGAGAGAAGAGCAGTGAAGAACCCAGGGCTGGGCTAGGAAATGTTCAAAGTTGGTAATTTCTGGCAGTTACATAGTATAAACATATGTAATCAGTATAAAATACTCTCTAAAACACAGTAACCCTGGGTGGTGGGGATTTTTTTTCTCATTCAATAACTCTCAACTCTAAGCATTTCCTGATGATAAAACAACAGGGGCTGATCTTATTCCCAGTGGGTGGGGTGTTCTGATCCTGAGATGTGGGAGGCAGGAAGGAGGGAGTTAAATGAAAACCATATGTTGTTTGATTTTGCCTCTGTTAGATTTCTGAAGTTTTATATTAGAAAGAGACAGATACTAGATTTAGCTATTGGTTAGCATGAACGGCTCCTGGAAATCTGTCTCAAATGCTCAGATAGATAGATGCAAAACCAAATGTGCCTCCTTTAGGTGCAGGAATTTTAGTGGTTTGTCAATGCTGCTAAATCACAATAAGGCTGCATTCAGACGTGGGGCTTACTGCAATAGTTTTCCTGGGTATAATGCTAGCACTTCTATCCCAATTTCTCACATTCCTTTTCCACCGCAGTACCTTGTTGTGTTATGTAAATATGGCTTTTGGATCAATATACAGTACAGTGGTACCTGGTGCTACAGACTCTTCGGGTTACAAACTCTGCTAACCAGGTAGTGGTTGCTCCAGGTTAAGAATTTTGCCCCAGGAAAAGAACGGAAATCGCGCGCCAACAGCACAGCGGCAGCAGAAGGCCCCATTAGCGAAAGCACGCCTGAGGTTAAGAACCGTTTCAGGTTAAGAATGGACCTCTGGAACGAATTAAGTTCTTAACCCGAGGTACCACTGTACTTCCTTGTCCTGTTAAATTTGAAATGGTAGGAAAGAGCTGTCTGAACAAGGATGCCAACAGGATTCCCTAGGCCTGGGACAGTGTATGTGGTTTGGGGCCCCAGCAGTCTATAAGAGCTGTTGCTGATATTCACTTAGGCTATACGAGTTCTTGGTGCTTGAAACCAAAGGAGGGAGGCTGTGGCTATTGTGCCACAG
The DNA here is from genome assembly GCF_951804945.1 of Podarcis cretensis. Lineage (NCBI taxonomy): Eukaryota > Metazoa > Chordata > Lepidosauria > Squamata > Lacertidae > Podarcis > Podarcis cretensis. The sequence continues at coordinate 48,831,837 of NC_137171.1, read as the reverse complement.
CCCTGAGGTTTTGGGTGTTAATTTCCATTTCTTGAGTCAGTTGATAACATGGGTTCGTAGGTTTACAAAAAAGGAATGTCATATTGTATTTTTGAAATAATATGCTTACTTTAAATCCCATTGACTTCAGCTATGTGATTTTGTGCTGGATTACAGCCTTTATTTTTACTTCCTGCTTCAGTAGTAGCCCTCAAAGCGGCATCCATAAAACTGTTCTTGATACTGGCCAATGCTTGCTCTTTTTACTGCCTGATGACAGTAAAAAGTGTCAAGTGCCTTGGACTCAGTATAATATTGAGACAGGCCATGGTATCTTGGCACTGTTAAGAATACACATGTACACATGGATTGGTATTTTCTTTAGATATATCAAATTAATCCTACCCCAGTCCTCAGGATCATTGAGTGGAGACAACGTTATTATTGACCCAGAAAGAGTTTGTTTTGTTATCTCTTCTGCGGACTGAGAATTCTTGGACAGATTTGCGAGACAACAGGAAATGTGCTAAAAATTAAGTGAACAATCAGTTCTTGTTCTCATGCTTGAAATGGCTTGATGCAACTCTATATTAGAAATGCTTGCTTTTAGATTCAGGAAACCAAGATAGCAGAGCAAGGTTACGTTTTCCTCATATTGCAAGCCTAACTGGCAAGTTCAAACTGTACATGCTGCAAAATAGAATGACTTGCAGTGTGATCCTTTCCCCCATGCTCAGTGCTGCTGGATTAGGGTTAGGATTAGGAGATGTGTCCCTCTGTCGGGCTCCTCCAGTAGGAGGCTTTGTCACTGTGGAGGTCCCTGCTGCAGCTGCTGAAAGAACATAAAGTGGAGAAGCTCCTACCAGCAGAAGTGTGCCTGCTGACAGTAGCTTGCTTATATTCTGAAACAGGATGTTACTGGGGTGAGGAAGGAGCAGAGCCAGCCATGGATTCACCAGATCCACAGCTTCCTTATCCATCTGAGAGGGAGCCAGTTTGGATCCCATTACTGTCCCAGCCTGGAGTGCAACAGCAAAAAAATTCTGGGTGGAACAAGTGCCCCCCTTCCACTCTGGCCTTCAGAAGCCAACAGAGCTGCAAATTCTATTGTGAATTTGCTAACCTGTGCCTCCTGGCCACTCTTTCTGCCCATATATATATTTTACATACACCCTGTGACGTGTGGAAACTGGTATTTCCCATCTAGTAATCACTGACTGTTTTGAAGCTACTGTATATTCCGAGTGGTTTTGTTTTTTGAAAAGACCTACTTACAGTGTATGTAACCCAGGCAGTTTCATGGAAAGAACTTGATGGCATTAGACCTTGATGTTTACCCTTTGATTTGCTCCATAGGAACAAACAGGAACATAGGAAGCTGCTTTACGTCATGCCATACATGATCTAACCCAGCACTCGCTGGCAGCGGCTCTCCAGGGTCTTGGGCAAGATCTTGTTCCTCACCTGCACCTGTTCCTTTTAAATGGAGATGCACTGAAGACCTTCTGCTTGCAAAGCAAATGTTCTGCTACTGAGCTGTGGTCACCCCTGCCCCTTTGTTGTAGATGTTTCTCCCTATCTCTAGCTTTAAGTCTGTTCTGTATTTTGGAATGTGGATATTTTATCTCTAACTGTTGAAACAGTTGCTGTTTTGGCCCCCAGAGACGTTGGCACACCAAATGAGTTAAACCAGCCCTAAGATTTGTAGCATATCTGCTAAGGGCTTGATGGGTTATAAATGCAATTAGTTGCCATGATAGAAACTGCAAAACAAAGAGCTTTCTAGTTACAAGGGAAGGTAAAATTAAAAGAAGGAATCTCCATTTCATAATGAAAATTAATGAATGATCGTGCGGCTGAAATCACATGTTCCTTACCTCAGTTTTCCTATTGCAGCACATGAAACGGAGAGCGCGCCATCTTTTTTGGCAATCCAATGGCGCTATTCTTACTAATCATTGCAAGGCAAATGGTCTCTTGTGGCAAGTCAAACACTCCTCCATGTGAAGTCTAGGAAATACTATTTTTCACATGAGGATTTATCCCCTCTGAACCACACAGGGTTATCTAGGAATGGATATCGAGCATATGATGATTAACTAGCAAAATGCACATATCCTAAGTGATTGCATCCTCTTTGGCTTGCTATAGTATCAAGAGGTCCAGCAGATTCAATCAGCAAGTGGGGAGCCTTTGGCCACAGACCTAGTTAGCCCCACCAAGCCTACCAGTCACAGGAAGGTTTGAAAGAGAATTCCAGCTGCAGCTACAAAGGAAAATGCTGGAGCATGCTCCTGAGCCTTCCTCTGCAGCCATGGCTTGTATTTTCAATCACCTGGTGTCATGTGATGTTGGATAATTGACAGGAGGGTGACTTCATCTACCTGTCCAAGGGGCCCACAGAGCCCTCAGGCCAGATCAACAACTCTCAGGATCAAATGGTACTGTAAAAAGCAGAATATTTGTTTTTGGATTTGTAGCTTCACTGCTCTGACTAATTGATCTAGCACTATACTGGCGATTCACTAAAGAACTGGGAGGATCTGAACCATGTCCGTAGCCAGGGGGGGGGGCAGGGAGGGGTAATTGCCCCCCTATAATTTTTTTAAATAAAAATACATAGCAAACTGAGGTTCTACCCCTGCTAACAAAAGGCCTCCTCCCCCCAACAAAAACCCTGGCTGCGCCCATGATCTGAACAGAATATGTGTGTGCTTTTGTTCTTTGTGCCCCACAGTAAAACATGTTCCCCGCTGCTGGAGATATCAAGCTAAAACACCTTTCAAACGCAGGAATAGCTTGATATTGACTAGGATACCTTGGGGGCCCTTTAACGTAAATCCTTTCGCTCTCCCACATTCACTACGGTTGATGCTATTTTTTCTTTTGAATCTGCTTTCCTTCAGTTCTGTCTGATGATAATTCCATTCCTTCTAAGGAAGGATCTCCCTTAACTTGTATGTGTGTGAGAGAGCGTGAGCGTGAATGCACTACTGCCAAGCTGACACATGGTGGCTACAGTTTGCCCCAGTTCCAGAGTGTCATCCAAATATCTCTGTACTCCCATAAGTTCACCACCACCACCCCAGTTTATTTATTTATTTATTACTGAGGTTTTTAAGGTAGATTTGTACCTTTGTAAAGAGGAGAATAATGGTAAGGCAATATTATATGGTCAGTTAAAGTACAGAATAATACTTATTTTCAAATAGCTTAATTAGATTGATCGACATTGGTTTAATAAAGATAATATATAAAAGTATGAATATTATGCATTTCTAGATTATTTAAAATGACACAACCAAGTGTTTAAACTGTAATAAAATAGTATAGCTGTAGTGTTTAGTTTTTGATATGAAATACAAATTTGTTTGTTCTTGTACTTTGTTCTTGCACACCCATTCCCTTCAAACACTATCACTCGATCAAGATGAGGACTTAATTTAAGGCTGTGCTGGGTTAGTCCAAGACTGGCCAAGAACAGTTCCCTAACCCAAGTGACTATACAATGGCAATCCAAGATACACAACCCAGGATCCCTTGAAATGTCGTGGAGGTAATTCTTGGCATTTGCATGGCTGTACACAAGGTGAGGGTTGTGCCCTGGCCTGACTGGCAAGTTGCAACGGATTATTGGGTGCATGTCTCAGATCTCATGCTGCTTCATTGGCATCCATGAAAAACCTGTTGCTGCCAGCAACGATTTGAGTTGCTTGTGCTGCTGACACCAGCTCTCTTCATTCAGCAGAAGGAACTGAGAAGAATGGAAGGAATCTGCCACCTTTCATCCTCTCCCGGCCTCCCTGCAGTGTATACTCAGCAGGATGTAAATTTCTGTTGGCTGGCTAGTCCTCCTGAACTACAAATTGTGGACTGTGTCCTTCTATTCAGTGTCTTGGCCCTTGCTGCATGAGTGCCTCCTTAACTCATCAAGTTGTGCTCCTGCTTGGCTGTGACTGGGTCCAACTCTCTGCAGGAGTAGCACAATTCATGTGGTAGGCAAGGGAACAGATTTGAGCTGGCCTGAGCACTTTTTGAAAGCTTGCTTCTGTGTTTCCCCCTCCACCCTTGCAGCATGAACAGCCAGGATATTTGGAGAGCTGTGAATAGTTCGGAAGGGCACAAAATCCTTATTGAGGCAACAGGGACTTGAGGCAACGAACCGTGTACTTCAAACTATGTTGAGAAAAGGTGCAGTGGGAACCTAGAGAAGTAGGTTACCTTCCTTGGTAGTGTGGAATTTAGTCCTGCTAGTATTGCTCTTTTGCAAAACTTGTTGCAGCTTTGCTTGCTGCAGTGCTCCGAGAAGCTGTGTGTGTGTGGCTTTCCAGTCAGCAAAAATTCACTTCAAACTCAAGGATATTTTCCCTCTCGCTCTCTTTCTCCATGCTGCCAAACTGAGCCAGGTCCTCTGAAGAGCAGCTCATTCCTGTACAAGCAGTTGGCCTCCTCGAGGAGCCCTGACCTTATTAGCAGTAAGGGGATGCTTCTCTGCCACTTCCAGGGAGGGAGGGTCATGAGAAGCAGCCATGAACGTGATGAGAATGTAAACAAAGGGCCAGATGCACCTTCCCAGACCTACATGGGGGACAGTTTCCTGAGGTGATACAAAATTCAACTTTACAGAACTGTGTTTCGTGTTGTGTAGGGTCTCCCTTTCCCTTCTGATTTGCTTGCCCAAAAGGTAAGACTAACAGTGTTTGAGTCTTGCTGACATAACTCATTCCCTTTTACTGAATAATTAAACATAACTGTAGCCTGTTTTTTGCTTTGAGTTATCCTGAGAATGCTAATGCCACTTGTGAAGGGGGTCTGTGGGGACCCACCAGAGGGCATTTTGATCGGGGTCCTCTCAGACCTTAACCCCATGCTGCCTGGATGTGACGTTAGAGGGGTGTATAATTCATTATATTTAAGAGCTGCATTGGTCTCTCCAATTTATTCTGTACCAACCTGAAGGCTGCGTAACTTGTCAGTTAAGTTGCTTGCCTCCCGTTCTAACACTGATCAGTCTCCTCACTGCTAGAAGAGGTGGGGAGGTAATAAATGAGTGTTGTGTCTTTTAGCAATAACTAAAGTGGAGCGCAGGATATTCCTATTAAGCTTTTGGTATCTTTTATTCGCAGGATCAGCTCAGCTCATTAAAGCCAATCTTCTAATATCTTATACAGAGGCCTATTGCCACATGTATTGCTATGAGTTAGAGGGGTAGGCTTTTGCCTGAACCTCCTTCTAATTCCTGGATCCAGACCAGATTCAAGTTCTGGAATAGCCAGGCTACCTTTCTGGTGTGGTAACTGCCCTCCAAGTATAGGCCATTAAGGTAACAAAGGAAGCGGCTCTGTGCCAGACAACAAATGGGCGGGTAGATAGAAATACAAAAGGCCTGAGCTGGGAGTTGACTTGTGTGAACTAGAAGCTAGAAGTAAGGCTGAAGGCTGGACAGCTGGGACACAGAACAATGCCTAATATGTGCTAGAATCCAAGGCTGTGGCTACGGGAGAAGCAGGACTATTTTGGAGTGTTAATGCTGTGAGCCCGTCTATCGTAGGCTCAGGTTATATATATGCGTACGTAAACCAAATATCATAAAGACATCACAGTCTCTGCTGTCTCTCATTTCAAGGAGAAAAACAACCCTTGGGGAAGTGCCTGGAACCCCTGGAATCTCGCACCGCTCAGTGACTAGGGTGACATAAAACAGTATTATAGTTACAAATCGGCCACTTGACAGCAGGTGGAGTCTAGCCCATGTCCTCCCTTTATTCAGGTTTGCTTAGAAAGTAAATGTCAGCCTGATTCTAAGTATGGAGACCAACGTTTTCTCTTCTCATACGTGCATACATGAAATTGAATAAATAAGCAGACTCTCCACTATGTTGAAGGAATTTAGTACAAAGGGGCCCACTTGGGAAAGATGTCTCTTGGCACAATCAGGGGAAGTGGTGATAAAATCCCTTTTTAAAATATACTTGCAAACAAATGCCAGAAAACTGGAGCTACATTAAAAGAGATTTCTGAATAAATAAAATGGAAAGACTGCTGGGTGGCAGTGGTTTATAAGTCCTGCTTAATCTGCATGCTAAAGTTCTTCAGGGAAAAGGAGCTTAATGAAAAATGCTAATTACTGAAATCATTCATTAGTACTGTAGTACACTTCAAGGAAGAATTTCTAAAGTATTTTTGGTGATCATCTTAACTGAGAAAGCCAGTTAGCTGTTTGACTGCTTCTTCTTTCCCAGGTCTCAACTGTTGTTGTACCACATATGAGAATCAAATCCTGAACTGGTTGCTGTAAAATTCTACAGATCAATGTCCAAGAATTATTACAACAGACTTCAAGAAACAATGTATTAGGATGGCACTGTGCCATTTACAGAGGGCATTTCCTATGGCCCTCTTAATCAGATGCTCAGTAGAAAGAGAGCCTTTCGGTGTGGGCCCCTAGATAGGGATTTTTTTCCGCAGGGAAGCCTGCCTGCCGCTATGTTGTTACTGATTTGGTACTAGGTCAAGACTTCTCTGTTCCAATACCTGGTTTTAAGGTCTTGTAGTACAGTTGGTGGTTTAAATGGCAATGTTAAATGGCTGTTTTTGTTCTGTGATGTGTCTGTAGTCTTGAATTCTGATGGCTGGTTGCATCTCAAGTTTATTTTACAGTGTGGTTTTATTGTAATTTTTATTCTCTTTTCTTTAGTACAATGTCTTGACAATTTATGAGGTGTCTCATAAATATAATTGTGATACCTCCTTTTTAGATGTGAGTTGAACTGTGAGTCCTTTGCCTTGCAATATTAATTCCTTTGTCCTCTTTCCTCCCTGCCTTACTTCCTCCACAGTCCTTTTTGCAAACTTAGGTGGGTGATGGATCATGACTTATACAGTGGTACCTTGGTGCCTGAAAGGCTTGGCTCCCAAACAAATCAGCTCCCAAAACATCGCAGACCTGGAAGTAAGGGTTCCCGTTTGCGAATGTCTTTCAGAAGCCAAACATCCAAAGTGGCTTCCACTTGAGTGCAGGAAGCTCCTGTAACCAATCGGAAGCAGTGCCTTGGTTTGTGAACAGTTTCAGGAGTCGAATGGACTCCCAGAACGGATTAAGTTCGAGAACCAAAGTACCACTGTATTGAATTTGTTCGTCACCTTTATACAGGGAAAAACAAAACTGTACCAAAGATAGAAGAATAAAAATGAAGCATTCCATTTTAAAAGTTTCATACTGTAAAAATATGAAACCCAGTCTCAATATGGCAATCATGTCATTGTTGTGTACATACTGCATCTTTTAAAGCACATCCCCCCCCCAAAAAAAAAAATTTCTGGCATTGTAGTTTGTTAAGGATTGCTGAGAATTGCAATTCGATGAGAGGTAAACTACAGTGGCCAGAATTATTTGAGGAGGAAAATGGGCATCACATGTGCTTTAAGGATAAGAGTGTGTTCACAACCTTTGGTGTTTGACCTTGTGAACTAGCCTTTAGGCCAGCAGGTAGTTAATTGCCTAATACTTGTCTGTGAAGTGAGTGCAAAATCACTGTGTGAACAACATGGATTCTAAGCTGGCATGTGACTGAAAGTTTTATTAGATAAAACTACAAGTTTATTATACAGTGGTACCTCTGGTTGCGAACGGGTTCCATTCCAGAGCCCTGTTCTCAGCCTGAAAGGAATGCAACCCGTGTCTGCGCATCTGCGCACACGCGGGTTGTGATTTGCCACTTCTGTGCATGTGCGTGATGTCATTTTGCACGTCTGCGCATGCGTGAGAGGTGAAACACGGAAGAACCAGAAAGTAACCCTTTCCGGTACTTCCGGGTCGCCATGGGACGCAACCTGAAAAAAGTTATCATGAAGCAAACATAACAAGAGGTATGACTGTATATGCAAGTGGATGGGAATTGGTCAACCTATTTTATTCTGTTACTAAATTACAATGTGCCCAAATTAAGAAACATATTAGAGCCAAATGTGGCAGATTTAACATTTCTTCTTCCCTTGCTGTCCACATGCGGTGGTCTCTTCTTGTGGAGCTTAGAGGCCTTTTTTAGTTCACAGAGTCTCCAACAAACTGGGTAAGAATACCCTTGTAAATGGCTTGCCCATTTGCAGCTCTTTCCTAGTAGCTGAACCCTGGGGAAGAAGCCATGTTCGTACAAGTCTTGAAGTCTGGCAATAAGAGAACAAGATAGCTGTTGGAGACTTTTAAAAGCAAAAGTTTTTGTTTTGTAGTTCTTGACTAGAACCACTTCCTCTTTCGTAGGAATAGTGTCTGCTAATGCAGCACAGAGCCACTTCTCACTATTTTTAGTTGAAAAGCTTTGTGGTCTGCCTTGTGACCAGCTTCTGTTTTGATTCTGTTCAGACATCATGTGCTGATCATCCAGACATCCGTGCTCCATTCTTCTCTTTTTCATGTCAATTCCCTCTTCCAAGTTCACTCTAATTACAATTCAAACATCACAGCAAGCTATGGTTAGAGGAAACCTGGCCCTGGAGGACAGGAGAAAGAAACTAGGTAATGCATGAGGCCAGTCTTCTGAACCTGTGTCTGAATCATCCATATCTAGGAACCTTGACTATTTATTTTTAAGAGCTGCCTTACATCCCACATACATCTTAAGAGCTGCCTTACATCCCACATACTTGTGTATGCAAACCAGTGAAGATGTATCTATAGTCTTTGCATCAGCTATGAAAGTTTTTTCAATATTTTTTGTTCTAAAAAGTAACCTAATGACAAGCCTTGCCAGACAATAACCTAAAACAGTTTACTTTAATAAATGGATATCAATGAAAGATAAAGAGCTTACTTTCCTGAATGTGGTTTCAAGTAAATGGAATGTAGGTGAAATTATTAAATTTGTATTTATATAGAATAGTTCATCTTAGTGATTGTGATGTGATTATTTTTTATTAGTGTGAAGGTGAAAATAAATGTGGACTTCTTGTCATGTTGCATAATCTCTCTTATCCTGCAACATCCCACTGACCTGAGTTCTCTCGCATGCGAGAGAAAGTAAAACCCAAAGATGCATGATACCCAAAAAAATGAGCGTCTTTTGGTCAGACGCTCTGGAATAAGGTAGCTGATTTGTGCCAGAGCACTGAACCAAAAATGGGACATCCCAGGGATCCAATCAGAAGGTGGAATAAGGTAAAGGTAAAGGTACCCCTGCCCGTACGGGCCAGTCTTGACAGACTCTAGGGTTGTGCGCTCATCTCACTCTATAGGCCGGGAGCCAGCACTGTCCGCAGACACTTCCGGGTCACGTGGCCAGCGTGACAAGCTGCATCTGGCGAGCCAGCGCAGCACACGGAACGCCGTTTACCTTCCCGCTGGTAAGCGATCCCTATTTATCTACTTGCACCTGGGGGTGCTTTCGAACTGCTAGGTTGGCAGGCGCTGGGACCGAACGATGGGAGCGCACCCTGCCACGGGGATTCGAACCGCCGACCATGCGATCGGCAAGTCCTAGGCGCTGAGGTTTTACCCACAGCGCCACCCGCGTTCCCTGAAGCTGGAATAGGCTTCTGTTATTCCGGGATATCCTGCTGAAATCCCGTTGAGGATTAGGGCTGGGCAATATCAGCTTTTCAACATCACGGTGCATCACCAGCGAAACATTGCAGTTTGGCGATATACAGTGATGTTGAAAAAACGAAATGCATTAGCCTCTGCCTGCGAGGCTTGAGAGCTGAGGTGGTTTCACCCAGGCACTCGCGGGCTGGGACAGTGAAGCTTGTTTGCACAGCTCAATTGGGGATTGGGAAGGTTCCCTTTCTGCACCTGAGACAGCCCTGATGCTCTCCCTGCTTGTGCACGAGTGGCAGGAGCCTCGGGGCTACTTTGCACCGCTCACCTGGGGAGAGAAAGGCTCCCCCTCCCTAGTTGTGATAGCCCCAATGCTCTGTACACAAGTGAGCAGAGCATCGGGGCTCCTTTAACTACTTGCAGCAACTGTGCTTACTAGCTGCATTTTGTTCTGGCAGGGATGGAGCCTAGTCAGGTTGAAACAGGACAGAGTTTAATTTCCTTGCCAAATCATGAGGCTCTGCAGACTTCAGAATACAATGGAGACTGGAATTAAACAAATGGAAGATAAATTGCTACTAAAAAGTAAACAGGTAGATCTTGCTTTCCACTGTATTGCTGACTGCATCTTGTTAAAGATCACTTTGCTGAATAGCTTACGCCTTACGGGATTTGGACATAGAGTTTGCAAATTCAAGATGATATTTGAAATGACAGATATTGGCAATTTGTGTTACTTTTTTGGTGTATAGAAAGCTAAACAAAGTGCAAAGTTGAGAGCATATGTCTATGGTGATGCAATTCCAGTGAATTTCAGAAGACAAAAACAGAAAAGACTGCAGGAGGGTGCAATGAAAAGATAAAGGTGCAGATTTATATTATATTTATTATAGGTACAGTAGTTTCAAGGCTTTGTAGCAAACCCAATGCTATCCAACCAACTGAGTCAACTTCCATAGTATTATTTTTAATCAAGCTTGATGGGCTTCATCTCATTTTGATCTGTACAGATCTCACTTCCTTAAAGAACTTCCTGTTTGAAACAGTGACAGATAATTGTGTGCTTTATGTAACTCTCACTAAGATCTGGCTGATGAAGAACTGGTTAGGCTCAGGCAATAAGTCTGCAGTACACTTGTGAGTTTGCCTCTTCCCTTTTTTAGCAGTTAACCCCTACTGCAGATCACTAAAGCTGCCTTCTGTATTCAAAGCCACTTATTCCAAGTAAAAAAGCCTGAAGTCTGCACTGATACATACAGTACATCCAAGAATTGAAATATATAAGCCAAAGTGTTGCAAATTTGTATGGTGGAAATGTTACTCTCATAAAAATCTTGGACATTATATGACATAAGCATAGCATTTTATGAGAAATTAGGTTAACAATGGTTTTGGCAAACTACTTCTATTTCTATATTTTTCTACTTGGAAATTGAAAAACTTTATTTCATTCACTTCAGATATACTAAAGATCCCACTGCAGAACTGGTAGCTTTATTTTGCTCCTGGCATGTGTAATTACTATGTGATTTGTCTCAGTAACTCATTGGGCTTATATTGCTATGCAAATTACTTGATAGATTCAAATGACAAACTCTAGCAATCATTTAGTGCAGCCACTCTGCTGAACCCTCTTCCTGCCGCTTCACCATACATGACAACCCATAATATTGCAAAGAGCTGCAAATATGGTTGTAAATATACAGTAAAATTAAAAAGAAACAAAACAATGTGGCTAATACATTGTTTATTGATAAGTGATAACCAATAAAGTTGTCAAGAAACTATTTGCACACATGCATTCTTTTGGGATAATTAAAGCACACTAGCATATGTTTAAAATCAAAACTATTTACAGCAGCTTAAAATTTAGGTTAACAGGCATAGCAGGATTTTGCCCAAATCCACAGGCTAGTAGGGTAGAGTTGTCTCTTGCTTGCATAACTTCCTGTAAAAATGCTCCAAATGTATCTTGGGATATCTTTTTCTTTTTAAAAGATTTACTTGCTATTTGAATTCCTGAAATGAAGGTAGAACAGTTTTTAAATAAGCTTCCTAAATGTAGTTCCTTAGCTTTATAACTTGTACTATGGAAAGGTGAACATAAGGATTAATGTTCAGAGAATGTAATATCAATAGAAATACTACATTGCTACAGGCAAACCTGCAGTAAGTTATTCCTTGTGGAGGAGGGAGGTATGTTTCTATCCAGCTTTTATCACATCTCTTCTCCTCATGTCTCCAGTAGATCCCAAACAGATCCATGTCCTCCAGATGTTTTACACTATAATTCCCAGAACCCTCTACAGTAGTATTTTATTGCAGGTGTATTCTGCAACATGTTCTTAAGACAAAAACAGAGCTTAGTGCTAGATTTATTGAGCTTTAATTTGTTCTGTGATGCTTCCCCAATGCCACCATATTATATTGCTCTCTGGAACAAAGCAACAAAAATGGGACAAAAATATACAAGAACATATGAAATAGTTAATTTCTGTTAATTTCTGATTGTGAGACATTTGTAATGTGAATGAGCATTCCAGCCAATATAGTTTTGCATTCACGTTGCAAAGTGGTTTAAAAGAAGAAACACTTTATGGACTTTTTCCACTTGAGGCATAATGTTGTTTAATAAAACAAATACCGTATTTTTCGCTCCATAAGGCGCCCTGGACCATAAAGCGCACCTAATTTTTAGGGGGGGGGATCAAGGCGGGAGAGGCCGTGCGCAGCTTTGGCAGCTCTTGGCTTCATTTTTAGCTGCGGGGCCCAAAACAGGTCAGGGAGCAGTGGCAAGGTTGTGCGCAACCTTGCCTCCGCTCCCGGAGCTTGCGGGGCTGGGGGCGGGGGAAGCCTGAGCTTCCCCCAACCCCAGCCCCCAAAACAGGTCCGGGAGCGGCGGCAAGGTTGCGAAGTCTTTGGAGCGCAGCGCAAGTTCCCGCTGCACTCCAAAGCCTTCAGGCGGCTATCCCTGAAGCCTGGAGAGTGAGAGAGGTCGGTGCTCACCGACCCCTCTTGCTCTCTAGGCTTCAGCGAAAGCAACGCGTAGCCTCTGGAGCGCGGAGGGAGCGCTCCCTCTGCGCTTTGGAGGCTTCGCGTTGCTATCGCTGAAGCCAAGGAGCCTGCATTCGCTCCATAGGACACACACAAATTTCCCCTTAATTTTTGGAGGGGGAAAAGTGCGTCCTATAGAGCGAAAAATACGGTAATAGCAACTGATAGGTACACCTATCCTTTGCAAAACCATCACAGATTATATGATGTTTGTTTGTTGGCATATTGAACAGAGCTTGGCATTTTGAATATTATGTCCTTTTGTCTAAAGCAGGGATGGGGAACCTGTGGCCCTGTGGATGTTGCTGGACTTCTGTTGCCATTGTCAAGAGCTCCACGGGTTCTTCATCCCAGCTCTAAAGCAAATGGACAAAGAGGGGGAAAGTTGAGGAAGTGAACAGCCAGATTCTGGATAATGCTTGGGGAATATGGATAGCATTCAACAAAGTTTTACTCAGAATAAATCCACTGAAAGAAATGAACATGACTTAGTTAAAACCATCAATTTCAGTGGATCTGCTCTGAGTAAAACCTAGTTGAATACCACCTTGTTTATTTTCTGATATAGCAGCCAACTATTCAAACTGGAGAATCCATTCAGGCTTAAGTGATACACTTGAACATAATCTGCAAATGAAATATATCTGTAAGGTGACACCACATGTGGCACACTCCAGCAGTTTGAGGGAAGAGGTCCTGGCACTGCTGTCTTTTCAGTATACTCTCTCATCCTAGGATGGGAATAGTTAAAAACCTACCACTGAAGGAAATGTCAATGTCAAAGCAGTGTTTTCCACAGAACATCTATTTGAATATTAAATACTCTGGAGTAGTTGCACTTTCATTCCAACGGCCATTGTGGATATGACTGCCAAGGTTCCACAACTTTTGTTTGAACTATTCATTTATCATAATGAAATGACAAACACGATTTATCTGGTATTGGGAAATATTGGACAGGGTGCAGCTTCCTGCGCACGCAGTCTGAAATCTGTACTGTATTAACCTTAAAGTCAAGCTATGGAGATGGGAATAGGATGGAAGGGAGAGTGGGCTTTTATCAGTTGAGCACTTAGCATTTGTTAAGCAGTGGGGGGAATATGTGATTTTACCATGACACATAATTACTGTGGAGCATTTCCTGTCACAGGATGAAGTAATGGCCCCTGGCTTAGATGTGGGGTGCAGGGGGGGGGATGAGACAGGCAGAATCAGGATCTATGTATAGAGTTTCTGAGTGATTTGAGTTAGATCAGCAAGGATTTTTGACTCCCAATTTAGCAGAAATAAAATGGCTCCTTCCTGCCCCTTGGTCGTCCTAATTTTACTGCTGAAATTAAGACAGCTTGGGATATTTTTAATGTGCAGGATTGTGAGCTCCTGTACTCGTAGCCCTGGGCTTAGAATTATTTCATTCTTAAGTGTATAAGAATCTTAAGGATCTAGGAAAAGCAAAGTCGACTCTGCAAGCCTAAATTCTGCCTGCCTTTGGCTTGCTTTTAATGGGAATCTGTCCAATTCAAAGATAGCTCTGTGCAGTGAGTATGACCTGTAATACTTAAATGAAACTTCCAGGTTGAGACACATTTGCAGCAGGAGGAGGAGGCGGCAGCAAACTGAAGGGAAAATCTGTTGTGTTAATTCCTTGCTTTGGGGTTCCCAGACACATCTGGCTGGCCATGGTGAGAAACAGGATGCTGGACCCTTGGTATGATCCAGCAGGGCTGCTATTCCCACACATAAGAGAAGAACGGAGCAGTAAGAAAACTGGAAAACAAGGAAGTTTGTTATACACACTGTTGAGCTGGAGGAGCTTGGAAGTAGTACAGAGAACTGCCTGCCTGGCAATGTTATTCTGTGGTTGCCTAACTCTTTTATTTGCACTGCAGAGCAATCAGCATGTTTTTAGTTTTTTATAAAATGTGGCAGCTGAGATGCAGATCTGCTCTGAGTCAGGGGGACTCTGTCAGGCTGCTATTTCCTTTTCAGCCTGACCCCAGATTGTTTGGAAGGAGTTTCTCACTCTTCCTCCACCCAATTCCTCCCCCCCCCCTTCCATCCTGGCCTCTGAGGGGTGTTAACAAATTACATGCATGCTCTTTATACAGCAACCTTCTCTCCCCACACCCCCCCATCTGATCTAAAAGGAGAAAACTGCCTGGGAGAACTGCATTGTCAACGATGGTAAATTTTTGCTCAGCTCATTGGATCTTAATGGGCTAGCTGTGCCTCTGTGGGTTGCACAGCAAAGGATGGCATACCCAGGGAGGTCTCGTTTGAGGAGGTCTTTCAGTGAGCATATCAGGGTCTCCACCAACAAAGCATGGGATGTCTTCTGGAAGAGCGCACGAGAGAAACGCTTGTCAGGTCAGTTGTCTGAGTTCTTTCACTACTAATCTTCACAATTTACTTGCCTTTATTGACTGTGTGCACTTCCCATACCAAAAATGGAGAGGAAGTCTCTTAGGGAGCTATCAGTGTTGTATTGGCATAAGTATATATGTTATCCCACCTGAGATCGTGGATTGGGGTCATACCTTGGTAGTTCAGAACGGGAAATGCAGGATATTGACTCATTGCTTTCTTAATTGTTGATGCAAACCAGCCTCAGTACATCACTTTCCCAGTTAAATATGTCAAGTGAATATGTAATAAACTAGACATTGGAATTTGGAATCGTGTGAAATCCTGGATTGTGAAATGTCAGATTAGTCCTGTTCTTTCTTAGTGCATGCAACTCTCAAGTGTGGTGACCACAAACAGCTGTTATGAAAAGCCGTAGAAGAAATCTAAAACACTTGGAACGAAATGGTTGTATATACGTTCAGTTCGCTGCAGTATGCAATGTTTTGATGTTCTAATGCCAAATGGAGCATATATAACTATTGAACCTTAAATCTATGTGATAGCATGCAGACTGACATGTTGATACCCTGACACTCAGTGGGGAAATCTGGTAATACCAAGCGAAACATTTTAGAAATGTGTTCTAAATACAGCACTTTTCAAATAGTGCAGCTGTGGTCAGAGGACACCTCTTTTTTGGCAACAAAGTTTTGACTTTTTAGCTTAACCCCAGAGTCATCCACGACTGGACCTAATGGTCAGGGGTACCTTTACCTTTTTAATACTGCTTAGCAATTAACCAGATCTGTTGTTAGGAGAATATGGTTTCCTGTTAGCCCCAAGTTCAACCAGGTGAGTAGGTACTGTGGGGGGGGGGGAGGCACTGCACCTGTACCAGGATGGGGCAAGTGTGGTTCTGTGTGGCTGCCTGTCTGTCAGCATGTCTGCTAGCAGTGGGGCGGGAGAGGGGGCAGAGCCTGAAGCTATCAAAGTCTACTCTGCTCTTGGCTGTGGTCCTCTATCTGGTCTTTGCATTCTCACTCACTTGCCCTGGTGTAATATAGGTATTTGTTTATTTCTATATTATATTTATATCCCGTCTTTTTTTTCTGAAAGGAGTTCAAGTAGCATGCATGGTATTAATTGCCAGCCTTGTTTAACTAGGTTAGTCATATTAGTAGGGTTTGTACCAAAGGAAAAGCATTGGTTAACATTTTGAGGTACACCTTTATAGTAAAAGAAAGACTCTTAGACTAAAGACTGTAGGACCCTAGAGTGGGGAAAGGGCATCCTTTGAGACTTGCTTGAACCCCACACTCAAAATATTTAAGGTTGGGAGGGCCTGGGGGATGTGAGTCGGCTAGGCTTTGGTCAACCAAGAGATCCCTACTGCTCCTATTTGGGACAGCTTTCTTTGCTTACTATGAATGACATCCACCCAGGTATTCAAGCTTAATTATTACATGTTCAGGTGGACAAGTAGTGCCTTCAAGGAAATGGTTAACTATGTCTGAAAACATGAGTATTAACCAATAGTGGAGGTGCTCAGGGCACCATTCTGATTGGTTCTGTTTCATAAATTTTGAACGCCTAGAGATTTTGGAATTGATTAAAGCAAATGAGAGGCCTATGGCCCTCCAAATGTAGTTGGAGTCCAGCTCCCATCAGCCTCATCCAGCATGGCCTTTTGTTAGGCGTGGTGGGTGTTCTGGTCCAAAAACATCTGGAGGACCACAGGTCCCCATACATGCATTAAAGGAACCTTAATTCGAACATTGTGATACTAAAGGTTTACTTATACGGCTCGGTCTGCTTATTGCCGTCTGTCCTGGTAATGTCCAGTAGGCCTGCTGTTTATGTTCTTTGCTGAGTCTGGGCTCATAAAAATGTTAAGAGTCATAGGCAGGAAGAGCAAAGTGTCATAGACATGGACACAGTTGCAAAGATATGCTAGCAGTGGGGAATCTGGAGATCAGTCTTTGCCAGGAACATCTGTATGTGGCTTTGGGTAGGCCAGTCACTCTAAGTTTTGGTTCCCCATATGTGAAGTATGATATATTGCCATATGTCCTCTTTTTCCAGTACACGTCCTCTTTTTCATGGGTAGAGTTGTCATAGCAATCCATAGAAGAAGTCGGCAAATTTGTCCCTTTTTTTTTGCTCTTCAAAACATGGCAACCCTGAAAAACTACAATCTGTAATACAGATTGTGGTGTAAAAGTCGTAGGATAAAAAAATAATAATCATAGAGACAAGATTTAGAACATGAGACATTAATTAATTGCTCTTGTAAGTTAAACAGAAAAGTTAGTGCATCTGGGAGATAATGTTAGGAATCTCCTTTGCCTGGCAAAGAATAATCCAGAGTAGTCTAAAAATCTCGTGTATTTGAAAAGGTTTCAAGCACTTGTAGATACTGATGCTTGCCAGGTTTAAATCTAGTGAATGGAAAAGCTATTTTCCAGGATCCTCTTCCATAATCCCCTCTCTTCCCTTTGCGATATTGATCATTTATTGGTTGGTTGGTTGGTTGGTTGGTTGATTGATTGTACTTTAATCTATTTGGGGTAGGGTGGTAGGCACATATGCTTTGCATGCCCAAGATCCCACGTTCAATCTGTGTCATCCCCAGGTTGAGCTGAGCAAGACACCCACCTGGAGAGCTGCTGTCAGTCTGTCTGCAATGCAATGCTGAGCTAGGTGGACCAGTGGTCTGATTCTGTATAAAGCAGCTTCCTATTTATTCTGTTATCCCACACCACAGGCTTGCTTTTTACAGAATTAAAGCTGGGAACCTGGGGGTTGTGGATCATCCTGGTGAACATTCATGGACTTACATCTAGGGAATGGTGGCATATCTCCAGCTCCACTTTCCTTAAGGTGAACATACATTATTAATAACTAGCAAGATGTCTCCCCCAATGATAGAAGGATGCAAATATAAATGACGAGAGTGTGTGGCTGTCAGGATGGGCTGCAGCCAGGGCCCATTAGCCTCACTGAGGCAGTTGCCTCAAGCAGCAGACTGATGACGGCTGGGAGGGGCAGCGGGTCAGAAAGAGAGGGACCTCCTCATGTGCTTTTGCCACTCTTCCTTTGGCTGTGGATTCAGCGCTGTGAGGATCTTGCCGCTGTCCACCTGGGCAGGGCTCTGGGCCTGACGACACCACAGGCTGCCTCCAGTTGCCTCAGGACACAACGCCCCCATGGAGGCTGCCACAGGGCAGAGGAGGCAGTGAGGGGTGTGGACCACAGACACTGCCCCGTCTGCCACCCTGGTCCCCAGCATTGCCACCACTGGGAATTTCCTGATGCCAGTGACAGGGCTCTTGCTGCTGCTTGTTGAATCAACCTTAACAAACTATGATTCCTGCAGAGAAGCACCAGTTTATTTTTTGCCTTGGGTGGCAAAATTTCTTGGGCCAGCCCTGGCTGCAAGAAAGTGTGGTATTGAGTACCAGTTCCTACTTCCAGTCTGATTTTTTGAATGTGTTATTTCCATTGTTCCTCACTTTCTGCATTCATTTGGAATCTCATCTGTCCCTTTATTCACCTTCAGTTTTGACACTGCAAGAGTGACAGATGGAAAAGGTCATGTTGCTTGCTCTATTCCTCCAGCCACTAAACTGGAATCCCTGCTTACTTGATTTGATTAGCAGAGATAAGAAAACTGATAAAAGTATTATACAGAGTGGCTCTCTGGGCATCCTCTATCTCCACACATTTTGAATTTGAGCTAATCATCAAACAGATTTAAAAACCTTGCTATCACCTCATTCACTCACCAGAGCAGGGGAGGGAGGAAGGATCTCTTGCCATAATTCCACTGCAAGAAGCCTGCTCTTTTGACTGTGTTCAGGATTCTCCCAATAGCAGATTGATGAGATGGCTGTGGGAGACTGGATGCTAAGAACATAATGCGAATGTTTTTTCTTCATGCACCCATTGGAAAATTTGAACAAAGTATTAAATAAAATAAACTTTAAAAAAGTTAAGCTGAATTGATGATGAGAGACATTACTTTTTGTCTACCATTCCCCCTCTCACTATAGACACCAATATATAATTAGCCAAAAATGGTTCCATTTGCACCACCTAGTCTGCAATCCTAACCCCACTTACATGGAAGCAAGACCTATTGAATTCAGTAGGACTGACTTCTAAGTAGACATGGTTAAGATTGCACTGTTAGTGGGCCTTTTTCTGCCCCTGCTTGATTCCTGCTTGTTGCTGTCATTGAGGATTCTCTGTTCTTTCTCATCTCCCCTACCAACCAACTCCTGCAGTACACTCTAAAACTTCAAATGCCATAGATTTATATAAAAGCCAGTTTGCAATGTTCTGTTGTAATCTAGGCCTGGCAGATAAGAATGACCTCAAACCTCTTAGTGGCTGAGGTCACCAAGGCCTGGTCTCAGCAGCACTATCCCAGCCATCTTACAAGCAATGTGGTTGGTTTTTTATAAGGAAGTTTTAGAAAAATCTGGGGGAGAGCATGAGTTCTGGGGCCTGCCTCAAAAAACCTGTGGTTCAGCCGCAGACACACCCAGTGGCCCCCTAACTATGCCCCTCTCTGTTTTCCCCCAGTAGAATTCAGGCTTGGAATGAAGAAGGCAAACAGAAAGCAAAAAAATGTTCCTCTTCAATCAGGCCTTTGGCCGATTAATATTCTACAGCCTTTTAAATGTGTCTGTGGGAAGGGGGGGTATTGTTTTGTTGTTTTTGTTTTAATTATTTATTTTTGTTTTTATATTGTATTCTGTGAGCCACCTTAAGTTGTTGTGATGAAGGGTAGTATATAAAATTTAACCACCAACACCATCACCTGCCACTTTTTTACAGCGGTAAGAAAATGTACCCCCCATAATATAATAACATAATTACAACATAACAATGAATTAACATAATTATATAATAATGAATCAACATTTAGGTAAAACATTAAATACTTTGGCACAGGAGGACTCCTGTGACCAAAATGAAATAATAGATTTATTTCAGTCACTGACCAGAGTGCAACATAAATTATATAAGTTAAAACCTTAATTGCTAATTTAAAACATATTAAGACATTGGCCATTAGATTCATTCAAAGCTTGTCTCCTTAATTTGTGACCAAAATGGATTTGGAGCTTTGAGTAAGTACAGCAATGTGTTGGCACACTGCTTCAGATTCCAGGAGGTAATCTCTAGCCCCCTAAAGGGGGGGGGGGGGCAGAAATACCTGACTCTTCCATGTGTGTAGGTAGCCTCTTCCCCAACAGCTACAATTAATCTTTGATGAAATAACCATTTTTCTTCAGCTGTTGGGAGATGTGAGAGTATTTTGGAGCTAAAATAAAGCATTCCACACATAAGATAAATAAAAGATTTAATGGCAATGACAGTAACAAATGGCCAAGTTACTTGAACTGGCTTTATAAATATTTTTCTTTTAAGGAGCTTTATGGTTTGTTCATTTGAATCATCTAGTCCTCTAGTACAATCATCTTGTGTTAATCTCAGTTAGGAAGGAAAAGAGATTCATACAGCTGTCCTACAGCTGGTATTTATCCTGCTTTGAACATGTAAGAGTTCCTATAAGTGGGATCAGTCTCCTTCCTGAAAAAGTGATATAAAGAAACATAAAAGTTATTTCTTTGTTTCTTTTTTAAAGCAAGGGTGAAGCTGCTGTCAGAGCTACCCTGGATATGCTCTTTTGCCTTTTGATTTATTTATTTTTTGTGGTTAACTCATTGGTTCAATCTGGGGGTAGGGAGTAACATATAGATAATTAAAGAAGGACCCCTGGATGGTTAAGTCCAGTCAAAGGCGACTATGGGGTTACAGCGCTCATCTCGCTTTCAAGCCGAGGGAGACGGCGTTTGTCCACAAACAGTTTTCTGAGTCATGTAGCCAGCATGACTAAACTGCTACTGGTGCGTGGAGGACCGTGACGAGTGCCAGAGCGCACGGAAACGCTGTTTACCTTCCCACTACAGCGATACCTAGTTATCTACTTGCACTGGCATGCTTTCGAATTGCTAGGTTGGCAGGAGCTGGGACAGAGCAATGGGAGCTCACCGTGTTGCGGGGATTCGAACCGCCAACCTTCTGATCAGCAAGCCCAAGAGGCTCAGTGGTTTAGACCACAGCGCCACCCACATCCCTTAGATAATTACTGAAAACTGGCTTGTGCCTTTGTTAGTTCCAGCAAAGTTGGATGAGAAATCTGGAGAGTGTTGGCATTCACATGTAACACAGATAAATGCTGTGAAATTCTGAACACTTGGAGCTGCATCTGAGTGGCCTGCTTAACAGTTATGGAGCACATGATGCTGCAGAGCTGCTTAAACTAAGCTGGTGCAAATCTGATTAGTAACCTAGCACCAAGGAGTTGCCTTCATCATTAGACGACTGTAAGGGAAATGAAGGCACATCTCTCATGTATTGTTAAAATAAAGGCGAATGTAAGTATCTGCAGTATAAGACTGAGGTGCTTTTAGTACAGTTCCTTGCCAGAAGCAAAGGGACAAGAAGCTGGGCTGGTAAATGAAAGCCCAAGAGGATGGCAAACAGAACATGCTTATTTGGGCTTCTGATTATTCTTAGAAGGATTTCGTGACTGATATAAAAATGGTGTTTACTTTTTTCTAAAGGAACCACTATAAATCCGTTAAATCTCCAGAACATTCTTGGAGCTACCACTTGGAAATCGTGGTCAATGAGAGGACCGTTCCCCTTCTGGTGAAAGGCTGCAAAGCTTGCACAGGCAGATGACACATCAGGTGGAATCCTTTAGTCTAACATCTGTTAGGGGGTGAAGTTGTGCTTCACCCCCATCTCCAAATAGCTCAATCACAGGGGTACCATGTTAGAGGGGGTCTAGTTGGAAGTATGTGTCCAAAAGCCAAGGCATGCAGCAGATGGGCCATAGAGCTTCCTGCAATGACTTGGGAGGGCCACTTGTGTAGACCTGTGTCTTGCAGTGGACCCATCAACCCCATGATGGACCTATCATGCCTCAGTCCTCCACCAAGATGCTGAGAGTGGTATACACCCAATGCCTATTCCAAATCCTACCAACATTTGGAATCAATAACGCTGTGGCCAAGTTTAAAATCCCAAAACGTTGTCCAGTTTGTTCACTTTCATAGGGTAGGCCTTGCTCCAATAGGAGGGATCTCTATAAGTGAGCCCACAATGACAGCCCTGTGTCACCATCGGTTGGAGAAAAGCCTTTTTTTTTTTTAGTTGGGGGAGTGAATGAGCAATAGCAAATACTAGGCTTTGAGATGGAATTCCATGGGAATATCAACTAGGTGACAAGCAATGTTTCTACAGCAGGGTGACAGTGAATTTTTACATATACAGCTGTGTTTTATTATCCTCTGTAAACATAGAAGCACGGGGAAGTTTTAAAAATTCCTACATATTTTTCCATTCCTAATGTTTGTTACTATTTTGGTTCTTAATACAAATTACACACACATTTTTTGTCTAGCATTCCCCACGTCCCGCACACACACCAAAAGCCTGCTGCAGCAACGATCAGAATGTCCTCTACGAAACATACAATTGTTCTGCAAGAGTAGACATTAAGTAGGCCTTTAATGTGGAACTGTTCAGGGTTCTTTCTTTTCCAATATGTCAATTATATCCTGCTTGATCTAAGCATCTGTTGCAGCAGGCAAATCTCTATATTTGTGCTGGTTCCCAGTTTTCTATCAGGCTCATTCACTGCATTGTAGAAGTATCTAGGCTTAAGAAAAGAATGTTATATTCAGTGGTGTGTAGGTGTGGGATTCCTGTCTTTAATTCCACTTCCATCTGATTTGTGAAAAACTGAAGCTGTAGAAAGGCTAAGAAACTTTAGGGTGGAGTTGAAATGAGGATTCAACTCCAGGAGGGAGGGAGAGAATTGTCTGAAACTGTGGAGGAGCAGTAGTGTCTGAAGGTGCACTGGAAGAAATTTAGGATTTATTTACAAAAACATTGTAATTTAATTGGATGTTAAGAAGGATGCCAGATCATAAACAATTGAGCACCACTAAATTAGACGTAATCTGGATGATAAATGAGATTGAGGAAAATATAAATTTTTTGGAGAATTATTAGACTAAATTAAATGAATGAGACTTAAGAATGTAAACAAGTTGATAAATTGCTGGAAAAAGTTTTACAATGATGCAAGTGGGAGCGGGGGACGTGAGGGAGTCCAAAGAAGCTCTGAAAATATGTTATGACACATGTCTTATTGTTTATTATTTTTGCACTTTTGTATTCAAAAAATCTCAATAAATATTAAAAAAAAAAAAATGAAGGTGCACTCTCCAAGGCGGCTTTGTACAACCAAGTGGGGAAATTAATTTCTAACTAATTTCTCCAGCCGCTGCAGAGAATCCAGCTGTAGCAGTGTTTGGATGAAGACCAATCCTGGAACTATCACTTAGCTTCCCTGCTGTGCAGTAAAAGTTGAATTGAGCAATCCTTGTCACTTGCCTTGGCTGCTGGAAGGAGAGGATATGTTGCAAAAGTGAAGAATGGGCAGGGAGATCTGATGCTCCAGCAGCACTCAGTGTTGTACAGTATTCTTTCAGTTTATTTTCTTTGAATGGTATGCACGTGGAAGCCACAAATGCAATGTTGTCCCTTAAAACTGTTTAATACTTCTCTAGTACTAGAGACAACTTTCTGGCAAAGTAGTTCCCCCACAAACCATCAAAGGAGTTTGTTTCATAGAATCATAGAGTTGGAAGGGGTCCTGATGATCATCTAGTCCAGCCCTCTGCAAGTTTAATATCACCACTGCTTGTATCTTATATGCTACTATTCATAAAAAAAATTTCAGAGCCATTTACAACAGTCTGTGCAGATGAAGCATTTGAGCAGTGGTGAGTCATTTCTGAAATGCCCCATCTCCCACCCAGAATGGATGTTCATTCTTTGTGCATCTTCAGCAGTTGTTGCCCGTAACTTCCGGCATGGTGCAAAAACTTATGACAGCCATCACAACTCTCTCACCAGGCCCTAGCCTCAATGCAAGCAGAATGAATTGTGTCCCCTCATAACCATATAGTCACGTGGATGGCACGCAAAGAAGTATGGCAATATAGACAGTTAATGCATGGCTAAACCTAGATCTGAATGAGATTGGTGCAGCCTCTTGCAGTCCCTGGCCTGCTGTCACCTTCTTTCAACCAGTCACAGGAGACAGCTCTGTTCCAGAGTGGGATTTTGTTAAAAATATTTTGGGTTTCTTCACATTTTTAGTTTAATTTTAAATTCAAAGTTTATTTAAATTGCAGTCATTTACTGTTAAAATGCACACTTCATGACATTTGTTTATTTAAATAATTCTTTTGTGTACTTATTTAAAAGGAAGACTAAAAATGCCCCTTTTTTAAGTGTCCTTTTGAGTTTGTGTCTCCTCCACCTTGCAAAATTCAAGCATACCGCAAAAAAGCATCTCCAATACTTCCCCTTCTATGTGCATAAATGAACAGCATCTTGCCTGCTCCCTCCTTTTAATGAAGTGTCAGTATGACTGTGTGAAGCTATTGTAAAAATAAGTTAAAGCCTAAGGGGAAGATCTGCAGGGCTGTGTACCGTTGGGAGATTGGGAGTCTGTACAGGAGAAGATTAATGGAGCCAGAGGCATAACTGTTATGTACTGAAGTTCTCACCCTGGGCCAGCAGGGGGATACTGTCAATAGTTATGCAAATGAAGGATCGAAAGTGACGTTCAGTGATTGAATAGTTTGTATGTAAATGAAGGATCGAAAGTGATGTTCAGTGATTGGATAGTTTTAGAAAATGGCAACAGTTACATTGTTCTGGAGCTCTATATAAGCAGGCTGACTGAGCTCCTCAGTCAGTTCTGTTCCAGCTTACAAATAAAGAGCTGCTTTGGAAGAATCGCTGTGTCGTCTGATATGTTCGCCCACAACTTAACAATAACTTTGGTTAGAGAAAGGAAGGGTGATAATTGTTAAATGATCTTCCTTAAGCTTGCTGACCAGTGACATCTAGTTGTTTCTGTGAGTGAAAAGAAACAATGAAAAAATGCAGACTAATGGGGGGAGCTGAGTTTTGTGCTAATGGTATTTTGTTGGGTTGACTGTTTCAAGGGCTGTCTGGTCCAAGTTTAGTTTGGAAATAAAGAACCATAAGAAGGAAGAGCATGGGGCCTTGAAGTTGCCCATCAACAACGAACACCATCAACAACATGATTTAATTTAATCAAACAAACACATAGTTTAAAAGTAAGATGTTAACACTAAAAGTAACAGGCAAATACCTCTAAGCAATTATCAAGCCCAACGGAGCATTTAAAATTATAATACAGCCACAATAAAAGAGCATAACAGGTTTCAGGTCCAATTAAAATCATTACAAAAAAAGCTACAGTAAACAAAGGTTTTCAAGGCCTGAAGTGATAGGAGCTTGTCTAATAATGCTTGGAGCATTAAAAAAAGTGTCAGATTACTACAAGTGAAAATCTCGGTCAGAAATTAAAAACTATCTAGTAGTAGGAAGGTCTACTGAGTTTTCAGTGGCTAAACTTAATATCATTTTTTAATACAGTACACGTAAATGTCTGCTGATTTTGTTTTCTTGGTGCTAATATGCTGAGAGACAGCTTTTAGAGTCCCTGGATTTCAAACAGAAAGCATAAGCCTTTGAATGGAATTCTAAGATATGGGACAGCAACAGAACTTGTACCTGTGGTTCTGGAGAAAGTGAGGATGTTCCAGATTTTCTTTTAAATGCTATTTACAACTTGGCCAATGAAGCTGTACTGGCATTGGTTCTTATTAGACCACCGTTTTGGAATTCTGCGCAAAGGTTTGTTTTCTGTTAAAAGGTGACAGTGAGAGGGTTGAAAAGGTGCTGTGCTTACCCCAGAAGGGGGCAGCAAAGTAGCAGCATCTACTGCAATTCACTACTGAAATACAAGAGCTGAGATTAGAAACTGCAAATAACAATCTTCTTGCCTTCACATAGCAATGTTTTTATTTAAAAAAAAACCTGGAATGCTGAACTAAAAGGAGAATGGACAATGTGGACAACTTTTTAAAAAAATTCTTGAAACCACCATTGCTGCATTTTCACTAGCACTGATTCTTGCAGTCCTCCTTTCTTATCAAGCTTTAAATTTCATACTATTAACTCACAGTAATTTATCAACGTACCCAGTTCTGCTAATAAAATAACTAGTTCTTTAAACCCTCAGATTTAGCAGGTATTCTGCTTACTGCTTACTGTAGTTTTAAAACATGTAATACAAAATTGGTAAGAATAAACCTTTGTGCATTCCGTAAAGATGCCCTTAGGTGTTGAGATCGGCCCTTTTGGTAGTTCCACCATTATCTTCAGAAGTTTGGGGGGGTCCAGGAAAGGGCATTATCTGGGCTTTGGTGTAACCTACTTGATTACTTCATTATTTCTAGATAACTGAGGGTGAGTATCTCTAAAAATGGGAATCATTGTTGGTTGTGATAAATGGGTATATATAGGATGCAGCTGAATGGGTGTAAGGAGCTCCAGATGACTAAGTTTCAGTTTGGGGTTTGTTGACTTTTGAAAGCAGATTGCTGGTATGGAGGGTAGTTTTGCCATAAAACAAGCTGCTAGTAGCTATCCTGTTAAAAAGAATCCACTCTGAATTAGTGTCATAATGTTTCACACATAGCCATAGGCTCTGTTTGAAATGAAGGCTGCTGTAAGGAGTCTGTCTGCATAAGGCTGAGAGGCTGACTGTTCCTCAATGGGAGCTAATGATTAGGATATCTTTCCTTAAAGATAAACCTACTTGTATGGTGGGGTCTGAATTTTGTGACTAGCAAAAATGAAACAACGTTGTGGTTTTGAATGTTGGATGAGAGGAGAGAGGTTCTAACCCATTGACCCCCCTCCCCCGCATGTCAGTTTTCTGCTTGCTGGATTTAATAATGTGATTCCCCTCCCTGCAAATCAGAACTGACAGTACAGAACAGAGACAGAAGAATAGCTCATCTGATTCCTACCTCATTTTGCTTTATGTGGAGAGTATGTTGCTGACTGGCTAGGAGGAGGAAGGTGTGTTCTCTGGGGGAGAGATGCGGTTATTGCACCTACTTTACAAGTATGCTTTCTTCCACTATGTTGGGTTTCTATTTTTGTAATTAATATTACAAAGTATCTCTCCTCGAAAGAAAAAAGGTAAACGTAAAGGACCCATGCGAACGACTCTGGGGTTGTGGCGCTCATCTTGCTTTACTGGCCAAGGGAGCTGATGTTTGTCTGCAGACAGTTTCTCCAGGTCATGTGGCCAGCATGACTAAGCTCCTTCTGGTGAAACTAGAGCAGCACACAGAAACGCCGTTTACCTTCCTGCTGGAGTGGTTCCTGTTTATCTACTTGCACTTTTTTTGGCGTGCTTTCAAACTGCTAGATTGGCAGGAGCTGGGACCGAGGAATGGGAGCTCACTCCGTCGTGGGGATTTTAACCGCGACCTTCCGATTGGCAAGCCCCTAGGTTCAGTGGTGTAACACAGTGCTAAATGCTGTAGTACTTCACTGCTTGAGATGAGAAGGATATAGTACACCAATGGAGGAAGAAGCAAAGGGAGGACTAAGAGGCCACTTGTTATTACTTGGTAGGTGGAAGTGTTGTAATCTGAGCTCTCCCAATTTTTCCCTGTTAACTTCAGAGTGCTCCAAAAGTATGATATAACGGTGAAGAAGTACAACTGGCATAAGAGACTCTGTTGTGGTTTCAGTTCTAATGGAAGAAACAGTTGCTTGAAAATAGAAATAGGAACAGAAACCAGTGTGTTGTTCTAACTCAATTACCGAGCTTGACGTAAACTACAACAATGATTTAACCAAAGAAACCATCATCCTGCCAGCTGACTGTCCACTCAGCACTATGCTGTAAGCTATGGGAACAACCAGATGAATGGCTTCTCCCCCCCCCCCAAAAAAAAAAAAAAAAAAATCAGCTGCAGATGGCAGGATAAACTTTTTTTCTGACTTCATGCATACACACGATTTTGTAGCAAGACAGCCCCAGTCCAGCCTGTAGTGAAAATTACACCATTTGAAGTTTGCAATTGTTGGCATCCATCTGTTTCAGCGGGCAGTGGAAGAGTGTGCCTTCAGGGCTGAAGTCAAACCATTGGAATTACATTACTGCTACAGGACAGACATGTTTTGTGGAAACTTGGGCCGATGAAGGCATCTGATTGTGCTGCTTCAGTCTCTGTTGATTTGTTGCCACAGGGGCTTGTAATTGTGGAGGTATAGTTTGTTGAGGTTTCTGGTTATTTGAACCCCTAGGTACCAGAATTTGGTGTGGCAGAGTTTTACCTTTGTGATGTTGGTGAATTCCTTTTGGGTATGCAGGGTGTGTGGGGGTTGAAGCACATAACCTCAGATTTTGCAAAGTTTACTTGTAGGCCCAACATCATTGCGAATGTGTTGAGTTCTTTGGTTAGGGTGGTTGCTGTGTTTATACCAGTGTAAAGTTGCGTGAGGATTTAAGTATGCAGTTGAGATATCTCTTTTGAATGTTAAAAGATGTTTGTAATACATTTTGAGTTCTGTACTGGCAGGTGTCCAGAAGCAACACCTTTATTGGGATTTCTGCATTTTTAAAGGTTCGACATGCACTTTCTATACAATGGGGAGCAACAAAACAACACAACTACATAAAAAGCAAACAGTGAAAGATGCTGCCTTCCTTGTTACCACTATAAATACAGGATGGCTTCAAGTGACAGCAGGAACCAAATACCAGCCAGGAGCTGGATTTACTTCCCAGTGTCTTTGAAAGGCTAGATCCTTCCTTCCTTCCTTCCTTCCTTCCTTCCTTCCTTCCTTCCTTCCTTCCTTCCTTTCATTACTTACTGCTTTAAATTTTTAAGGGAAAAAAATCTCAAACTGGTTTACTGCATATTAAAGCATCAAATAAAACATTACTGAAGAAAGTCAAATATAAAGAAGATTGTTGTTGTTTAGTCTTGTCCGACTCTTCGTGACCACATAGACCAGAGCATGCCAGGCACTCCTGTCTTCCACTGCCTCCCGCAGTTTGGTCAAACTCAAGTTGGTAGCTTCAAGAACACTGTCCAACCATCTTGTCCTCTGCCATCCCCTTCTCCTTGTGCCCTCAATCTTTCCCAACATCAGGGTCTTTCCCAGGGAGTCATCTCTTCACATGAGGTGGCCAAAGGTGGAGCCTCAGCTTCAGGATCTGTCCTTCCAGTGAGCACTCAGGGCTGACTTCCTTCAGAATGGATAGGGTTGATCTTCTTGCAGTCCATGGGACTCTCAAGAGTCTCCTCCAGCACCATAATTCAAAAGCATAGTTTTCTAAAAGAAGATAGCTTCTGCAAATGAGGACCTACATAATTTCCAAGGTTGGAATAGCAGGAAATCCTAGGTGTTGGTTGCAACTAATTTATCATTGAGAGTGCACATATAAGTGTGACTTGGAATACTCTTGAGGGATATTTTATCAGCGATGTTGATTGATGTTTAATGGGCCAATGAACATTTCAACACAAGTGTAGATAATAAGCGGGGCATACAAAGTACATACTGTGCAAAACCCTGATGGCTTCCAAACACAACACAATCATGCATCTATATTGTAAGAGGGTATAATGCACAAAATATTCATCTTTTGGCATCTCCTGGATTTACTGCTGAAGCTGGCACCTAAATAAGGATCAGCTGCCAGGTGGAGGAGCACAGAATGTTCAGGGAGGACAAGTCAAGTTTTTACTTGTTTTGAAACATCCAAACAATATTGAAAAGTCCATGGAAACGTGATTAAAATAACTCTTTGCACTAGAAAACAGGAAACCTTTGGTCTAAATATTACTTTAAAATATTGGAACGGGGAGCAGGGGGAGAGAGTTATAGAAATATGTGATTCACATATTATACTTTTGTAAATTTGATGTAGTTTTCTAAAATGACCAGTTTTACATGGAAATGTCTCCTCTTCTGTGGTTTTATAATAAGATTTGGCCATGACCCCTGGCATCCCTACTTGGATAAAACAAACAATATTCATGTATGTTCCTTCAACATGATCCTTAAGGAAATGAGCTTTTAAAAACCAGATAAGCGCTGACAATATTTTGGAACGGTACATCCAGGAGCTTTTCCTTTATAAATATGACAGGTTCAAATGACTTTGGGGGGCGGGGGACAGAGTGAGCTAAATGGAATGTCTTTGTGCCTGTTAATGTTCAACATGATCGAATGTGACCTTTCAGGTTACACAGAACTCTTCAGCAGAAGTTACCTGTTAAATTCAAAATTCCATAAAACTGCCTCACTGTTTCAGACCAGAGGTCAACTTATTTAATACTTGGGTTTTAGCAACAGCTAAACAAAATCTCTGGGAAACTAAAAGAAGGACATAATATCAATAGCCTTTCCCTATTCTTTGTCCCCAACATTTGGTAATCAGAGGTATAGTGTCTCTGAGCTTAAGGTTCCATTTTGAGCTATTATAATTGATAGTTGCGGGACGCGGGTGGCGCTGTGGGTAAAACCTCAGCACCTAGGACTTGCTGATCGTATGGTCGGCGGTTCGAATCCCCGCGGTGGGGTGCGCTCCCGTCGTTCGGTCCCAGCGCCTGCCAACCTAGCAGTTTGAAAGCACCCCCGGGTGCAAGTAGATAAATAGGGACCGCTTACCAGCGGGAAGGTAAACGGCGTTCCGTGTGCTGCGCTGGCTTGCCAGATGTAGCTTGTCACGCTGGCCATGTGACCTGGAAGTGTCTGCGGACAGCGCTGGCTCCCGGCCTATAGAGTGAGATGAGCGCACAACCCTAGAGTCTGTCAAGACTGGCCCGTACAGGCAGGGGTACCTTTACCTTTACCTTAATTGATAGTTGGGTCTATCATTCATTTCAATTGCCTAATTATTTCTGAAAGCCACCTCATCTAGTAAGAACCATTACATTGTTCAATTATTGTCTTAAGCATGAACTTCCTAGGTGACCAAACTGCTATTAGTTCAGTCTGAGCCCCATTCATGCAATAATGGGGAGACTGTGGCCAACATAAGGTGACTGCTTATAAGGGTCATTGAGATAATTAGGGTTTTGCATCCATTGTTAATAATTTTTCAACTACCTAAAAGGACAGTTCTGATATAGCACGATTGTTCTGAATATAGCAGTTTTACCAAAGTTGCTTCTAATTTCTAGTTAGAGATGTTCCTAAAGTGTTCACTTGAATTATTTTTAAAGGATTTCATAAAGTTTTTCCAATGTGACTGACTATTGCATTTTATCTGTTACATTGTTGCCTGTTTGCACAGCTTTAAGCTCCTCTTGGGACCTCTTCAATCTGCTTTGGCTTCACTTTCCTGAATGATTTTGCGTCTGCTGTTGTTCGTCTTAATTGTAAAAACTGCATTTATTCCTACGCTCTATTTCCTGTGCTTTGAGCAGTTATTAATCTATATTAATGAGTCATGTTCTATTATCTGTTAATTTCTTTGAAGTTTTGGTAAGGAACTTTATGAAAAAACTGAAGTACAAGTACATTAAGTCTACAGAATCATCCCTACTAATATGTTGATACCCTCAAAGAATTTTAAAGGAAGAAAAAGCCACAATATCTCTTTGTGGAAGCCATCCTGATTCTATGTGAGCAAGGTGGTTTGTTCAATATGCTTAATAATTCAAGCAAAAATGATGTTTACCACTTTACCTGGTGCAGACATTAGACTGCTAATTTCCTGGGCGTCCTGTCTGTCCGTCCATCCGCCCCCGCCCCCACTCTAGAGCCTTTCTGTTATTTTATTTTTTTAAATTGCTTCCTCCAAATGTTCCTCCAGTTTGTAAAGCAGCTGGTTTTAGAAATATGGTGAATAATTTTAACTGTAGAGTTGTTGGTTTTTGAGCTCATGCTATTTGGCATGTGTGACTTGTTTGCAAGTACTATAGTTCCCTATATTGATAGGCACATGTTGAATGTAAATCTGAAGGTTTTGTTTGATACTCCCATATAATAATTGAATAGCATTTCTGAACATTATTTTGGCATGCAAAAAGTACAACTCTCTGTAACTGCCTCATGCAGCAATAGATTGTAACATGATTTGTATTTTTAACATTAACACGCACACCCTGCAACTTCAAAAGAAGTAAGTGACTTGAATAATCTGCTTTGTATAATAACTGTTCATTCATCTACCCTTCGCATGGTACCTACAGCCTACTTAACTAAGGTCATAATTATTCATAACTGCTTACCTTCGGTAAAAGCTTGCGGCAACCCCCCATTCCTATCTGACTAAAAGCCTTTAGCATTTCTTCCCAATGTGGTGTTATCTAGATTGGTTCAGTACCACTAAAGCTGCTACTCTTATGATTCAGTTTGACATTAGCCAATTCTTCAGGTATGAAGAGAACACACCAAAAAGGGGAGCCTTATCATAGTATGAATGATTTATATTCTATTGGCTGGGAAAGGGAGAATGCCAAAAATGTGTTTGGAAGAAGAATGGCTTAGCTTAGACTGGTGGCAGCGTAGAGAATGTAATTTATTTATGGCACCACTTTGAAACTGGCCTATGTGGGAAGTGGCTGGATTTATCTTGTATAATCATTTGTGCCTGTTGATATGGAACAACCATTGTTTCTAGGAAGGCGGGATCAACATCTCTTTCCAAATGACACCAAATACTGGAGCCAAAATGTGGAAATTGGTATTATTGGTATCAATGGCATGAGATAGAAGTGTGTCTTATTATTAATTTCTTGGACCAGGCATATTATTTTGCTATCACATAGCTATAAAATTATTCTGTAACGCAGTGATGGATAAGATAGAGTATTTAAAACCACTATGGGAATCACATTTGAACTGTAATATTGAGCCAACTAAATGGCATAAACTTTGGGAGAAATGGCCATTTAAGCCTGTATCAACAAGATAAAAGAAAATACAGTGGTACCTCGGGTTAAGTACTTAATTCGTTCTGGAGGTCTGTTCTTAACCTGAAACTGTTCTTAACCTGAAGCACCACTTTAGCTAATGGGGCCTCCTGCTGCCGCTATGCCGCCGGAGCACGATTTCTGTTCTTATCCTGAAGCAAAGTTCTTAACCTGAAGCACTATTTCTGGGTTAGCAGAGTCTGTAACCTGAAGCGTATGTAACCTGAAGCGTATGTAACCCGAGGTACCACTGTATTAAGATACTGCATTGGTGGCATCTTTCACCTCTCAGAGGCTACAAAATAAACCATCAATCCAACCCATTATATTGGAGGAGTCTTAGTAGCACATGTAGTGGAGCTGTGAGAATGTTCAAGGTTTTTGGAGTTTAGTAATAGATAAAGGTATTCATTTTACAGTTCAAATGTAAATCCCTTTTTAATGATGGCAAATTTTAGCTCAAAATTGGAAGGTAGCTGCTGATTTGACCCTTGAGGAATGATAAAATAAGATCTAGAACACTGCACTCATGGAAAAACTATCCAAGCAACTTAAGGCTCTAAAATAAAATACACCAAACAAAGACTATTTTGAGGAAACATGGTATATTTTTATTCAGCATATCAGAAACAACAGGATGAGGACACCGCCTTCAGCACTTGGCAATTTCTGGCATAATCTGTGGAAACAATTAACATGATATTATATAATACCTACAGTTGATCTTAATATATACACATGATTTGTGAAATAACTTACCTCTGTGTGAATGATATACACACATTGAATGAATGGTAAGGGAGCAAGAATAGGGGTTCCTTTGAGTTAGTTTATCTGTGTTTACTGTTCAAAATGCATAAATAAAGACTACATAAAAAGAGAACTGGAACAGCAAGAATCAATTAACCCTTCTTTAAGATAATTGAAGTAAATATTTAAATGCAGAAGTACAAAGTGCAGAATGGGCATGAATCTTTAGCAAGATACCATCTAACTTGATCAGTGTGAACTTAAAAGGATTTTGCTTTCAAAAAGGTGTATAAGTGGTGTCTTAATTCAAGAAGATTAAGTAGGATATATCCCAGCTCCTCTGCTGTACTTGGCTGGTGCCAATCCCTACAACTTTACTTGAATTACATTTTCTGATCATTCTTTCATATTGGATAACTCTGGGGAGACTTAAAATTCAACAGATGACAGGTTACTACTTTTTGATCTCAATCTGACTATATTCAGTCACTGGTGTATATTGGAATAAAGTGCACTGATCTTCCAGAAAACAGTGGCATGTGATGAGTGTTGAAAGTCCACTACAGTTTTGCCCCCCCCAAAAACCCTATTCAAACAATAAGCGACCATAGCACTATAAACATCTCATTAGGAAGGGCCCTTGGTAGAGTCTGAGAGGTTCTGACTTCTGAGAGGTAACAGTTACTGGTATTCTTCATGCTGCTTTACCATCTAAAAGGAGGTAGTCAGGAACAACAGCAGTCTTTGTTTCTGGGTAGACCTTGCTGTCAGCCTGCTATGTCAGTCCAAAAGTGTTTTGTGTGTATTGCTCTTGCTACCTTGTGAGGGACAAAGCCTGTGCCACTTAAGAATCTAGTTCAAAGGCTGGAAGGATTTATGTATACATTCTATCTACTAGTCTTTGTCTCATGGCTACTTCATTTGCTAATTTTTGCACTCAGGACAATTTAGGAAGACACATCCACAATTTTGGGGGTTTGCTGTAAAGATACATGCAAATAGTGGACCAATGTGAACTGATATTTCCAGGATTGACTGACACTTGAATTTGTGGAGATGATAATAGTGAATGCAACAGCTATGCTGCTTCATAAATGAGTGGCACAATCAACTTTTCATCTGTCGTATCTTTAACTTTAAACTTTTCTCCCTGGGGTCAGTGCTGAATTCAGGTAAGATCAGGAATTTCTGAAGTAAGGTGTTCCTTCAGAGTTTTTAATGGCTCTGTTCTGTGACCATATTTGTGGTAGTCCAGATATCCTCTGCTTTGGACAAAGGAACCTGTAACCACAGAAGGCAGGCCTCGCTTTCATGGCTGCTGCAGCCCTAGAGTGTAAACAAAGATGGGTTCTTCTATACTTAAGGAAATCTTCCAACAGCTTGCAGGAAGTTACAGGGTTTAGGAGTGTTTACACAGTTTCATTAAATAAAAATAAAAGTATATTTGTCTTCCTTGGAATGTGTTAGAGAGAGCGGTTTCTTAGTAGTTAAGAAAAGCAAGATCAGAGCCCATCTGATACAAAGAAAATTTGCCACTTGTAAATTAGCTATAAAGGTGTAAGCTTGATCGTTATGGTAGCTGTCTGGGCATTCCTTTGTTAGAGAAAGTGCTTGTTATTGTTATAACCTGCCCTGGGATTTTATGGTGAAGGTGGGGTATGAAATCTTACAAATACATTGGAGAACTAATAGCTCTCCTGTTCAAAATGCTCAAGTCAGCACTTTGAAGATGACAAACCTTCCTCCTACCCCAGCTAGGAGGAGCGCAATTATATGAAGTGGGGTGTGGGGGGGGTGTGTGGAGTGGGTATGAGGGCAAAAAAAGGAGTTTTGGAAACAGAGAAATGGCCAAGAGTTAGCTGGAGGCTGGCAGCATCTTGGGTGTTGAGTGTCTCTTTGGTGTGTAGGAGTGCACATGTTGCTTGCTGGCTTCCACTTACGCTCTTTTTGTCAACAAAAGAAGTATTTTAAAAATGTCCTAAGTCTTGAGTGCCACCTTCAAAGGAAGCCAACCTAAGCAGTGCTGCCCCAGAAACTTCTTGCCATCAGCAGTGGTGTGTGTGTGTATGTGTGTGTCTATGTGCCTAATCATGTTTTCTAAGCATCTGTTTTTAATGCAACAGTTTTCTGCTTCTTTCTACTACAGCAGCTGCTACTAAGGCTTAGAAACATAGAA
Organism: Podarcis cretensis; assembly: GCF_951804945.1. Classification (NCBI taxonomy): domain Eukaryota; kingdom Metazoa; phylum Chordata; class Lepidosauria; order Squamata; family Lacertidae; genus Podarcis; species Podarcis cretensis. The sequence goes on along the minus strand of NC_137171.1, from coordinate 48,796,070 downwards.
TTGTAGAGTTGGAAGGGACCACAAGGATCATCTAGTAGTTCAACCCCCCGCAATGCCACCCCAACCTTGAAATTAAGAGTGTTATGCTCTGCCAACTGAGCTATCACACAATTGTCGCTTCTCCATTTCTATACTAAAGTCACAAATAAAGTTCACTGCTTCAGGAGTAGGAAACTCTTATGTGGTATGTGAAACATGCTTTAAAAGACATGGGAAATGTAAATAACACATCCGGTCAAGTTTGTGCTGCTTTAAAAACTAAGAGGAAAGCAAATGCTTAAATCAACAGAACACGTTAGCATTTATATGTTTACAGAAAGTCTTCAAGTAAATCAGTTGTTGAAATAGCTTTCTAAATCTGAGAACTCATTTGTTGTGCATCCAATTGTCACTTTCTAATAAAATGCTATCAGTTTTTGCATTTTTTTAGCAAATAGGTTTCTTTTAAAAAGTTATGAAGATATTTCACATAGCTGTGATTGTTAAAGTAATTCACTTTTGCTCTCTTCCTGATGTTAGCCAGACAACCCAAGGGAAGCTGTGTCCTCTTTCACAATCTTAGATACTGCCTTAAAATATTTTTATGGCAAAGCAGTAAGAATGCTTTGTACCTCCATAGTAATCATCACCCCATTCAAAAATAACTGTGGGAAAGTTATACAAATTACATAAACACTTTTGATAGATCTCTATTGTTGAGAACTTGAGCCAAGATGGATTATCATAACTTACTGTAAGTGGCCACTCAGAACAGGGGAAGAGTTTAGTTCTTATGAGCTTTAATGGTGGCAAGGTTCTCTGAGATAGTGACTAGGTGTGCTTTTTGCTTAGTTTGTCAGCCCTAAAGACCAAAAAATGGTTACTATACCAATTTTGTATAATCAGGAAAGTGCGTGTTTCATAGTGTGTTTTTTCTATAAGATTACAAATGAGTCTGTCTCTTGAATCATATGTTTATTTAAGAAATAAATGCAATTATATCAATCTATATCCACTATCTTCAAGTAAGGCACAGATTAGTTTGTTTACTGTGAATTCTGAAATTCAACGGGCTCTGGCACAGCAAAGGTGCTGACTGTATTTCAACAGGGTGTTATCCTGAGAGTGCCATCAGGCTTGAGGCATAAACCTGAAATCTGACTGGAACCTATTGGACTGGAGCTACTACTAATGGATTATCCAGGCAATTGTTTCAAAGAATGGCCCTACCACATGTTAGACTTGGGAGGAAAGTTATGCATAGTTTGATTCAGAGGTGTAGCTAGGAAGGGGTGGGGCGCACTGGGAGCCACACCACGGGGGCAGCACTTACCACAGGGCCTGCAGCATGCCTGAGCCACGCAGCTCTCCTGGGAGTGACGTAGTGGCTCAGACTGCCTGTAGGCCCCATGTTGCTCGAAAAAGCAGTTTGGGCACTGGGATTCCATGGGCACATTGCCCCATACCCTATGTGTGGCACATGTTCACAGAGCACGCATACCACCCTGGGCACCCAAGCAGCTAGCTACGCCACTGGTCTGATTAAGATACAATAGTGTGAGCTTCTGTAGTTCACATGCAATGAATGGAGGGGATAATTTTCATGCAGGTAGTGAATGGAAAAGGTAGTTTTTCTGTAGAAGAGGAAATGTGTTGCAGCTGTTTGCTCCCCTTCCTTTAAAGTCTGTTTGCGTTCTAGCAAATAAGATGATCATTCTTAGCTGTCCTTAGGGACAGAAAAGGAGGAGCAGAAATTGATGAGAGAATCCCAAGAAAATGGCTCCATGGAGAAAAGTTGTGCTATCTAAAGGAATGTCTTCTCCAACATAAACCTACCTCCCAGGAAATACCTTCTCCAGGTGCTCCAGCCTAGGGGTGTGGTTACTGGATAGGGGCCTTTTCGTTGGTGGTATTCAGATTATGGAACTCTCCTCCTTTACCTGTTTAACTAGTGAGGCACCACAGCAAAGTCTGTAGCATTCTCTCAGGCCTTTAGTAACTGTCCCCTTTTTATGCCTGAGCTGCTATCTTCTTTTTCGTGGAGGTTGTCTGTTAGCTGCTTTTTGTGGTATTTTTTGTTGTGTTATTGTAAGCCTGAGGCTTTTGCAATGAGTGAGCGAGAAATGGGGAAACCGCTTCAGACATCCCCTGGAGCTATTCATTTTCAGTTGTTGTAGATGATGGTCACTGCAATAAGGCACAAATATGGGAGCTTTGCAATTTGACACTGTTTAAAACCATATTAACTATCAGGAGCCTATGTATGCAGAGTGGCATTTCTGATAAAACTCCAATCATAAAAGGTTTTATCTGGTGCTGCACCAGCTGCATTCCATTCTGTCAGTGGGATTTGCTCTTTCTCTCTGTGCACCCAGAATGTGCTCTGGATGGTGCCCCAACACTATTTGCATAAACCCTACCCAAATCTGGAGTGGAGTGGCTAAGATGGTTGGATGGTACCTTGTACACGTCTTTCCGGCAACTCCTGCAGCCGAGCTGGTGCCAAATGCTGGTGTTTTCCATTGGATCACATCAGTGAAGCCAAGAGGGGGGGCGGGTCTTGTCATCTGGGCTACCCAAGATTTCCATATACACCGCCTAGGCTTTAGCCCCAGAAAGGTCACTTTGGTGCTTCTAATGCAGGGGTTTGCCTTCACCCCTGGAGGCACACTCCATTGTCTCTTGAGGTGGACAGATGTCAACCATAATTGCCTGCATAGAAGTTACACTTCTGATGAAAGATGTGTGGTTTCTGTGCAACAACTGAGTAATTTAAAAATGGTATGCATAAAAAAAAAATAGAGTTCCACGTTCTGGAAAAGCCTAATGCCTGTGTAAGGATTGTAAAAATTTATCAACCAAAACATTATGAGGTACGCTAAAGTCCAGCCTCTTTATCTGCATAATCTGTTCAGTGTTGAAGCCATTTTGTTACACCTCCTTCATCAAGATTTTCTGGAGTTGCTGAAAATCATTAAAATACTACAGGCCTCCAATTAAGGCTACCATTAGCCTTTAAATATCTTAGAAATCATCTGTTGCTTTAACAAACATGCTTAGTTTCCTTCCTGCATTGTAACTCTATGACTGAATGAGAAAGCGTATTTCACATTCTTTGTGCAGTGATAAGTACAATCTTCATCATAGCTGTGCTGTGCTGCACCTTCTAGGTGGTGCCAGAACATTTCTGCTGATTTTTCATGGCTATGACACTTGACGAAATGTAGTAGAAAGGATGAGTGGAACTGTAGACTGATAATTAGTGGAATTCCACTGTTTCAAAATTGGTGAATGAATATGGAGACAGGCAAAGTAAGTAGGAAAGCCTTTAATCATCGCATTAATGTGTTGGTGGAAATGCCAAGAAAGTCAGCATTCACACAGAGCACATTCGCTCACACACAGATATGCAAAAAGGAAAGGCTAGATTAAACTAGGCTGGGTGGTTCCTTTTTAGTGTATCAAAAAAGAGGCAAATAGGGAAATTACTTGGACTTTCAAAAAGCTGTTAACAATTTCTGTCATCAAAGACTCCTGAGTAAGCTTAGCAGTCATGGAATAGGAGGAGGGGTGCTCTTGTGGATGAGGAATTGGAAAAGTAGAAGTGGGAGAGAATAGGAATCACTACATAGTTCGCCAAATGAAGGGATGTATTGTTGTTGTTGTTGTTGTTGTTGTTGTTTATTAGACTTCCATACCACCCTTCATTACAAGATCTCAGGTCAGTTCACAGGATACAATACCAAGGGGTGTTGTTTATTATTTTATTCTTCTTTTATATTCTGCCTTACTTCCATCATGGAACTCAAGTCTGTGTGTACATGGGGTTTCCAGGCAGTTACATGACCAGGTCCTGAACAGACTCCTAGAACATGTCTGTAGTTCATAGCTTAGTTGATGTAGGTAGGAGTATTATTGTGAAATGAAGTGGCAAGGGGATCACTAATGAAAGTTAAGTGTGTGTGTGCCAAGGAAACAAAAGTATTACTCAAATACATAACTTGCATGCATATTTTACCAACAGCTCATCACCAGTTGTATTTCATAACACAAGATCAGTTGGCTTTTGCATGTGAGGAGAGGGAAAGATAAGGTGCTTGAAAAATGTGTCTGCAAGCCAGGGCAAATTTGAAAATGCAGGCTTCCTGTAGAACAGCATCCATTGAGGCCTTCTAGCCCCTGGCTGCCCCTTGTCTTTTTTATTTTAAAAAAATATTGAATTTGTTGTCAAATATTTCCCATTTTTGCTACATTTTTATGTGATTTTTCAGCTGGTTCATCATTATTTTCCCCACTGCCCTCTCCCAGCAGCTGTCTGGTCTCACAAGGCTGAAAAGTACGGTAAATCCTTCTCCTCATTGTTTTCTATTTTCAGGACAAGTAGGTGATTTTGCTTCCTAACCCAGAAAAGAAAAGCATTTTTAAAAAATCCATTTAAAACACATTTTTGAACTTTGGTGGACCTCCTGATTCAAAGCTAACACTTCTTTTCTAGCCAACAATATGAGCTCATTCCAGATCTGGAAAAACAAAGAAAAATAAATACAGGGCACTTAGCGTTCTTATGTAACATCCGTGGATTTTTGGCACAGACCGTGTGGAAAGCTGCATGGAACTTATTAATACGGCTTGAAAACTGGGTGGACTTCCTTTTCTGTGTTTAACCTTCCCTAGCAGCAGCAGTGAAAGCTATATAACTAAAACAGTTCAGTGTGGTAATAAGGAGTTATCTTGCCAGAGTATTTCCTCCTCTTGTTTGAGCTCTTCAAAAGAGTTTCCTTTGGCTAGGATTCACTGTTTGCTTGGTGGTACAAAACTGGAGGGAACTTTTGCCACTGTTTAGCTATAATGAGGATCTGTGGTGGCTGATCTAGATATGTATGGGTGCCACATATATCCTCACCCTGCCAAGCTACTCATAAGGACATGAGAACAGTACTGCTGGAACAGACTAAAAGCCTATCAGGTCCAGCATCCTGTTTTCCCACAGTGCTTTGCTTGTTCTCTAATCAGAACACTGGTTATCATGCAGCCTTTTTTGCATAGTTGTCAGGTGAAAAAAGGAACTCTTCCTCCATGCTTAAGCTAATTGTAAATATCAGATACCTGGTCTTTGGTTACTGCCATACTACCAGTGTTTTTCAGGAGTTTCAATCACATACTGGAAATTTCAGTTTGTACAGTTTAAGTGGTTTAAAGTGCCTCTGTCTCTAGCACAACAAATCCACTTTAGAATAATAATAATGAACAAACAGGTGTTTTGTGGTTCAGAAAGCATTGAAGAAATGCATTGAAAAGTGTGGTGTGAACAAATGATTAACAAGACATCTAAACACAGCAGAAGAAATCAAGATGAGAGCTCATTGTCGTATAACAAACAAATCAGAAGAAATTCTCAGTGAAGACCACACATAGTCTAACCCAGGCTACCTCAACCTCAGCCCTCCAGATGTTTTGAGACTACAATTCCCATCATCCCTGACCACTGGTCCTGCTAGCTAGCGATCATGGGAGTTGTAGGCCAAAAACATCTGGAGGGCCAAGGTTGAGGAAGCCTGGTCTAACCTCTGCAAAAGCTTTATGCAAGCAAATGTGGATGAATGCTCCAAAACATTATTTGGAGGAGCCTATCAATTCTCCTCCCTTTCCCCACCATTATAGCAGCTTGAAATCTTTCATTTGTGAATTAACATCAACATGAGCCAGGCACTGCTGGCCATCTTTTGCCAAAGTTTTCCATTACCTTGTGGGAATGCTGCATGGGCAGAGGGACTTGGCATGGCTGAGAGACCTTTGATAGACAGTGCGGCTGGGGTCGCAATCCAGTTTTAGCCTTTCCCTTTGCTCATGGAGCCTTCTCTTCTCTGTTTACAACAGTAAAAAGGTCCGCTGGCAACTGTGTTAATTGCTCACATGGAAAAATAACAGTGTGTATATTTTTAGCTGCATTTTTCTCCTATATTCCAACTGAAAACTAGGAGAAGGGTTGTGGTTGCTCATCTCTTCACAGAAATCAAGTTGTGAACCTCTCTCTCAGATACTGGAGAGCAACTTCAATTGACCCAAGGGTCTTTTCGCAGAAGTCTCTTTTCAGGTCAGAACAGCTTGACCAGCCTATAAGACTGAAAAAGTACAAAACTTTATTTCTTCTGTGAGGTAGCTTACCTCAGTTGTCCTGCAGCTTACAGCTGTGAACCAGATAAAGGTAAGACTACTGATGTTCTCCATTAAAGTTGGTAGGACCATTATTGAGGGGGAAGGGCAGCAACAGTACTAACAAACATTATCTTACAGTTGCGTTCTGTGTGGGTGGCTGTGTGTCAGATACAATATATTAGTAATGTGCTTAAAGTGGTGCCTCGCAAGACAAAATTAATCTGTTCCGTGAGGCTCTTCGTATAGCGGTTTTTTCATCTTGCGAAGCAAGCCCATTGACAGCTTAGCGGATTAGCGCTATTAGCGGTTTAGCGGCTTTTAGCGGATCAGCTGATAAGCGGCTTAGGGCTTAGGAAAAGGGGGGGAAGGGGGAAAAACCCCGCAGGAACTCGCAAGACATTTTCGTCTTGCGAAGCAAGCCCATAGGGAAACTTGTTTTGCGAAGCGCCTCCAAAACGGAAAACCCTTTCGTCTAGCGGGTTTTCCGTCTTGCGAGGCGTTCATCTTGCGGGGCACCACTGTATATCAATTTTGCTGGTTTTGGGGTCTTTCTAATTCAGTGGTACCTCGGGATGCGAACGGGATCCGTTCTGGAGCCCCGTTCGCATCCTGAATGGAACATAAGATGCGTTTTGTCGCTTTTTGCCACTTCCGCGCATGCGCATGATATCACTTTGAGCATCTGCGCATGCGCTCCTCAGCAACCCGGAAGTAATGGAGCGCGTTACTTCCGGGTTGCTGCAGAGTGCAACCCGAAAGCTCTCAACCTGAAGCACATTCAACCCGAGGTATGACTGTAATAGTTTACTTGTGAGACCACAGAGTACATGCAAAGAATACTGCTGGATTATTTTGAAATGCTGCGGTTAGGATTGTCTGACTCTTTGCACAGATGTCTTGTTAGAATGACACTTCTTTTGTGCTTGGATGACTTGGCTACATTCAAAGCTGTTGTCATGTGATAGCAGCCAAAAGCAGCTGTCTTTGTATTGATGGCTGAAACCTTAAAGTGAACTTTCTTTAGAAGTGGGCTGTGATTGTGGTGTTAACTCCTTGTATACTTAGGAGTTGTTATGTGTGTGTGGAGAGGGGGGCAGCTTCAAAAAGCTTCCTGAATTGCAATGATGCTTTTACTATAGTATTCCTTTAAGTGTAGAATATCTTTTATATCCATTACCACCAAGCTGGATTGAGACAGTGAAGTGGGTGGACGGGGGCTTTGCTCCCTGCTGTGGTCCTCACCCCTGCACCTACAATTTTAAGGGGGGCACTCCCAGTATCCTTTACAGCAGACAATCTGCTCTTTATCAGGTAGCTCTGGCACCTGTCACCTAACATAGGAATCAGTTAAATTGAGCTAAGTGGGTCTTCCAGGTCTCATCTTTCACATCTGTCAAGCAAAAGCAACAGGACTAAAACCTCTGTCAGAACTGTTATATATATATATATATATATATATATATATATATATATAAAACATTTTCTGAAAGCTCACATACAAACACAGATGGCGTATCCAAAACAGATGATGAATCACTGTTGCTCATCTTTGCCCCCACCTCCCCAAGGCTTTTTCACCACCCCGTAATTTTAATGTGTGTGCTTATGCTAATATAGCATCCACACCTGTTTGGGGGAACTGTGTGGGAAGCTAAGTTGCTAGATGGGTATTGGTTACTATTTCATTTAGGAATTTGTTACAATCTTACAGCATTTGCCTACACACAACTTAAATTAGCAAGGAGTTAATTACCTGTGATGTGATGGAAACAACTATGAAAACCCTTCTTAAATTAAACTAATTGTAAACAGTTTTTTTTTCTAACTTCTGTGTACTCCCAAGTTTTTATTTCAATTTATTGATCATAAGGCCCCCACCTTTTGCTCTTGTCAAATTCCAGTACGAATAGGCTTAAGGCAGGTGTGGAGAACCTTTGACGCTTCAGATGCTGCTGAACTACAGCTCCCATCAGCTCCAGTAAGCATGGCCAATGGCCAGGGATGATAGGTATTGTAGTTCAGAAACTCCAGGAATGCCAAAGGTTCCCAACACCTGACTTTAGGCTACATTGCTTAGCAGAATTATATATGTGTGCTATGGGCAAAGAAGGAAGCACATTTTGTACTTATCTCACATCTCAAGGTAACATGCAATCAATGTGTGTTCCTCCTCTTGCTGCTGCTTTTACTAACGTAAAACAATCCTGTTCCCCCACCCTTTTCCTTTATTCTTCTTCAATAAGTACATCCTTACATTGTTAGCTATATCACACAGTCCCTGTAGCTGTTACTTGGTTAGACTGGCATGTTTGCACGTATCTGACTCTCGCTTTTGTTTTCTCAGTAGTATTCCTGTTTGCTGGCACATCCTAGCCATTTTATTCTACGGAATGGAGAAGGCACATACAGACATACTTGTGCTTTGTGATATGGCCCCAGGAGCCAGCTTTTGTATTAACTGCTGAAACAAAAGACCGATTCATATGCAGTGTAAAAGCTGTCAAAACCCTTAAGATTTCACAATGTGAAACAGAGGGTTTACTTTGCTCTGCTTAAAGGGGGTATTTCATCCAAAGCAAATACACCTCTTACTTGGGGGTGCAGGGAATAAGGTTAGTCAGTTGCAAAAGAATCTATCAGAAGATCCATCTGACTCTTGTCCTTTAAGCCCTGACTGGAATGTGCTTTATTAAGTTGAGTGCTGCCCAGCCATATTCTTTCCCAAAGTGCAGTCTGTAGTGCTAATAGTGTGGTACTCAAGTCTATGTGTTGCTTTTGGAGGGGGTAGAAAGGATAGCATTGCTGCAGGGGAGCAGCTGTGCTGCTTTTCACTCTGAACAACCCTCTTACTTAATTCTTCTTTAAAAAAAAGAAGGGCTGCCATCAGAACATTGGAGGAAGCTGGAGGAGGTTAAATTCAAAAACCAAAGAAGTCACATGTCAGGTGCTTAGGAGATTTTGCAAGAACATCCCAGAACTGGAGCACTGAGTGCCCCTCAAGCAAGGGGGAGAGCTTAAGAGTTCTTTCTGCACCAGGTAACCCAAAGTGGACCCAGCACAAAACGAGCTTTTTAGTTCTCCATTTTTCTTGAACTGCACAATTTCAACCAGCCTGCCTTCAACTGGGTTTGGTTGAGATTGCACAAGTTAAATGTGCATAAGATGTGATCATACTGCATGTCATCCTGTCCTCACAGTGGCCGAACAGATGCCTGTGGGAAGCTTGGAAGCAGTGCAATAGCTCTCTCCTCGCAACTGCCATTCAGCTGCATACCTCTAACAGTGGATGTAGAATATAGCTGCATAAATGCTTTTGGGGTGCAAATAGGCCTTTATTTTGTCATCTCTACCTAGTACGTTATTTTACTTATCCATGTATCTATTGCAGCTTCTTTCTTTAGTGTAATTTTCAGTTCTGCCCTTGAAACATACTGTCAAGAATAATTTTCTTGTTTGTTCCCTTATGTAGATTAAATGTCCAAAAACTGTTGAAGACTTTTAAAAGGTGTGGTGGACTTGCATAGCTTCTAAGTGTCTCCTACTGTAATGTAATGGAGAAGTTATCACAGCCTAGATCAGGCTCTCCCTAGGTTGGCATGTTCCAGAGGATGCTGAGAATGCCCCTTAGGCACTGATGTGGGTGGGAGAGAGAGACTATATTCTGTTCTTGCATAATTTCTGTTCTGTTAGGATACATAATGAGGCAAAGACCAAAGTGCTTATGAGTCCTATTTTGTTACTGGATTTCTGTAGTTGCTCATCAACACATGCTCCCTACAAGCTTGGCAGGCAAAACAAAAAACAATATGATACAGATGCCTTGTTGAGAGGTGAACAGCGTGAAGTAGATGCATCTAATGCTAAACTGGGAATTACAGTCAAACCTCTTCCTACGTCCGCCTCCGCTCGTGTCCATTTCACCCAATGTCCGCAGCAAACCCGGAAGTAACCTGCGGGTTTGCCACTGTTTGCACATGCGCAGAAGCGGGCAATCGCTGCCTGCGCACAACGGCGCCTCTCCCAGCGACCCATTTCGACTTCTGGACCTCCAGAACAGATTGTGGTCATAAGTAGAGGTTCCACTGTATATATTTACAATGGAGGTCACTGAATAGATAAGAGCCCAGAACATAAAGCTAGATGCACTTTTAAAAATGTTGCTACCCAGACTGTACGCCACCCCCAATCTCTACCAAGCAGTAGCAAGATCCCAGGGGGTCCAGGTGCTCACCCAGATTTGTGTTTCCATTGGGAAATCAGGGCAAAGTGGAGACTAGTGTCTTTAAGAAATATGGTTTATTGTACACATATTTGCACCTGGTCTACTTTGGAGAGAGTTTGGAGCATTGCATAGGGTCTTGTTTTCCACAGCAGTGCAACGTTAGAGTCCAAGGCATCCTGCATACCCTCTCTGTGCATCTGTCCCAGCCTGCGCAAGATGGTTCTGCCCTTCACAGCAGCTTATGGAGTTCTGCCCACTTCCTTTCTTCTTCCTATGTACTCCTGCTCCAAGCAGCAGCTCCCCATCTGTCTGCTTGCCCACCTTATCCAGACCTCTGATTTTAAAAGGACAGTATTTTTCTAATATGACATCACATCCTCCCCATCACCTTGGAAACTTCCTGTCCTCACCAGCAGAGCTTCCTACCTGGTTGATCGTTTCCATCAACCAGGTTATTGTGCTTCTGTCCCAGCTGTCCCAGTTTGGTTAATGACTTGTTTCAAGCAACTTTTTTCATTCTTCAGGACTTCTATCTCAGGTGAGGCCCTGGCCTGGCATCTTCCCTTTAGTACTCCAAATATTATCTAAATTCTATCATTTATTCATTTCTACAATTCGCTAACTCTAGCAGTTATAAACTTTGCTTTGTGTCCACAATTATAGCTCAAGCAGTTCCTTTGAATATTCATGGTAAGGGAGAGCAAGCAGGGTTTCTGGTGGTGGCATGATTACATAGGGAATAGTCTAGTGATATCAGAGTTCAAATATGTAGAGGGTGGGAGGGGGTTGGCTCCAAATGACTCCAGTTGTTGGAACAGTGCCGGTCTTGCATTGCTAGTGTAGTTTTCTGGAATGTGTGTACTCTACAAGTTGCTTTCCTCTGAAGTATAGGATATTAGAGTTCAGGGGCAGTTATCTTTAAAAAAAGAGGGGGGGATTAAAGGAAGAAAATACATGAAAGGAAGAATAATTGATCCCAGGGATATACCTGTGGCATTTTGGAAGAGAAGAGGGACCCAGTTTTCTGAAACATTAGTGATCCAATATTATTTTAAAATGTGTACCCTGACAAACATGGCTCATGGAGTCCATGATGCAACCAATGCACAATTATTACACCCACCCGACTTCTATGAATGTTGAAAAGTTTACAGACTGCAACAGAGTTAGTGTCCTTTTGGAAGGAGGTCACTGGAGGCTTATAGCAATAGGCACTATCTGAGTTGATTTACTAAATATTCAGGTTGGACTACATATGGGGAATCTGTGGCCCTCCAGCCCCCAGCCAGCATGACCAGTGGTCAGGTACAATAGGAGTTGTAGTCCAATAATATATGGAGGGCTACTGGTTCCCCATTGCCAAAGTCTACTGTCCCACATATTATCCCCATAAAGTGATGGGCCCCCAAATGTTTACAGAACACAAAGCTCAGTTCTCCATTTGCAATTTGTCCGCAAGCACATATGCTGCCACTTGAAAAGGAGAAAAAGCAGGTTTTAGTTTCAAGAAGAACCCAGCTGCCTACTCTGAACAATTGTGTCTGAAGTGGCTGGGTAGGGATTTCTAGGGCTTACGCATGTCCATCAGTTAATGGCTGCATCAGTATTGGGATTTTTTACAGTCTGCACCTGCACTGAGAGTGTTTTTAAAGATGTTTTTAATTGCCCTTTTATTGTTTTATTGCTTGTTTGCCGCCTTGGGATCCTTTGGGACAGGCATCTCCAAACCTGACCCTCAAGCTATTTTGGAACTACTATTCCCACCATCCCTTACCACTGGTCTTGTTAGCTAGGGATGGTGGGAGTTGTAGTCCCAAAACATCTGGAGGTGCAAGTTTGGCCCTGCCTGCTTTAGGAGAAAGGTCGGGATAAAAGCATAAAAACATGATAGATAAAAAATAAAATTGCATTTTAATTCTACCTAGCCCTTAGTCTGATCTTCTTTTTAAATTGGACATGAAGCAAGCTAGGCAACCCAGCTTTGTCCCTTGGAGAAGACACAGTAAGCCAAAATCTGGCTTGGGAAAAGGAATGCATATTCTTCTTCAAAAATAGTCTGGAGGTGGAGTCCAGGCTTGATTGTGTCAGCTGTAACATATCTGGCAGTTAGGATTGTCCCCATCTGCCCTACTTAGGACCTAAGAGATTATTTTATAATCTTTAAATAGTTTGGGAATTTTGTTTAAAGTGAGCTGCTTTGAGATGACTTGCAGGATAATTCATAACCAAATAAGGGTATATTTGTCCCCAAGATTGCTTCCATTTCGTAGATACTCCATGTATTGTGGAGATTCCCTAAACTGCATTTTGAGATCCCAGGTGTATATGATTACATCTGTATTACTTCAGTTTAGCAAATAACTAGAATTGGCAGTTTAAAAGCTAAGTTGAAATTAGTCCCACCTTTGTCACTAAACCGTACAGAATCTGAAATACTAAGCAGTTGAGAAAAAGTTTGGGAGACGCCAGTCATTTATACGAAACAATTGTACAAACAAAAAGCTACAATGTTAACATATTTTGTCTTCTGTTTCAAGTCAGCTTAGCAAATATCTGAGAAATGAGCAAACTCATAATTATTAAGTTCTCTTAACTAATAACTATAACCTTTCAGTTTTCCCTGTGTTCCTCTGCCTTTTCTTAGCAAGATCTAGAGGTGTGTTTTAAATTCTACTCTAGGAAATTACAATTTAGCTAATACCTTATCGCTCTCCTTTGCTGTGACTGGCTAATCACTTTGACATAGCTGGTCCTTTTAAAGACTATTCTGTTGTGCATAACTTCAGGTAGCATTGTGCTATATGAATCATGGGGCTTGGAAAGCAAAGCAAGTAAAGGGAAAACTTGAAGCAAGTCTAATCTGGTTGCTGAATGGATCAGATAAATCGGGGCTGAATGGATCAGATAAATCGGGGCTGTTGTTTGTTGAGGCTTTGCCATCTGTGCTGTGAGCAAACACTTGAAAAACTTGCACCTTGTAGCATCTGTGTGGGTAGGTGCATTGCCAGTCCTATTTAGGTAGGTAGGAATCTCTCTACGGGACAGTTTATATACGGGACAAACCCCACTTTACATTAAATATAATCTAAAAGAGAATAAACATTTGGTATAAATATACAGTGTGTGCTTAAATCACACTTGTGCTCTTCCTCAAATCTGAAGGGAGCTAGGCAACATGTTGTTCACCAAGTACTATAGACTACAACTCCCATCAGCCCCAGTCAGCATGAGAAGTGGGCTGGGATGATGGGAACTGTAGTTCACAACCTCTGGAGGGCACCATGTTAGCTACCCGTGGGACAACTACCGTCATTTTAAAATAGACTTAAATGCATAGCATTAAAAATGCTTCATAAAAGCGAGTGACATCCAGCACAACAGTTCTGCACCCCTCAGCCCAATTTTATAGGAATTCCGCTGGTAAGAGATAATCTGAATTAGGGCTGCCATACATCTGGATCTTCCCAGAAATTACTGTGATTTCAAAGGTGGAATTGATTTCCGGGGGGAATTTCCGAAAGGTGATGCTTTGTCCTTGATTTTAGGCAAGTCAAGTCAACAGTTTCAGTGGTTTCTCCCTAAAAAATAACAACAACTCAACGACTTTCAGGATGTCCTGGTTTTTACTTTTTAAAATATGACAACCCTATCTGAATATATGTTTTTGGATTCTAGTTGTGAACATCCCCCACCCACCCACAACTCCTCTTACAGCAATGAATGATAGGAAATCCTTGAAATGCATCCTGACAGTTGAGCAATCCTAAATGCTGAAGTTTGCTACTGATGAAACCACAAACTATTTTTGTCTAGACAAAATCCATATTAAAAAAATAAAAAAAAATATTATTAATCCCAGCTAGCCAGTTAAATTAGGACACCTGATTACAACACAGTGGGAACTTGAATGCTAGTAATCTTTGTGTTTCTTTCCCCACACCTTAACACTGTGTTTAGGCATCTTCCTTTTAAAAGTGAGAGAGCCTTGGACCTGTACAGAGATACCGTATATGCTCTTAAGAGATCACACTCTTTGAACTATTGAGTGCCTGTGAACATTTTGTTGATTTATTTATCCCACAATTTATTTATAAGCTTCCTTTGAAACTAGTGCACTCAAAGCAGATTACAAAGTAAACTAAAATTAAAACAACCTCCACAGTGTGATCTTGCAAATTGCAGTATGATCATACAAATAAAACAAATGGCATAACAGCAGTAATTTAAAATGTAATGATAATAATAATAGCCACTAATTAAGTACATAAGAAGTGTCTTGTTGGATCAGACCAAAGGCCTACCAGGCTCAGCAACCTTTTCTCACAGTAGCCAACCAGATGCCTTTAGGAAACCAATCAGGAAGACCTGAGTGCAATCTTTTCCTGGCAACTGGTATTTGGAGGGGTAGAACATAGCCAAAATGGCTAGTACCCACCCATAGCCTTATTGTCCATGAATTTGTCTAATTCTTTTTATAAAACCACCCAAATTTTGTGTTGTTATTTATTCCTGTAAAGGTAAAGGTAAAGGTACCCCTGCCCGTACGGGCCAGTCTTGACAGACTCTGGGGTTGTGCGCCCATCTCACTTAAGAGGCCAGGGGCCAGCGCTGTCCGGAGACACTTCCGGGTCACGTGGCCAGCGTGACATCGCTGCTCTGGCGAGCCAGAGCCGCACACGGAAACGCCGTTTACCTTCCCGCTGGTAAGCGGTCCCTATTTATCTACTTGCACCCGGAGGTGCTTTCGAACTGCTAGGTTGGCAGGCGCTGGGATCGAGCAGCGGGAGCGCACCCCGCCGCAGGGATTCGAACCGCCGACCTTTCGATCGGCAAGCCCTAGGCGCTGAGGCTTTAACCCACAGCGCCACCTGCGTCCCTTATTTATTCCTGTATATGCCTATGAAAAGGCTGTCATGTTTGAGCATGTTAAGGCAGCACTGGGAAGACACATTACTTCTCATTCCCAGCCATTTTGTAATTGAGAACCAGCAGATTGTCTGATTCTTCCTGTCCCCACCCTTGACCCCAAGGTGTTGCAATCCCTTCCTGAATGTGCAGTCTTGTTTGCAGAGTTTTTTATGTAAATGCATCTAAATGAAGTGCGAATAAGATATGCATATCTATCACACAGGTACAATTGCTTAGGATCTGGCCTTTCTGACTCTTTGAAGTTCACATTCAGTGGCAAATTTGAGATTATTATAGATAATATGTGAAAGCTATGAGGGTTTTACTTGGTGAGCCAGATAAGAAATTCACACATTTCTCTAAAGACATATTTTTAATAGAAAAAGGATGACCTGTATGTAGATTTTTGTGATTAGAGTGAACCATAGGATATTCATAGGAACAGATAATGGTTTTCACACACACACACACACACACACACACACACCCCCTCACACACCCTCAATTTTCCACATGTAGCTCCTGGCAAAACATAGGTGCAAAATAACACACTAACCTTACATAATGTAGAATAAGATACTTGATCATATCCCAGAATTGTGTCTGTATTTTTGTAAGTCAGCTCAGCGATACAGGAAGTTTAAGTTTTTCAAAGACAGCTGAGATCATATGGAAGCTAATTGCATTATGCAAAACAGCCTTTGACAATTAATTTTCAGTGGGTGTAAATAGAATCATTTGGAGAACTGCCAAACAGCTAGTGCATGCAAGCCCTTAACGGCAGGCTGAAATAAGTGAAATTTAATTTGTAAGTAAATTCCATTACGCTTAAGTGGCTAAACAACTGTCTAAAAAGCTATACACCATTATGCAGTTTGTTTGCATACAAACTGGTATTTACAGGCAATAATGGCAATATCTCACTTAAAAACGGGTTGTATGATGGAAGATTTGGTATAACATTGGCTTGTGTTCTCATAGGGACGGCTTGCATGCTGGGTGGGTTTATGTTTTGAACATTATGTTGAACTACCCACAGAGTATCTTTTGCAACTTTAGATAAGCAGTGATTCTTTGAAGATGTGGGTGTTGTGGTATAAATGCCCACAAGTTTACATGCCCGCCCCCACACATTTTTTTTATTTCTGTTTTTAATTTTCCTTTCATGTGTCATTTCATGCCCATCTTACTACTTGGGTGGAAGACTAACTAAACAATCCGCTATGTTTGTGCAGAAGTAAGTTGCACTGATTTCAATGAAACTTAGTCCAATGCAAGTGAATATTGTACCGTAGCCTTACTTTTAAATGTGGAATCTTAAAAGTGCTTCCTCTTGACTAGAGTCATCCAGAGCTTTAGCTATGACGTTAAGATACCTCACCATTTCTGTGGAGTGTGTGCGTGTGTGTGTGTGTAAACTGCATTTAATTTCCTCTGCCCTCCCTACTTAAGAAGAGTACATCTAGAATGTATGTAAAATAAGCACAGAGATAAGATGCGCAATTTGTCTCTGGTTATATCTAAATGAACAGAATTTAACTACTAGATGAATTCAGCAGTTTTACATTGGAGCCTTCCTTTGAAATTCCTTTGTTCATGCAGCAAAGTGTTAAGACTGAAAACTTCTACTGATTTTTGAATTCTCCCATTTCTGATGTCATTTATGCCTATTGATTTTTTTCCATAAGGACTGGCCTTTTTTTTACTTATTATGTAGAATGCAGAAGGAGATTTCTAACACATGACATATATCACATTGGAAGATAAGCAGGTGATGTTGTGGCTCTCATTATGATGTCCTGTAATAGTGTTGCCTGACTTGACATACGGATTTGTTGCAGGTACTGTTTCCTCTGTATGTGTTTGTTTTGTGGTCTTTTATTGCTGGTAAGTAGCTATTTTGGGTTAGTGGGCTGTAAGTGACCTATCACCCACAGCTTGTGAAAAGGAAGTGTCATTGTCCGGGTTAGACTGTAGGTCCTTAATGGTATGTTTGGCTAGTTTTAGCTGGGACCTATAGATGACAGGTGGTCATTTTTTCTTCTGTACTAGACTGTTCCTAAGTACCAATGTTTCTTTGTTAATCTGTTGGTTTTTACTTAATTAGAAAGTTTTGTAGCCTTCAGCTACATACACACACCATACATTTAAAGCACATGGCTCCCCCCCCCCAAGCCTGGGAATTGTAGTTTGTTGCAGGTGTTAGAACTTGTACATCTGTGAGGGGTAAACTACAGTTCACAGGATTCTTTGGGGAGAGTCATGTGTTTTAAATACATGTTTTATATGCAGCCTTAAGAAATGTACCTTCTGCCTCTGATGAATTGGACTCTGGGCCACAAAATATTAGTCCATAATCAACATGTTAGCCTTTAAGGTGCCATAAGACTCTTGTTGTTCTTGTGAATTCAGTTTCTTAACTGTAGCATAGGATAAATAAATGCTTGACCTGACAAACTGGTTTTAGGAAGCTTATTGAGTGAAAGGCTCTCTTGAGTAATAAAAAGAGCTCTGGAACTGTGGTGACCCAATACTTGATAAATTCCTAATCTAAATTCAATTTGTGTGCCAATAAGGAAACAAATTTCCAAACTTACATATGCCATTTTATGCAATTTTACTCAACTGCTAACTAGGGATATCTCTGCAATAGCTAAAAGACAGGCCATGGAATCTTACTCTTTAGAGGTTTTCAGAAAAGAACAGGGAAAGAACTTCCTCCCAACTGGCTACTGAAGGCCCTGTTACCTGGAGGCAACAAGGTGAGAGGATGGGCTATGTGATTAAATCAGTGCTAAGAATGTCCCTGTCCTCAGGCTCACAATCTAAAAATACACAATACACAGGAAGGAGGTATATGTATTATTATGGGTATGGTTGCAGGGAGCTGACATTGCTAGTGGCTCAGTTCATATCCAGTGGCTACCTTGCTGTTGCAAATTTCTGTGCCAAAAGCTTTGCTTCTGGTTGCACAGCACCTTTTCTCTATTCAAGAATGACCTTGGTTGCTTTACATAAGCCTGAGTTTCCCTTTGTTGTGGAAAGCTACTCCCATCCTCCCTGAGCTGGCTGAGAGTTCTGTATCCCTGCTGCCCATTCTGTCTGGCTGCCCTGACCTCCCTCCCTGTGTTAGTGGCTGGGTCCCCCACCAAACTCAAAAATAGAACAGGGCAGTCAGCTATTCATTGACAAGGGGAAGAGGTTTCTGGTTGGCCACCCTGAGACTGCTGGACTAGGTGGGTCATGGGCCTCATCCAGCAAGCTGTTGTGGAAGCTTCTTATTACCCAAAGATGGAACAGAAAGGGGGCATCCTTATGTCTTCTCACACCCACCCACCCTGTATTTTCATGCAGAAAATTAAATCCTGGTGCTCCTCACACACCTCGAGGCACTGATATAGATAAGCTCCTCAGGCCCTCCTGGCACGTCGCTGTCAGTCACGTCCACAACAGCGACCGTGCCTACTTATTGTCCGCCCAGCCCAGCCCCTCGCTCGAGGAGAGGAAGTCGCCAGGTGCCTGCGAGGCTGAGGCAGCCGCCTCCTTCCCTCAGCGCTTCGCCGGCCGCCCAGAGAAGTCGGCGGGGTGGGTGGAGCCGGGGTGGAGGCAGCAGCGCCTCGCTCCATTCGCCTCAGTAGCGCCGGCGGGCGCCTCGTCTCTCTTGCGCAGCGGCGGGGCGGGATCTGTGCCTTCGGCAAGCCCTTCACAGCCTCTGTCACGCTCCCGGCTCCTGCTCTGGTTTCCTTCGGCGGCGATGAAGTGAGCTGGAGACTGAAGCTGCACCGTTTTCGCTCAGCGCTCGGGACCGAGGCGGGATGATCCTCACGCGTAAGTGTCTTCGCCTCGGGGGGAGTTCTGGCGGCGAACGAGGCGCCTTCGAACGGAGAGCGGGAGTTTGGGGCGACCGAGGAGCCGCAAGCGCCACGCAACGGGGAGGGGGTTGTTTCTCGGGAAGGGGCTGCGGGTTTTGCCCGCGGAGGACGAGAGGTTTTCCCAGACTCGAGGAGGATTTTGTGCCTGGTCGGATAGTTGCCGAGCTTGGCTTTTCGCTTGGGGTTGGCTGGGTTATTTGAAGGGGTTTGGGGAACGAACAGGTTTGTTTGCGCGCGTGTTGAACAGAACGCGACCCCTTTTTTTGCAGCGGGGCGGGGTAAGATACTAGTTTCAGTAAATATAACGCACGTTACTCGCAGAACGTGTTTTAGGAAAGATGTATGCCGTTAAAAGTGTTGCGAAATACGAACTCAATCGAGGAAGGGCATGGTGATGCGGCAGAGATTGTGCCTCGCCATAAAACAAATCCATCGTCTGCGCCCCGTTTTGTCACGTGTGGAAGCTGGCAGAAGCTAGCTAGCTATCTTTCCTGGAGCGAAGCTTTTGAGTGTGTGAGATCGTTTTCTACTGAAGTGAAAGAATAATAATACTAATCTGCCACTGTTGGGCTTCTAAACAGCCCTAACTCAGCTCTGAAGAATGTAGGTCAGCAGTGGTGGAACATTTAAGGTTAGTCTCTTGTTTGCAATTCAGACAGTTGGGAAAGGATCCATGGAACTGATTTAAAGCTGAATCTTCACTCTCACACAACTATCTCATAAAACCTACGTGACTCAGACAATAGGTAGTTGCCTGATATATCATGAGGGATGTTCCCACTCCATAGAGACAGAAGTAATGCTAACAAGTTCCCAGTCAGCACCTTTGATATTAGCAGAATGAAGTGCTGCAACCTGCAATTTTGTACATGGAGGGTGAGACTGAAGAGAAGACCTCCTATTCTAGACCATATATTCTGGTACCCTCTATCTCAGTGGTTCCCAGTTAGGGGTCCAGGGACCCCTGGGAGTCTGCAGAATACACCCAGGGGCTCTGTGGCCTCATCCCTTGCCTCCCCCAACTATTTTTTTGGTCATTTTTGCATGGTAATATCACAAGTTTTATGGTATGTTTTAGCACTGCGTTTTTAAAATATATTGGCCAAAATTGGTTTCGAAATCACACTGCAATAATGATTTTGACCCAGCAATATATCACTCATCAAGTGAGGAAGAGCAGGGGCAGCCAATTTCAAGGCACTGACTGCCACCGCTTTGTCTCCTTCCCCCACCCATCCAATCCCTGTGGCTGTTCCTTCCCTCATCCCCATGCCTGATCTCCAATTTCAAACATTGGGATATATCAGAATATAATGATGTTTAACTGCTGATATATCATGATGTTGAAAACCAGATAATCACTCAGCCATATGTTTTTTAGCATACCTAAAATCTTTTGCTTATTAGGGGCAACCCGACGTTTTGTTTAAAAAATTGCTTTGCAGAAGTAGCTACCATAGTTGTCAAAAATTTCAAAAGTAGAGGGTCCGTGGCTTAGCTTTTGAAAAATAAGGGGTCCTCAGTAATTAGCAAATTGGGAACCACTGCTCTATCTGAAAAGATGACTTCTTAGTTATGCAGTACTTGCAAAATACTTTTCGATTTTACCTTACTATTCTGATACAGTAGGTACCTTGTGAATTGGAGGTCACCAACACTACTGATGACAATGATGGATGGGAAAGTGACTTGTACTTAACAGTATGGTCATGTGTATGCCAGATTTTGAGCCATACCTTTTTCTTGACACTTTTGTAGAACAGCAAAAATGTTCAAGCATGTGGCTATCCAGGAGGAAACTTGCTGCTGCTTCACTCCTCCCGGCCACTGCTGTGTATTCAAGGCCAGGGGAGGAGCAGAGTGGCAGCAATTTTCTCCCTTAGTACCCACACACTTGCCCCTTCTAAGTCCTAGTTTGACTTAGCATTAAATTTGAACCAGACCATTCTATGATAGTCTGAGCATAGATTTAAATGAAGAAATACTTCATTAAGGCATGATGTGGCATCCAAAGAATAGTTGGATTCATTCAACTTTATTATGATTTTCATAGAGACATATATGCAATAAAATAAAATAAGCTTATCTGTCTGAGAACAGTATGTGAAAACATTTATTTTTGGGAATAGGTGCTTTATTGGAAGGACTAATAAAATTAATATGCAGCATGTCCTTGCCTTACTGTTAACTCCCCAGCTGCAGACACAGCCAAGAACAAGAACAATACAACAGAAGGCTGCACAAAGGGTCTTGTCAGAACAGTTGCTGATGGGATAGACTCTGGTTCTATAGGTAATGTGCATTTCAGTGTGTGACATCTGGCTGTTGCAGCTGTCAGGCAGATAGATCCCATGCATATTGACTGGTTCTGGAGCAGATGGAGGACGTTGGAGGAAGAACAATAGAGTTAAGTTTCCAAGAACAGGAGGAGTAGGAGGCAAAAATATTAGTTTAGTTCTGGGGCAGTTTGCTTTTTATTCTTCAGAACTAGCAAACACAATATTTTGTTTTGTTTTTAATTGTGTTAGGCTTTTTGTTTTGTTGCACAATCAGCGGCGTAGCGTGGGTTGTCAGCACCGGCAAGGCAAGTAATTTGCACCCCCTAACCCGGGGCAAGGCAAGTAATTTGCGCCCCTAACCTGCCGCCGCTGCCAGCTTCTTCTTGCTGCTGCCTGGGCTGGGGTATTTACGGTAAGGTAGCCACGGCGCCCAAACGACGCCGCTTGCCCGGAGGAGGAGGAGGGCAGAGAGGCGAGGAAAATGCAACATGGCCCAGCAGCTGCAGCAGCGGCGGCGGGGCTGTGAGGAGGGGCTGCCTGGCGCGCCCTCCGCGGCCCTGATGCGCGGCGAGCGCTGAGAGCCGCTGCCTGCTGGACGCCTTCAGCCCGGACGCGCGCACAGCTCGTCGGTTCCGTGAGACATGGGGCTCTGCTACAGCCTGCGCCCGTGGCTCTTCGGCGACTCCGGAGGCGGCGAGCGCCCCCCCCCCAGATGTTGCACCCGGTGCGGCCGGCCCCCCCTGCACCCCCCACGCTATGCCACTGTGCACAATGACATTAGTATGCAAAAGTGAAAACCTACAAGTATTGGTATAAGTAGCAATGGGAGCAAAACTATCATAATGTATTTTTTTTCAAAGCTGGGAGTCTTGTTCCAATGGTAAAACATAGGATTGTAGTGCCAGTTCTATAAAAAATGTTTAGATTGTTGCAATGTGGTGTTGTACATGCAGCTACCTGTAAAACTCTATGGAAACTTCAGTTAGTCTAAAATAGGGCTGCAAGGTTGTTAACTGGGATTGGACTTCTACCTTTGTTTATTGCTTTTAGCCAGGTTACTTCCCATATGTTCCTTCCTGGACCTTGAGGTGATTATTAGTAACCTTCTCCAAGTGTCACTGCCAAGTGAGGTCCCGTAAGTGGCTAGGAGACAGAAGGGCCTTCTATTTGACCACCCTGGTTGTGAAATGCTATCCCCATTGAGGCTTCCCTGATGCCCACTTTGTATTTATTTTGGCACTAGGCAAAAACATTTATTTCCCAAGCTTTAAATAGGTAGTTTAGGACCTTTTTAAGGTTTTGAGGTTATGACTGTCTAATTTGCCATTATCTGTGGTGTGTTTGTATTTTTATTATAATTGTATTTTAATTTAGCTAGATCTAGACTTTGATTGGAAAGGCTTATGATCTAGTAGAAGAATCCTGCTGATGGAAAAGGGAGTGAAACAACATTTGTTTATTCCCCCCCACCCTTACAGCTCTTATGCCCCACTGAAAATATGATCTGTAGGGGTTGGGGGATTCTATGCAATAGCATGAGAGGTGGCACTGGGGGTTATAGGAGGAAGTGGGATTCAATGGAAATACTCCCATCACTGTTTTCTCCTGGCAGGAGCATCCTGAGCAGAACTCCACCAGGTGATGCTGCTACCAGTGCCAGCAAACTTTGGAGCCAAACCCTTTTGCTTACATATTGTGCTAACAGTTTTTATGCACACCAGACATAGAGGGGCATAGAAATACCACAAGCTAATGATATACAGTACTTTCGATTGGAATTAACATTCAATTAATATGCCAGTATCATTTTCATGTGAATGCAATAATCAAGATGTAAAGCAACAAAGAACAGTAGAAGACAAACATTCTGCTTTTGAGACATGTATGGGCATTTTGAAATCTTAATGTGGAACTAAATGTTTGAGATTTACTCAGCTCTTTCAGGTCTCCACTATCCCACAACATGGGAAGCTGGAAATGGTGATTGTGCATCAGATATGATTGTTGTGAAATTCAAACATAGTTTATGCATATAATTGGTTCTCATTTGCATCTAAGCTTAAAAACTGTGTATAAGATATAAAGCTGAAAGAGGTGGCTAGGTGATAAACTTAAATCAGATGTCAGTAGAATGACATTTCCTCCTCTAACCACCAAAGATAGTGAAAAATGAATTACTTAGTGTTTGAATATATGTTTACTGTCAGTGAGACATTTTTATATTCTGTAGCTTTAAACAAGGGTCTTTTAGAAGTAAGTACCAGTTTAGATTGTTAAAACGAAGTACTTACTTGGAATATTAGTTTTTATTTTTTTATTTTTTTTAAAAAAATCAGTAATAAAGCATTGTAACAAAGCACAAATATCAAAAGTAACCAATGCTCAAATATGTTAGACAATGGTAAAGGACAGGCATTATTCCTAGTTGCATTTCTATAAAATAAAGTTTGATTTTCATTCTTCTGGCTGCTACGTGATTAGTTTCTGCTTGTGTGTTTAGTGTATTTTCACAGTAATCACAATGATGCATGCAATTAGAAGTGGATATGCTATTGAAATAACTGGAATGGAAGCATGCTAGATTATGTTAATCAGTTTTACTTTAGTTTGCTTCATACCTAAGGGGAAGTTAGCTTAATTTTCTTCAGTGATAGTTGTAAATGTTGCTTAAGGAAGATTTGGTATCTTTGCTTCAGCACTGAAGAAAATTAATAGCACATTCTTCCTGTTTTCTCAGGCACAGACTGATCTGACCTGGTAGCATCCTTTTTAAAGTATTTGTCCTGTATAGCACTAAGAATGAAAAATTAACCAGAATTCATAACACATGTTTGTATAATTTCTCAAAAGGATCTAGCAGTGATAGTTTTATTAAGGAAGAACAATTCATTTTGAACTTCTGCTTGTTCTTTAATCTTTGAGTAATGAGGCCTGCAGGAAGTGGAAACATTCAACCGTTCAAATGTTTAGAAAGCCAGGAAATGTGTTACATACAAAGAGTAGGGGGTCATGTCAGAGCTGGCTCTGGAATCTTGCGCTATATTCCAGTAGTTCCATAAAATATATTTAAAGCCCTGTCATCCTTTTTTCCTTTAGCAAATGCCACTCAATGGAAACTAGAAAATAAAAAGACTGATACTGGAGCATTCTTAGAAAAGGCAGCCCTGGAATGAGCTACACAAAATAAGTTGCCCAATTTGAATCTGTCTCCTGCTAAACAAGCTTCTTTTAAGTAGTTTTTCACACAAAAAAAACCCTAGGGCTTGCCACATATTTTCTCTCTGTTGGTGGCATGTATGGGAAATATGACAGTCAACATGTCTGTTTATGAAAACAGACTTTGCTGACTTGCTGATTTAGGGTGTTCATGCCAAGTGAAATATCCCTGGCTCTTTATAAATTTCAGTATGTGTGGCATAGTGGTGCTCCATGTGGCTGGTCTCAAGCCTTCAGCCCCTTGTTGATGTGCTGGAAGCGCAAAATTTTGAGCAAGGTAGCTTGTTCATTGAATACTTGGTACTTAGCTAGTCCCATGTAAAGCTCCTGCTTCTACATTCTACACATCTTTCTTAATAGTTTAACTGCCTTAGACTTAAAATCATTTTTGTAAAGGAAAGGTGTTCTCCATAATATTGTTTTGGAATTGCATATACCAATAAAAGTTGGTTAATCATCAGTGTGGAACTAGGACAAAATCATTATTATTATTATTATTACTATTATTATTATTATGAGAGACTGAAAATTTGTTTGATAAGATACAAAGCAAAACTTGTGAGACTCTGGAAATATTTTTTCATACTCTTTTCTCTAAGCTGATAACTTAATGATGACTATTTTGAGGAAAGGTACACTATTAATTGGGACGCGGGTGGCACTGTGGGTTAAACCACAGAGCCTAGGACTTACCGATCAGAAGGTCAGCGGTTCGAATCCCCGCAATGGAGTGAGCTCTCGTTGCTCGGTCCCTGCTCCTGCCAACCTAGCAGTACGAAAACACGTCAAAATGCAAGTAGATAAATAGGTACCGCTCCGGCGGGAAGGTAAACGGCATTTCCGTGCGCTGCTCTGATTCGCCAGAAGCGGCTTAGTCATGACCTGGAAGCTGTACGCTGGCTCCCTCAGCCAATAAAGTGAGATAAGCGCCACAACCCCAGAATAGGCCACGACTGGACCTAATGGTCAGGGGTCCCTTTACCTTTACCTTTACCTTTACACTATAAATTAATAATAATGCATTCCATCAGGAAAGCTTTGCCAGCTGGTGTGTGTGTGTGTAGGGATCCTTTTCAGTCAGCAGTCAGAAGACCTTGGGTGGCCATATGAGGGCTGCAACATGAACTGGACTAGAGGAGAGAACAGCCTGGGGTCTTCCTTAAGAAGAGACACAGTAACTTGCAATATTGGTTCACTTTGGAGACTGATGGCTTATGCTCTTCCAGAAGTATATTAAATATGTTTACATTTTTAAGGCATCTGGTGAATGTTCTGTAGTTCTGCAAAGTTGTGTTTTTCCTTTTTCCTGTGGGAATGTTATACTGTTAGCCACAGGATTTTTATTAATTGCCACAAAATAAGTCATTAGTTTTTAGTTCCTGACATCTGTTTTTGTGAACTAGATGCCAGGTGTTATAGATAGTGAGCTGTAAAACAAATAGTAAAATACTTTAGGAGCATGGTTGTTTCCTCAAAGAACCACAGAACACCTTCCAAGCCACCAGAGCACCTAGTTGTACACTCTAAAGCAACAAGCATTTCTCGGCACACTGGAGGCATTAGCCTTGTTTTCAAACCATCATCATTTCTCAAATATAATAATAATAATAATAATAATAATAATAATAATAATAATTTATTTGTACCCTGCCCATCTGGCTGGGTTTCCCCAGCCACTCTGGGCGGCTTCCAACAAAGATGAAAAATACACTAAAATGTCACATATTAAAAACTTCCCTGAACAGGGCTGCCTTCAGATATCTTCTGAATGTCAGGTAGTTGTTTATCGCTTTGACATCTGATGCGAGGGCATTCCACAGGGCGGGCGCCACTACCGAGAAGGCCCTCTGCCTGGTTCCTTGTAACTTGGCCTATTGCAGTGAGGGAACCGCCAGAAGGCCCTCGGAGCTGGATCTCAGTGTCCGGGCAGAACGATGGGGATGCAGAAAGTGTGCCTCACAAATAATTTCTCAGTGTTTAGACAAAAGTATTGTTCTGACTATACAAAAGATGCATCTGAGCAGGAAAATCACTAGGGGCACTGCATAAGTAAAGCTATTATACTCAATGCCACCAGCTTAGACGCAACTGCATGTCAAAAGCATCTGTTGTGTGCTTGGATACTCAGAATGAGGTATGTGTATGAAGACTACAGGCAACCCCTGGTTTAGGCGAGTCCAAATGATGTATGCCAAACCCAGAAGTATCCCCAAAATGTAATAAAAACGGCATGAAAAGGGGCAGAGTAGACTCGTGCACTCTGCCAACGCACCTGGGGATCTGGAACACAAAACGAGGATTGTCTGTAATATATTAAAAGGTAGGGAGGAAAGAAAACGGGTTGCTTTAAAGATAGTAGCATAGCTTAACAATGGGTTGGTTTTTTTGCTCAGTATTGGAAAACAAAACTTAATTTGTGTTCTTTTTTTGTTTTGTTTTTAATTGCAGAAATTGAGGCCAAAGAAGCCTGTGATTGGCTGAAAGCTGCTGGCTTCCCCCAATATGCTCAGATGTTTGAAGGTACTACTTCACCCATGGCGTTCTGAGATGCAGAATAATTGAAAAGTCTTGGCAATATGTTCCTTCCCTTTATAAACAGAAAAGCTTGTGGTCCAAAATGCAGTCAGTTATAGAGAAATATCTAACAAATTCATGGATGACAAGGCCATCAGTGGCAACATAGCCATGGTGGCTATGTTCTACCCTCCATTGTCAGAGGCATTATGCCTCTGAATACCAGTTGCTGGGAATTGCAAGTGGGCTAAGGGCTGCTGTGCTCATGTCCAACTTGCAGGCTTCCCACAAGCAAACTGATTGGCTTCTGAGAGAAGATGATGCTGGGCCATTGGCTTGATCCAGCAGGCTTGTCTTATGCTCTTATCAATGCAAGCTTATTCAACTTTATTTGTGTGCAGTGGGCAATTGGAACATAAAACATTTTATTATCTGCTAATTATGCTGTTTTAAATGCAATTTATATTTGACTTTCTTCTGTA
The DNA here is from genome assembly GCF_951804945.1 of Podarcis cretensis. Classification (NCBI taxonomy): domain Eukaryota; kingdom Metazoa; phylum Chordata; class Lepidosauria; order Squamata; family Lacertidae; genus Podarcis; species Podarcis cretensis. Next base: position 48,768,442 of record NC_137171.1, on the reverse strand, counting down.
ATGTTTCCTTCTGGACTGTTTTATTTGATTTTTTAATGTAGGTTGTGAAATGCTTTGAGATTTTTTAAAAATCAAAATATAAAATGATCTAGAAATGAACTTAGTGACAGACTCTTGACAATGTTATGAGTCTGTTTTGCATTATCTGCTTGTTCCTATCTCTGAGTAGACAATAGAGATAGAGATTGAGCAACTAATAATCAGCGGCTATGTTTGTAGGTAATGCTAAGCATAATCACAGATTAGCGCGAATGCTGGGGAGGAGGTTGCACCTACTTTGCACCTCTCTGGTCACTTTAGCTAAGTGTTGACTTAGCATGTTGTCTGAATCCAGGCATGTGGTTAAGCTCTCTCCTCCTCAACCACAAGCTGCAGCTGAGGTTGCTTCTTGTCTTTTAACAGTCATGTCTAGCTAAAAGGGCAAGGTAGGCACAAAGTGTGTGCAAGGTCCTCTCTGGGAGCTAGTGCATTTCTGCTGTCTTGGTAAGCCATAGTTTGCTAGGCCAGTGTTTATTTCCTTCATAGAAGATTTTGAACCTTTTCTGATTAAAAATGAATCCTATCAGCTGGCAAGCTGATGGTGTGTTCATTTATAAATTTATGCTTTCTTCCTTGCAGAGATTGAGACCATTTTGAGTCTGGCTGATGTCATTATAAAAAACCACTACTTGGGGAGTTTGTTTGTTGTTTTTTTCCTATTTTTATTAAAGATTTTCTTGATTTACAGAAGTGGGGAGTTTGTTTTTGAGCTGATTTAAGAACTTGTGAAATTAATCCCCCTCTCAAAAAAAATAATCATTTACCATTGTGAACTCTGTTTTGCAGATATGCAGTTTCCTATTGACATCAAAACTGTCAGAAAAGATCATGAGTTTTTAGACCAAGATGCAATAGAATCCCTATACAGGTAAACTTTGCTCTGAATTAAATAGATGTGTATTTAGATTGACAACCTGAGGCTTTAACTAAGTCAATGGGTGTATCTTACTAGTTTCCTGTTTGGATGTCTGAAGACAGGCACATTACTATATAATTATTAGAATATTTGTAAGTAGTAAGAACTGCTATATGGCTGTACAAGTCTTTAAAGGGCTTTTTCTTTTGAAAGCTAGGACTGTTCCACACATACAGTGTTGCTGTCATGCAGTTGATTGCCTCCAAATCAGCCTGGGTTTGCTCATGCATTATCCTCTAGACTGCCTAGGAGTAGTCTTGTATCTTGTATGAACTGAAATAACAATTATTAATAATAATAATAATAATAATTTTATATACTACCTTTCATCTGAGGATCACAAGGCGGTTTACAATATAAAAACACAAAAATGCATAACATAGTAACAAATAGAAACAATAGCTCTCCACAGTGTAGAAGGCCATAGATGGGTTAATTAGCTTGGGAAAGAAGAATGTTTTCGTTTTGTGACTAAAGATACTTATGTTTTTGGATTGTTGGCTTTCTGAGAAAGTTAGTAGGTTATTTAGAATGCTATTTTATATGTTATATTGCAATGGACCAACACTGACTCCACCTCACCTCCCTTATCTACTGACTTCCTTTATTTTACCTACACTAAGGAAGATCCCTCTCCCCCTGAATTCTAACTTTTCAGGGTGCCTAATGTTTAGGAATAATCTTACCCAAACTACAGTGAATAAAAGTAGCAACATTTGCAAAATTGTGAACCCTGGAATTATTCTCAGAAAGAGCTTTGGTAAGATGCTGCAGGCACAAAAGTGATGCTGACATTTTGCCAAAGCAGCTGTAGTAATATAGGTGCACTTTATAATTTCTTTTTCTTTTTTTAAGGCAACAGTAGCTTTGCTAAATATATGACTCTTACCCACTCCAGGGGAGTACCAGAGTAATTGCTTAATTGCAAACAAATTGCACAACAATATTTTTAAAAGCTGCTTAATTTCTCAACAGATTGCTTAAAGGCTTCATGTAACCCACACTAACACAATTTGGGCCTCCCTTTTAAATAGCTTCTCAAGATAAAAAGAACAAGTCTCTCTTCATAGAGTCAGGTCTGAACTGGCAGATTTTTATTCATTGATCTATTGTTGAGGCTTTTATCAACTTGTGCAAAAGTGGAAAGATAAGAAGGTGCCAGATGTTCGTAATTGGACTGCAAGAATTTGAGATTTATGAGTTACAGAAAAATCAAACTTTCTTGGAAATGACACGAATCCCTGTATTTTTATTTTTTGGGCTTCCGTTTATTCACTGCATAGAACAAAAGCACATCAGGAAATTTATATCATACCAGGCAATATGTATATATTAATAGTTTGCTTATATGTACTACCTTGAATTCAGCATGGAATAAATGATGTTGCCCACATTAACTTTTTTAGCCATTACTTGCTGAAAGAGGGACTTGTTTACCATTCTTTAACGTTTTCTACCTGCATCTCAAGAAGGTTCTCATGCACTTTTATCACTGTTGACATTTTGACATTTTTGTGTTACCGAGGCATGATTTTGTACCTGTTTCCATTTGTATGTGTTTAAGAGCATTAATAGGGAATTGTAGGGTTTTATCCAATATTAGTTATACTCAACGTAGACCTACTAAAATCAGTGGCCTTAAGTATATTAGATCCATTGATTTCAGTGGGTCTACTCTGAGTATGGATTAGCTTCCCACATTATGAGCCAACTATTATTAGTGGAATACTGGAGCAAAATGAAGATGGCTTAATGAAATTACATGTTAATTTCCTTTAAGAAATTTAGTGGATTGGGAGCCATTTAGTACAAGAACCATTTAGTACAAGATTATAAGTAACCTCAGGTTAAACGTCTTAATGTGTCACCCCCCCTCCTCCAGGCGTTTGAATACACTGAACAAGTGCACAGCAATGAAGGTGGAAATAAGTCGGCAAAGAAAGAGGGTACGTTTCCAAATTATGCAATTTTTTTTATAAAAGAAACTCCTCAATATAAATTCAAAGGTGTTGACACAGAAGACTATAAACCACAAAGAGATTTTTTTTTTTACAATTTCTGTTTAATAATCAGCAAGCACCAGTTATTTATGACTGGGAACTGTTTGTGAGTTTTGTTGTGCTGAAGTTCTTCCTTAGTTACAAATATGTTTGAACCATTCTCAGTTCTCACCAGGAAGCCATGCCAATGGAATAATGTGAGAACCCAACCCTGAAGCTGAGCTCTGAATTGCCCAATTTGATTTTAGAGTTTTAGTAAGATAACTAGAAGCAGATGCAAAGTAATAAAAAAAAGCAAAACAACTCACCTAAGCTAGCATTAAGCCGAAATAGTTCTCAAGTGGTTTAAAAATCACTTTAGATTGAACCATTGCAGCACTAAAATGTTGAGCATAAGTGCAGCTGATTGACCAAAGCATCCTTTTACATTACATGATGTCTTGGCTGCAATCCTTTGCATTTTCAAGGCAAGCTTTAAGCTGAAAATATTAGGTTGAATACTTAAAAGCACTGAATTCTTTGAAAAGCTTTCTCACACACATGTAAAATATCGCAGGCCTAAAATCCACCAGTCATAAGTATCTCCTACTGAAATCAATTGGACTTGCTTAAGTATCTTGGATTCAAAGATGAGATCCATGAGTCTAGGCATAGTATTCCCATATGTAGGGTAGGTGTCACACTTCTTTTACCCATGGAATATGTGTCTGGAGTCAGAGTTCTCTGCATTTTTGGAGTGGCTTTCTTGGCGTGTGGGAGAGCTGGCAATAGCAAGCAGGGACTGAACCATAATGCATTGTAGTAAAATGTAAGAATGAATATTAAATCAAAATTTTGATCACATGTCTCATCTTTTTTTAACCTCTTTTCTTGTCTTAAGAGTGATGAATCTGAAGAGGATGAACCTTGTGCAATAAGCACCAAATGGACTTATGAGAAATGTAGTCGGAGATGGTCTCGGTTAGAATGCTCGGAAGGTTCTGGTACACCAGCCTTTGACGGTCTCAGACTTAAATGCTCTGGCAGCGGGGATATAGCCTTTTCTGATCAAGGGGAGCGAAATGACGAATCTTCAGTTCACAGTTCTAGTAGCGGGGATAGTGATTTAATCAGCTTTCCAAAGACGTTTGAGGAGGTTGAGATGAGCAGGAGTTCTTCGACATGCTCCTCAAATATACTGGCATCTCCTGACTCTACCTTCAGTTGCTCTTCTTCACCTAGTGAAACCTTGAACATAATTAGTGAGGACAAGCTCTTGGATAAGCCATTGCACAGAAAGGGAAGGAGTTTCTTAAAGAGAATGGAGAAGCTGCGCCTGCGAAGCAGCAGTTTGAAGAGAGAAGCACATTCAAAGGCCAAGCCCATTATTAGCGAGCCTATTCTTATAGAGGGACTAAATGAAGAAAAGCTGAAAAATTTCAATTGCGTAAGTATTTCTGACGTATCTGAGAGTCAGCCGATGCAGCAGTCTTATTCCTCACAGACCTGCAGCAGTAGCAGCCAATCTGAAAACAGCAGCACTGTGAGCACGCCAAGCCCCATTATCAAAATGAGGAGACACAGTAAAAGAGAAGGAATGTATGGAGAAGAATTTGATTCCAGCAGGTTTTCCTTGTGGAATTATCTTTCGGAGCATAATGAGATACATTTGCACAAGAACAAAGTATTTCAAGTACCACAAGGCCATAAACCTGGGACTTTCCCCAAAGCCCTTACATACAGCCTCTTGTCTCCAATGGACAACACTTCTGTGAACTGGAGAACTGGGAGTTTTCATGGGTGTAGGAGGAACAGGGTTCAAATGGGGTCTCAGGAGCCTGAAACGCCACCTGGCTCCCTTTCATTGATGGATAACAGACTGAGCATATATGACAATGTTCCAGGCAATCATCTAAACAAAATGGATACACCAGAGGTTGGTGATGATGATGTTTTTACAGAGCTAGACAGTGTTATGGAGCATGTCAATGGACTCAGGAAGTTGGTCAGTCAGTGGACAGAGAAATTCTCTGATGATGGGGACTCCGACTCTGCCAGTCCTTCCAACCACTCCATCTCTCCGTGCCCATCATCCCCTAAAGAGATCCGTCTTGAGACTGAAAAGCATTCAGAAGGGAAATTGCCAGAATTGTCAGTTACTGACAGTGAAGGGAACTGCAATGGACGTGGCCTCACAGAACTGACATATGTAACAGAATCGAGGATGAGACGGACATTGGCACATTCTATCAGGTCAGCTATATACTGGTTGAAGTGGCAAAGAATTAAAAATGAAATTTGACTGGGGTTGTCATTGTAAGGGGTTAATCAGTTGAGCTTAAAGCAGTGTAGCATAAACTTAAGCTGAAGTAATGATTTAATAGTGAAGATAATGGCTGAATAACTTGAGGTTTTGATGCTTGAACGCCGCAGAACTTGGTCTCTAAAGTACAGTGTTCTACCTTTCACAAGGTATTTTGAAATTCATAGTGATTTTCTGTGGGTGTGCAGCTTTAGAGAGACAATAGTAATACTGAAGAGTACTGAAACAAATGTGGTTTTTTTCTCTTTAGACATGTGAGGAGACAATGGTCTACTGAGGAAGGCACAAATTTGGAAAGTCTTTCTCAGCAAATTGACTGCCAGTCAGCTGCCCACCTAAATCGATTGCAGAAGCTTGCTTTGTTAAAATTGACTACTTTAATGGACAAATACTCTCCTTCCAGCAAGCAAGGATGGAACTGGTAAGTTAGAATGAAGTGGAAGTGTTTCTGAAGTGAAAGAAAAACCTTAGTCTTGAATTGGAAATTGAGCCTGTCCCTATATGCTGATTTTCAGAGCAAATCCCTCCAAAGGAAACTTACAAAAGACAATCAGCTCCATATACATAAGCAGGAACATGGTGCTTTCAATTGATTTACAGTACCAGTCCACTTGCAATGCTTCTAATACAGGACCCCAATGAATTCCCTTTTACTTATCCCATCTGTGACCCTTACTGCTGAACCTATCCACCAACCAGAGCTGTTCTCAAGCTGTATACCTCCTCCGCCTGCCCACTTCATTTCATGCTCTAGATGGTTCAGTTCCTCAAGTCTGTGAAACTTCTGCTGTAATTGCAGAAATATTTTAGACTTTTAGCAGCACTTCCTTTCAGGTAATGATTAGACTTTTCTTGACTTTCTGTCTTGTGTAATGGGCAGTAATTCATCAGGTCATGGAGCTAGTTCTAAACATATATCTTCTCCTTCTAATGGTCTCAGCTGGTCTCAGAACTGTATGCAGGTATGATGGAGGTGTGCCCAAATGCTTCTCTGTCTCCTTCTGATAACCTCTGATTGCATTAGCAATCAAAACTCAGTGGCATAAATTTTACAAAATGCATTATGGCCCTCAAGGCATCTGTAGGATGTTGCCTGTATGTAATTCTCTCATCATAGTGTCCCTGTTTCTCTGGCTAACCAGGTAGAACTCTCTACTGAATTTTCAGTATGTTTATGCTGATGTTTTTGCTTACAAACAAGTATATTGGGGTTTGCAAAATTTGGGGGAATAAATTGGCTGGGGATTGCAATAGAAGAATGGCAGCAGGAGATAAAGTGCAGGAAACTGGAGTGCGGATAGCTATGCAGTATGTAGCTGTACTTCAGCTTAAAGAAACTGGTATTTCATATTTGAACAGTATCTTGTTTGGCATAAAAGGTAAAGGTAAAGGTACCCCTGCCCGTACGGGCCAGTCGTGTCCGACTCTAGGGTTGTGCGCCCATCTCACTTAAGAGGCCGGGGGCCAGCGCTGTCCGGAGACACTACCGGGTCACGTGGCCAGCGTGACGAAGCTGCTCTGGCGAGCCAGCACCAGCACAGCACACGGAAACGCCGTTTACCTTCCCGCTATAAAGCGGTACCTATTTATCTACTTGCACTCTGACGTGCTTTCGAACTGCTAGGTGGGCAGGAGCTGGGACCGAAAGACGGGAGCTCACCCCGCCGCGGGGATTCGAACCGCCGACCATGCGATCGGTAATTCCTAGGCACTGAGGTTTTACCCACAGCGCCACCCGCATCCCCTTGGCATAACATCTTGTTTGGCATAACAAATACTAAAGTAAAACTTTTATTGGGATGCTACATGGCTAGCATTGGCAGATGCAGCAGCTCCAATGGTATGTTTCTTTTTCCATTGCTTTGGTAAATACAGCTTTCCTTTCAAACTAATAAGGGTTAGAATTGTTAATTGTGTCCTCCTGATACTTTTTGTATTCTATAAATGAATTCAGTATATCTACCACAACTGCCTGATATGCATACCCAGCTCAGAGCATAAATCTGCATAAACAAATGAATTCTGTATTTTCAGGACTGTTCCAAAGTTCATCAGAAAAACAAAAGCACCAGACTATAAGGACAAAAATGTATTTGGAGTACCGCTGCTGTTAAATGTGCAGAGAACAAGTCATCCTATTCCAAAGAGCATACTCCAAGCCATGGACTACTTAAGGGACCATTTTCTTGATCAGGTATCAGTACAAAAGCTTATACTGTATTAAATAGGAAAAAGCCTTTCTGTTACTAATATGAGCAAATGTCTTATAATATTTCCCCTCGTGATGGTTCTTCCACCCCTTCAAAACTTAAGCAGTTTTCTTTAAATGGGGTAAAGCTTTATTTTACTCACAAAACATTCATTATTGCCATATACTTGCAACAATTTCTTATGCTGAATTTATGAAGCTTTGCTCATAATTTTTCATAGCCCTGGCCGGCTCTCAACCCTCTATTTATTAGAGCCTCTTATTCTGATTTTGTGTACGTACACACATATGCCAATAACATTTGATGTGTTTGGCTTGGTATAGCTGCAAATTCCTTATTTTGGTGGGGTCGGGGTACCCCTGAGTTTACTGTTCTAATGGTCTGAAATGCTTATGTGCTGGATACAAAAACAAAAAAAGGGATACAAGGCGAGGGGTTGGGGCAGAGTAACACTGGGACTGCTGAGGCAGACATTTTCATCACTCAGAGCCTGCATTATCAAGCAACAACTTGCTTGTAGGTGACTGCCATCATAGTCCAGACACCATAAACACGACTCTCTTTAGCACTTTACATCACCTCCAACCTGTTGAGTGGCAATATAGTGTGTACAATACTGCAGAATAAAGGGTCTATACATGTAAGGAGAGATTAAAGATGCATTATCAACATTCTTTTTACATTTTCAAACGAAATAATCTCTCTCCCCCCCCCTGTTTCTTTTATTGCGCATATATCAAAGTGCCTTTGAACACAGTACAATCAAAAGTGCCTAGAAAGCTTGTGGATATGTAACCACATTAAGAGTTCCATGCCACAGCCGGAGTCAAAGGACATTATTCTGCAGATTGAATGTTTACTCTTTTTTTTTTTTGTTCTTTTTCATAGGTTGGCCTTTTCAGAAAATCTGGTGTGAAATCCAGGATCCTTTCCTTAAGGGAAATGAATGAAAATGACCCAAACAATGTAACTTATGAGGGGCAGTCAGCATTTGATGTGGCAGACATGGTGAAGCAGTATTTCCGAGACCTTCCAGAACCTATATTCACCAGCAAGCTCTGCGAATCCTTCCTCCATATCTACCAATGTATGTACCTGCTGTTGTTTTAATTCTGGTTGGCCATTTTAGACATTGATTTTATAAGTGGAATGTAATTTTGCTTTGTTAGTTTAAGTGTGCCTGATGCTACTTAGTTCTGATTATCAATTAATTCAGTTTCTTAAGTCAGAGGTCAAGGGACAAATGATGTAGGAATATATTTTTCTTTCTTAAAACTAGTCTCTAAGATGAGTCGTATTATTATTATTATTATTATTATTATTATTATTTTTATTTATTTATTTATTTATTTATTTATTTATTTATTTATTTATTTATTTATTTGTATACCACCATGTACATGTAGAGCTCAGGGTAATTCACAACATAAAATTGCAATATAAAAAAACAGAATACATAATAAAAATATAAACAAAGACAACCCAATAATCCCCTCTACTGCAACACATTTAAAGGGCACCAGATGTCCGCTCAAAGCCTGGTTATAGAGGAACGTTTGTGCCTAATGCCTAAAGATGTGTAATGTAGGCATTAGCCAAACCTCCCTGGAGAGAGCATTCCACAAACATGGAGCTGTTCAGAAAAAGCCCGTTTGGTATGTGTGTTTAAGTTTCTACCCTACTGTATTAAAATGGAAACTACATTGTACTCAAATAATAAATGTCAACTCTTTTTGTAAGAAGATACCCTAGTTCCTGATCTTGGCTTCCATCTTTTTCCCCTCTCTAGATCTGCCAAAAGATCAGCAGTTTTGTGCTGTCCAAGCTGCTGTTCTTCTGCTTCCAGATGAAAACCGAGAAGCTTTGAAAACACTGCTATTCTTTCTCAGAGATGTAGTGGCTTTTGTGGAGGAAAACCAGATGACTCCAACCAACATTGCTGTTTGTCTAGCACCATCCTTGTTTCACCTTAATACCCTGAGGAGAGAGAGTTCCTCATCGTCTAGGTATTTTTGCGTGAACAATACTTGCTTGCTGATGAGCAGTGAAGGAAAATACATTGTACAAATGTAAAGGTGCTTCAAGTCAAGTCACCTTTTTATATGGCATAAGCACAGTATTGCCTTTTTACTTGCTTACGGTGGTCATTTCTTTCAAGTGTAGGTTTCTTTTAGCCAATTTGTGCTGTTTTAGCTGAGTTCAGGTACAAATCATAGGTCTGTGAGGGTTGGAATGCAGCCTATTTCAGATGTTAACAACTGTTAATGGCTGTTAATTGAATATGGCTGTCCTTTTTAATCATGGTGCGATTAAAAAAAAAAAGAATTAGCACTGCCAGAATGGGCAGTAGATAGAGAAAATACCCCCTGTACTGTTTGGATATTTGGTGAGTAGCTGTCTAAGGATAGCTAAAGGATTTTATATTAGCCTGTTAATATTTAAAAATCATAGTAGTGCTGATTGTTAGGGAACAAAAATAAGTAGATCAAGAATGGGAAACCTGTGGTCCTCAAGGTGTTGGTGGAATTCAACTCCCATCAGCCCCAGACAGCCTGCTTAATGGCCAGGAATGATGGGAACTTCAGTTGCCTCAACATTTGGAGGACCACAGGTCCCCCCCCCCCCCAGTAGTGTGAAAGCTTTTTCTCTGAGAAAAAAAATCATTTCCTGACAATAGTTAGTGTATGTTGACTTGCTCCATTTAAACGTTAGTTTCTTGCAGAGGGGTGAGTGGGTGGGGTTTTGCTTATGGCTATTCCAGACATTCTTACTCTGGAGGACCTTTTAGCTTTATTCTACTCATCAAGTTAACCAGCAATAAGCACTATGCTGTCCTTCTCTGAATGTATGTACTTTCCTAAGATGCTGTTATTATATTACCTCATAAGTATAGCAGCGCTTCAGTTTAGCCTCATGCCATACATGGCTTGATAACGCAATAACACAGTGGTCCTGGGCCAATTACTTCCTGGGCCAGTATGCTCCCACCTTTTAAAAGAGGTAGCGCAGGGGTGGGAAGTAGCGACATAACTGGCTGCTCCCACAAGAGATTTGTGACCAGAGTAGTGGGGGAAGCAACCCCATGGTGAAGTAACAGCACAAAATGGGATATTGGACTGCATCCCTCTGGGCTATACTTCCAATGTAACATTTCTGTAGAGGCAACCAGAAAAAGATGGCAGACATTTTTTTAAAAAAAATATGGGGGTAGCTTTGGATCAGCCTGAAAAGACCAGGGTGGTTTAGCAGAGACATACATCTCAAAAAGGCTTTCAAGAAGTGAATGAATCTCAGTTTACTGATCCCCATATATACCTAACGTGTGACTTTTTCATCTCTGCTACAGTGAGATGTAGACGTTATCTCTGCATTTGGGGAGCTTGCCCATCTCCACATGCAGCAATCCCCAGTCATTTAGAAAGTTGACTGGGAGTCAGGTTTAAAATCGTAGAAAAATAGTACTGTGGGTACAGAAAGTTGCATCAGTACCATCACTGTATCAGAGGCCTGTTAATGATGAAATGCATATACAGTCATACCTCGGGTTAAAGTCACTTCGGGTTAAATCTTTTCAGGTTGTGTCCCGCGGTGACCTGGAAGTAATGGAACGGGTTACATCTGGGTTTTGCTGCTCGCGCATGCGCAGACGCTCAAAATGATGTCACGTGCATGCGCAGAAGCAAATCGCGACGCGCAGACGCGGGTTGCATTCTGCTCAGGATGTGAACAGGGCTCCGGAACAGATCCTGTTCGCATCCAGAGGTACCACTGTACTAACTAATATGAAAAACTGTACTTGAGCAAGAAGCATTCTTTAGATTGTGTGAGTTGAATGTCTGTGGCAGGTTAATGCCATTAAGGTTACAAATTCTATTTCATGAGTGGGGGTGGGAAGCTTGAAAAAGTATCTACATGTTTTAGGATGATAGCTCAATCTTTGAGAGAGGTGAAGAGAGGTAAAGCATGTGAAGAATGTGCTTTTAAGAAGAGTACGCATCCCAGATGCGTATCAGGCTATAAAACAAGTCCTGTGATGCTCAGCATTCCCCAGAGAGAGAGAGAGAGAGGAATCCAGAACTGAGATGATGACAGCATTGTCAGTCATAAGAGAGTGAACACATAATCACAGCCAAGAATGTGTCAGAAGAATTGATTGCAAAATAAAATGCTAAATTCTTAATTCCAGGTGAAGAAACTTATTTTGGAAGTTTAGAACTTTTAGAGGAGGAGGCCTCTACCATCCGACTTTCCTTTGAGCTCTGTACTACAGCAGGAGCAGTTATCTTAAGAAAAGAGGGAGTGCTTGTCTTTTCTCCCTCTCCCCACCCCACCTCATTGTTTTAACAGCAAGGTTGCTTTGAACGGGAAATTTGGATAATAAATTTGCTAATATTTTACTTTCAGTGTTGGGACTTCAAAAGGACCTAATCTAACAGCTTTGGCTTCAAGGATTAAAGTCAAGCATCTTTATCTAACAACCTCTTTTTAAAAACCATTCACAAAGAATTTTCCAAGATAAAGCTATTAGAGATGAATGCCAGGCTCTTGGCAATCCTAATCTTGGCAGGATGCCACAAATAAGCTTAAAATATGAATTAATGCTCTTTGACAAAGCATTTGGAGCTCTTAAATAATGTGACTGGCTTTCCCTTAGACTTTCTGGGCCAGCCTTTAATTAAACACGTCTAATGATAATAGGCAAATCAATGAGAGCTTTGTGTGTGACTTTGAATGAAATGTACCTGACCAGGATTGGTTAAAGCATACTCACTTAATAGGACTCATTACAATTAAAAAGTCTATTTTTAAAATATATTTTATTAACATTTCTAACATAAGTAATAAGCACAGAACAGAGAGTAAACTGTAGCTCATGCATTTCAAAAGAAATACAGTGGTATCTCAGGTTACGTACGCTTCAGGTTACAGACTCCGCTAACCCAGAAATAGTGTTTCAGGTTAAGAACTTGCCAAGCCATTCTTTAATAAAACATGTACCATTGTTTTCTTCCTTGGAAGAAATTCAGTGTTGTGCTTTGGCAATAATTTCATCAGCACAAGCTGTTCAGCTTCCTGGATAGGATGATCCTCCCTCTCTTCTCGCATACTCTTCTGGGGGTATTTTAAGGACCCACCCCAAGCCAGTCTTGAGAGGGCCCTGGAGGAGGAGAGGGGGAACCTTTGTGTGGGCTTCTGATAGCAGGACTAGTTAGTTGAACTCTGTCCTCTAAAGTATGTTTTATTTTCCCTTGCTCTTGCCTCCATGCATTTGTAGTTTGGTGAGCTTTTGGTGTGAAGTTGTTAAACAAACTATGGTTAAGAAAGTATACTGGGTTCATATATGACACCAAGCCATACTTAAAACAAACCAAAGTTTGTAAGCCAACAGCAAACCATGGCTTCAGTTCATGGTTTATTGGACTGTATATAAGTTGCTGGGCAGGGTTAAACATACTAACATTGTTTAATAAACCATGGTTTAGCATTATCTGCAAACTCTTTCGAGATGCAGCCTTCAGGGGGCCTGCCCAACCTATTATCTGTTAAATTTTTAGAATGTTGGTGAAGATTACCTTATACTAGAGGGCTTTCACTGTTTAGATTGACAACAAAGCATGCCACAGAACCAGGAGTAGTTATTTTACATTTCTATCCCTCCCTTTCACCTGCAGTCTGAAGTGATAGTGCCCTTACCAGCTACATTGTGTGATTTGAATAAGCAGCCCTTTGTATTCTTCTCCTTAGGTCCAGCCAGAGGAAGCACAGTACAGGAAAACCTGACCAGAGAGACCTGAGTGAGAACCTGGCTGCAACTCAAGGCCTGGCCCATATGATAATGGAGTGCAACAGACTCTTTCAGGTAAGTTGCTTTCTTCAGGAAGAATCACTGCTTAACTTCATTGGCATCCTCCATCCCTCATGCTGCTTAGAAAGCTGTGTAGTGGATACTTTGTTGGTTTGAAATCAGAACAGCAGCCCTTTTCATTGTTGGCAATAATGAAAAGCAGGTGTTGGACCAACTCTTAATTGGTATTCATTAGTATACTTCTCTAAACAAGCAAAATTTACTTTCTCTTACTTCCCTGATAGCAAGGAAACAGTTTGCATTTTTATTTTGAGCTAGCTCAATATAAAGGTTTATTTATAGGACTATGAAGCATATAATTAATGCTATATATATATATCAAATCACTATAGTCCAAAAAGCTGAACCCTGAGCTTCATGCATCTCTGCTAGTGGTGATTTGGATATGTGTAAATGCCACCCAGGGTAGAGTTGGGCTTTGGGTTGAGGAACCCATGGCCCTCCAGATGATGCAGGACTCTATGTGCCCTGACTGTAAGCCATGTTGGTTTAACCTGAAGAAAGTTAGATTTCAACAACAGTTGGAGATTCCACATCTGTACGCTAGTAACTTGTGGTGGCAGGAAAAACGGGGAATGAACATGCACAACATCCAGTTTTGTTGGCTGTGTAAATAAGCCTTCAAGATAGCAGTCCTCCTATTACTATTTATTCATTCAATTTATATACTGCTCAGTACAGTGGTACCTTGGGTTAAGTACTTAATTCGTTCCAGAGGTCGGTTCTTAACCTGAAACTGTTCTTAACCTGAAGCACCACTTTAGCTAATGGGGCCTCCTGCTGCTGCTGTGCCGCCGGAGCACGATTTCTGTTCTCATCCTGAAGCAAAGTTCTTAACGCAAGGTAATATTTCTGGGTTAGCGGAGTCTGTAACCTGAAGCGTATGTAACCCGAGGTCCACTGTATTAAAATAAATAAACCTCTAAGCAGTTTACAACTATATTGGCAGGATTATTGAGGACATAAGGCAGTGTCACTACAACGGTTCAATTCTAGGCCATCACTTGGAGCTGAACAGATAACTGTTCCAGGCTCCAGGAGCACTTGTCTTTTGTACGTTACAGAGTAGGATCAGCTCACCTTCCTGGGGTTTGATGCGTTCCAACATTTCTTCCCAAATCTCATCCAGTGACTCATTGAATTTCTTGATGGCTAGAAACACTGGTACCACACTAGTTTCATCTCCAGAATCCTCTTGCTCCTCTTCATCTTCATGTTCAATACTTTCATCCTGTTCTTCATCAGACTCTTAATCTTGTCATTTGTACTGTCACCATCACCTTCCTCCTCCTTTACATGGTCTTTGATTCATTGTATGAGAGTTCAGAGCCAGAATAGGTTAATAGTGGAGATGTTTAATTTAGTACGTCATAAATTTCTAAGCACAGTTGAAAGCAAGTGCCTGGCTATTTTGATTCTTTGATTTGCTACTTTCCGCCACCCTTGGTTTCTTCTTGGCTTATGCTAAATATGGGCTCAGAAATGCCTTATGGGGTGGACATGACTCAGCCTGTCCTTTTTGGGGGGCAGCACCCATGTTAAGCATGAAACCAACAGAATACCACTTTCTACGTTGATCTAAAAAAGTGTTAATTATGAGGGAGAAGTGTGAGTTTTCCAGTCTCTTGTTTGAGCACAACATGACCTTGGTTATGCCCATTTAGTCCTGACTTGTAGGCCCACTGGAATCTCTTCTTCCTGCATTACGTTGTTTGCATCTTGTGTGTGGGAGTTTGACCTGCTTAGCGTGAGGCCAGAGCTGGGAAGGGTGAAGAATGTGTGGCATTTGGGCCTTCTGACCACTCCTCTTGGCAGCACTTGAGCAGATATGAACTAGTGCCAAGATGCCCTTCCACTCTGACATTGAAATTACTTGTTGGAAAGGCCTGGTGAACAGGGCTTTCGTGCATGAGGCGGGAGAGTGGCTTTAAATCAATTGAGATGTTCCAGTCATTCTTGCTTCCTCCCTTGTCTTTTACCTTGTTTTGTGGCATGAAGTGTGTGGGAAAGGGATAAAAAAACAACTGAAAAGCAAGAAGGGGAGGGTGGGGAGGAAACTGCAGAGAAAAGAGGATGGGAGGGAGAGGCCACTGACTATTTGTGCAGCCTGCTGGGCCAAAATTAGACTCAATAGTTCAGGCTAAACGCTTGTTAGCACAAACTTTTTCTGCTTTGGCACAGGGAGCTGGCAGTGACTTTGTTAAGAGCTAGGAGCAAAGCCCCAAAGAGTGCAAAGGTTGGTATACTATTTGTTCAGCCTCAGTTTTTTGGAGAACGGCAGCTTAGGTTCCGTCAAATAAGTGTTTTATATGTATGTGTGGTTCCCACACACCGAGTACTCAAAAATCCTTTCTCCCTTTTTGTCTTAAGTTATGTGTTTGATTCATACATAACTGTAGAAGCGCTATACTGTAGCATTCAGCATCAAAAAACCTCATTCCCACTCTGCTTGCGCCTTGATGGGTGACAATTGTGTGTATACTGTTCTTGAGCTCCTTTACAGGAAGCCTGGGATACAAGTGTAATAAATACAGTGGAATATATTGGGATAGCCATTTCTTATGACCTATGCTTCCTAGCAACTAATTTCTAGTATTCTTCTGCAGATTCCTGACTATTGTTTGGATCACAGTTATGAAAATTTACATGATCAAACTATCTCCAGTGAAGTAGATCCACACCAAACCTCCTTAGCAAAGCACTGCAGCACAGTGCTCTCCCTGGAGCGCTCCATGCAGGACTTGCTCCGAGATGCCAAGGAAAAATTCAAGAACTGGGTTACTTGCTCCACCTTAGAAGGAGTGGATTCTGCATATAAAAAGGTAATTTTGGCATGAGAACGCTAATGAGGCTCAGAGTAAATGAGTTTTAAAATGACATTAATACATGTGTAAATAACCTCCCTCTGAGAAATAGGTCACACATTAATTAGAAAAAGTATGGCATGGAGCACAAAAGTACTGAAATGCCACCATAGTACTGTTTCCCAAACTGGAAAATTTTATTATTCTTTTGAATATGTGGATAGTCACTTTAGGTGCTGTGATATGACATCCATAGCTAGCAGGACTGGAGGTCAGAGGTGATGGGAGGTGTAGTCCCCAAAGGAAGCAGACCCAAATTTGGGAAACCATGACTTAATGGATTGAGGGACCATGTTGACTCCAATTCCAGGGGTTCTACAGCCATTGGATCCCAGGCTGCTTTGGGCAGACTCAAATAATTTCCTAATGGATTAACTGTCTTCTAAGGTGGATGATAACTACTTGGTCCGGGTATGGAAAGCGTCAGCTGAAATCGATGCTGCCCCTAAAGTGGTTCTATATCGGATACTGATGGAACAGCACCTATGGAACCCAAGCCTTCAACAAACAAGAGTCCTAGAAATCTTAGATGATGAAACAGACATTTACCACTATGCAACGGAGAGCATGTCTCCACTTCCTCCACGAGAATATGTGGTTCTAAGGTAAGGAATCTACAATATTCCTGTCTATGCCAACTGCTGTTAATTATGAGATGAGCTGCAGCAGAGGTAATGACTTGACTTAACCTTAGTTGAATATTATTTTTATACATACAGCTGAGCACCTTGATCATGTGCAGAGCCTGGAAGTTGATGTAAATGAGCTGTTACAGTTGATAGTATGGTTCATAAGCATAATGGCATATTGATAGCCAATGAGATTATTGATTTGACCTTTTGTTTCCAGGACTTGGCGGACTGATCCTCAAAGCAGCACATGCATATTAGCAGCTACCTCAATAGACTGTGAAGGTGTTACCATGACGGGGATCTTGGGTCAGGTCCTACTTTGTCAGTATCTTATAGAAGTAGTCGGCACTCGGAAATCCAAAGTCACACATGTCTGTCGAACAGATACCAGGTATCTATATTTCTTTTATTTTTCTTTAGAGGGGCTTGACATAATAGATGAGGTTCCAAATGCAATGAAGGTCAAGGGCTTGCTAGAGGAATAAGATTCGAGTATGAAAAACTGGCATTCTGTTGTTTGTTCAGATGTACAGAAATGTGGTAGAAGCTTTGATTGCAGTCTTTTTAGTTAATAATGATTAAGTGCTTCTTTCATGGCCACATGATTTAGAAAAGTAATTTCAGGCAACCTCCTCATAAATCTGCATAAAGATTGAACAATTTCAGAAGCAGTGCTTCGTGTGAGTTGTAAACATGCAGTCAATACAGTGGTACCTCTGGATGCAAACGGGATCCGTTCTGGAGCCCCGTTCGCAACCTGAGTAGAGCCTGCGACTGTGCGTGATTTGCCGCTTCCACGCATGCATGTGACATCATTTTGAGTGCATGCGCAAGCAGCGAAACCTGGAAGTAATGCGCTCCGTTACTTCCAGGTCGTCACAAAGCGCAACCCGAAAATACTTAACCTGAAGCTACTTCAACCCGAGGTATGACTGTAGTTTTATAGCATTGGTGGTGGAGGAGGAATGCCTAAAATGAAGGGTGGATTTAAGTGTTGCACTATAGCATTTCTGCTTGCCAGATAGAACAATCTGTACTCTCCTCCCCCCTGTGCACTGTTCTGTGGGTTCCCCAGAGAGGTTTTGGGGGAGACATGGGGTGGAAAGCCTTGTTGGAAAGCACTTTGCTGGAAAGCAGTTAGCTCAACCTGGCCCAATAGTCAGGAAGAGAAATCGTTTAAGACTTTAGTTTTTTTTAACGGGCTGTTTCATTTATTGGCAGGGGCCGCACGACTGAATGGTACAACAGGGCTTTTGGTCACATGTGTGCTGCAGAACTGGTAAGGATTAGAGAGTCCTTTAAAACTTCATCATACTGAGAGCAAGCCAAAGATGACATGGTGCTTTTGGAAGTTAAATCAAATGTGTGGTGCCCAAAGCTGAAGTTTACCAGACTTCATTATCGTAATTGAAGCATTCTAGAACTGTTAAGACATTTTTATGCATTTTATAATGTTACTGCTTTTTTATTAAAAAATTCTACTGAGAAAATCAAATTGTTCAATATTACCTATCAAAATAAGTTATTGAAAAATGAACATCTTGATGTTCTAATAATGTGTAAATGTGAGATTTTATTTCCCCCCAGATGCTTTATAAACTAAAAATGTGAGAACAAATGTGTAATACTTTAGCTGTGCTATCTGAGTAAAAAGAACCCCGCACCTGTGATGTCTTTTTCTGTTTTTAGCATTCTAGGAATATATAATGATCATATAGGAAGCTATGCTGTATTTATTGGTTACAGACATTTGTACTTTTTACAGTGAAGAAACAATAAGAAAAAGGGCTTTTTTTTCAGTGGAACTGTGTGTTCCAGCACCTCTGAGCTCCACCCAGAAGTGGGTGGGGGTGAGAAACTTGACCTGCACCTTTTATGGGCTCCAGAAAATTGCAGGAGGCCTTTGCGGAGGGTCTTCAGCCTAACAGCTGGCATGGGGAAGCCACTTGTGTGAGGTGGGGGCCTTGTTAAACTGCTCCACTGAGGTGCAGGCAGCTGCACCCCTCAGCGGAACAGTTTAAAAAGGCGCTCACCTGTGCCTCAGCTGCCTCTTGCTCCTGGGAGGAAGAGGTGGCCTGCCTGTCGCCTGTGTGAAAGCAGTTGAGGCAGCCCCCGCCAACAGAGCAGCCTCTGGCTTGTGAAGAGACATATTTTGAACTTCAATTTGCAGTACACCGCTGTTTTGGAAATGGAAAAAAGGGTTGGGGGGGAGGGAGGGAAAAGATAATATATTGATACTACTGGTACTTCCAGAATATATATGATACTTTTAAGTCTGTACATTCATTGCATTTCCTAAAATACTGTAATTTAGTGTCAATTGTGTTTATAAGCTCAGACAATATACCTTTAATAAAAAGGTTAAGCACTCAATGACTGCTTTGTTCACTAAGGGTTATTAACCATTGTGACATTTGTGGACTACAGCAGTGGAAGAAATCACATTACCTCCTGCTTCTTGTGGCTCTAGACTTTGCAGGCAAGGACAAAATGATCGTTTGTTTTACCAAAAACTGGCATAACACCTGTACACACAGTGAGATCTAAGCAGTTCCAATAAATACTGCCCTACGAGTAGAGACAATGAAACTTAAACATTTTTATTTTTCAAATAGGCCATAATAGTCAACTAAATAGTTCATTTTTGTGTGTAGAAAAGTTATCTGAAAAGTCAACATAGTTACATTTTCTGTACTGGTTTGATTCCCAAGATGTCAAAACCTTTGGCCATAACAGCAGCTGTTGCTTCGCACAAGAGCATTCGCCACATGTTCACTTTCACTATTTTGCCTACACAAGAGACACAAAAAACCAAGTGAGATATGTTGCTATCCAGATTACTAGTCAGCAGAGCCAGCTGTCTCTGGTCCCTTTCTGTGCAATAGTACTCCACAGTACTCTGCTACATCCCAAGGGGGCACGGTGGAAGCCCACTGCTTCGAAACAGTCCAATCACACCCCAGACTTGCAAATTAGTATCGGGGGCTGCACTCACACTCCAGAACCCAGTGGAGAGGGGAAGCAATGCTGCTTTCATCTGCCTCTGCTCTAGGACTGGTATGAAGGCTTCACCCAGCAGCACTTCCCTCAGCCACCATACCACAGAGGGACAAAGTGGGCAGGCAGCTTTTTAAAACTGCTCTGCTGAGGGACACACAGCCACCCGCAGAGCAATTTAACAAAGTCCCCACTCTGGATCATGCAAGCAGGGCACTTGATCAGCTGAGAAGCAAGCTTTCTTAAACCCGCCAACTTCCTAAAGAGCAGCAGTCTCCCCTTTTGTGGAGGGGAAACCTGGTTGCGCCCCGCCCCCCAAAAAAATGTGCCTGGGACCACCCACCCACCAGCTATGCCACTGTGCTGCTCAATTAAGAAAATGGTACCACTGCCCCATGCCTTGGGAATTTGAATCAATGGACCACTTAGTTCCAAAAAGGGAAAAGAGTAGATTCCTCTAAAATGTTTTATTCTACTCATAGAAAAACTCCCTGAATAACCTTTACTCTTACTCAAACTTCAAGTTAAGCTGCCCCTCTGCCACAACACATACATAAAGTAGATGTTTCTACCCTTTAAGTTTACAAAGAACCTTGAAGCTATATGACTGGGGTACCTCCCCTTACATCCATTATTCTCTCTGGCCACCTGCAACCCTCTATACTTGTCCATTCTCACCTTTAAAATGAACTTAACTCACCAGTTTGTCTGTCTTTTTCCACACAGTAGCAGTTGTCATAGAATTCAGTAAATGTAGTAGCCAGTTCATAGAGGTAGTCACAAAGGGTGTGCAGTAAAAGATCATCTAAAATCTTTTGCAAAATCTCAGGGAACCTCAAAATGCATTTGCCTAGTTTCCATTCCTTCTCATGGTCCAATATTATCTCCGTTTGTGTAGCTGCCTTCTGCAGTGTCTCATCTCCAATATTGGCCAGCCTTGCTATAGATCTGCCACAAAAACAAGTCTCATATTAGACTCAATAGGAATGCAGCTGAGTCGATCTTCCAACATCGAAGTTGGAAATGCAGCAGTATCAGCTTGTAATTGTCCAGTACATGTATTTAAACCTCACAAAGTCTTAAATTTAGACGCTAGCAATTTTTTTACCTGATTCGCGTGAAGGCATAAAGCAAATAAGCAGCAGTATTTCCTCTGTCATCAAGCATTTTGTCAAAAGAGAAGATATAATCATTTATTCTATTATGGGAAAGATCTGCATACTTAATGCACCCAAAGGCAACTGAGGTCTGGGCTGCCTTCAGTTCTTCAGGAGTAAGAACCTGTGAGAGAAATAAAACACATATTGTGACAAGGCTGCACCACAAAACCAGGGCACAGAACTGGGGAAACCTAAACTGAACAGCAACTGAAGTGAACCCAAGGCAAACATATTCTGAACAGCTGAAATCATTTGGGCAGAAGCTTGATACATTCACATAGTATGAGACCAGCCATGGAAGTCGTAGCAATTACACAGCCCCTGGCAAGGTGACCAGGGCTTTGTAGAGCTTTGGGACAATTTTACTCTGAGCAAATGAAGCTGATGCCCCATGCAGAAGCCACACACAAGCTGATCTACTAACCTGTCATTTTATCCTCTGCTGCCATCTACTGGAATGCAAATAAGATTTACTTTGTAGACCAGATAAAAAGTTCAAGCAACAGAGTTTGGGGGCGGGCAGGGCTTTTATTTTCATGTTTCAAATTCAATATTCTTAAAAAGTGAAGCTTGAAAAAGTCCAAGGCAGATATAGAGAACTTGTGGCCCTTGTGGTTAAGACTGTAGCGCACTCTAATATTTCTAAACATTGGCCACAGCTCCTAAAGCTGATGGGAGCTGTAATTCAATCACAAATTGAAGGCCACAGACTCCCCACCCCTGGTCAAGACCTCATGTTATCTACCTAATCCTCTGGAAGATTCCCCTGGGAAACTCTCAAATAAGCATAATGTAATAGCCAAGCATGTTTTGTACACTGGTTCTGATGAGCAGAGGTACACATGCCCTCCTACAGGTGGTTCCACTTTTACCTATTATGGTAATTGACCTATTCCCCCCAAATTATATTTGGTGTTTTGCAGCACAATTGTGAATGCTGCAAGTTAGACAAATAACATGGATTCATTACTTTAACCTATTTCCATGAGAAAAATCCAAAGCTAACCTAATTCAAAAAGAAATTATCAAGATCAGACCCCATCTTCCTCCTCTTTGCTTTTAAGTAACAACACTGGCACTGTGAAATAAAATGTCATATCCATGTGAATGGAAAGTTCTGCACACGCACACTAGTTTTGCTAGTCCGCTGCATTCTTTCAATTCTGTTACTTCTCATTTATCCTGTAATCCTAACAGGATCCAGACATCCACAGAAGACAGTGTCTGCAGTCAATACCACTGAAAACAAATCTTTCTGCTCATTTTCCCACAGACTTACTTTTCATATACATTTTCAAATGTGCTTGGGTACACATGCTTTTGGGGCTCTGAATAGTTAAGTACAGAATATATCACATGAATTTGTAGGAATGAGAATGAACACCAACTGTCTATGCTACCATGTTTCACTTTGGAGACATTTGAACAGCTTTCTCCTAACACTAAGCAGTGAGGTCTACTCCCGGACACAGTCAGGGAAAAGTACTATTGGCAACACAGCAAATTCACTCCCCTCATATGATGAGGCTAGACAAATATGTGGACAGACTAACAGAACCATCATAGCTTTAGAAAGCTGGTGTAACATGCCTATTCCAAACTTTCCCAGAAGAATTTCACTTACACTATCCTTTTTGCTGACTAAATTGCACTGGATTGCTAAGTCACATGATCCAATTGAGTAATTATCTCCTTGTTCTGCCCTACTGTCTTAAATTCTGCCAGATGAGCTCGGGTGAAGGACTTAAGCTGGCATAACTGGGAAAGGACAAGATCTGCTGAACTCTTAACCCCAGCAGGTCTTCGGTTTGGTTTGTGCTACAAGCCAGCAACATGCTCCCTTACAAGAACCAGATAGGTAAAAGTAAAGGGACCCCTGACCATTAGGTCGAGTCGTGGCCGACTCTGGGGTTGCGGGGCTCATCTCGCTTTCTTGGCCGAGGGAGCCGGCGTACAGCTTCCGGGTCATGTGGCCAGCATGACTAAGCCGCTTCTGGCAAACCAGAGCAGCGCACGGAAACGCCATTTACCTTCCCACCGGAGCGGTTGCTATTTATCTACTTGCACTTTGACGTGCTTTCGAACTGCTAGGTTGGCAGGAGCAGGGACCAAGCAACGGGAGCTCACCCTGTCATGGGGATTCGAACCGCCGACCTTCTGATCAGCAAGTCCTAGGCTCAGTGGTTTAACCCACAGCGCCACCCGCGTCCCTACAAGAACCAGATAGTAGAAGAAGAGTCTACTTTCTTGACACTGGAAAAAGGAAGCCCATTGTTACCTTATCTCTTTCCTTTTCCTTCAGTTTGTCCATTGAACGCTTAAGTCCCTCTTGAAGAAGGTCAATCAGCCGTACCGTATCTCCAGAACGGGTTTTAAATTTTTTTCTGGCAACAAAAGATGGAAATTGTGGCTTTTCAAAGTTGACAACTCATTTTCAAGTAGAAAGTTTTACTCCAGATGAAAACAGTCAAACAGTGAAATTATTGCTGGTCTTTTCCCCAACATAGATACATTATCCCAGACACACACCTTGTTGCATGAAAGATACAATAAATATTTTGTTTCAGCTCAAGCACTCCATCACTGAACTACATAATTTTAAATTTGTGGCCACACTCATACCATTACAATTCAGCAGAATTATAATCCAACTAATATAGAGATACAGAATGTATTTAGATAAGGAAAAAGAGAGAGGAAAGATCACCACAGCCCCAGGAAGGAATGGGGACAGTCAGTTATAAAAAGGGGAAGGCAGAAGTAGCAAGTGTTCCCAAAGCAAAACAGTACACTGCTACCTGCTCTTGAGTACTACCTAACTTGTGATTGCTACCAAAACAGATAATAATACTAATAAAAAGTGCATAATGTGTAATGGGCAGATATAGTTGCACAAATTTCCAATTTCCAGCACAGACAGCAGAATCCTGACATGCATATCAAGAAAGAGATTGCACAGCTGTTCTTTCATTATAATCATTAGGAACAAGGGAACAGGTGTAAACCAATATATGATGTTGAAACATAACAGTGAAGCTTCCAAATGTACAACACAGAAGCATGAATATTTGCAATGGGCCACTAGGTTGCAGTGAGGATGCAGTGCCATACATTGAACAAGAAAAGTGCAAAATGAAGGTCACACTGGAATAGTAATGGCTATTCTCAAAATGTGAAGTGTGCCGACAAATAAGAAAAACTCAACAAACTAATTTGGTAGATGATTTCAATCTCAAAAGACAGAAAAAGAGTTAGGCTCAGAGAGGCACTCATAATGAAAGGTTTGGGAACCAGTAATGCAACAGATGAGTCCAGTTATTCAATAGCACAAAACATCATACTGTTAAGTCCTATAGTAAAATTTCTGATTTCAGGAACACATTTGCTATTATCTACAAGTTATCTACATGTTGACTAGAAGTGAACAACCAATACAATGCATTACATTATTCCTACAAGATTATGTTAGCATTGAGACCCACATTCACTGAAGGATTTATCTATTCTTAACATTGCATTTTTCAATAACTATAGCAATGCACAACAATCAGAATCTACAAGAGCTACAAGGGTTGCCGAAGTCTGTGTATGGAATCTAAAGAGGCACACTTTCTACCATAACTACCATGTTCCTTGCACACACACACACACACACACACACACACACACCCAGAAGACACTTTAGGTGGGAAATGCTCTGGAATCGTTTCTTAAGCAGCACAAGGAGCTGCAGCTGGAAGGCGGGAAGCCTGGAATTTCTAATGTGCAGCCTATGGGGTGCTCTTACATAAACACAAGGATAGAAGATTTGAAGAACAAAGCCAATGCATATAAGGAGTTCCTTGGTGATCACATGACACATCTTCAACAGAAAGGAATCTTGAGCTTTCCAGTCTGTGAATAGCAACACAATTCAGTCTACTGTATACTGAAGAAATTATCTGCAAACTTACTTGTCTTCTCCCAACACCACTCCAAAAGCAGCATGAGTTACTCTGGTCACTTTGGGATCATACCAGCCGATCATCTGACCCGCTGCAAATATGGTTTGTAAGTGCACAGCCTGCAAAGCAACACATCATTAAAACAACTAATGGTAAAGCACCAGCACTAACATAATAATAGCAATGCCAAACTGGAAGGGACACTCAGGATCATCGAGCCCAGCCCCCTGTAATGCAGAAACCATAACTAAAGAGCCCCTGGCAGATGACATTCCAATCTCTACATGTGTTAACTTTGCTACATTAAATGTGCATTCTGTAGCCGACCTCCTTTGTAATGTTTTCTTTTGAAATATTTAAGATACAGTGGTGCCTCGCAAGACGAAAAGAATCCGTTCCGCGATTCTCTTCGTCTAGCGGTTTTTTCGTCTTGCGAAGCAACCCTATTAGCGGATTAGCGGCTATTAGCGACTTAGAAAAAGGGGGGGAAAGCGAAAAAAATCGCAAGACTCGCAAGACGTTTTCGTCTTGCGAAGCAAGCCCATAGGGAAATTCGTCTCGCGAAGCGCCTCGAAAAACGGAAAACCCTTTCGTCTAGCGAGTTTTTCGTCTTGCGAGGCATTCGTCTTGTGGGGCACCACTGTAGTATTTTAGTTTCCGGTTAATTTTGTGACTCCAGATGCATACTTAGTCCTTGACTCTTCAGTAATATTGTATTCTGGATAGTGTTGCTTTTAATGTTTTAACGTGCTGTAAACTACTTTGAGTTTTTTCTTTAAATAAATATATAAATACAGTGGTAACAACACCTTAAAAACACCTTGCAAGGTAGCCTATTCCACTTTCGAACAGCTGCTACTATCAGAAAGTTCTTCCTAATGTTTTATCAGGTTCTCTTTTCTTGTAATTTGAACCCCACTGGTTCAAGTGCTACCCTCTGGAGCAGCAGAAAACAAGCTGCTCCATCTACCATGTGACAGCTCTTCAGACATCTGAAGATAGCTACAATATAATCTCTTGGTCTTCACTTCTTCAAGCTAAACATACCCAAGCTCTTAACCATTCCTCTTAAGGCTCTTGCTTTAAGACAAAGGAAAGGCAACTAGAAAGAGAAGAATACACTAGTGTGTAGTTTTAGTGTCACACCAACACTCAAAAAGCTAAAAACCTGAAAAACAAAGGACTACAAAATAAAGGTCAGTGAAACTCACCTGTCCACTATCTACCACATAAATTATATAATCAGCTTTTTCTTCAAACAGTCTCTGTTTTAATGCTGCCAAGTCTGAGGTGTCATATGTGAACCCCCCATCAGATTTCACAATTGTCAAGGGAACAGAAAACCCTGGAACAAATACAATCTTCCGACCATCATCCACTTGCACAAATCCTAAGAGTAGAAATAAATGAATGAGAAATAAGGTTTGGAAAGCAAGGTATTTTTACACAGTAATGTACAAATAAAAACACAAATACAAAACCTTTCAATGAAGAACACTTAACAACCAACCTATTTTATCATGCTACAAAATGCCATGACAGCAGGTATACAGAGTTAGAACCTATACATTATCCTGGGATGTGCTTTTTTCCATACCTACATTTGCCAAGATAACATAAATGTGGGTGCTGAGGGGAACCTGCTAGTGAGAACTGCAGGAGGGATGAGTGTTTAAAAAGATTTTGCACCTCCCAGTTCTCTCCAGCAGAGCTCAACCACCTCTGGGTCACTTCCTCATAGCTGATTTCAGAGGCTGGTTAAACAAAAGAAAACAGTAAACACAGCCTGGAGGGTGGTGGTAGTGAGGAGGGCAAGTAGGAGACTTTAGGATGTCTCCTCCTGCTGAGAGGTTCTTTCCATAAGTGCTCCTGCTGCAGCATTTGCATGTAGTTCAGTGCTCGAACATTATCTTCCCAAATGCACAGTGCCATCTTTTGAATAACCTTTCGTTCCCACTTTGCAGCACTTCCATCTGGTCCCTGGGGCCTCTACTCCTTAGCTTTCATGCTGGCTGCAGAATGAGGGGCTTTTCTTCCTTCCTAGCTAGTATGGAAACTGGGGGAGCTGAAGCCAGTGTTGATTCCTGATCTGGAAGCTTTAACCTTTTGCTGCCTCCTGAGGGCCTGCCTAATCTGGATCAGCCACCTCTAATTTGCGTTTGGAAGAACTTCAACTTGCTTCAATGGGAGTTTTTTCCTTAAAGCTAACAGCAGCTGCAGGGCCATTATCTACTTTTGGACTACAGAAGAAAGCAAAGTGTTAAAGCCCCTCTGCCTCAGGATCCCTAACCAGATCTAGAGCCCTGCCATTGGAGCAAATGAGAAGTTTTCTCCCAAGGCAAATTGTAGGGAAGTGTGTGTGTGTGTGTGTGTGTGTACGCACGCGTGCATGCACAAGAAAGAATGGATTCATGGGATATGCTTGAATGGATGGGACTGTTTTACTGCCATGCAACCACCCTCCCCCAGCACACTCTCTCTAAAGGACTGTGGTTCTTGGGTGGTAGTGGTAAGGATTCCCCACTTCTTCTATAGTAAAATACAAACTTATCAAAGAGCTTTAGAAACCCATTGTACTATGGTGAAAAATAGTCTTGAGGAATTTAATTCCCCATTCTGCAAATAGTTGAGTTACCTCCTTCTTCAAACTCCTTCACGATATCACTCATCTTATCTTGATAGTAAGATTCTCCTCTTTCTATTATGGTAACGTCCAAGCAATCGTAGATTTTTTGGAACTCTGACCAAGAAAGAGTGAAAAGAGGAATTTTGAGCCCTTTCATTTACTTCATATAATGCATCATCAACATCATAGTAAAATAAGGAAATTGAGGTACTGGCTTTAGACCAGCCTTGCTAGGTCATGTTTGTTCACTACTACTAAAATGCTGTGGGTTAAACCACAGAGCCTAGGACTTGCTGATCAGAAGGTTGGCAGTTCAAATCCCCACGACGGGGTGAGTTCCTGTTGCTCGGTCCCTGCTCCTGCCAACCTAGCAGTTCGAAAGCATGTCAAAGTGCAAGTAGATAAATATGTACCGCTCTGGTGGGAAGGTAAACGGCATTTCCGTGCACTGCTCTGGTTCACCAGAAGCGGCTTAGCCATGCTGGCCACATGACCTGGAAGCTGTACGCCGGCTCCCTCGGCCAAGAAAGCGAGATGAGCGCCGCAACCCCAGAGTCGGCCACGGCTGGACCTAATGGTCAGGGGTCCCTTTACCTTTACTAAAATGCTGCTCTAAAGAATCATTCTGAACACATCTAAACTCTAACTGTACTTTTTTCATTGCCATTCAGCTACAACTTTTAAATTTGTTTTCCTTCACACCTATATATGTATGTGTGAACATACAGAAACACACGCGTGCACACACAAAAGCACCTGAGGTTCTCACTCCATGCATCTAGTTTAGAAAAGATTTTGTCAAAATAAAGGTGCCACAAGACTCTTTGTTGTGACTCCTGAAACTATCACCCTCAAATCCCAGTCTTTTTACAGGGCTTCAACAACACTAATAATAATCCTCATCATCCTCAACTGCCAAAAGTGGTCCACTTGAAAAAGAGGTGAATCCTTAAAAGATAGTGGTAGCATAATTCCTAGTCACCTTTCCGGGACACATCGCATATAAGTTTCCAAGCTTTAATGAAATCTGGATTTTTGCTCTGTAATAGCACCACACATCGGTATGCGTGCTTCTTAAACTCCTCTTCTGTGTCAAATCTTCTCTTAGATTCCTAGGTTAAGAAGAATACACAGACACCATGAAACAATATCCTCCACAGAATAATAAAACAAATCAAACCAAACAAAAGCACAGGTAATAAATAGTAAAGAGAAATACTTTTAATGGTCGAAACAGATCAAATAGACAATACCGAGTCACCTAATGCTTGCCATTAATATCCCAACCAACAGCAGCCTGAACCTGTACATGTATTAGCACATATAAAATGTTGTGCAGTATCTGGAGAGGATTCTCCAAGCTTCCAATGAGAACTGAAGAATTAGTCATCACCAAAGAGCCCTGCATCCCAGCAACTCTCATTTTATAAATTATCAAGATAAATTGATAATCAAGAATTATACTTAATGCTGTCAACAATATGATCAAGAGCAGAATTTGATCCAATATTGTTGCCCTCTTACCCCCTCTAGAAATAGGTGAAGAACAGTATCAAATCCATGTGGATTTGTGCATACAGATCCTGGATTGGGCTTTTTAAGCCATCAGAAATGAGTATACAGAATCTGTTTGCATATTTATTTTACCCTTTTCAAAAAGGTGACTCAGCAATTAGTCCAATCTTCATATAAACTGCCTTTGTTTCAATAAGGAGGGTTATGATGCATGGAAGTTTCAAAAGATTAAAACATTTGCAATATTAGTTGACATCAAACTGTTCACCCAGTGGAACTACTTTTTCCTCTTCTATCTGCTGCAGTCTCCACAATCTGCTCTGGATGGCTGGGGGACCTTTCAGAGCAGACCTGGGAGAGCACAGAAGCTGCAAGGGGTGGGGGGATAGGAGAGG
The DNA here is from genome assembly GCF_951804945.1 of Podarcis cretensis. Taxonomy (NCBI): domain Eukaryota; kingdom Metazoa; phylum Chordata; class Lepidosauria; order Squamata; family Lacertidae; genus Podarcis; species Podarcis cretensis. Next base: position 48,738,976 of record NC_137171.1, on the reverse strand, counting down.
AAGGAGGTAGTGCTGTTACTTCAGCTTGTACAACATTTGATTTCACCCACTGTTTGTTACTAAACTTATTCCCATGATAAAGTCACTCCCTCATCTAAGTCTCTGCACTGACTCACTTCAATTATTATGAAAGTCTTACAGCAAAATACATTTTTGTAGACGTTTACAAGCATAGATTGCAACCATAGTTCACACAGACTTCCTTCAAATTCCTCCAAGGAAATGGCTGCCGTTTGATTTTTGATTTTGTTAAGTGCTCTAAACCCTCCCTCAACCTTCACCAAGAGTACTTCCTTCTGGTCTTGCCAAGAGCAAAACCCTCAGGCAGGATGTATACATTTTCAAGTGCTATTAGTATCCTCTCATCCAGGAGTGGCTAACTTGTGGTTCTCCAGAGGTCATTGCACCACAGCCCCATCAGCAGCATGGCCAGGGGTAGGGCAACATCTGGAGGGCTACAAGTTGCAACCCAGCTCTGAGCAATGTTAAGCAGCAGCAGCAACAGCAACAGCAACAGCAACAACAACAACAACAACAACAACAGGAGGGGTAACCATATATCTGAAATAAAACATACCTTATAAAAAGCTTGGAGATCTCCAATGGGAGGAGAAACAGTCAGATAGTCTGGGAATTTATCTTGCAGATGAGCAATAAGCATGCCAAACTGGGTACCCCAATCTCCTAAATGGTTTAATCTAGACAGTAAAGATCACAAAACAAGTGAGACTGTAAGCAGAACTGAAATATCTTCTGAATAGAGCTGTGGATATGATACAAGGCTTGTTCTGAAGTGCTCCTGTGAAGGAAATGGACTGCTAAAAAAATATTTTAAAATCCTATATGTGGTTTGTTTGGGGATTATGGGCATAATTTATTGCGCAGCTCATACACTATCCTTTCCAGAAAAACAAGTTGGAAGGTGATTTAATTTTCTAAATTAATTAGGCAAATTTGTTGCAGTAAAGTTATATCTACTACAGGATAGAGACAGTTGTTTTCCCTTGAAGCTTTGAGACGTTTGTGGAGTGAAATGCAGAAGAAAGGTGACTCCAGGCTATAATTAGGAAGCAACTTGCATTGGCATTCAAATCATGTTAGATCTCAATGTTGTGTAGCATGGTGTATGTCAAATGTCAAGGACTGTAGGTAAAGGGCAAGTTGGATGCATTTAAGCCAAAGGTGGGGAATGGGGGGGGGCAGATCTTTATCTGGCCCCACCCCGCAGGCCAAATTTGACAGGTGGGTGGGACAACCCCTGTCAAAATCCCTTGTGCAGGGTTCCCAGATGCCTTGCAGCTACACCACAAGGGGTGTGGCCAGCCCTGCTTGGCACGCTGAGAGTCTCTGAGAAAAGAGAGGGGGGAAAGTGTTTCTGAAAGAGTTCTAGAAGGAAAAGTAAGGTTAATTAAAGGTGGATGTGTGCGGGGTTCAAAACATGGGGTTCTGCAGTGATTTTCATAAAGGAATAGCACTTCAATGGAACACAGCAACATTGCTGTATGGGTAATTACTGAGAATCCACATTGACAAGAGAAATGAAAGTGTGTGCCCATATACATTTTGAGCATTTGTGCAATTCTACCATGGCTGGACTTACCTTAGTACATCAAACCCCGCAAACTCAAAGAGGCGGCACATGCTCTCCCCAATTATAGTTGATCTCAGGTGACCTACATGCATCTCTTTTGCAATATTAGGGGAGGAGAAGTCAATCACCACCTTTATGTAGGACAAGAAATGAAAAATATGCGCATTATAACAGTGCAAGGTATTTTTTCAAACAAGCATCATTTATATATATCTGCAATTAGGAAATGCACATAAGCACTGGCTGTTGTACACATTTACTGGTTATTGTGAGAAGCATGAAGAGAGAATTGTGCATATTATGCGTTCGTTAAACATAATCTCCTAATGATGTTGAATGACTTCCTGCACTGAGTATTGCATATGCACAGGGCCTAAGTGAGCCAAATAGTGAATATTTTGTTCACGCTGTTCAGTTATGGACACCTTCAGATACTATCCACACTGACAGGACAATGTATAAAATCCTGTTTATGGTGCTCATTTGTGCAAGTTCTACATGGCGGCTGGTGCTTACGCACACTGTGCACCCAACTGACCTGGCTCAAACATAACACTAAACCAAACCATGGCTTAGCATGAGTAGGGAAACATGCAGGCTTCTGGAGGGAAGATTACAACTGCTTCACTCCTCCCTTAATTCTGCTGCTCTCATGCTATCTGGGCCCTATCCAAACCCAGGCTTATGACTTGTCATGCTCCAGACAAACCATGAGCTGTAACCAAAGTTTGTTCTTGGTTTACAACTCATGATTTTTGAAGCAAAAACCACAAATTTTGGCTTGGATGTAATGATATGTCAAACCATAGCTTAGTGCTGTGTAGCACAGCAACACCATCAGGAGAGGAGCATAGTTGCTGCAATTCTTTCTCCAGGAGCCTGCATGTGCATGCTTAGCATTATCTACAAACTGGGCCACTGACCCTTTCACAAGGTGTCAAAGGTGCTGAACAAACGAAAAACTAAAAGTTGATTCACAGAGCTTGTCCAAGAAATATTTTTTTTAAAAAAAGTGAAAGGCAATTCAACTAAATATTAGGACTAAGCAATGGGACTTTCTGCCTCTCCTGTAGCAGGTGTGCAGGGGAGAACATTCAATGAGAATCCTTGGCACTCTACAGAACACAACTCAAAATGTCCCCTTTTACATTCGTCAAACATTAGAACACCAAAGACATCCATTTACATAAAACACTTTAACGCTAACAAGACCGGGGGGGGGGGGGAGGGGGAGGTAAGGAATGGCTGCAAACAGCCACCTCAGACCTTAGGAGGAACTTCTCTGAGGGCTGCCAGAAGAAGGGCACAGAACATGCCATGTGGGGCTCTGGAACCCTGCTCTTGCATGTTTGCAGACTGAGTGCACATTAAACAATTGAAATAGTTTATCTGAAAATGCACACTTTGCCTTGAACATTAAGCAGCAGTACCTAAGACAAGACCTAGTTAACCATTTACTGTCATACCTTCTTCCTTTCACCAAGAGCAGGCAGCTGAACTCCATTCACCAGCATACTGCTTAGTTGTTTAGATACAAAATCCTTTTTCAAGTGCACATTAATGAAACCTTCAGAAAAGCATAAAAAGTAAAAATGATTCCTGAGACTATATACATATTAAGGCCTTGATTTCTTTTGCACAGAGCACATATTTTGCTAAAAACACAGTATTACAGAATTATCCATAACAGGGCAACTCATTTGCAGTGACAGGAAAAAAATCAATTTGATAATGATACAAGAACAAAGTGCCATTGGTTTTGATCAATAAATAACAGAAGCCAATTGTCCAGACAACACATGCTGTCCTGTAAGCAGCCTTGGTCAGCAATTAGTTTGCTAGGAGGATCACTTTCACTGAGGGGCACTGGGTTTCAATAAAGTTTCTTCTTTACTTTGCAAGCACTCAGGTAATGTATATGATTAAGTAGAATGATAATATTTATATAGGGAAGATTATTTTAATTTCTTTCCAAAACCTCTTCATTTAAATTGCTGCTAACCTCTCTGAAAGAACCACATTCATTTTTAACTGCAGAGCTAAATAAAATGCTTCCCAACTGCCACAAATACCAAGCTGAAACTCACAGAGAATTATCACATGGTGCAACCTTCCTAAGAAATTCCCAACTGAGTATAGTCGTACCTCGGCTCCCAAACGCCTTGGGAATTGAACTTCCGGCTCCCAAATGATCAAAATCTGGAAGTGAGTGTTCCGGTTTTCAAAGGTTCTTTTGGAAGCTGGACGCTTGATGGGGCTTCCACAGCTTCCAATTGGCCGCAGGAGCTTCCTGCAGCCAATCAGAGGCTGCACTTTGGTTTTCAAACATTTCGGAAGTTGAATGGACTTCCGGAACGGATTCTGTTTGACTTCCAAGGTATGACTGTACTCCTCTGCCTTAAAAGCTGTCTGCCTATGGAAGCCAGAATGTCACAGGGGCACACGTCAGAATTCCTGGTAGGGTGAATAGGCATCAAGCTTAGGGAGAGGATTCCCCTTGTCCTCCTATAGTTCATCTCTAAAGGACTCAGAATTCTACTGAGTCATTTCATCATAATACTTCATAACATTAGATTTAGATGTCCCAGAAAAGTAAAAACAGAGTAACTGTACCAGGACCGGCGATTTCAATCTTTGCTATGCATTCATTGTCAGGAATGTTTCTGGCAATCTTATCAGCTATTTCTCTCGGGCTCACTTTTTGCTCCTTGGTCTTGAGCAGTATCTGAAAGACACAGCAAGAGGTCTCGGCGCAATCCCTGACTGAGGAGAACACAGAGAACCTGAGGCAAAGCTCTACAAGCTCATATCATTTCAGCAGCTGTGATAAAAATGGAATTCCCTTTTCATAGGAATCTGTCAAGAAACCAGACTGCCTGGAAAATCCCACCGGGTAAATATAGCAGAGGCAATCACAAACTGAATAAATACCCTAGGACCCTACTGTTATTCAAGCATATGTGTGGTCCTTTGTTGCCATTTCCTGTCAAAGGAAATGAGAGCAGCAGACAGTTGCCAATTCCACATCTGCCACATGTAAGCCAGAGCAATTCAAATGATTCTTCTGAGTATGCATCTTTTGAGATGCATAACTCATTACAGATGACTTTTACACTGGCCTTTACCAACCTGGAGTCCTACAGATTTTGGCTGGGCTGGTGGGAGTTGCATTCCAAAACATCCTAGAGGGCACCAGACTGCAAAAGCTGTTCTACACATTCAAAAGGGAGGAACCCACTGATCCTTATGAAAGGAATTGGTATTGGAGAAGGACAACAGCCAGATGGTCTCCCACGGCAAAATGTAGGTGATTCTTGGTTTCCTTTCTGATAAGTAGTCTTTCTATGGCAAGTACTCTCTCTCTGATGTATTGCTTGGCTTCAGAAAGCAATCCTCAAAAAATGACAAGAGCGTACGTGCCAGGCGACAGTCTCTCCATGTGCCCTGCCAATGTGGAAAGCTGTCACAAATGTGTTTTGTCTTTGTACATGCTCATTAGCATATTGTGCTTGCAGTCTCAGCTGGAGGGGCTAGGCGGCTATTAGTTTTAGAGATATATTGCTTGCTTTCTCCTTTGCTTGCCCTCCCTCCCTCCCGCCTGCATACACACACAGCTCTCTCCCTTCACCTTTTAGAATTCTGCTTCCAAATGTTTGCCGTTTTGTCAAGTGTTGAGTTTCCTGATACATCAAGAAACTGTTCATTCACGTGGAGCAGGAGCTAAAGATAAAAGCAGGAGTTTCCAAATGGCTGGTGTCCAGAATGATTGATACAGAACAAAAATTTCATTGCTTCACTTGCGATGAAAAATATTTTTTGATGGCTGGAAAGTGTGTGGAGGTGGGTGCATGGGTGTGTGGGAGATTCTTTTTTTTAAAGGAACAAATACTATTTCAAAACAAATTTAGTGTCTGGGAAATGGCCGGGGTGGGGGGGTATGTTTACGGAAATCAGTTTCAATGAAAGTAACGATCAGCCAAGCAAACATCTAGCACTTGAAAAACTGCACAAAGTAAGCAGCGACATGTATTGGGTGTCAACACTGGCAGAGAGAGAGAGCTCAAAAAGTGCATCAGGGTGGAGACATTCCATAAAGCAGCTTGTGTCCATGCCAATCTCTGGAGGGGCTGTCAAAAGTTGTCGGGAGGGAGGGGAGGCCTTATGATATCAAGGAATACAAACAATACAGACATTGAGAAACCTGCACCAGACAAGACTCCTAACAGTGACTTAATTGGGGTAAAGCAGCGGTCAAAAATATTTTAAAAAGGCACTGCAAGCTTCTGTTGGGCTGGCTGACACCCAAATGCATATGCTAATGAGCTCTATGAAGAAGAGAACACACATTTGTGGAGCTGTTTCTCCAAAAGAAGTTCATGCCAAGAGGCTGCTGGCTGGCACGTAACAGTATTGTTTGGAAAGAGATCTCTGCCAGGCCAATTTGCTTAGTAACTTTACCATCCTCCAAGGGATGTGACAAGAAGTCCAACTTCCACTGCAAACTTCCACTGATTTTTAAATCAAAGGGGGAAACTATACTGGTAAGGATTTTAGAGGTGTGTTTTTTAAAAAGGTAGCTGTTCTGTACTTCAGGATTTAGTTTACTGTTATTTTATTTGTTTATATGGAAATACAGGTCTTGACATTCTAGCATGTACATTATTCAGGACAGTTTACAAAAATGAAAATCACTGCTTCATATTAATACAAATGAGTAAGATTCTAGAAAGCGTTAAGCCAAAATTAAACCATTTTTTTTTAAAAAAACCATGTATTTTTTCCCCTAAGCCAAAATTCCCCTAAGCCAAAAGGGAGGGGAATAAGTTAGTATGGCCAGCAGCAATGATGCAAGCTGTAGTCCAGCAACATTTGCAGGGCCCCACATTCGCCACCCCTGCTTCAGAGGCAGAATTATATTGGCTTTTCCATAATTGATATGTAATCCTCCCAAGGTCGAGCCAACGCTGCAGCTCTGCTTGAATAATGGAGCTTCCCTGTCACGTTCCCTCCAGCCTGTTCTCAAGATCAGCTCCCAAAGATTGGGGGACCCTCTGGAGCAGATTTTTGGGGTACACGGATGAATGGAAATCCTGTTGCACCAGCAGAACCCCACTGGTGCAACACTGAAAACCCACAGTTTTTATGATGTTTCATGTTTGCATGTGACTAGATTCTCTTCATTTTAAATGCCTTAAGACTTGTCTGCTGTGTACTGTGTTCATTCAAATGTGGCAATGTAAACAATAGAAGAGTGCAGGAAAAGATTCCTCAATTGTAGACTAGATTTCTGTGAGAAATGGAGAAGCTGATATAGAGTGGTTGGTTTTCGCTGTTCCACTCAAACTACAACATTAACACAAAGCTGAGCAATGTATATTTTCAGCTGGGTGGCTTTGTGCTGTTTGGATACAGCACTAGAGAACAACGACAAATTCTCACATTATGAATTACCTGGGTTATGCTCATAGCACTGTTGCACTGATAGTCGCCAAACTTGGACTGCTGACTTGGTGTCACCAACAGTGGAGGATTTTCTAGATCTGGATACGCAGCTTTAATAGCCACTCCAAAAATGTCTTGAAGGCGACTATTGATGTTAATCATGCTTTTTGATGGCTTGCTTCTACTCCTTTCTTCCTGAAGGCTCTAAATGAAAACACAAATCTAATTATCCATCCATCAGATTGAGGAGCCCATTGGAACAGAGCATCTCAATTCAAGGACCCTAAACATATCACATGATTAAAATGAAATGTGTGTGTAAACACAAACTCACATAAATCCTAATCTGCTTTCTACAGAAACACAAGTTCTTCCAGCTGACAGGCAAAGGAAAGCTTTGCACTGCTTACAAAACGTATCAGACTTCAGGTGAACCAAGATTAACAAACCCTGATGGCTGTGTCAGGTTCCATCTATTTTTACCTAGAATAAAGGGAGGCATGCTCTCTTTATGTGCTCAGAGTACAACGATAAAATAGCTGCACACACAGAAATGATTTGTAAATAAAATACCCTGCTAAAGAGAATGAAGACTGTCACAGCTTCAAAAGCCTGCTGTGTGAGAAAGCAGCAAGCATAAGGTTTTCATGTTCAAGAAATATTCTTGCAAATAGTCATTTGTTTACAAGTAGACTTGCTGGTGGTTTAAAGAAAACCTGCCACTTTAAAAAGCAGGTTGCAACTCTCTTTTTCACTGAGCAGAATTGATAGATTTGGGGAGGGGAGAATGTTCCTTGACTACCCCCAGACAGATGTACACAAAAGTATTTGGGAGGACTGCCTTGTTAAACGAAGCAGCAATTTTCTTGCATCCTCTCAAAGCACCAAAAGTACAGCCCTAATTGACAGCACCAGAGACTCTACCAGGATGAAGTGCAGCCTCTCACTCTTAGAATCAAAAAATTGTAGAGTTGGAAGGGATCCTGAGGATCATGTAGTCCAACCAAAGCTGTCAACTTTTCCCTTTTCTTGTGAGGAATCCTATTCGGAATAAGGGAATTTCCCTTAAAAAAAGGGAAACGTTGGCAGCTCTGAGTCCAACCCCCTGCAATGCAGGAATATGCAGCTGTCCCATATGGAGACCGAAGCTGCAACCTTCTTATTATCAGCATCATGCTCTAGCCAACTAACCTATCCAGGCATTCTTGTTCCTTGGATGTACGCTGGGGGAAACAGCTGGTGTAGATGCATCCCAGGTCAAAGAACAAGAATACTGACAATTAGGGCTGGGCGATATATTGTTCAAAACTGGTCTGAAGTCCATATTGTGGTATCAGTTTCATAATTTTTGACGTGGCAGAGTGTGTGTGTGTTATGGGAAAATCACAATGTGAGGAAAACCGTGAAGCCAGCTAATGCCTCTACATAGCTTCATCCTTATTTCAGACATTGTGATATATTGATATATCACAATGTTTAGCTAGTGATATATTGCGATGTTTAAAACCAGGTTATTGCCCAGCCCTAGACAACATAATCAAACAGAGAAATGCATTTCTGTGTAATTAACTATTTTAGGTCCTTCATAACATTTTAAAACGAGCTTCTTAAGGGTTAACGTATCAGTAAAACAGAACAATACTGCACAAATTTCAAAGGAAGAATGATTTCAACAGTAAGGGGGGGGAATCTCTCCTGCGTTAATCACATTTTCTCATTCTCTTCACAATGACAAATGATAATTTTGAGAATCACGACAGTCATGACCATTCGTTTACTTTTTGCACACTTCACACTATTAAGAAAGGGAACATACCTTTTGTAGAACATTTAAGCGATACTTAAGTTTTGCGTTCTCTTCCCGCAACCCTTCCAAATTTGGGGAAACTCCCAAACATCCATAGTTTTTCAAACGATCAACTTCTGCAGTCAGAAACTTGATTTCCTTTTCCTAGGATGCAAAATAGAACCAGTAGTATATAACCTACTCTTTCTTACCCTATGGTAATATATGATAGGGATTGCATCAAAATTTAATCTTTAGTGTTTATTATCCATAATTAAACTAACGACACTGTTAAAAATTAGTAGCAACAAATTCAACAACCAATCCCTAAGGAAAGACTGGTGGAGCATAATGGCATTAGCTTTTCATTAAAAATCTGATATTATAGAACTTTATCTAGCAACATATACAGTAGATAAACATTGCTGATTGTGATATTCATATAATAACCATATCATCTAAGATTTCCATTAAATGTAGGCTTGTTCTGTGTAGTGCAAGCAGAACTGATTGAATGGAGCAAAGATAATCCATTATGAGTTTCACCACCACCTGAGTGAGTGATGAGAACCTATTGTTACGTATCAGTATTATTTTATTCAAAAGGTCCTACCACGCTTCCTCTTTTATGGGGAAAACTAAGAAACCAGAACTGAATGCAAAGTACCCCGACATCAGAGACAGTTTGCCTGCTTTGGCTGATTACTGAATATGTTTACCTTCACCCCTTATCAAATTTGGATACAAATCAAAGGCAGCATCAAAAATATTTTGTCTATCATCCTAGGAATACAACTGCCTGAGAAATGGAAGTGCCACACGAAACTACGCTGTGGAAGAAACAGAAGCCATCAGTCCCTTTCTCTCAACAAACCTGCTCTGTTGTTTCCTTCTGCAGCCTAGGCCTTATAGGACCTCCCAATATATTGTATGTGTATAAATACTTTATCATATAAAGTTTATCCTGAGTGCTGAAGTAATGAAAATCAGAAAGAACAGTTTCCACTACTAAAATTAGTATGAAGTGTAGCCCTCAAAATGTTTCAGGTTATCTACTGTTTCAGTTTGCCTCTCTCAAACACCTCGCAATAATTATTTTAGAAGCACAAACAAAACAACATGCCCTGCATTTCAGAAAAAGAACAAGTCTCCACATGGCTTACCCATCATGTTCCCCAGCTCAAAAACTAGTTCATGAACTATTTCATTAAATTGCTAACCACACCTAAACTTGTGACTGAAGAGTGTCTCATGTGGCAAAATTATAGTTATTAGAAATTTATTATGAAATAAAATTACTATTAGCAGATTCAGATTTATATATTTAACTAGCTACCTAAAAGTTAGGCTAGTAATGAGCAGCACCCTACTGTAAATGAATTTTTCTCTAAGAAATGCCCACATATGCTAGAAATTAAATGTAACTATGTGCCTCTTTAGCTTTGGAATATGGTATAAAAAAGCACCGAAGGATTTTTTTAAAAATCCATTCACCTTCTGCCAAGAGTTGTTGCATGTATCCGGTTTCCAAAGAGAATTGTTACATGTCTTGGAATGCTTACTTTCCAGATATTTTATTTTCTACTAGTACATTTACAGATTTACAGCGTCTCCATCCAAGCGTGCCCAAGGCAATGGATATATTCCGGTTTTTTGAGATTCGTTTTGGTTTAACAAGAAAGTAGCAGTTGTTACCTTCAATTATACTGCACTGTTGTGCGAAAATACAAATAACTGATCGGTGGGTGAGGGCAGGGGAATTTTCTTCTTGTGAAAAAAAAAAAGGACGGGGCAGGGGCCCTTAGGAAACCTAGCTTTGCCAATTCCAACACAGGGGGGCTTCCCAAGGTACCGCCCATGAGAGCTAATATGCACTCGCGACCTCTCTTTCTTGTTCTCTGCAGGGGCCCTGCCCACTTCAGACGCTGACCCGAGAGAAGCGTGCAAGGGTGGGGGCAACTTAGCTGGCGAAAAGGGCAGGTGAGCAGCCCTGGTTTTAATCATTTCTGCTGGCGTCAAGGTCTCACCCAACGACCCTGCCCCTAAGGAGCCAGGAGCAAGCGAGAACGCCTCACACGCCTTGCTCGCACGGAGGAGGGAAGAAGCGGGGTCTGCGCTGACGTAAGAGCCTCGAAAGAGAAAGAAGCGCCGCGCTGGCGGCAGAATAAGCGACGCCTCCCGCCGCCCGGCCTCCTCCGAGCAGCTCCGCGCTGCCACCGCCCCCCCCCCTTGCCTCTGCCGCCCCGAGCCCCGCGCTCCTCTTCGCCTTCCAGCCGCGCCCCATAAAAGAGAAGGACGCACGCGCCTCCGACCTGCCGCTGAAGCCGCTCCGCGCATTGAGCCACCTGCACCTCCATCCTCGCGGGTCAGACAAAAGGGAAACCAAGACCGGAAGCGGAACTCCTGTTCTCTATGGTGAGTTCCTGGCAAGAGCGGCAGCGGGAGAAAAAGCTCTCTTGCCTCCGTGCTGGTGCTCCGTGCTCTTGCGCCCCCTCTACCGGTCCCTTTGCGCGCTCCGCTCTTTCAAGGCAAAGGTGTCTTTTTGTCCAGCCCCCCTGAGCGAAATCCCCGTAAAAGCCAATCAGAGCGAGGAGAAAACGGCAAACTTCCCGCCCACAACGGACCAAATTTCCAAATGATTATTGTTTTTGATTCAAGGGATCGTTCCACCTCGCTAGCCAAAATAATAATAAAAAAGAGGACTATCCCGTCTCTTGAATTGCGAGTGTGTATAGCAGCGAGCCTCAGCGATGCCAGCGGACTAGGAGAAGACGCCGCCCCGAGATTGTTCCGGACGGATAAACACAGCGGCACTTGCTGGGGAACTGATTCGCACTATAAATGATTCTCACTATAAATAGATAGCATGGCAAGCGTACTATATATATTGCTGGCTCAGATTAGTGTCTAAAGAAGCAGTGTGGTGTAGTGGTTATAGTGTGTTGGGACCTGGAATAAAGGTAAAGGTACCCCTGCCCGTACGAGCCAGTCTTGACAGACTCTAGGGTTGTGCGCTCATTTCACTCTAGAGGGCGGGAGCCAGCGCTGTCCGCAGACACTTCCGAGTCACGTGGCCAGCGTGACAAGCTGCATCTGGCGAGCCAGTGCAGCACGCGGAACGCCGTTTACCTTCCCGCTAGTAAGCGGTCCCTATTTATCTACTTGCACCCGGGGGTGCTTTCGAACTGCTAGGTTGGCAGGCACTGGGACCGAGCGACGGGAGCGCACCCCACCGCGGGGATTCGAACCGCCGACCTTTCGATCGGCAAGTCCTAGGCACTGAGGCTTTTACCCACAGCGCCACCCGCATCCCCTGGGACCTGGAATACCAGGCTTCAAACCCATAGCCCCCGTTTTTGTTAATGGTCACTAGTTCCTTTTCAAATTCGAGGACATAACTTCACTTCCCGGTCTATATTTTAAAGTGCCCCTTTATATGCAAAATATGCTGTGGTATAGCTTCATACACACAAGCATTTTCCAATTAGCGACTCCATGAACTGCAAGGATCTCGTAGTCACTACTAGAATCTATAGAGTTGAACACATAAAAATATTTTCTTCATCGAGTCAAACCACATCCAGTACTATCCCCTCTGGTAAGATGTACCCATAAGCCCATTTGCCTTTCTATTATTATCCAGCTGTGAAGCTCTCTACTGAGATGATGGTCCAGTTCCCTTTTCAGAGTGAATACTTGACCCAATGAGGTAACAGCATGCAATGTAATTATCAGATATTGTTGCCCTCTTTCTTAACAGTGATGGAATTCTAAATTGACTCTTCATGGACTTTAAGCTCAATAAAATGTCAAAAACAAAACAACATGCAATTTGGAAAATATTTTAGCATGCTCTCGGAACTATTATAGCAATGGGGAAAAAATCTCCAGGATGACGTGCTTAAAGGAAATAAGTACAGTCATACCTCAGGTTGAATGTGCTTCGGGCTGAGCGTGTTCGAGTTGCACTCCGCGGCAACCCGGAAGTAACGGAGCGCATTACTTCCGGGTTTCGCCGCTCGCGCATGTGCAGACACTCAAAATGACATGGTCATGCGCATGTGTGGAAGTGGCAAAATGTGATCCGCGCAAGTGCAGACGCACCGTCGCTTGTTACATTCGCTTCAGGATGCGAATGGGGCTTCGGAATGGATCCCGTTCGCATACCAAGGTACCACTATATATCCATTTCTAGCAAGCATCCAATGAAAACAAAATTGATAAAGAAAAATAATCCACAAATTGTATTTTAAAATTTTATACACAACAAAGGCCTACACAGCTTCTTGGTCCCTGAGAAGTATCTTTCTTCCCCAACTCAAAGTGTGGCTTGAAACATATCTTAAAGATCTATACCTTCGGCAGCAGGCACTGATACAATTCAGAAACATCATTTACACAGTCAGAAAAAGAGACAGAGATTAGGTATATAAATTTCTATAGCAATTTTAATCTGTTAATCCTGACAAAAATTTAAAATAGATATAAAGTCAATCATTTAGTGCTTGCCTATTAAAGTGTTTTTATACATGAAAAAGAACTATGTACATCTCAAGAGACTTCCAGTTTTAAACCACTCATCAACTTTACTCATGAAGGCGCATCTTGGCTTGTGGACCTTTAAGGCCTTTGTATTCCTATCCCCATTGTTCTCATTCTTGTGTTGGCAACAGGTAGAGAAATGGGAGGGGGAGTGGTGCTGGTGGAGGATGGAGAAAGTGTGTGAACCTGTTCAGGTATCACATTCCAAATAATTCAACATGGTTTGAGTTTAAAGCTCTCTCACACACCTCCTTCTCGTTTATTCACACATGGTATCCTGAAATAATTTATGTCTGTGATTTTTGAAAGTTGAGTGTTCATCAATATACTAATGTTCAAAAACAGTATACGTACCACAATTTGTTCCCACACCTCACAGTGACAGGGAGCAGAATAAGGCCTGGATGTAGGACTCACACTAGGCTGAAAGCTTTCTCCAGAATATACTGTCTGAATAGTCTGTGCATACGTGCATATATGCCCCCCCCCCGTGTGTGTGTGTGTGTGTGTGTGTACACACACAGGCAAAGGTGAGAGTGTAAGCAAGAGAATGCTTGTGTGTGCACGCAAGTCAAGATAAACACATTACCAACCCAGGTGAACAAGATGGGAAAAATATATACACAAATACTAACAACGATATGGTAAACTATGGCTTTTAGACATGGTTACAGTATTTCTAGACAAGGCTTCATTGTATTTTGTTTAGTAGCTGTTTTCAAAAGTAGCAAGAGGCAACCCACTCCAAATCAGTTATTCCAATCAATAAAATAAAGGAGATTAGATTAAAAAACCCCACAAAAGACTGCTTAGAATTTAATAGAAAATTTTGGTCAAAATACTTGTTTGTAAAAGCTCTTTATCAGGTGTTAGGATTTCATGAGCGTTTCTTTGCTTGCTTAAACCAACTTGAAATATAAAATAAAATTAAAAAACCAAGTGTCATTTTCCTTAAAAGATGGAATTATTTTTGACTGCTAGTTGGTCATGATTCTATTTTCTTTGTTCAGTAAAACACTGAGCCATCAGAAAGTCTCACAGGGGCATATGTTCCATGTAGCTCTCTCCCTATACAGAAATGGGTTCACTGAGCTTTGGAACTTTTTATAGGTCAAGTACATAATGAGCTGAAGTAACAATCTCCAAATTAAAGTGCAGTAGATATCTTGAACTCCACACCCATTTTTATGACTTGGAAAGAAATTGAAGTGTTTCATAGCTCACAGAGCACTCATTTACAGCTCTTTTTTTAAAGTTTTTTTAAAACTTATTTCTTCTTCTGTTGGGTACAAAAATATTTAAATTAGCAAAAGCTAGCTGTATAAGAACTGGGGTATATTTAAGGATCAAAGAATTCTTGCTGTCTCAGATTCAAATTTATTGTGGTAAAACCTCTTTTTAAAAAAGTAGAGCTGTACAAAACATCTAAATGGAATTTATTAAAACAAAAATGTTGAGCTGAATTTGTTTGTATTTAAAAAATCTTTCCCAAAAATACATTGCTAAATATACAAACTATATAATCAAGTCATTTTAATGGTGGGGTTTGCAATGACAAGGAGAAAGCTAAAAATCTGGACATGGAGCTGCAACATACAAATGACTTGGTACCTTTGTAATACCACATAAATAAACTTCAGTGAAACAAAAATTATACTTTTCTGAAGTGGTTTGAAAAGAAATACTTAAATAGACATTAAACATCATCCACAGAGAGAGCAGGAATGTTTATCCTCGGCCGTGTGAAAAATGCCATTTTCTCTCTACAAAACACAAACATCAATTGTTAATAAAAGTAAAAAATAAGACTTCACTATTCAACAGTCAGAAAATAAAAATCTATGTATGCCTTGTCATGTACAACTTCACAGAAGCCCTACAGGAAGACTTCCAAAACACTTTTGAAATAGTCATTCAGTGTGAACAAAGCCAAAGGATTTCAATATAATAAATCTTACTGAACTATAGCTACCACAAAAGGCATTTTATCAAATCCCACACTGTTTTCTATTTGATAAGCATGCTACAGAATGTGATAGGTAGGTCATTCATTTAAAAACAAAGGGATCTGACAAGTAAGACAGTACTGTGTCACTGCCAGATAAGGACATCATAATAGGAGTCTGTTTTCAGAAAACACCATACAAGGTTGTGACTCATTATCAGAAGAGGACCGTGATATGAGCATGACTACTTTGTTTCTACAGCCAAAGGTTTTTACGGTGCTGGTTAGTGAAGCTACATGAAAGGGGTAATCCATGCATTTGAGCAAAATCTGCAACGCATTTTCCTACCTGAATGACTGGACCTCTAGAGGCTCCTTTCGACTCTGGCCTCGTAGCCTATGCACATCTTTAGCAGCTGCTCTCATCATTTTATTAGCTTTGAGCTCGCACTTACATTCGACTTTTTCCACCTAAGTGATTGAGGAATGAAGCCATTAATTTAAATAAAGGCACAATAGGTTCTTTTCTAATCCGGCATCCTCTGTGTAAAACAAAACACTTCATTTCCATGTCCAACATAGGGCATTCAGGTGGGACTGATTTATTCTGAGCCATAAACCACCAAAGCTGTAAAAGAATCGAGAATGGGAGAGTGATTTCATGGGCACTATTGTTCCTACCAATGTGCCTAGAAAAAGCCTCCTTACCTCCGGCCACTTGCACCTGCTGCACACAGTCCTGTGAGCTTAACATCAACCCTACAATTCCATTCATAGGAACAAATACAGAGGTAGATGAGAGGGAAAGTTTGTGTCTCCTCATATGCTTTCTGATCTGGTTTTCCAAACAGATATTTTTAAAAGATGTTTTAGTTGGAATCTAAAAGCTTTTTGATGTTTTGAGTCACTGACTTGCCAATTATGCTTGTAATGAACCTACTGCCCCAAGTTACTGAAGCCTGACTAGCATCCTCCAGAAGTTAGACATTTAGTGTTGCAAGTCCCATGCTGTCAACAATCTCTGAGCAGAGATTTGGCAAGCATCCTCACTTTTGACTTTCAGGTGCCTCTTAAAAACCCTTTTATGACAACAGGGGTTGTTGTTTTTTTTAAAAAAAGAGTAGCCAGTCACTTTAATGATAGTTCTATTTTAAAAAAATGTCTTTGTATTGCTATAAACCGCCCAGATATTTCGTGATAGGGCAGTACAGAAATTCTTGAATAAATGCATGCAGGTCCCACTATGCAAATGTAATCCATTCCAGATAAATGCTTCATAAAGCGAGCCAATGATTTCCATTGTTTCCAGTGGGGTAAATCCCACCGTGTATCCAACCAAGAAAAAAATGAGAGAGAGAAATCCATGGCTCCACCCTTTGCTTCCACCCTACCAATTGTAAGCCCAGCAGGGTGCTGGATGAGCTCACTTGACCATATTCAGGTCTTCCTCCCTATTACCTTTGAATTACAACCTTATGCCTTCAGACAGAGAACCTCATCAGAGGCTGCATACATCTTTGGTTCCAGGGGTTCCCTGGTGCCCTTGGCAAGGAGCTGTATCAGCACGTCCCCCGTTCCCTGCACCCTTGGCAAGGATGGCCTCCACTCCAAGTCAGAGTGGAGAGGCGTGATTCTTGCCCCGCCCCCTGGGCCTACACCCTTGGTGGGGGCCAACATACCCAACCCCTCAGTATATCTCTGTTTGGTTCATATACACTCCCAGAGACAGATTTTGGACAATCAGGTGCAGATGATATGATGGTATTTCACCATGCCATACATTTCTTTGAGATGGGGCTGAAGAGGACAAGACAATTCTGACTAGACCCACTGAGACAGAACCTGTTTTAAATCCCACTAAAATGACAAGTGCTGAAAAAGTACCTCAAAGATTCCAGCAGGTTTCACTACCAGAAGGAGAGCTTTTTTAAACACATCAAGGGTGGTATTCAGCTAGTTTAGTCAGAGTGGGCCCACTGTAATCAACGGACCTAACTTTGTCATGTTCATTAATCACAATGGGCCTACGCTGAGTAAAACATAATTGAAGCCTATTCCTTTGTTGAAAATTTAATTGATAATGAAAAAGCATTCTGTAGTCGAAGAATGACTTGCCTGTTTCTCTACTAGTCTCATCAACATCTGAAATTGTTCATCTTTGTCTATGCACCGGGGTAGTTCCTTTTCCCCCTGACTTTGAGCTTGCTCTAGCTGTTCCTTCAGCTGCTTGAGGACAGAGATCTCTTGAACCAGCTGGTTGTGCCAGGTCTTTGAAGCCTGCAAGTCCAATTCCAGATCCAGCGAGGTACGGATTAGACGCTCACCTCCAGTGGATCTAACAGAAGACTGAACAACAACAACAACAAAATATTTATTATAATGCTGAATTGTGATATCCTTTGATACACTTTGTCATGCTTAGAGACCTGAAATACTAATGGTTGCTGACACCAAACTGAAAATAATGGTTTGCATCCAGTGCAACAGGAATTCCATCTGCTCCTTCCCCATGCACCTCCAAAATATGCTCCAGAAGGTCTCCCAGTTCTCCAGAGCTGATTCTGAGAGTGCAAAGAGGGCTGGAGGGGGGAAGTGAGGAAGTGGAAGTTCTGTTGCATGCACAGAAATCTTCTGCACCAGGGCAGTTGCAGCATTGGATGCATCCCAATATCTGTATGAGAAATGCTTCAGACATTCAGAAACTATGACAGCTTCAAAAATTATTCAGAACTACATGCCAAATGCTCCGCAATATAATTTCTCTTTGACACATTAATGGAAACTGCAAAACACAAACCTTCAGTAACATCAAGAGCCGTTGATGTTAATATGCAAAACTGGAACAGGGCACACAAAGAACAGTTTTACTAATCATTATTTTAAAAGAAACTAGGCTAGCTTGTGAAAAATGTATACAACTCAACAACTCAATAAAAGAAAACAGCATGTAAGATTTATTTATTTTTACCCTTTTCATCCTGACACTTCGCCTCTCCACAGCATTTCGAACAAAGGGTGGTTTCTTGGATAGTGTTGAACTATCACTATCACTACGATTAAGCTGAAAAAGAGAAATGAACAAAGGCACTGAGATAGGAAAGTTGCTCATCTAAGGAGAGGTGAGTACATAGGAAGTGGCTACAGCGGAGAACGACAGCACATACTTTCTATAGAGAAAGTCCTAGCCTCAATCCCTGGCATCTCCAGGCAGGGCTGTAGAAAGACTCCTGTCTGAAACCTGCTTCCAGTCAGAATAGACAATACTGACTTAGATGGATCAATGGCCAGACAATATAAAGAAGTTTTTATGTTGCCAAGATACAGTTGTGTTGAGATGGGATTAGAATCTTAAAACAGCGCAGCCTCTAAGACTTGCATTGGGAAATAATTTGTTAAGGAGGGTTTATACCAACTGCTACTCTTCTTGAATGCAATAGAAGATGAAAAGTGAGTTCTGCAATGGGTTCTGCAGCCAAACATGTCGACACAAGATATTTAGGATCAGGGTAATAGAATGCAAAAGACCTACTTATCCGTATTACTGAAATAAAATCTGCCTCACAACAAAAAATAATATTTGAATGTCCGCAGTTTGTTTAGAGCAGCAGAAGCGTGACAGGATTATATTCCTAGAGTTGAAGTTCTTTGCCTTTGTGTTGTTTCAGGATGCAAGGGAAAGCCTGTGTGACTTTTTATCCTGAACTCAGACAATGTTCCTTTGCTCTTGGGATACTCCTTCCAATTGCATATTCAAGGCACTCACTACATGCAGTGATCTGGCAACAAAGGAAGCAGCTTTATACTCCTCCTCCCTCCTTGAGGCATCAACTATCACACAAACAGTACTTTAATTTTTTTTTTTAAGTGTTGTTATATTTTTGGAAGCCCCAATACATTCCATTCAGGGTAAGTAAATGGAGCAAAATCTGGAAAACCCTTTAGTGCATCTCCTGTTCACTGCACTGAGCCATCCATCTATCTTGCCATGCCTGAATGCCCCCTGTCATGTGCTATTTGTTCCATGGCCTGTTGCCCAAAGGCCTGTCTTAAAAAACAAGATGATGCAATTTAGAGGTTTAGCCTAGTGCCGAGAGTTCAACTTGCAGCTAAATCAAAAGGAAAATTGATAGCTGGTGAGCCTAACAGTGTCTGAATTGGGAAGCAATAAGTGTATCAGACCCTGTTGTGCTTCATCACAGCAATAGGCAGCCTTGATGTGCAGAAGGAACACCTCGTTCCTCAGCAGAGCGAGCCCATGCGTCAATGAAAGGACCTTCCTGACAGTGTTTTCCTTGTTTGCTTCACAGACTGAAGTTAAAGAGAGAGGTTATTTATAGTCCTGCCTGATCCTGTCTTCTGGAACTAATTAATTATGAATAAACATTTAATCAAAGAGGTGAACTTGGAGCATACGTAACAGATGGACTGGACATATTCAGCCATATTGTACCTAGTTGAAGTCACAATAGTTTTCATTTTCAAATTTACATTCTCCCTCTCACCTCCACCCTTCTCTACACAAAGGTCACACAGTTATGAAAACACTTTATTCATTATTATGCCAGGATAAAATTGGCAGAGGTCTCACCCATGAGGTCTGTTATTAAGCATATTGGCCAGTAAGTCTATATGCTAAGTTTCTAAGAAAACAATACAGCAACACAGTAATAAAGAATCTAATTCAGGGTCAAGTGATTTTTAAAAACAACAACACCTAAGGATATTTGTCACAGTTGTCCCCTAGTTTCTTTTCCAGTTCTAGAGAGACAGGGAAGAATATAGGAAGCAAGCTCTGGGGGTGAGATTAGAGTTCAGCCTATGTGTCGTAACACAGGTAACCCTTGAGAAATTCTATGGTAAGTATAATTGAGTTAACTGCTATCTTTCGATGGACAGCCATCACATGCAATGAACTATTTATATAATTAAGTAAATTTATATCCCACCCATGCTCTCAAAGGAGCCCTACACCTACTGAGATAAAAACTACAGAAAATGGACATGGTTCAAAACTCTGGGGAGACTCCCGTGAAAGAAGACAAAATCGCATGGGACTCAGACTGGAAAATGACCTGAAATTGTGATCTCTTTGCTGATGTAAACATTTTCCAGTTCATGGAAGAGAACAAAACAACCCTTGCATATTTGAACCTCTATGAGTGCACACATTGCTACTGCTGGATGTACACAAAAGACCCTTCTGTTAATGTTTAGATGAAAACTGCTCTGCTGTCAAAATGTGACAAACCATATAGATATGACTACAAAATTGAACTGATCTAACTCCTGCTGAAAAAAGAGCCAATAGTATACATGCAAGTTTCCCTTAGTTTAGAAGGGTGATCAGGCATAAGATATACACATAACTTATTTACTATAATCCATATAGTCACTTTAGGCAGATACTGACCTGACAGAAATAGTTATATACTACCAGTTTTATTGCTTGGTAGCATATGTAGTTCTATATTTTTTCAGATCTTATTAAACGTTTTATCATGTTGTGAATCACTTCACTATTTGTTGTAATTAAAGGGCACCATATAAATACATCAAATAAATAAATACAAGTAGGAGACAGTTTTAGAATGTATTTCTTTAAATTTGAGTGAACTAAATGAACAAACTACCGGTAAATGATGTGCTTATGAATCTGTTTCCTTGACTGCCTATATTGGTAATTCTTTAATGAAAACATGTATTTCAAAATGCATTAATATAGGATGCAATCCAGATAGATGAAACAACCACTAAGTGTTAAGGGATTTCTGAAGCTCCCTAAAAGAACACACCACTGTTGTTTAAATTCTCCCACATTCAAAAAGTGGGGGATCTGAAAAAGAAAGCAGAAGAGGCACATGTTCACCATTTTTTCCTACAGATTTCACCTTTAAACAGTGGTTGTGCCAAATCCTCACACTTTTTTTTTGCATTTGAGAGAATTGAAAGCACAACTGGAGTTTCTATGGATGTGCCTTCCAACAATTCCATATGTACGTGTGGGTAGGGCGACTGGGTGTCCTCTGAATCATGGCTTGCAGTTTGCAACTTTTGTTTTAATTACTTCTAGGCCATGGCATTTAATATTGGATTTCAGATGTCAATTCAATTTATCTGAGCGTCTTAGTGACATTTTCATCTACCTTTTACAGAAAGTGGGTATACGCTACCTATGAGTATTCTTTTCACAGACAGAGAAAAGTGCTGTTTTCCTTACCCGACACACATACTGGCTCTGTGGTCCTGGAGAAAAGGTTTTGGAACGGATAATAGTGCTGCCTCTAACAAAAGGAGTTCGTAGAGGGTTAGAAGTTCTTTTATCTTTTGGACGAACTACTGCAGAAGATTGTGCAAGGCTCTCTGTGTTGGTCTCTTTATCCACCTACAATACAGATAGATCTTCGTAAGTTTATTTTTCTCCACCAAAGTGCCATCAATCTGTCTTACAGCTCTAAGGTTTGATTGACCGGGTGAATTCTGCACCTTTTTCTTCACTATATATAGGGCAGAATAATATTATAGTGCATTTCAGACATGAATCACTACCATCAAGTTTTAATTTAGAATCAGCACTTCTAAAAACACCACAGTACAGACACATACCATAATAAGAGAGAGAAAACATGAAAGTTAAAATCCAGCACAGAGTTAAACATATTTAAGGCTAAACTCATTCATTTCAGTGTCTCAAGTGCCCTGGGTTCTGTGTTGGAATTATGGACTATAAAATTTGTAAATACAATTTTCTGTAAGAAATTAGTACTGGCTGGAAGTTGAGGGGGCAGGGTGCCAGAAGGAAATGACAGGAGAAACAGAATCCAGGAGCTCTCCTTGTAAAACTGCTAACACAGAAATATAAGCCTGTTCAACAACTTCCTAGATTTGCTTGAGAAAACAGATAACTGTGCATGGAAGCATGAACGTAACTTGGTTTGCCTATGCAAATATTTGTTTGTGCTGCCAAGGTCATACAGGTATACTGCATTCTTTGACAGCAATATATTTGGGCAGAGTTTGCTGGCCTGATTCACCATATCTCATTACTGGAGACTTACATGATTCTCTTCTAACAACAAATCAGGAACTTTCAACTAGTTCGGAATGTGAAGTTTCACCCTACAGTAAGAGTGCTACAGAAGCTACTTAACTCACTTGGCAATAATGTTTGCAGGCTACAGTGAAAAACAAAACAAAATAAACATCAAACCCAATACTGAATGTCTCTCGCTTCCTCCCTTCTTACCTTCTGTATGCCAAATGCTTGTATTCTACTATTTCCCTGATGCGTTCACAACTAAGCATGTGCTGTGTGAAGCCTAGCAAACAATTCACAAGCAAATGGAAAACAAAAAAGCTCAATTCCATCATGTTAGAGGTGAAGCAAGGGCACTGCAGCAACAACATAGTGCTTAAGTCAGCTTGTCCTTCTAATCACCTGCTTACATAGGACTTTGCGTTCCTTGTGCTTTCTTTACCTTGATGGCTGCTGACTCAGCTGGTGACAAGGATGTGGTCTCTTCTGTTTCCCATATTGCCCTTCCACTATAAAACCCTCCTCCTCCTCCTTCTTCTTCTTCATTTTCACTGTTGCCATCTTGCTCAGCGTCTTCTTCATCTTGCCTGTTACATAACAAAACTTCACTGTGAATAGGCAAAGCACCCTTGGAACCCCAACCCTAAGAGCTTTGGCAAAGCTAACAGTATTCTCAGACAAAGTGAGCATAATTTCTACAGCACTATGAGATGCACCGCAATGCTATATAATACAGTGGCGTGAGCACGCTACTAGTTAAAGGGAGAATAAATTTGGGCTTATCAGTGTGATACACCACATTCCACGCCATACCTCATTCATCCTTTGTGAGGTCCTAAAAACAACAACTCAGAACTACTAACCAGGAAGAGAAACCCCAAACAATCCTTCTACATGGTGTCACTGCATGCAGCAAGCTGTACTGTTTGTACTAGGACTTATCACATTAGTCATCTTGGTTGCGTGGAATATAGTAATCAGGGATATGAGTCACCAATTGTGAATACACTTCACTATACTGGGTTGATTCATGCAGTTTAATACAAATGTTGTGCGCTTCCATGTCAATATGCAACAAAGGTCTCCAAAAGGTACGTATAAGATGAGCTGAGCTTAGCTCAAGCCCAAGAGGTTATAAACAGAACATTTAGAATGAGTATTTCACTTGCCTTTTACGTATGAATAAAGTGATCATCAGACACAATCTGGCTCAAAAGGGCAATCACACAGATTCTTTTTTGAACTTAATAAAAGCACAGCTCCAGCATTTCTGGGAACACCTTAGCAGTTTTTTTATCTAACTAATTTAAACAAATTAAACTGATTAGGCTACACTCTGCTGCGACACACTAATAATGGAATAAACTAGAGCCTGTGCATTCAATTTAGGTAAAAATATAAAATACTGTTTCTTCAAAAATTAGAAGTGTAAAGGTTGACTTCTAAAAGTTAAGAATTTAACTTTTAACCTTGTTATCTCCTTCATTTCTGAAAAATGGTTAGAGAGAAATATTCTTCTATGGGGAATTCAGGGAAGGGTATGTGCAAAATTGCTACACAATAGCGACAAAACCTTTTGACTACATGTTGTCTCCTTAAATTTAACTCTTTCCTTTTTAATATTATCATAAAAGCCCATCGAAACTACAGCACTGCAGAGTTGTAATACAACAGTTTCATATCACTTACCAGTTCTCACTAGTAAGTAAAGTGCTCCTGCTTTCTTCCAGCTTTTTCTCTACAGCTTCGAGTTCAACAGCAGTCTGTTCCAGCAGTGCAGATACAGAGTCCTTTGGGGAATGAGTTAATGACATTGTTATTTCTTAATGTCCATTTAGTTTCAACAGAAGCTATCATTACTGAAACCCAGAGAATAGTATTCTGCCAGCTAAGTACACAGTTTAGCGAAAAACAAAAGCTTCACATTTTCTGAGAGGAGTTACCATATTTTTCTGTGTGTAAGACGCCTCAGTGTATAAGATGATCCCTATTTTTTTGAACCCAAAATTAAGAAAACAAAACCCTAAAATAGAAGTGAAAATCCGGACGATTGGCAGCGGCGGCAGAAAGTTGTTGATATGTTTTTTTGGCCAATTGCCCTCAAAATTCCCAGCGTGAGGTACATGCAGTGGTGCAGATGTAGAGGTGGCGGCTCCCCCTCGGTGGCTGCAGGGAAGTGATGGCAGGAAGCTCCCAAGCAGGATGCCAAGGCCCACTCTGTGCCAGGCCATGCAGTCAAGCAAACCAAGGCGAGGCGAGGAAGGCGAGGAGCGGGCCGGAGACGGGGCAGGGGTTTGAGGGAGAGCGAAAAAAGGAAAGAAGGGTGAGGAGAGGCAGCTCTCTGCAGTGGCTGCTCTTCCTCTGGTGGTCAAGCTAAGAGTGGCTGCAGGAGGTGAGCTGGCTGCCAGCACGTAGCCAGCAGGGAAAGGAGAAGGAGGGGACGGTGGCAGGACGGTCCGCCTCAGCCTGCCCAAGCCAAAATCCCAGACATTTGCTTAAATATTTTAAAAATCCCCCCCAGATGCCCATGTTCTGTGTATAAGATGACCCCCAATTTTTAAACTATTTTTTTGAAAACAAAAACCCTTGCGTTATACACGGGAAAATGTGGTATATTTCAGACCCACAAATCTGAGGTTTTGTCTTCTATCCTAGTGTGGCCTGTGCAAAACATCTTCATTCACAAGTTATTACCATTTTTTCAGTGCAGGGTAGTTTGGAACAGACATCATCTTGCTTATTTTTACTTTGCGCCTGCAGGTATTTATAGCTAAGGAGGTTATACCAACGCGTTGACCTCTCTCCAGATTTGCATGTCTCAGCGAGGCTAATTTGTGCACCTCCCTGCAGAAAAAAAAAAAGCAATGGACATCTTTATAACATTCTAATAGCAATGAAAACAAATGTTGAGAGAAATGCATGACCTTGAGGTACGAATATAATTTTCCTTCCCTTGCAATTTCTGCATTACACAGATAACGATTTCCATAATTGCAGCAGCACCTTTTTCAGCTGCCAGCCCCACAGTGGGGAAGTCACACCGGCAGTATCTACAAGCATGCCTGGCAAGACCAGTTTGCAGAAATAGCACTTCGGCATGAGTGCAACTCCTGCTTCAAGTGCCATGGGTGCTCCCAGGATATTTGTGTTGGGATCCACTTTTGAATATCAACTGACCCATGCAGACACACAAATAAGTCGCTTCAGTAAGCACTGCCTGCTGCAACTGCCAGAAGTTCCATATGCTCCCAAGGTGCTTGTGAGGGTACCATCATTAAGAGAGAACAAAATTAAAGTGTGCAACCTTATGGCAAGTACTTGAAGTCATGCATTCATAAATTCATTGTGACAGAAGAAGACCAGTGCTAAAAATAACAATAGATAGTTGATACATCAAAGACATCACATATATCTGTAATTTTTGTTCTGCTTAGTTTTTATTAACAGTTTTATACTGGCTTCATGTTTATAGTCGCTACTATTATAACAATCTACAAAAATGCAACTGCAACACGCTGGCTAATAACTGTTAGTGAACATATAATCGGTTGTGATATCATTCAAAATATACGAATAAGCCACTTCAATATGATGTATACATCATACAACACATCTCACAAAATATACAAGTAACTACAAGTTGTTATATGTATCAGAGTCAAACAAAGAATCAAACAAATCAATGAACAGCGAGGAACGCCAAGCCGTCTCTCAAAGGAAGACGTCTCTCTTATAATAGTGTATCTGAAGAAGTGTGCATGCACACGAAAGCTCATACCTAGAACTAACTTAGTTGGTCTTTAAGGTGCTACTGGAAGGAATTTTTTAATTTTGTTTTGACTATGGCAAACCAACACGGCTACCTATCTATAACTTCTCTTATAATAGACGTCTCTATTATAACGGGCTGCAATCCTAAACCCATATACCTGGGAACAAGCCCCATGCGACTAAATGGGACTTGCTTTTGAGTAGACATGGTTAGGATTACAGCTCTAGTTGCTCAATATATGAGCTTGTTTTCATTGGTTTGCGGTTTGTATTATCCTTGTATCAATAAACACTGATACAAAGGAGAGATATAACTGCATTAAATAAATAAATAAATAAAATTATTACTTTCTAGAAAATAGTTACAAAGTTCTGTCTGGTAATGTAATAGTTATACAGGGAATCCTAACTATCAATCAAATAATAGTTTAAACACTAAAAGCATTAAGCCAACAGCATAAACAAACACTAACCAAGCATTCTTCAAGGTGGTACTTATTCAAAGCGCAGACATCAATCCTTAATGTCTTCTGTCGTAATACAGAATAAGGGATTGCAACGCAAAATAATTCATTGTAAATTAGATTGTCTGATGCTTCCATTAGGCTTGTGCGAAACAAACAGCTTGTGCTTTCAGAAGAAGGAAGAATAGCCACACGAACACTCCTGTTGAAAAATAGCTATAATCAGCATTATTTACTTTACAAGCATAAGTGGAGAATATTACAGTTTGGCACAGCGTCCCCACACAAGAACTTAGCATAAGCAACAGGATCAATCCCAAATATAATAGTGAGCACTATGCTGCTGTATACTTGCCCTGAAACAGTAGCCATATTGTAGGCGCTGCTATTTTACAACGTCTAATTATTTCAGCAGGGTTTCTATTGGATATCTATCATACAGAGCTGGCAAGATGAAATATATGAAAGTTCATTTATTAGCATAATTTAGTCAGAAATTAAAGACAGCAATATTGTGCACGAGCTACAGGCATGTGAAAATGTCTGGGAAAGACTGTCTAAAAACCTCTGTTTCTGTCTTGGATTATTTTCTCCCATCTTTTGTACACAGACAGAAGAGAGACAGAAAACTGTGATGAGCCACATAATCTACATAAAGCAAACAACAGCTTGCTGAAATTCCCTTATGGGAAGACATTAGGACAGATAATTATCCAGTTTCCCAGAACTATTCATTACTATTCTTTTACAGAGAAAAACATTTACAAATAGACTATAGTCAGATAATGCATGCATTAATCCGTTAAACCATTTATTAACTCCAGTTTATGCTTAATCTTGACTCGGAACTACTATAGTTAATTTCCTCTGCTTCCGAGAAAATATTTTCAAGACGAGTACTCTTTAAAAGCAAACCAAGCTGGGTCAGTTAATGCTTTTAACATTTGCGGCTTTGCTTGTATGTGCTCCATGGAAGTTTCCTTCTAACTTTTGTATTTCACAGAGGCTTCTTCTGTACCAGCTGAGCTATTCAATGAGAACAGATAGAAGGACAATCTGTGGTTGTTACAGCTACCAAACCCCATGCTCTGCTAAGTCCTGTACCAGCCAAGGCGGAAAAGGGGGAGTAGCTGGAGGAAAAGAGGTTTCCCAGCATTACAGTGGTGTACTCCCCTCTTCCACCCCACTCCTTAAACTGGGTGTGTGTCAGGTGAATGGGAACGCTTTGGATCCAGCACTACTGAAATTATGATTCAGCAGAGCATCCAATTATACCAATATATACCACTGCTTTGTGAAATTTACCATCCTATTTCCTGTGTATGGGTTGTATCCAATGCTAGTGAAAGTACTTCGAAGGAAAAAGCACACCAAGAACTCAGGCCAATGTAAGTTTCAATGGTGGGAGTGGTCCCTACTCACAAATCAATAGTAACAAAAACTAATCCATTCAAAAGTATGCATTCTGACAAGGATTACAAACTCAAATAGAGATTGAAACTTGTATTTTTTTCTTGGTATATTTAACAACAAGAACTCCAATTTATTTTAAGTGAAAGAACTTCTGCATCTGCAATAGGACTTCCTCTCCTCCATCCTGAACACTCACCCCACTTTGCTTTGGGTTTCTCACTATCCCTCCAGAGTGAATTTTTTTTTGGGGGGGCGGGTTAGGGGTGTGCAGGAAGTGGGGTGGAAGTCCCATTGCACAAGCTGAAGTCCTTTATGCTAAATAGAGTAGTTTGCTGTTTGGTTCCTCACACAACAGGATAATGAGTAGCCATAATGTTCATTTATGGAGATTATACCCCAAAAGAGTGATGTAAGAGTGAAGTGTGGAAACTCTATTTCGTACATTTGGAAGCACTGTTCTTTTCATTTCAAATTAAATTGTGAATGCATTCTGGGAGTGGGGACTTTAATTTAATATAATTTTTGTACCTATAAAGCACTATAGCTGACTTAACAAGCGCAATCCTATACAGTGGAACCTTGGTTCTTGAACACTTTGGTACTCGAACATTTTGGCTCCCGAATGCCAAAAACCTTGAAGTAAGTGTTCTGGTTTTCAAACGTATTTCAGAAGCCAAACATCTGACGCAGCTGTTGGTTATTGGTTCTGGAGTGCCTTGCTTTTCAAATGTTTCAGAAGTTGAACAGACTTCCAGAATGGATTACGTTTGAGAACCAAGGTATTACTGTATATGTCTATTCAGAACCAAGTCCCTCCCCATGTTCAGTGGTGCTTACTCCCGTGTATAGGATTGCAGGCCAACAAGACTCCTTAACTAAAGTTTAGGGTAACAACAACATAAGCAACAACAAACCGTTTTACTTGACAACTGAAGTAAGCATATTTGGGAAATCACACTTGCAAGCAATAAAATGGATCCTTTATGAGCTGGCCAATTGCCTTCATAACAAATTAGCCAAAAGACAATGAATCTGCAAAAGCACACAGGAATGCATCAAATTTCAGAAAATAATTCCAATTTCCCATGCCATATGCTAAAGTTGGCACTTATCTATCTTTTGATAGTCAGCTTATTCAATACTGATTTCTCTGTCTCCCTCTCCCCCTCTCCTTCCCACAATCTTATACAGGCATGTCCAGCATGTCATTCCACTTACTTACACTTTCTGGTCTTGCTGTGGCAGGAGAACAGGCACATTATTCATCTGGGCAACTAATATTGCAAACTGCTTATTTTTCTCATCATACCTAAATTGGAAAATAAAGAGAAAATATAACTGTAGGCAGTGTTAGAAATGACCCTAATCACAAAAGAGATTGTTGATATTCTAAGATTTTCAGACCTGTGTACTCTTAAGACTAGCCGAAAACAGTAGAACTCACTTCTGAGTGCACACACACAGGGTTGGACTACAGGTCTACAACCACAAGAATATTTACCACCAAACACAGTGGGATTTAATTTAAGTAATTAAGTTTAGGATTAGGGAGAGACAAAATTGCTAGATGGAGTGACAAAACTTTTTGGCAAATCAGAATTAATTTACTCAGGGATCCATTAAAATGCAAAATAGGACTGGGAAATTCACTTTCTGCCTATAAAAGTGAATACAAATGTTTAACATTGTTAACAATATGGTGGAGGGAAATGTATTCAAAGCAGGCAGCCCATCATGCAGTTAGATTTCCCCCACGACTTACACGATGCTGAAATAAGCAAGGGATACTGTATTAAGAAGTACCAGAGGCCTGTACTCTGAGGCCCTGTCATCAAGTCAGCAATATTCTCCCATCAACACCACAGATACGCAAATCCAAAAAAAATATTTATGCCATTTATTTAACTAAATATTACATGAAATGTTGAACACTGAAAGTTACAGTGGTACCTCGGGTTAAGTACCGTATTTTTTGCTCTATAAGACTCACTTTTTCCCTCCTAAAAAGTAAGGGGAAATGTGTGTGCGTCTTATGGAGCGAATGCAGGCTGCACAGCTATCACAGAAACCAGAACAGCAAGAGGGATTGCTGCTTTCACTTCGCAGCAATCCCTCTTGCTGTTCTGGCTTCTGAGATTCAGAATTTTTTTTTGCTTGTTTTCCTCCTCCAAAAACTAGGTGCGTCTTGTGGTCTGATGCATCTTATAGAGTGAAAAATAGGGTACTTAATTCGTTCAAGAGGTCCGTTCTTAACCTGAAACTGTTCTTAACCTGAAGTACCACTTTAGCTAATGGGGCCTCCTGCTGCTGCCGCGCCGCCAGAGCACAATTTCTGTTCTCATTCTGAAGCAAAGTTCTTAACCCGAGGTACTATTTCTGGGTTAGTGGAGTCTGTAACCTGAAGCGTCTGTAACCTGAAGCGTATGTAACCCGAGGTACCACTGTATTTGCACAATATAAAAGACTCAAGAGTGGGAGTAGTATTAGAAATTAAGATATTAGTTCAAAACACTGGAGAAATAACTCAGCTTACTTCATTGAAATTTGAACTTTAGCAGTCTTAGTTGCATCTTCGTTGTCAAACACAACAGCTTCTGGCACACAAGGCCTGGAAAAAAAGAGAACATTTAGATGGCTTAATGTCTGCAATACTGGGGTTGAGTTGGGCGAATCATTCTACAAAAACAATTACTGTATTTCTCCATGTATTAGATGAGGTTTTTTGACTCAAAAATCATGTCAAAAAACTGAGGTCGTCCTATACATGGATAGTGGACTGAGCGGGGGGGGGGGGAGATGAGGGTGGGAGAAGCAGTGCGCCTGCCAGCCAGTTGGCGAGAGCGCATCTTCCCCTGGTGCCACTGCACGCAGGAAACGATCTAGGGAGTGTTTCCTGCCTGCAGCTGTGGGGGGGAGAGAAGCTCAACAACTTTGGGCCATCTCCCCTCATTTCCTTAAAATTGACTCCGCAAAAATAGGGGGAGGTCTTATACATGGGGGTGTCTTATAGATGGAAAAATACGGTAAATCCTGGAAGCTCCCTTGTCGCACTGTCTGATTTGGTTAGGATGTATACCATGTAATACATAAGAGTACCTTTGCACAGATGCTTCGTACACTCCACTGTCTCCAGCCACAGACTCATCTGACACTGCAGCTGATACACAGGCTGTCTTCAGCGCAGCTCCTTCAACCATACTTACACCTACAAAAACAGAGGGAGGAAAGGGAAAGCAGTTTTGATCATTTTTATCATGAGCTGGATGCATCAGCAAGTGAAAGACTAATCCTTAATTTGTATGTTGTTATCCCCTTAAAAAGAACCCTTTATTTAGACAATAGAAGAACTTTTAAAATGTTTGCAACCAAGTCTGTTATATTGGGAATTAAAAAACAAAAAACTTTGCCTAAGGCAGGGGTAGCCAGTGTGGAGTCCACCAGATGTTGGATTAAAATTCCAATCTTCCTGACCACTGGCCAGAGTAGCAGGTATGAGTCTACCAACATCTGAAGGGCAGCGTGTTGACTACTCTGACATAAAGTCTTGGAGAAGTGCTGCAGATAGACGGTACTGAGTTAGAGGAACCAACGGGCTGACTCAGTATACCCCACTTTCATATGCTAAGATCAATAATGTTTTTTAAAAATAGATGTCAGTTGTGCAGATGTCCTGCAGAACAGACAAAGAGATGATCAGGTAAATAAGACAAGGCCAACACAGCATAAGACCCAGCAAATGCAGTCAAATGCAGCCCGCCAATTACAGTAGCTCTGTACACTGATTGTCAAGACAGTATGTGAGCCCACCGTAAATTAATTCTTGGCCTCAATTGTTCTACTATCCTAAAACAGTGGCATGTTCTACAACTCACCTTCATGCCGCTTACCTTAAGCTGCTCACTATTGGTAATACTTCTCTACATGGGACCTACAGATTTGCAGTCTTTTAAGAATGCAACCTTTGTGGCTTCTCAAGAAAATCCAGTAAGTGTGACAGAAATTATTCTAATTAAATATTTTCCCGATACAGGTTCATTCTATCTCCTGCCCTCTCCTTTAAAGCCCTACTTCATTATTATTTTTAAAAATCTGGATGATAGTTTTTAACTGCACATAAGCAAAGGCAAATTCCATTGTTCAAGTTTATTAAACTAGATAAAAGATACTGAAATTGGGGAGCAGAAAAAGCTTTGGGAAAAAACACGATTTCACTAAAGAAGGGGTGTTGGAGATTTGGGGAATATGCTATTTAGTTCTACTTACAAGAACATGTGAGGACACATGATCCCAGGAGGCCAGGCTGTAACTCAACCATGCAGCTTTTGCGCTACTCTAAGCTGTGTGAGCAGAACCCAGGGAGTGGATGCTTTCCTCATTACTGCCCTGAAATAAACTACCTGTGGTGATTATTATGTCTGCTGACTAAATAACAAGCCCAAATCACTTAATCTGCTTAGCGCCTTATAGCTTTCACTTTAACAGCCGCAGCCATTCTCAAGGAGCCAAGAAAGGTTAAGACTAATTACTAGCAAGATCTAATGGGAATAATAACCATTTCATACTACAAACGTGGCCATTGCTCAAAAGAGAAGGGAAAAGCTCAGGGCACGATGTTAAAGGCAAACACCATTCCTTGATCAGGGTTATGTGACCCATTAACACAACAAAACCTTAGAGATACTAACTGAAATTCTACTTGGTGCTCTTTCACAGATTAGCAAGTAAGTCTATAGGGTAGGTGGACTGTGCAATACCTAAAGAGTTCTAACATGCCAGTCCTTCAGCAAGCTCACAAAATAAAAGCTCTGTGGCCATCTTGTTGGGGACTCTTTGACACCATTTTGTGAGTCATTTTGGACTCAAAGCTGTCCATGGAGGCTCAGGTCGATTCTTATGTTCAGGGCAGCTGTCTATCAACTCTACCTGGTATGCCAGCTAAGACCCTACCTGCCAGCAGACTGACTCGCCAGAGTGGTGAATGCTCTGGTTATCTCCTGCTTGGACTACATGGGGCTACCTTTAAAGGTGACCCAGAAACTACAACTAATCCAGAATGCGGCAGCTAGACTGGTGACTAGGACTTGCCACCGGGACCATATAACATTGGTCCTAAAGGATCTTTATTGGCTCCCAGTGCATTTCTGAGCACAATTCAATGTGTTGGTGCTGACCCTTAAAGCCCTAAACGGCCTCGGCCCAGTATACATGAAGGAGCGTCTTCACCCCCATCATTCAGCCCAGACACTGGACTTCTGCTGGTTCCTTCACCGCGAGAAGCAAGGTTACAGGAAACCAGGCAGAGGGCCTTCTTGGTTGTTGCACCCTCCCTGTGAAACACCCTCCCTTCAGATCTCAATGAAATAAACAACTATCTGACTTTTAGAAGACATCTGAAGGCAGCCCTGTATCGAGAAGTTTTTAATGTTTGATATTTTAGTATGTTCTGATATGTGCTGTGAGCCACCCAGAGTGGCTGGAGAAACCCAGCCAGATGGGTGGGGTATAATAGTAGTAGTAGTAGTAGTAGTAGTAGTAGTAGTAGTTGTTGTTACAAGCAGCAATCCTAGTGCCACGCTACTTTAAAAAGAGTCACTGACAACAGGATGGTTGTCTGAATCCACCTAGAGGGTGGAGTCTACATACAGATTTGATGATGCTGCTTGATTAAGATTTTAGAATCCTTTGCACTCATAAACTATGTACCATTTTGTTGTGCTAAATGGAAAGCAGTATATAAAACATTTCCATAAAAGAAAGAAATAACTAAGTTGCAGTGTCAACTATTTATCTTTCAATTAGAAACAGTTGTGCCAGAAGCAGCCTGTTTGCATCTAGGTTGTTGCTTTTATGTTTGACCAACTCCTCTCCCACTTTCAAGAACATATTGTAGTTTCAGTCACAGAGCTATTTGTGTGTGAGCGGGTGACGGAAGGGGAGGGAGAGAGATCTGCTGAATGAATAGACACTTGCTTATGGATACCAAATACATTAAATGTATCTTCTTTCTGGACACACATTAATAACAAAATTTCACCTCCACTAATGTCTCCACCTATGATGGTTAGTATATCGAAAAAGGTTTTTTTTATTTTTACATTTGTTCCTTGCTTTATAGGTTGTTTTATTTTAAAAGTATTGTTAAATAAAATCAGTTTTTAAAAGGGGGGAAATAATTTGGCTGAATGTGAGGAGGTGGGCAATAGTCACTCTACCTTGGTCTAGATGTTTGACACCAGTCTTAGATTCTTCCACTCTGTACTTCCTGCCACTTGCAGTGTTTAGACTAAGTTCAGAAAGACCACTGTTTATTTCAGTATCTTCAAAATCCATTTGACCCGTGAAGGTATCGCCTGTGAAGAATGGGTCCATCACTAGTGGTGAACAAGGTGGAGAGGGAGAAGAGAGAGATGACCTTGGAGACAAAGAAGTCAATGATTTTGGTGTCCCAGATAAGGATCTCAGGGCCTGAAAACGGTTAGCAACATCAGTTTTCTGAGTTTTCACCACCTCATTCTCATGGATAGTAGTGATGCAGCCTGAAGGCCGAAAACCAGTGGCTTTCTCCAGAAGCAACATGTCCATTTTGCTCTGGTAGTCAGAGTCCAGCTGCTCAAACTGTTCATTGTACAGATCAGTAAAGCTGGCGGAGGTTGAAGAATCCTGGCTTGAGGTGACCAGAGATCCCCTGCTGGATGCAAGAGAGCCGGGACTGCTGCCAGAAGACAGGGAAAGCATGCTAGATGACAGGCTGCAAAAAAAGAGAGAGCAATATATCTGAGATGAAAGGTGCAACGAAGAGTGTGGTATAGCAGCTGGAGTGTCCTAACTAGTACCAGGGAGACCTAGGTTCAAATTCCCACCCAGCCACAGTTTGTAAGTCTAAGCCACTAATGGGGTTGTTGTGCAGGATAAGGAGAGACATTACTTTGAGCAGGACATAAATTGAATGAAGAGACAACAAACTCTTAAGTCTTAATTAAACAGACTCCGGAACTTTGTGTGCTGGGAAATCCATGAGATTCCCACTTCCTGATGACCTTCCATTGCCATGCAAAAACCCATCTTGTTCCAATGAATATATATGATATCCCAAACTCTGTGTGTGTGTGCACGTGCAAGCTTCATTTTGTTTGAATAATATTTAAGTCGGGGGGGGGAATTATTTAAAAGCAATTATCAACTGCTTACTATTTTTTTAAAAAAAAGCCTAAATGCAATCAGAAAGCAAGATAGAAATATTTGAAGTAAATGAAATAAATACAGATGCATTTTGTATAACAGTACCTGCTAGGTAGGGACGCAGGTGGCGCTGTGGGTTAAAGCCTCAGCGCCTAGGGCTTGCCGATCGAAAGGTTGGCGGTTCGAATCCCTGCGGCGGGGTGCGCTCCCGCTGCTCGGTCCCAGCGCCTGCCAACCTAGCAGTTCGAAAGCACCTCCGGGTGCAAGTAGATAAATAGGGACCGCTTACCAGCGGGAAGGTAAACGGCGTTTCGCCAGAGCAGCGATGTCACGCTGGCCACGTGACCCGGAAGTGTCTCCGGACAGCGCTGGCACCTGGCCTCTTGAGTGAGATGGGCGCACAACCCCAGAGTCTGTCAAGACTGGCCCGTACGGGCAGGGGTACCTTTACCTTTACCTTTACCTGCTAGGTGCATGCAATAAGATCCTAGCCCCATATTGTGTTGATATCTAAATTGTACAGGAGGAGAAATGTTGCTGTATTGTGCCCCACAGTCACACATCAGCTCCTTGCATCTCCTTATAATAGTCACTGGGTTGTCATGGGGTTGAGACATATATTGCAAACCAAATGCAGCTTTTCTGCACCAAAGCAAAAAGCATCTGCACATGCTAATGTTCAGGGCTTTATAATTTTGAGTGGGTTCAAGACAATGGGGAAACCGGTCGATGTTTTTTCTCCTTTTCCTAATACTGCAGTGCAAGGTCACTTAAGGAAGATCAAACAGATAAAGGATTTTTCCACACAATAGACAAATAATCTATGGAACTGACAGTTCAAGATATAGTGATCACTACTTTCAATAGCTTTAAAAGGGGGTCAGACAGATTAACGGAACTATCAATGGCTATTAGTAATGATGGGTAAATGGAACGTCTATGGTAAAAGTCTATATGCCGCTGAATATCAGTCGCTAAGGGTTTTAAAAAATAAGAGGTCTGTTTCATTCATGCCCTGCTTGTGAGATTCGCAAGCCCAGCAGTGGGCCATTGATGGGAAAAGACACTGAGCTAGGTGAATCACAATAACCAATTCATCAGGACTCTTCTTTATGTTATTACTTGTATTTCAAGTAAAGAACAATGTTTGAAAACACCATTTTGCAACACTATTTCAATCCCAAAGTTAACACAACAGCAGATGGTACAAAGAAGTGGTGCTGTTTTATGACTGGCAACAAGTCCATTTTCAAACCAGTTTTGGAAACATGTTTCCCATAAGACATAATTGTAGGAGTATACAGCCAATATTCATGTGAAGTATGTGGAAGAAGCCTGTGGAAAACTTACTTTTTCAGCTGGATGTGCAACATTGCCATTAATCGCGTTGTTTCCTCTAGTTCTCGGACCAACTGGTTTCTTTTACTATTTAATTTCAATCTGCAAACAGGAAAAAAAATTATTAAGGGGCCATAGAAAGCCCATCCAATGCAATGCCCTGAAGATGGGCAGGGTGTCATCTCCAAAGCCCTGTCAATAGCAGCATTTTGTTAAAGCAGCATTTTGTTCTTATAATATTCACATTCAACTTCACATCAAAAGCTTCTTACTACATAACATTTTAAAAGCAATTATAGTGTAACTCAATAAATGTTACGTCAAATAGATCAGAATAGGAATAATGGGTGTCACCCGAAGAAACTTCCTATCAATATAACTATTCCTTTATTACTATTTTTAATTTCTGAAATTCACAATTCTTCGGCATCTTGCACTTCAGACGCATCTTGCACTTCTGGCTTCACACTTCCAGGTGCAGTTTAAGATTTGTTGGTTGTGGAGAACTTTAAGGCAGTTTGGAAAAATAAAAAGTATCACCAGCCATGTTAGTTTTGCGTACAGAAGGCACCTGACCTTCTCTACGTTATTCGTCTTTGCAAAAGGTATGCAAACTATTTAGGAGGGAAAAAAAGATCTGTTACATAAGCAAGATTAGTGTTTCCTGGCAGGGACCCAAAAATATGTAAGGTGTTTCAGTAGGATTGTCTCTCACTTCCTTATGTGAACAGGCTGAATACAAGAGTTGTTTTAAAGAGAACACTTAATAATATTTCTTGGAGATGAGAGAATAGGTGAGACAATTTCAAAAATCTAAGAAAAAATAAGTTTTTTTCAATTGTGAATGAACGTTAAAAGCTGTCACATCTAAGGTACATTAAAGCCATGTTGTATTTATCTCTATTATACGACAGAAATGAGAACAAGGGTCACCTTGAGATTTGAGCTTGCCAGAAGCAGGGGTGGGGAGCAGAGAATGCTCCAGCATTAAGTGAGTGTAAAAATGTAGAACCTTGCTGTTGCACACTCAGTTCTTACAAGGACCTGTTCATGCTAAAAACATTAAAAGAACCCAGACTTGAGGTCTTGTTTCACAATGGCAGCCACCCCACAATGACAAGCACTTGTTTCACAGTGACAAGACTGTTCCTCAGAACTCCCCACGACTTTTAGAGGATTCAAGGGGCATACATTTACCGGTAGTTCCCATGGGAAAACAGCCAAACTACTAGCAGTGCAGGACCACAAGTGCATCTGAAACTCTTTATAATATACCCCACCACTATTTATCTAGAACATATCCCTTTTTTGGCTGTTAGGAACTGCCATAAGGGTGTGAGTTGAGGAGATTAAGTCAGAGGTGGAACAAATTCTTACAAGAGTGGAAAGACTGAAGAGAGAACAAAGAAGTAAGAGACTCAGGAGATTATCGAGCTGAAGGGAGAAGCAACCTGGAACACTGGAAGCTGCTTTATATTGAGTCAGACCATTGGTCCAGCTAGCTCAGTATAGTACTGGTTGTCAGGAACTCGTCCTACTCTCGAGTAGGACAATGGCAGAGACACATGCCCGACTGGCATGTTCCCTCCCTCCTGGTTCAGGAGCTTCAAAAGCTTTCAACTGCCTGAACATCACAGCAACTGATGCCAACAGACATCAGCACACTTAGGGATCCGCAGAGTCTTCACAGCTTGTGTAACAGACCTCAGCAACTCAGCATTTTGGCTAATCTACTTTATTTACATATAAACACACACAGAGCACTGCAACATGACCCCCCCCTCTCTCTAGCATCAGATAGCAAAGAGAAAAAACAAAGGACAATAGTCCCACTTCACGGAACACAGCAACATCCTGTCTCCATCACTTCCCAATCGGTGGAGTCAAAACATACACCGTCATGTGATAGACAAAAATCCCATGACTGCAATCACGGAGCAAGAATTCTAACATTGTCTGCACTGACTGGCAGCAGCCATCCAAGGTTTTAGTCAGGGGACATTCACTGCCCTACTTGCAGATGGCTCAGGATTAACCCTGGACCTCTTGCATGCAAAGCATAGGTGTACATCAATGAGCCATGACCTTTCCCCACTGAGAGAAGACCGAGAACAGAAAGCAGGAGCTTAACATGTTTCTTACACACTGACTAAAATTGTACCCCTATCCGAGTTCCTTCCCTTTCCCATCCACCTATTTAAACACATTCTACTTTATATTCTACTGTATCCAGTTGCCCATTAGTTGGTTCTTTCCCCTACCTCTTTTCAAGAAACATGGGGACTGTAAGGCTGGAAGCACCATATGGTTTTTTAGGACTCTAACCTTCTTCACTCTCACAGTTCCCTCCACAACAAGGGGCTACTGCAAGGCACTGTTGGGATAGGAATACATCCCACTAAAGAGTTGCAGCAGAGACTGGTTGTACAGTGTAGCTCTATAGTATCTAGAAGAAACTACCCTATTGCTTCTATGACAGTTTCTATTGTTGATGCGGAACCAGAGGAAAGCCTATCACCACACAAATACCTTGTATTCCTTCCGTGAAAGGAAGCATGAAGCTTGCTAGAAAACCTTAATTTCTGGATACTGCTTAATTGTAAATAAAACCATTAAGCAGGATGAACCTGCTATAGGAGTTTGTTGGTCCCTAGATGATAATTCAGAATCCACTCAAAGCCTTTAGTGGTCTCTTCAATTTTGGGAGGTAACTGTGATGCTGTACCACGCACACAACATTCTACTAATGTAAGAACAGTTGCTGGAATTTTTTTTTTTTTTAAGTTTGACTTTTAAAAAGGCCCTGAGATCTGTAGAACTATTCAGGATAGATTCCATCAGAGATTGCTCATGTTCTTTTTGAACGCTATCTATTAAAGCAGCCTGAGTGGGAACAAAGTTCCCCAACCTTCAGCTATCAATCAATTCAGCAGTTGCCCTATAAGAATAGGTACATTGGAAGGAAGAATAATAGGAAAAATATTAATGATTTTTTTAAAAATTAAGGGGAGTAAAACATGGAGCACAGTACACACCTCACCCAAATGTATTAAATAGTCCCAATGGAAGATGCGTGTAGCAGAATGTTTGAGAAAATGGCCGTCTGTAACTAAGCAGCACCATTTCAATAAGCATCAAGTGGTATTTTTAGAAAAAGAGTTGTGTGTGTCCCTCTTTCTCATCTAGACAGCATTCGAATAGCTGAAGGGCAGCAGGAGATGAATAAATATCACATGCACTTAGGATTCTGGAATTTTTCAGATGTCAGGAGGTTTTAAACCCCACAAACACATTTTTGGTTCATTTGTGTGGGATGGCTGTTAGTTATGCACAAAAAGAAGCCTATAAAATCATGCACAAAAAATAAAATAAGATAAAGGACAGCATGTTCAAGTCATTTTTAGCGAGAAAAGCCTGACTGTCAGAAACATCACTGCAGACTCAAAGTACTATCCACCCACACACCAAGTCTAAAGAATGGCAATTACAGAGAGGCTTTTCACCTTGTTACTACTGCACCTTCCCATGGGGCTTAATCTACAGCTGAAATGGTGATGTAGTCTCACAAGATCCAGTCACCAAATATAATTCTTTTACTAACCAAATGAATGACGGGAGACAGAGTGTGAAAAGCGGCAGCTTTTACGTGCATGATAGTCTTGTTGTCAAACCGCATCCCTCCCAAAACTTTAGTTCCTATGGGGATAACATTTAAAAGAAACATTTGAGTTTAAATATAGCTACAATTCTAATGTTTCTTTGGAGATGTGAGCCTTGCTTCTGCCTGAATCCAAGTAAGACAGCACAAGAAAGCCCCATTTCCATATCAATTTCCGTGTTTATTGGGGATACTGATGTTGAATGCAGCAGCTGAACACATCAACTTTATAGAGATTCACACCATGAGATGACACTTTTTGCCATCTCATGCCTGTTCATTCCAAGGTTGAAACAAATGTCAGGAAGAATGTCACTTATGTCAACTGATATCTTAAGTGACTAGAGACCAGAACCAAGATTTTGGCTGGTAAACCCCAGGTTTTAGTATTCTCACTCTCTTGTAATATTAGAACTTGGGATCATACAAAGTCAAATACAAGAAAACCTGGAACAGACAAATAGAACTTATCCACACCACACATAATTAAACTCTGGAATTTGCTGTCAAATGATACTGTATTGGCCACCAACTTAGGCAACTTTAAAAAGGAGGTTAAGACAAACTCTTAACCTCTTTAAAAAGGAGGTTAAGACAAACTCTTAACCAGTGATAGAAGGCTACCACTGGATAATAGACATTATGGAAGTACTTCCACTGGCAGAGGCCTTTGAATACCAGTTGTTGGGAACCAGCACTCAAGTCCTGCACTCAGGTCCTGCCTGAAAGTTCACATAGGCCAGGGGTGGGGAACCTCTAGCTCACAACCAAGTGAGATGAATAGTCAACCCAACAAGAAAAATGCCACAGAAAGGAGACCGAAAGTGGCAGTAGTCACAGGTGAGTCACAGAGGAAGCCTCCATTCTCGTTAGACCTTCTCCTGTGAGGAGTCGCAAGGCAGCAGCAAAGAGCCTAGGCAAGTTGTGGAGGAAGAGTCATGAGAGGCCAGGACACCTTCTCAGCAACAGTCCCACTCATGGAAGAAGGTTTAAAGGGTGTCTTCAGCAAGGCGGCCAGTGGCAACAGCAGCAGCAGAGCAGGACGACTGTTGAGGAGTTGCCCCAGCCTTTCATGACTCATCCTCTGCAGCTTGCCTGCATCATCCGCTACTGCCCTCTGAAGCTGCTTCAATGGTCCAGCAGCTCACCCAGGGCTGTTAACACACTGTAGTTTGCAACATCACCTGCCTGTGGCTAAGTGAATTGCAGTGCCATGACATTCTTACATTTTTATTATAGGTATAGATAAAGTAAACAAAACAAAAGACTGTAACAAATGCAATTAAATTACACTCAGATGCAAGCACCTGTAAGAGTTTTATTAGATGCAAGTGTCTGTAATGAGTTTTCTAGTCCACAAGAACAGAAGAAAATAATCAATTTTTACTATTTAAACAAAGTAAATATGTTAAATGTACCTTTCTGTTAAAGCTTTGCTTTGCGTATCTCTTGCAGTCTGAAGATCTTCTTCTAGGCGTTTTCTTTCCATCTCCAGTCTTTCCACTTCACCCTGAGTCCACTTCCTAGGGCTAATGAACCTCATTTCCTTTAGAAGTTCCTCCTTCTCATTGATTAACATTAATCGGTCTCGTTCAGAATCCAGCACACCAGGCCAGGCCTCACTATCCAATTTAGCCAACTGTATTTTCAAATTTGCTATTCTATAGGACGAAGGAAAACA
Organism: Podarcis cretensis; assembly: GCF_951804945.1. NCBI lineage: Eukaryota > Metazoa > Chordata > Lepidosauria > Squamata > Lacertidae > Podarcis > Podarcis cretensis. The sequence continues at coordinate 48,697,133 of NC_137171.1, read as the reverse complement.
ATTAAGTTTGCATATGGCACATATGTTCCAGCAATCTCAAAACACCTTCCTGTTGGGCTCTCTTGCATATTCAACTAGAGCAGTACTGAACACCACAATTTATGAGATCTCACCAATCGCATATAAATTGTGTCCTAATCTAGTGACATAAGATGGAGTGTCAAAGCACAGAACCCATTATTTCAGGACACTTATTTTTTTAAAGAAGAAGTGATTGAGCTTGTTCCCATAGCAGGGAAGTTGCTGCTTAATTAATTTAAATTCTATAATTAATAGAAATCCATTCAAGCTGCACTGAAGCCTTCTTTGCAGCCATTTTAATGTTCAGCTGCCTGGTTAAGCCCAACATTGTGCTCCACTGATGAATTAGCATTGGCATTAGTTCCTAATCTGTGAATTCCACTGTGAATTTATAAAGAGTGTGTTCTAAGAGGATTGCTCAACTGTAATTTGATAACTTCTGTCAACTATCAGCATGGATATGGTAAGAGGTCAGATTTGTTCTTAAGGTAGAATGCTTTCTATCTACAAAAATAAAACAGCATTCTATGCATCCTACATAGTAGTGCTTATGAAAGTAAACAAGTCATTTTATAAATCTGGTATCATTCTCTCTCTCTAATTTTCACTTTGCAATTTTCACTTGAAAGAAAGCCATGATTCCACCTGTTCAGCATTCACTGATAGGGAATTTTAGCTTAATCATTAATACATTGTAACACTCATATCAGCATTACCAGGAAATTTTGTCAATGGGGATTGTAGGATGTCAGGCACCAAATCAATTTTTGTTCCTATGGCTCATAACAAATGGAGGAAAAGACAGTTCAGTCTTTTACTTAAATTTGTTTAAATAAAAATTGCATTGCACACTTTCATATGCAAGGTTCTTTATCATTTGCATTATGCCAATCCTTGCTATTTTCATTCTTATTCTTATTACATTGTTACTACAATTTAAAGGATTGGGAATTGAAGCTCAGAGAGAGCGATAGGCAGAGTCTGATTTCCTAGATTTAGACCAATGACTTGAAGCTGAACAATATTGGTTCTCAACCATTTTTACTCTAATTAATGAAATATGGGAATCTGACATCATCAGAAAAGGAAAGCAAACAGTGCTTTAGCTTAACCAAACATTTCAGTGGGACCAAGCCTTATCTGAATCCACTACAGATGTAACATGACATTCCATAAATAAATAAATAAATTTAAAAATGAATGCACATCTCAGGAGTCTTAACCTGAATTCATACTCTAGTAATGAATAAGAAATTTATTTTAAAAGTAACTGGGATTTAATTGAAGAGGAACATGGTATCTGAAGCAGGAGTAAGTGTTTTGTGGAAACAAAACTGAGAAAATGCCCTCACAAAGTCCCTTGTTTTAGAATAGCGTTAAGCATGTCCTGTTGGCTTGGTTTTTTTAATGCTCTGTGGTTCTATACCTTTGTTTAATTTTAATAATGCAAGCCAACTTTGAGACCCTTGAGGACAACTTTAGGGATCAAAAAGTTGTATATAAATATTTCTCTAAAGAATAAATGAACGTTTTAAATGCCATTTTTATACATATGGTCATTATGACAGGCACAGCAACCTCACTGTGTTATTATTTATTTATTTATTCATTTTCATATATAGATCCATGCCCTGCCTTTTTTCTATCATTGAACCCAAGGCGACGTGTGCGGTTTCTGAGTGATGACTTACCCAAGTACTGACCGAACCCAGACATGCTTAGCTTCAGCAAGTGGGGGCCTCATATGCCTTCAGGACATACCCATGGGCATACCTTTGGTACTGTACCAAAACAGTTGTCTATTCTGGCAACACAGACTACCTAATAACAAGAATCCAATACCTTATTATTCATGTTTTGCTATCCCCTGAATAGGACGAAAGTCACCAAAGAATTTAAAGGAACAACTTGGGCACATTAATTCAGACTACCCACCATTAGCATTATCTTTCTTCCAAAGAGACACAATCCTTCAACAGGCTCTGAGTCTTTCTCTAGACCAGGGGTAGTCAACCTTTTTATACCTACCGCCCACTAATGCATCTTTCTTGATGGTAAAAATTCCTTACCCCCCACCAGTGCTTCATGGAAGGAGGATTCAGCTTGTGCCGTAGAACCCCCTACTGCCCACCTAGAATCCTGAAACGCCCACTAGTGGGTGGTAGGGACCAGGTTGACAACCCCTGCTCTAGACAAAGGAAAGAGGGAAGAAAAGGGCTCTTTTTCTCAGATGCTATGCATAGCAACCAAGGAGGAGAAAACGAACCAGGAAGTGATTGCACACTGGTGTAAGTCTGAGGCAGCTTCAGAAAAATTGACCATGGGTTGCTTGCAACACCTACTGACTTATTTATAATCTTTAGCTTATTAGTGAACTATAGGTCTTGTTTGCTTGATTCTCATAGTGGGAACAGAATGAGCATTTCATGAAATCTAGAACTGTTTTTAGGTTCTTGCAATATCTCAAATTTGGCTGCAAGATGTTCCCTAACTCTAGAATAAAACCAACAGTGGCAATGGTTTGTACCTTCACAGTAAGCTGCCAAAATGAGAGTTAAAACTAGTAATCAGTCTTTGACAACCAAACACTATATAAAAAGTTTTAAACAATTGTAATAAAAGTTTATAGGATCATCACTTATTCTGATCCAAAAGCACATTAGTTCCACATGAAAAGGAAAAGTCCTCCGAGAAATATTTGACAGAAGTCTGTCTGTAAAGAAACAAATTCATCCTCATGTTACGTTCTAAATGTGTACTGTTTAAACATACTTGTCCTCTTAAAAAACGTCTGTTTGTTTGCACTATGGATTTAAGTGCCTATTGTCAATAGCAGTAGGGGAAGGTCCACTTACTTTCGCTTAGCATCTTCATATTGGAGGCGCAGTCTCACCTTCTCAGCCAATTGATTATTCGTGTTCACAATAAACTAAAGAAGCAAATAGTAAAGTTAAAGGGTGTTGACACATTTTCCCCTTTGTAGATTAAGCATGTTGACATGAGTCAGAGCCAAAGCTCAACATATGCATCCAAAGATTAAGAAATAACACATATGCTATAAATCTTTTCCATAAAATTTTACAAAGCAGTGGTTCAAACACTAGGTCCCCACAAAACATTATTTAATAGCTAAGATGGGATACAAGACTAAGAGAAGCTCACACAGTATTTTAGATTTTACATACATTTCCAGAAACATCAGTTTGGGAACCAGCATCGAGATACTGCTTAGACAATGGGAAACTGGAGTCTTCCAAGGATATATTGCTGGCCCACAAGTCTGAATGTGATCCTCTGTCTGTCACAAAATTAGCTGTCAATCTGGCAAGGTTCTGGAACAAGAAAAAAATCAAAGTCATCTTATTATTGCCTCAGTGCTGCCCTGGTGCTTTGAAGGAGAAATTTAAGACTGAATTGACATTGTGAGGGGGTATCAGTCCCTTATCAACTGATGGTCTGGTTCACCAGTAACTCTCTCTAAACCATGGTTAACATTAACTATTAATGAACTGAAGTGTCTGGCAGAAGACTACCTGGTTTATTATGTCACAGAATAGCTAAAAGCACCAGCAAAAGTTGCTGAGTCTTGACAACAGTTTGAAATTTTTGGCGCTCTTCACTCATGGTTCTTTAGCTTTTGGGTGATGATGGCTCCTTAACCATGGTTAAGGAGGAGGTCTGGATTCACACACAACACAAAGCAATAGTTAAGGTTCTCTAAGGTTTATAGACTAACTACAAATCTTGTTGAATGAGCAACATTTTGAATATAGTTAATAAAACACAAGCAAGCTATTGAACTGGGTTGACATGTAATGCTAACTCAATGTTTAATAAATCATATATTAATAAACAATGATTAGGATTATGTATAAATCAGGATAATGTGAAAAGGCATAGGCCCAGTTACACATCACATTAAATCAGGGGTCAGCAAACTTTTTCAGCAGGGGGCCAGTCCACTGTCCCTCAGACCTTGTGGGGGGCTGGACTCTATTTTCAAAAAATAATAATAATGAACAAATTCCTATGCCTCACAAATAACCCAGAGATGCATTTTAAATAAAAGCACACATTCTATTCATGTAAAAATACGCTGATTCCTGGACCATCCACAGGCCAGATTTAGAAGGCGATTGGGCCGGATCTGGCCCCCGGGCCTTAGTTTGCCTACCCATGCATTAAAACATAGTTACAGAGGTGGGGGTAGGAGAGACAGAAAGTCTAGTGTAAAGAGATTGCCTTGATTTTTAAACAATGATCTTGTACTGATAATTTAAGTTGATGTGTCAGTAGCATACAAGCATTTCTGTTTTGTAGTTATGGAAACAGAGTCGCTGTAATGGTAGTTTGAGATCTGCCTAGCAGAGGAGTTCACCCAGTCAATTTCATACCATAATGAGATCTTGTTTTTCTTTCTCTCCTGAAGTGATGGCCTTCTTAATAGCTTTCATTTCACTTAAGATAGCTTGTGCCTCATCAAGTTTATATCCACCTTGGGTATCAGCCATTTTCATATCAATTCTTCAAGATGATGTAAAAAATAGAAGAGAAACAGTTATTAAGAGGAAAAACAAGACTAGCTAGTTCTAAAGAAAAAGAAGAAGAAGAGGAGGAGGAGTTTGGATTTGATATCCCGCCTTTCACTCCCCTTCAGGAGTCTCAAAGTGGCTAACATTCTCCTTTCCCTTCCTCCCCCACAATAAACACTCTGTAAGGTCAGTGGGGCTGAGAGACTTCAAAGAAGTGTGACTGGCCCAAGGTCACCCAGCAGCTGCATGTGGAGGAGCGGAGACGCGAACCCAGTTCCCCAGATTATGAGACTACCACTCTTAACCACTACACCACACTGGCTCCCAAAGACAAGGGACTTTGCTTTATGAATCTTGTTTCAGGGGGTGGGGGTTAAAAAGTGATTTTTTTAGCTACTGGTGCTGTACCCTGCTCAAAATTCCCACCAATGGTATTTATTATCTGTCTCCAACTTAATGAAAAATTTGAATTTAAGATTACAGAAACGGCAGCAGCTGTGTTATTACTGATATTTGTAAACCGCTCTGGAAGCCTTTTGGCTGAAGAATAAGTTAATGTTTATTATTTATTTATTCAACTTTCAACTTATACACAGCCCTATACCCCGAGGTCTCAGGGTGGTTCACAACAAGACCACAACATGTAAAATCAATCCTAAAGCAATAACCCAATAACGCCCCCCCCCACAAAAGCCACATTCTAAAAGGGTGTTGGATGTCAATAAGATCAACCAAAGGCCTGGTTAAAAAGGAACATTTTTGCCTGGAGCCTAAAGGTGTGTAATGAAGGCTCCAGGGGAACTTCCCTGGGGAAGTTAACTTACGTCTGTTTTCATAAAGGAAGAAAAGGGGAAGTATCAAATTAAACCATGAACGGCAAACTATAGGATAAATCTTGGTTACAAGCTTGTGGGGAGTCTGGAGAGAGCAAAAATCACAAGCCCAGGTTCAGACTAAGTCAAATCATTACACTACCTAACTAGATATAAATTAAAAATGGTAGCAGGTGAAGATAATTAACTTACTTCTTCAACGTTTGGAAACCAATTTCCTTATACTGTAGTTCCTGTCTCATGTGGGCAACTTCTCTCTTCAGTTTATTAACCTGTTGAAATGTGAACAGAGCAAAGTATTTTGTTACTTTAACAAATATTTTCCACTACTTTATTCAGAACTTTACTTTAAAACCCCTAAAACATTTCTCAACTTTCACAGAAAATGAGTTTAATTTAATACCAAGTGAGGTAAACCAAGTAAGTGCTGCAAACCTTTGGAAAACGTTAAATGAATAGATAGCGTATATGGAACAATCTCTCTACTATCAATTGTTATGGTTTTACCATCTTTTAAGGTTGGAAGAAAACAGTTATTAATGTTTTTGTAAATGCAATTGTTAATTGAGGAAAACTAAATTGTAGGATTATGGCCATGAAGCAAAGGTCTTTGTTTTGCACTTTGCCTTCCTTTCATTCACTTCTTGTTTTGATTTGGTTCAAATTTGTTTCTATTTTGCTGACTCTTCTCTTGGACACATGTATGTGATATATGTAATCAATAAAAATAAAAATGTTGTTGTTATTTTGTAATGGACACTTTGCATTGGCCTGGTTCATACATCACCAAACCATGGCTTAGCCCTGCACAGTATGTAGCACAACCACCAGCACATTCTCACTAAACCATGCTTTGGAGCAGGGGTCCTCAAACTACAGCCCATGGGCCACATCCGGCCCGCCAGGGTCCTGAATCCTGTATTTTGTGCACCACAAATAAAATATGTGCAGTGTGCATAGGAATTTGTTCATATTTTTTAAAAACTATAGTCAGGCCCCCAACAGTGTCTGAGGGACAGGGAACTGGTCCCCTGTTTAAAACGTTTGAGGACCCCTGCTTTGGAGCATTGGAAATTTTGGGTTGTTATATTACAAGGAATTAAAAGCACAATTTCCCCCTCTTACCCTAGATTTTGTGGTAGCAATTTCCGCTTTAAGAATTTCTGGATCATATTTTGAGCTAGATGAGGAACTGGAAACTACTACAATAAAAGGAAACAAACAAACAAAACAAATATTAAAAGCACACCAAAGAAGGAACAGAAAAGTATACGAACAAATCACAATATTTCCCTTGTAAGCATTTGAGTTAATAATAATAATAATAATAATAATAATAATAATAATAAATGGCTGTAAACACAACATTTTGGGTTGGCTATCTAGCAGTTTCCAGAAACAGAAGGGTTAGAGGGACAAAAAGTATTAGAAAATGGAAACAAGGGAATCTGCAGTGATTTCAATTGAAAGCTTGTCTCAAAATGTAACATCAAGATTCGAGAAGTAACAGCTTGCTCTTCCAATCCTAACTTTCCATTTTAAAGGTGTTTTCTGTTTTTAGAATTTCAGCATTTAAAGTAAAACCTTTCCTACTGACAAAAGTCACTGTGACAGATTCTACTAATCAAACTTATTTGTATACATTAATGTCATATAGTATTTATCTGGAACAGCAGTGACATGAGTAGCATTTTTACATATACATGCATGTAGACACTATGTGTGGTAGTTTATGCGTATTACCTAATGTTATTTGCGCTTGAATAAGGGAAATAATGCACAACTGATTCTTCTTTTGAAATTTGTCTGCACTATCCAGCACTTTCAAAAGTCACTTTTAAAAACAGAACAGCAGCTCAATTCTTGGCAGTGGGAGCTGCTGCAAGGAAAACCTCCAGGTTTTTATGAAGTTCTTTTTCTCGTGGATAGTTATTGTGGATTGTAGCCCATATCTTCAGACAGTTCCAAATCTTAACCTTTAAAAGGCAAGACGGAAAATTCCAAAATATAGCTCAGCTATGCAAAAAATTTAAAAGGCTACAGGCACCAATGATCGTGAAATGTTTTTAGTGTATAGCTTAAAGGAGATAGGTTTGTTTTCAACAGACTGATCCTATGGTGTAAGGGACAGGAGGTTGCAAGACAGGATTACAGTGGTACCTTGGGTTACGAACTTAATTCATTCCAGAGGTCCGTTCTTAACCTGAGGTACCACTTTAGCTAATGGGGTCTCCCGCTGCCGTCACACAATTTCTGTTCTCATCCTGGGGCAAAGTTCTTAACCTGAGGTACTACTTCTGGGTTAGCGGAGTCTGTAACCCGAAGTGTTTGTAACCCAAGATGTTTGTAATCCGAGGTACCACTGTAGATGCCAAGCTCCTACTAGCAGAACTAGGATAAAGAACAAAAATCTAACCAAGAACTCACAACTAGTCTGAGACCCCAGCTTGTGTTCCCAGACATCATGAAGTTGTTGGTATTCTTGCTGTGCTAGTTCAAGCCTTTGTTGCTTGACCTGGTAGATCTCCTTCTGAGCAGTCAGTGCTTCTTGTGCCAGTACAAGGTAGTCCTTCAGCATGTGCTCCTGCTCCCGCCGCCATTGCACTCGAGGATCCTCTATCTGGGTAGTTTCTTTGAAACAAGTGAACATCTTTACTAAAAAGGGTAGAGATAACTTAAAACAAATAAACACAGCCAAATCTAGCCTAGAACATAAGTTTCCACCATTTCTCATTTCTGACACTGCCAACTTGCCCACTAAAGGCATGCAATTGTTTATATACCACACACCTTCCTTAAAAACAGAGATCTCTAGAAGCTTGTTTATCCCTGTCAGGAGACCAGGACAGTTTAGCATAAATGAAGCACCTCCTTTCAGATTTGTTTCTGTTAACACAGTATTGTTACTCCCATGGAAACTGGTAACAATCTTGAACATACCGGTGGGGAAACTAAACAGCCAAGACAGATATTGTGCACTGTACATAACACATCTTGCATTTGACCAGTTAAGTTTACTGTTTGCTTCTTTCTCTGATCACTCCCTATGCAATTTGTTCTCAAAATTTTTCAAATTACTGATACTAAGCTTTCCAGGGACCTTCTCTCCCATCACTCATATATGAAGTATGTTAGTGATTCCCAAATCTCAATTTAGGATTTACTAAAATGACACAAAGGAAATTTCGATTTCCCTGTTCCTTCAGTACAGATACATAAGGTGGTATTCAACTAAATTTCACTCAGAATAGACCCATTGAAAGTCACGTTCCGAGGTTTTGATGTATCTACCCTCTCAGACCCTCCAAGTGTCCCTATTTTCCAGGGACAGTCCTGAATTTACAGAAGCTTTCTCGGTTTCTAATTTGATCCTGGAATGTCCCGCTTTTTCTGAGGAAATCCCTATTTTCATCAGAGAAATGTTGGCGGATATGGAGTTATGAGACCCCCAAGCCAAGGAGGTAAGTAAATTACAACCTTTAGAAGACATCCGAAGGCAGTCCTGTACAGGGAAGTTTGTTAATGTTTAATGTTTAATTGTGTTTTTATATATGTTGGAAGCCGCCAAGAGTGGCTGGTGTCGGATGGGCAGGGTATAAATAATAAAATTGTTGCTGTTGTTGAACACGACATCCCTATTTTCATTGGAGAAACGTTTGTGGGTATGCCCTGTGTAAAACTTAGCTGAATACCACCCAGCATATGCCAACTCTTTTTAGGCCTACTCATGCTTTTACTTGGCAGGAGACAAAGGCAGGGAAACAAGAACAACCTTTACATAATGCAGCCAAGACTGTGGTAAGTAATTGAATTGGCTTGTAATGTTAGTTATTCCCCATGTGAGATTCACAGAAGCTCCTGGGTGTCATGTAAGCAAAGTGCCCCATGCCACCAATATATGAGAGACTGCAAATAATTTGAATTTGTGTTACTGATCAAGTGTTGAGAAAAAGAAGTCTTATGATTTTCTCAGTTCTGCTGCAGGTTTTTGTTTGGAAACCAGGAACAGGCGTTTCAGTTCTTCAGCCAGCGTTAAACGCTTCAGGCTGTCTGAACTAATCATGCTTGAGTGAGGATGCCTAGTTACCACATAATGAATAATTAATATGGAGGGGCTGCAGGATACCAAAGGAATCTAATCTGCATAATTTAGGCGTTCCTTTAAATATTTAGTAAAAACTGTTGTGGCAACGCAGCCATTAAAGGGATCCAAGCAAACCAGAAGGTTTTCTTTAGTGCTTAATGATCTATGATCCAGAAAGTCACCTGCCACTGACACAAGCCAAAACATTTAATTTTATCAGCATCTGGAGGCTGCTGGTATGATGGCTATAAGCAGGCACAACTCATTTTGACTGGAATACACTGTGTACATGCCAGCGGGTTAATGCTATTAAACACAGAGATGCAAAGGTGTGAACAACACTTCAACAAATGGGCCCAATCCCCATCTTCCCGCTTTACACACTTAAACTTGAGTTTGTAACTTCTAATCTAGTCCTTTTCAAGGACCTCTTACTTGACTTCTTCCAGAGCTTCTCAACCTTATTTGGTAAATAATCAAGTATAAACCCCTGGCAGTCTGTACCCCAGGATTGTCTCACATTTCCCCCAAGCCCCGACAAGCTCCTGAGCAGCTCTGGGGTAGCCCGCAAAGCCTCCGCAGGGCAGCGGGATGAAGGCTCCCTGTTGCCCTGCGGAGGCTTTGCGCCGCTAAGGCAGAAGCTAAAACAGCTAGAGGGAGCGCTGTGCAGTGCTCTCTCTAGCGGTTCTGGCTTCTGGGCTAGCCCGCGAAGCCTCTGCAGGGCAGCAGGGAGCCTTTATCCCGCTGCCCTGCGGAGGCTTTGCGGGCTACCCCAGAGCTGCTCAGGAGCTTGTCGGGGCTTGGGGGGGAAGCCCGGGTCCCCCCCCCCCAGCCCCAAAGAGCAGCTCATGGAGCAGGGGACAGGCTGTGCGCAGCCTTCCCGCTGCTCCCAGAGCTTGTGGGGCTGGCGGGGGAAGCCCTGGTTCCCCCCACCCAGCCCCAGGGACCACACATTCGCTCCATAAGACGCACAGACATTTCCCCTTAGATTTTAACAGGAAAAAAAGTGTGTCTTATGGAGGGGAAAATACGGTAGTTCTTACTGACAAGCTCAGCATCCAATCTCAACCTATGTCAGAACAAGAAAAAGCAGTGGTGAATGTTACGACTTCTCCAAACAGGAAGCATTTGGCAGACAAATGAACAGATAACATTAATGACAAAACCATAAACAGAATGCAAATACTACAATCTTTTCCTTCCTTATAATATTTACCAACTTATTAATTAAATCTAAGACTCTAATATATCAGTGTTAGTGTTGTTTTTGGTGTGTATGTGCCGTGAGGGTCCCATAACAAAAAGGTTGCCACAGCAAGGCATGTACTTATGGAATCACAGAACTTAGAGTTGGAAGGAACCGTGAGGGTCATCAGAACTCTTTTGTCCAATGTGGGACTCAAACTCATGACCCTGAGATTAAGAGTCTCATGGTCTACTGGCTGGTCCTAAATGATGGAAAACACACTATGGATTTTTCTCCACAAACATTGATGCTGTCGTTGTCCAAGGAGCATTTGCAAGGTGGCTGCTCCACTTCCTCTCCCACACAAGCGCTTACCATCCATAAATACATCTCTCTCACACACATGCACACAAAGCAAAGGAATGCCTTTCTCAGCAGAAATCTATTTTTCCGTGGCACATCTGCGAGTGCAAACACGTGGCGTAATAAGTGGAACACACATATGGAGAAAGCCCCCTCCTGGGACAAAGCAAGTGCTCACAAACAGCGAATGGACCTATCCTGCTGCCCCTCATTTCCTGCACACCCAGAAAGACAGAAATATTTCTTTATTGGGGTGCGGGGAAGGAACTAACAAAGGGATTTCTCTAACAGGGTGATTGTGGTGCCTCTTCCTTTCTCCCACCTCAGACAACCAGGAAAGCTTCCTTGATGGAGGGAAGGAAGGAGTAATGGGATTGGGATAATCTATTGTTCCTATCTTTTCCCTATCCCCGTTTCCTTGATGGGGTGGGTGAGGAAGGAGCAACAGGATAGCTCCAATGGGGAAATTTTGTTCCTTGTTTTCCTGCACCTCTGAAAAGCTTTCTTGATTTTTTTTTGGGGGGGAGGGGGAGTTGCGGAGGAAAAAGCCGTAAGATTCCACCATTCACTGTCAAATTTTCTAAGTGTACTAAGAAAAGACTGAGGCAAAGAGAAAACTGGGCAACAAAATATAGGATAAAAACTGATTTCAAAATAAGCAAGTGTAAAAAAATAACTGCAAACTCAGCAAGTGTAAACTCAAAATGAACTCAAATACTCAGGCTGATAACTACCTGCTAAAATAACAAATGAAAATGTCACAGTGTAATTATTGTAGTTTGGTGAGGAGAAGAGTAAAAAAAAAAAAACCTCTTCCCAGAGACCCAGAGTATATATTGCCTGAAAGAAAAATAAAATGCTCCTAACTGAAGAGACAACCCCTGTAACGGAAACAGTCACGGTAAAGACCGCAGAAGCAGCCAAAAAACCAAATAGGAGTAGGTGGGGTGGGTGTGGGTGTGGCAGCTCTCGGCCTGAAACCACTAAATGTTAACCCCAAAACTTCAAAGAAGTGGATGGAGGATACAGCTAGCCCATACCACACCAGGCAATAAGCAGAAAAGACATGTCAGGCAGCCCAATGTTTACTCGTTGCTGTGGGTGCTGCAGAGGATAAAGGAGGAAGGAGGAGTTTCCTTTCATGGGAGACAGTCATTCTCCAAAGCTCTCTCTTAGCCAGAGGAAGCCACTGAGCCTTCCTTTCTTTTGAAAGAGGGGGTGGGGGAGCACACCCCTCATAAACAGCAGTGGAGGAGCAGCAGCAGCAGCAGCAGCAAAAAAGAAGAGCTTTCACTTCCACCCGAAAAAGCAACGGCTTATAGTATTCCTTAAACTTCAAAAAACAAATAAATTATCATCTTCGGCAAGTACTCAGGCACTGGCTTTTATTCAGTCCAGCAGCTATAGAAGGATGGCCCACTGGGGCACTCACAAGCCTTTTAAACCAAAATGCCAAATATGTGCAGTATTTAAGAAAGCTCAGATTATTTTGAGTCTGAAGAACAACCCAGTTGCTTGCGTCAGAGACAAATGCCAAGAGATAGTAATTTTTGCTTCCTCCCATATCCTCAAAATGAAGCCCTGGGAAAAATACGTGAGAACGTTCATTAATAATGTAGTCAGGAGGCGAATATTCTAGGTTCTTAGTTCCATTTTATTATCTTTGCTTTAGATAGCACCACATAAACCACAATTTTCTGCCAGTGAAAGGTCTGTCTAACAGAATGAAAGGAATCTGTGCCAGAAAAACATTTTTAAAACCAGGCTTCTTATTTATAATATGCATGTATTATGTTCACTTAACTAAATTTAAAACTCTAAAAATTTCAATGTATCACTAATAAAATTTCAATTTATCACTTCCATAACATGACATAAAGTAGACCTTAGCAGCAAAACGGAATACAGATACATTTTGGGGTGGGGCAACACTAACTTTTTTTCTTTCAATTGAAATCTGATTCTGGTTTTCCAACTGTTTAATTTTTCTGTCTAAGCCTTACAGATTTAGCAGCAGCTAGCATTTTCACAGTGGTTTTGACTGTAATCGTATTACCATTTAACTGAGACTTAACATCTACTGAACTCAGTGGGACTTGTTTTGAGTAGACAGCTAAAGTACTGAGCTTTCTACCAGCCTAAAGTGCTTCAAACACCATATACTACAGATACAGAACTGAGGTTAAACAAAAAGTAGCTTTTCTAAGGCCACCTTTTCACAGCTGAAACAAGACTTGAACCAGGGATTTATGGTTCATAGTTCAGAATCTAAGCCACTCTACTGCAGCAGGTATATGACAAGGCACCTGTTGAGATGTACTCCAGAATGAAACAGAGCATTTTTTCAACCCCTAGACAGGTGCAATATGAGTTTTCATGTTGGCCCATTTATGTAAAGGATGGCTGTCCAATCAGCTGAAACATTCAAAAGCTGTTATATGGAGACCATCAAAGGAAACTGAAAGTAGTGGGATAGTTAATCAGATGCTGCAGAAGCCACTCAGGAGGGTGTGCACCAACTTTTCACAAGGACCAGTGGGGAGAGCTGGGATGTTACAAATAATAAACCAAAACATGGATCTTTATTCATCAGACAAGGATAGTGTCTATTGAAACCTCCATTTAGACCCTCTGATTCTAAAATTTATTTCTGTTTTATTTATATTATTGGTTTATCTTTGCATTTATCTTTGCATCCTGGGACAAGATATAAATAAAATAATGATACTAGTAAGTACATGCATGCATGTTATTGGTAGTAACAAACATAGCGGCATAGCATGTTTTCATCACACTCAGGGTGCACGCACGTACACCAGGAGGGACAGGTAATGGAGGGCAAATGGAGCCCACCGTATACCAGTCCAGCCCTCACTGCCAACAGAGTGACTCCAGCTCCAAACTGCTTTGATCAGATCCCAAACTTGCAAAGCGGTGCACGGAAGGCTTGGGGAGGGCGGTGTGCCCCCCAGAAAAATGCACCAGGGGGCAATCTCCCTGGCAGCACTTCCCCGCCCTACTTTATGCCCCTGGTAACAAGGTTTTGTTATATGCATTTGGATCCAGTGCTGCTCGGGAATCCTAACAAGCAAAAAAATGTCATTGCAGTTTATAAATCTGTGGTTAAAATCAATGCACTTTTAAAAGGTTCAGTCCACCATCTTGATTCAAAATGGCACCCAACTGTATCGAAACATAGACAAAACCCTAATCTCTGATCTCAGGAACCATCATGCAAAATTTGATTATGATATCTTAAGAGGCGCCCACATACATAGCAAACAACTTTACAAAGTAGGTGCTTCTAATCAGTATTAGAACTAATAGGGCTTTCTATCTAGTTCAGCTCCCAGGTAACATTCACTGACCCTACCGTGCACTATGTATGATGAGTTTACATTTCATTAACAGACAGTCTTAAATCATTTACACCTTGCTCAACACTACTGCACTAAGCACTAACACCCAAGAAGTTTGCAACAAGAAAAGTTTCTCTATAGCAATTATGTTGTGAGGTAATCATACAAATGTCATAAATAAATAAGAAATTGTATGAATAAAGAGAATGTCTTCAATCCAAAGATCCTGTGAGCAGAGTTCCACTCATGGGATGCTCTGGCTTGATCCCTTGCCACCCGCTTTAGTTAGCCCCTCCCCAACGTGCTCTGGAGGGTTTGGCTGACCATCCAAACTAGTGTAGGAGGTGGCGTGGAAGGATGTAGGAGGAGCGGCAAAAATCACCTCCTGCGCCCACCAGCACCAGGTGCCACAGGATCAAAGACCTCTCTATGAACAGAAGGAACAACTCTATATGCAAGCCAATAACAACTTTATCTATGTGTATTCTGACACACACAGTATGTTTAAATATATCAGCAAACTCTGAGAAAAAAATTGAATGATTTTTTTTGGGGGGTCACTAAAATTATGCCTATATTCAAGAAACACGTGTATCCTCAGAATTTCAAATCAAAAGGAAAAATGAAACAATGAAAGAAATGGATCAGGTGGGATGTTTATAATATGTAATACTTGAAAGTAGTTTCTTCTCTAATTCTCATTAGTAATAATGAAAAACCCTCTGCCGTATACCTGCAAGAGAGGATTCATGTTCCTTGTATCAATCACAAGGTGTATCAGGAATGTACAAGGACAGAATATGAACAAGCATAGCAATTCTGTTTTTATTAATATATCATATTTTTTTACCCCATAGGGCGCACCGTCCCATAGGGGGCACCGTCCCATAGGGGGCACCTAGGTTTTTTGGGGGGAAATAAAGGAAAAAAAAACATTTTCCCCCCAAGCACGGGGCTGGGGTGGGGGAAGCCCAAGCTTCCCCCGACCCCAGCCCCCAGAACAGGCTGCTATCTGCAAGCCTTGGGAGCCCGGCGGGAACTCCCACTGGGCTCCTAAGGCTTGCGGATAGCTTCCTGAAGCCTGGAGAGCGAGAGGGGTCGGTGCGCACCGACCCCCTCTCGCTTTCCAGGCTTCAGCGAAAGCCTGCATTCGCCCCATAGGACGCACACACATTTCCCCTTCATTTTTGGAGGGGGAAAAGTGCGTCCTATAGGGCGAAAAATACAGTATATATGCTTTGATTCGTCAACAAAAAGTTACATGCTTTAGCTAAATAAGAATCAGACTAGCCAGGCATTTGGAAGCAGGAGATCAGTGTATGGTAGAGTTAGGGATATCAAGCAAATTCAAGGTGCAGATGCATCTCAACATGAGACGCCTAGATGGATTTTATTAGATGGATATAATATGTGTGAGTTATTATTACATACAGAATCATTTAACACTTACGGGTGTTGTGGTCGATATAATAGACTCCAACTTGGGGGTCATACGCTTCTTCCCATCCCAATGGTAATTCATCACTTATGCAGTCAGCAAAGGTTAGTGGTTTAGTATACCTGAAATGGAAATCATGTCAGTATTTAGATCACATCAAATTGTCCCAAAAGTAGGGCAGACTTTCATTAAAATGTATTAAGGGAAGAGTGGTAGGTTTCTGCACATCAAAGGTTTAATTTTTAGCAACACACCTACAAATTCATTCACTTTCCCCACTTACTCAAGACAGAGAGTTGATTTCAATATTCTTCCTAGAAAAAGGTTCCTAGACCTAGCTCTGGCTCAGGAAGTACTCGTTCAGAAAGAGAACGTGGAGAACTCCTATAAACAAATTCTGCCCCCACAACTGAACAAGCTTGCCTGTGGGGGAGTCTTATTTCAAAAATATGAAGGCATGTAGGAGCAAGTTATGTTTGATTTATGGTGTGTGAATTATTAACACTGCAATGCAGGACAAGGAGATGAGGAATATTAACTGTGTCATGTGACTTTTTTCATTCCTGTGTATGGTATTACACCCAGAATTGTAATTGACAAACTAAATTATGTTCTTAAAGTTTTAGACCACTGCAAAGTACAAACCTAAACATTGGGTATCTCAATCAAATCACCTTTCTTCAATTATTCACGTACATGTGAGATTTTTCAATCTGTAAAGACTCAGACTAATTCACTTTTCTGAAAACTAAACTAATTGTATAATTGTCAAGCCTCCACTTTTTGGCTTAGTTCTGCAATTAAACTAGGAGAGGAAGGAGCGCCCAACAACATTTATGATCAAGAACATTTATGAAAAAATCCAGCCAAGTTACTTTTAAATCCTATAGATTTCACTGAAAGTTCAAGGACTGCTAAAATTCTACTAGATAACACCAATTACAAACTGCTTTAATAGCTCCACAGTGGCACCTTATATTCCTGTCACAAATCCTGCTGATTCATAATGAGGACCTAAGATTACACTAAAATGTCTTTGAGTTCTCTCAGAGAGTTTATGACCAAGTATCAAAGTTTTAGAGCCACATGGGACATTTAAAGCACATCCAACACACATTTAAAGCCCATGACTTCTACCCAAGAATCTCTAGAGGGTAGGACCCAAACCAATGGCTTTAAGTTACAAGAAAGGAGATTCCAACTAAATGTCATGAAGAACTTGTCAATCCTTCTAAAACTGTGGTGCCAAGAACTAGACACAGTATTCATTCTTATTGAAGATTGTCCTCCAAGATTGTCCCAGCTTCCAGAAATGCCTGTTTAAATAGCACTAATCTCAGAGCCTAGAGGTAGAGCAGGGCTCTGCCACTCTGGGCCAACTTGTGCAATTTGATTTATGGCAAGCATGCATGTGAATTAACCCTAGGCAGTGGAGAGAAGCCTACTTGTTCTCTTGTTTAAGCCTGAAGGAAATGAATAATTAAGCTGGTAGTTTTTTAATATTTTAAAACGCCACTTTAAAATGAACTCTTTTGCCCTCTTTCTTTTCTCATACAGTATTCTATTGGAGAAATAACTAAAGAGAAACACAGGTAGAAGGAAAATAGGCATGCCGTCTGTGCTAACAAGTGCTTTTTAGTAGATGTTGGAAATCCAAGAAGCAAATCAGTTACTGCGGGGTAGAAGGAAGCATGTCAAGTTTAAGTCTGTGGCTGGTGGATGGATGAAAAAACAGCAAGGAAAACATTATTATTGTATGGCTTCTCTTACTATCAAGGGAAGCAACAGTTTGAATTGGGTATGGAGGGAGCTAGATTATCTTATGGAAGGCAATAAAATATGATATCTGAAAATAATGGTTTCCCCCACAACTCTTTGAAATCTAGCAAAGGAATACAATTAAGACAGGGTCTATTTTGGAGTTGAGAGAAGTGGAAACTGTGGTCCAAATCCATGGGGAACAGAGTGGAAGGGAGGAAGCCTTGTTGCACAAGTGATGCCTCATTAATGGGGCTCTTCTAAAGCCTCTTCCCTCCCCTTCCAGTACCTCTACCCAGGCAAGCAGGATACATTATCCCAGTTCAGTGACATATTCCAGCCAGGTAAAAACACTTGAGGAGAATAAGAACAGGCCTGTTGGGGCGTATTTCCTGGGGAGAGTCTGAAGCACTGGAGGTCTGGAGGGCTGCATTAGGCCCTGTGCCTGAGGTGCATTACTCCAGGCTACTTGTTTAAGATGTGCATAACAACGAGCCATGCTAACACATTCAGCATGCCTTAAGGAGAATGTGCACCTCATTCGTTTATGAAGATGGAATTGTACACGTCTCCGGCAGGCCTTGGGGCATTTGCATATACGTGCATAGCTTAGTTGGCAGAACATGGGACTCTTAATCTCAGGGTCATGGGTTTGAGCCCCACGTTGGGCAAAAAGATTCCTGTATTGCAGAGGGTTGGACTAGATGACTCTCATAGTCCCTTGCAACTCTAGAATTCCATGAGTCTTTGGCTGAATTTTGTACGTTCTCTGAGCACATTGCACAAACCATCGGTGTTGTGCCAAACTTCTTCATCCACAAAGAGAAGGGCTCCTTCCAACTGCAGAAGAGCTTTTGATTCCCCAGAGGGACTCTGTTGGCTCAAGGGGAGAGCTTACTTTTGCTGATTCCTCTTCCCGTCTGCAGCCTCTGTGCCACTTTCCACATTGCTCAGTTTGTTGGGAAGACCTCCCACTTGCCTTCAGTCTAGGTCTTGAAATGTTACAGGTCCAAATGCAAGGACTACTTTACCAGCTTCCCTAGGGAGCCACGTCAGTGTCACAGAATTGTAGAGTTGGAAGGGCCCTGAAGATATAATCTAGTATAATCCCCTGCAATGCAGGAATTTCAGCAAGCTCACCCATGATTAACAGGTGGTGGCGTGTCATAAGGGGGTGCAAACAAACCTGCCCCTACCAGAGCAAAAGCTACAGCTAACAATTTTTGTCAACACAGGAGAAACAGTAAGCTTGTCATTGCTGATGCTGAAATGAATGAATGCAAGTAAAATGCATTTGATCTTCAAAGGGATGGACATGTTGCTGATCTATTGGTACCCTTTGCCTGCTACACCAATATAGAGCTGCTGGTTTACAAAATGAAAACCTTTCTGTACTTTTTTTTAAAAAAATGAATTGGTGATCATGTGTATCAAAAGAGGTTTTATTTAAAAGTTATCAATATGAAATTAAATGAGATTTGTCAATAACGATTTCCCATCACCAAAGACCCTATAGCAAAGAATACATCACCAAAGAATACATCACCAAACCTATCCTAATTCTAATTTTTATTGACTTAAGAAACATGATTCTGAAAAATAATTTTTAAGGTGTGGCTCTTTCCACACCATCAGTCATGATTACTTTAATCACAGTATGTATTCATTTGTAAGCACAAAACAACGAAAAACTACAGAATTCTTTGAGCTTTATTTGCATACCGCATGCAAATTCATATCCTTAGAAATCACCTAAATTCTCCAACACATTCACATTTATCTTTAAGCTCTCCTGTAACAGGGAACAAAACATCTCTGAAATGCTTCCTTTCCTTTTTCTACATCTGTACACATGATAAAAAAATCTTTTGTCTTGTATGCTTTATTCAAGTTTGACTAAGAATGGCTTTCCTATGAACATTTTACCAAATTTACCTTGCATATCTCCATGTTTATCCCTATAAATATTTTAAGATTCAAAAGTTTGGTACAGCCGCACATGCACATGAGCGGCCTACTAAATCTGTCCATTCCTTTTTTTGTTGGACACAGGTCATATACACAGATATACACACTAACACCTTGCATCACATCTAGAATTCTTGTATTCAACTGTGAGAAGAAGCAACTTTCAGCAACGATGGGCAAGTAGTTTATTTTAATTTTCTGTTAACTACTACACCTGAAGAATAGCTTATTGAATACAAAAGTTTGCACCAAAGAAAAAAACTGGTCAAACAAAAAACATAACTTTACTATTTGACAGAACTTAAAAATTGCTGAGGATTGTGTCTATCAATCAACTACCATGAAATGGAATTTAAATTTATTCAACCTTTAATGTCTGACATTTTAATGTATTTTTAATCCTTTGTTGGAAGCTGCCCAGATGGGTGGGGTACAAATAAATTATAATTATTATCAACATCATCATCATCATCATCATCATCATCATCACATTTCAATAAATAAATCTGCACAACCAAAACCTCTATAGAGTCTTTTGTTATATACTGAAGGAAGGATGCTTTCGTTTACGCAACTCACACCATCTTTAATCTGCCACTTCAGTAGCAATCACAACAAAAATAGAACCAAAAACAAACAGCATGCTCTCCAATTAAGTAGCTGAAAACCAATTAATCAACTAAATCTTTAATAGATTGCCGTCTAAACTGATTAAAGCTTGCAGTGCCATTAATAATACAGAAAAGGCTAGCCATTGTACTTTTCAGTTTAAATAAAAACCCTTATTATTTCTTTGCAAAAAGTTTATCTTAAACAGTTTCATCATAGATCACTGGTGTCTTCTATAATCATAGGTTGCACTGACAATTATTAGCAATAATGTAGCAAAACAAGTTATTTTCTCTTTTTAGCTGACACACAAATATTTCTGAATTACTGTTAGAGAGGTGAGAAGGATTTAGGCTTTTCTATGTCCAGTTCTGATCCATATTTGTTCCACAAACTTTGATCAAATTATTAAAGCAATAAAGTGGAGCATCACTTATATAATATGGAAATTACTGGCAAAATAGCAAGAGACTAGCAGACTCCCAATGACTGGTTAATAATAATAATAATAATAATAATACCCAGCCGATCTGGCTGGGTTTCCCCAGCCACTCCAGGTGGCTTTCAGCATATCTAAAAACATAAAATACCAAGCATTAAAAACCTCCCAATAAAAGGCAGGGCAGTCCAACTTTTAATGCTAAGTGGGCTGGGACTTAGCATTAAACCTGGGACTAATTGCAGAGCCAATGCTCCATCACTGAGTCGTGGACCTTGCCCAAATACTGTAACGAGACAACACCCCATTATAAGGCTTCAACTGAGTTGCGCTGATCCTGAATAACATAATTCAGTGGGGGGGGGGAGCAGTAAAGGTACTTTTCTAATAAACGTAAGGCTTTCATTTTCTGGCTGGTAGGTTGTGGCAAATGTAGTCAGTAAGGGCTGCCTCACACATGTTTTATACATAATTTTATTTCTAACTGCATCTGTGGTGCCTGATCAGCAATAAAGGATGCATACACAGAAATAATGATTTAATGCTACAGTCACTGAATGATTAACACGCATGTGTGAACCAGCTAGTAGTGCACAGTATATGATTCTCTACATACTTTCAAGTTTGCTCACAGTTCTAAAATAGTAAACAATAGAGAAAAGGGCCCCCATATTCTTCTCCAATGCAACAAAATGTTTCTTTTGTTTACATATTTCTAGGCTCCAGAGAGAGTTTCCGAACAAGAAGCATGCTTTCTGACTTTAGAGAAGACATTGGAGTGCTTCCAGCTGGAACCTATCTCCTTCTCTGGAGAAACAAAAAATTGGGTCAGTACACATTTTTAAAGGCCCAACAGAGATAGCTTCCGATGAAGAAAAATGTTTCTCCTGAACACTCTGACAAAATCAGGATAATGGAAAACTTGAAGAATATGGAATATGGAAGACTAGAATGCAACGCTAAGGTAACAGCCCAGCTATACACATGTTCTCTTAGAAACAAGACCTGCCCCCAATCCAGTGGCATATACATCCTAGTATGTGTGTGCATAGGTTTGCAGGCTACACATCTACTAAAAAAATAATCCACAAAAGAAAGAAATACTTTCTATCCCTACAACAGTTCTGTTGGACTGAAGACAACAATGTCCACATTCAGAAGTAATGCTAAACCATGATTTAGCCTCCTGTTAATTTACATAAAAATGAGTATAAATAATTGATGCGCACAGAATTACAGCCTGGGAAGAACCAGAGATCTGTTCAAGAAAATTGGAGATATGAAAGGAACATTTCGTACAAAGATTTCCATAATAAAGGACAAAAGTGGAAAGGACCTAACAGAAGCAGAAGACATCAAGAAGAGGTGGCAAGAATACACAGAGGAATTATACCAGAAAGAAACGGATGTCTCATATACCCCAGGTAGTGTGGTTGCTGACCTTGAGCCAGACATCCTGGAGAGTGAAGTCAAATGGGCCTTAGAAAGCACTGCAAATAACAAGGCCAGTGGAAGTGATGGTATTCCAGCTGAACTATTTAAAATTTTAAAAGATGATGCTGTTAAGGTGCTACACTCAATATGCCAGCAAGTTTGGAAAACTCAGCAGTGGCCAGAAGATTGGAGAAGATCAGTCTACATCCCAATCCCAAAGAAGGGCAGTGCCAAAGAATGCTCCAACTATCGCACAATTGCACTCATTTCACACGCTAGCAAGGTTATGCTTAAAATTCTACAAGGAAGGCTCAAGCAGTATGTGGACCGAGAACTCCCAGAAGTGCAAGCTGGATTTAGAAGAGGCAGAGGAACCAGAGACCAAATTGCAAACATGCGCTGGATTATGGAGAAAGCTAGAGAGTTCCAGAAAGACATTTACTTCTGCTTCATTGACTATGCAAAAGCCTTTGACTGTGTCGACCATGGCAAACTATGGCAAGTTCTTAAAGAAATGGGAGTGCCTGATCACCTCATCTGTCTCCTGAGAAATCTCTATGTGGGACAAGAAGCTACAGTTAGAACTGGATATGGAACAACTGACTGGTTCAAAATTGGGAAAGGAGTACGACAAGGCTGCATTTTGTCTCCCTGCTTATTTAACTTATATGCAGAATTCATCATGCGAAAGGCTGGGCTGGATGAATCCCTAGCCGGAATTAAGATTGCCGGAAGAAATATCAACAACCTCAGATATGCAGATGACACAACCTTGATGGCAGAAAGTGAGGAGGAATTAAAGAACCTTTTATTGAGATGTGTACTGAGATGTGTACTGTAGTCCAGCAGATTAAGTTTGCTTCTTAGAATTGTGTTCAAATTCTTGCTCAGCAATGAGCTACTCCTGGGTCTGACACAATGGGCAAGCCTACTCTCATTCATCCACTCATTAAGAGGTAAACCGTATTAAAATAACATCTTTAATAGGCAGTTCAAATGGGGTTCATGTTTTGTTTTCTATTAACATACAAAACTATAAAAACACGAAGGAGGAAGGTGGGCATTTCTGCTGGTACCATAGAGGAACAGAATGAACACATGAACATGAACACACACACACACACACAGAGAGAGAGAGAGAGAGAGAGAGAGAGAGAGAGAGAGAGAGAGAATGCAGTTAAATATGGATGTGACATTAGGATTGCTATGGAGCAGAACAACATTATCCTCAAAGTGTCTTGGCAAACAAGCCACAATGGGCTTCTGAAGAGTCTAACATGTTTTTGTCTGGAGTAGATGTTAGCAGACCCTGGACAATACAGAAAAGCTCTGCTGGATGCAGTGGAGACAGAGAAGTGGGCCTTCTTGCCAACTTCATTGCCATGCAGAATGCATGATTATGCACTGTCACTGACAAGGTATACAGTGGTACCTCGGGTTACATACACTTCAGGTTACATACGCTTCAGGTTACAGACTCCGCTAACCCAGAAATAGTACTTCGGGTTAAGAACTTTGCTTCAGGATGAGAACAGAAATCGTGCTCTGGCAGTGCAGCGGCAGCAGGAGGCCCCATTAGCTAAAGTGGTGCTTCAGGTTAAGAACAGTTTCAGGTTAAGAACGGCCCTCCAGAACGAATTAAGTTCTTAACCCGAGGTACCACTGTATAGGCATTGCTGTTTCCAGTATGCTGGTTATGTGAAATCTGAGAAGCCTTCTGTCCAGCTATGGATTAATGAGACAGGTTTTTAAGGTTCATTGTTGGTGGACTAACTTCTCTGGCATCAATGGAGCCAAATATACATTTTCTCTGTCCACCCAGTAAGTTTCATATTGTTGGTACACAATTAAGCAGTCTGTGGACTACAGTAAATTTAAGGGAGACTGAAAGAATGAAACTGATGCAAATACAAACTTGCTCCACAAAAGGAAGCTACACCTGACAACAACAAAAATTAGGTCAGTGGGCCTGCAAGCCATTATTTCAGTCTTAGTGTTCACCTTCATAGTTATCTACCATATCGAACAATGGCAGATTATTCCATAGCCAAACCAAAAATGTTCTGCTGCCTCTATGGGGCCTAATTCAAAGACAGCTAAAGGCAAGCTTGACGCAGGTATGAAGCCTTTCTCAATATATCTAAAGTACTGCTTGAGTGTTCACATCTCCTTCACCCACAGGGTATCTACAGCTAAATGTGCATAATTTCATTATTATAGTGGGATGGATGGGAAATGATGAGTAAGACTTGCACAGGCATGCTCTTAACAGAATGGATTGTGAAACATCCTTGGTTTTAACACAGAATCATTATGGCAGCATATAACACTATGGCAACAGCTTATAGGGAACAGCTTATAGAACTATTTACAGCTGAATATATCTGCATAGATTCAATCGTAATGTCTTATTGTAACACGTAATCACATAATGCGAGGACACAAATAAGAATTCATACTCTCCAATTCCTACTCTTTTATTTGTAATAGTAGGCACTTAAAGTAGGCACGAGATGGTTGGACAGTATTCTCGAAGCTACCAGCACGAGTTTGATCAAACTGCGGGAGGCAGTGGAAGACAGGAGTGCCTGGCGTGCTCTGGTCCATGGGGTCACAAAGAGTTGGACACGACTAAACAACAGGCACTTAAAAGATTATTTTTTTTACTCGTTTCCTTGTTACAAACACAGTGAGAAATAATTAAAATATAGCTGCTGAACCTAGAAAGTTTATACGGTATACCAATATGCCGTATATCCTGGGACAACAGGCCAGGTCCTTAATGCATGCAAGTAGCATAAGATAAGTACACTCCACTCTAGTGAAAAATCCAGATTAAAAGCCAAAGTTATTAAATAGCTGCCATCTGCACAAATATGTGCTCACACAAGAGATTTACTCAGTGTAGCATTGAGGAAGCTTACTCACCGGAGTCAGTGGCAGCTCCCATGCCTAGGGATACTTGCATCCCAAGCTCAACCTACTTACAATAAAATGTCTGGGGTCAGACATAACACTAACTCATAGCGTTGCTCTCAGGGTGGATTTGACTTAAACCAAATTGCTTTAAATCACGATTTAAATCACTAGTCAGTAAGACTTGATTTAAATCACTAGTCAGTAAGACTTGATTTAAATCATTTTTTTACAGAAAGACTATTAAAAAATGATTATACTTCTGGTATAATCTTAATATTTACAACCAGATGAAGGTGGGATAATAAATTTTCAGAGGAGTTTTTACAGTTATATCAAAAATTACTGATTTGGTTATACTATTAGAAATACAAAGACAGGTAATTATGAAATTATTGTTTATATTTATACTTTTCTGCTGTACTTTAGTGGAAGGGGGAAAATAATCATTTCCTTAGTAAGAATTTAAACAATTTATTTAACTAAAAAAATATACATTATAGCATATGTATCCATGTTTGTTAACTGATGTGGTAAATGATTTTTTTAAAAAAAACCAACACCAGACTTAGTTTTAGCACACATGAAAAGCTTAAAACAAATCCTTATTTCCTGATGAATAGCCTTTGGACTATAATGTAACTTAAATAGAACACTTATCTTTTCCTCCAAAAGCATTTTATTTTAAAAATCCAATTTAATTTTTTTTAAAAATCTGATTATTATTATTTTTAAATCATTTATTTTTATCCACCTTGGCTGCTCTACAGAAGTGAGCCTGGGTGCGTGTTGGGTTCACAAACACCTCCCTCCCATGCTATGGATGCAAGGAAGAGATCAGCAGCTTTCACTTCTGTTTTCAACTAACTACAGTGACTCATTTTGTCCAAAGAAAGAACTGTGATTAGCATTAACTACAGTTTAGGAAAACAACCCAGGGTTGTATACCAAGTTTGAAGTGGACTTGTTGCTCTAAATTCTACTTAAAGGCTAACCACAGTTTGTCCAGGTTCAGCTGTAAAAAAGTAAACATAGTGTGTTGCTAACAAAATTGAAAGCTTCTAGTCTCCTCACTGAGGCCATACAAGAGGTTTTTTGCTCAAAGAAGGGGAAGAACTTGTATCTCCCATATCAAAGGCCTTATCAAAGCACCGAGTTTTCCTTGCTGCAAAGGAAACACTAGTACTAGTGTGCTATAATCATTTCAGTCACATTGAATGCATTTTGTGACTTCGGCCTGCTTGTAAGCTGGAATGTTCATCCAATTCTGTAACATACCTTTGTGTACCCATTTTCCCTGTAAGGAGTTAAGCACCTTTAATAAAGTGCCAAGTGGAGTATGCTTAAAAGCTGTTTTTCCAGATCAGTGCATCTATGGCACCACAAATGCCTGCCAAGTTTAGTGCAAAAAACAACTTAGATGAGCAAATCAATCTTTAATACATAAAAATAAGCTTGGATCATGAACAAAAATGCAGATATTTTACACCAAACTGATGGCTACCATGTTCCTATATCACTTCCATAAGCAGCAAAAACTTCAAAGTTACCCAACAAAATGATATTGGGACGTTAGCTTAGCTACAACAATCTGACAAATTAAATGGTGTTCCATGACGGCGAGAGGCGATTGTCAGAGTGAGCTGCAGCTGGTACCACCAGGGAAACCGGTGCCGCCCCGAAGCTCCGTGCTTGCATGCATGGTACTATATGGCGCCCTGGCTGATGCACTCACCAGGTCTTGTCGGGAAGCGGCAGAAGCCGTGCACGGTGGCGCTGATCATCTGTGTAGCCAGCTACCAAGGGCAGGGGGCAACTGCTGTCTTCCTCCCCACCTTCTTTCCTCCCTTCTGACATCATAATATATCAGGATATTGCAAGGTTTGGCTGGTGATATATTACAATGTTGAAAAGCAGATATCACCCAGCCCTACTGATTAATAATAACTCCATGCTCCTGGCTGCTTTCAATGTCATCTTCAGTTAACTTACTGCTCCCCTCACTCCTAGCTGTACCCTGTTTTCCAATGGTAAACAACAATTTATAAGCTAAAAGAGGTTCTGTGTCTGCCAGTGAAAATTCAAATTTGGTGAAACTGCTACTTTCTGGGTTTAAGAAGGGAAAAAAGCTTCACCCCAAATTTTGGATCCCCTCTGAACTGATACTAAAGTTCTGTGCTTGTTTTGTGCCGCAAACCCAGTGTTTTGTGCCGCCCCCAAACTGAGTAATTTATACTCAAACCACGGTTACAAGTTAACACCCAAAAATCCAACATTGTGCAAACCCTCACTCAGTAAGGGGAGGCGATATTTGCTGATTTCTGCTTTCATCCCTTCCGAGCAGGAAGTCCCTTCCGCTTCTGCTCACAGAGAGTTCTCTGAGCAGAGGGAGGTACACAACTGGACACAATCCATACATACCAAGCTTCACTGTAATCTCTCAATCATCAATGGGGACATCAAACAGGTGAGCTAAGCCGAGAACTCACATTATCTGGCCAACAATGGAATTTTGTATGTATACAATATTAATTCTTCTGAAATTCCAAACACATGTCACATTTCTCCATTTATAATTATCCATTTGAAGTTCAAACCAAAGGTCAAGTTACAAAACAAATGTATAATGTGCTATCTCAAACACTGCCGAACTATCTAGCAATCATACCAGAGGTTTTCCTATGACACTTTTAACCCCAAAGGGCTTTCTTTTCTAAAGCAAAGGTAGCTTTAGAGGGGTGTATAGGGTAGTATCTCTGGTGGGGGACAGCTTCTGGGGTAGTTTGTCCACCCTTGGTCCCCATCCTGCACCCAGGTCTTGCCTGTGGCTCCTAGAAGCTGTCAGCATGTGACAGCAGCCACACCCTGGGAACTGGCTAGCTAAACCAGGTGAGGGTAGTCAATAGGTCTCAGTGAGGTGGATTTGAGCAGACAAGAGCAATAGTGGGTTCAACAGTCAAGAAGGCAGTTCCTGCACATGCTGTAGAGAGAAGGGCCAGATGAGTATCATCAGCCTGGGAAGGTAGCCCATCTAGAAGGAAAATTCTGGTCCTAAACCTGTGCTGCCTTGCAGAAGATCTTCAGAGAAGAAAAGGTGAAGAAGATAACCCTACACAAATCTGGAGTGGAATCTCTAACACAGTTGGATGATACCTTATACATCATCTTCTGGCAACTTCTGCAGTCAAGCTGGAGTCAAACGTATGGCTCTGCTTTCCTTTGGACTACATCAGTGAGACCAAGAAAGGGGCCTTGTTGTCTAGGCAGCCCAGTACCTCCATACAGTGCCCCCAGGGGAACACTCCATTATCTTTCAAGACAGATGGATGCCAACAACAAGAGATATCAGAAGACAGATTACACTGCATTAGGGGCCTACTCGTCAATTTCTGGTAGTTACTAGCTTTCTTGCAAATAATGCTGATGAAATGCTCTGTCCCAAAAGGGTACTTCTTACGTTCTTAACACATGAATTACTTATGCCTTGCCTATTAAGGGGTCTTGCTGTTAATTAAGTGCATATTTTCTAAATCAACACTCTCCTGGATCTACAATATCGAAGGCTGCTGAACTATTTAAAAAGACATTAAAAGAACATTTTATATTTTGCTTGATAACTATTTAGAGCAGAAATAGTTTGTTATGTGCTACTCCCATGAGACTGCCTTTCAAAAAGCCTTGCGGTTTCTGTGGGCGGCAGCAGTTGCGGCTTGGTGGGTGATCTGGGGGGTGGGTGATCTGGGGGTGCCCCAAACCTCCCAGAGGGCTGGATGACGGCATCATCAGTTGTAGCCAGCCATGGGAAGTGATGTGATTCTTTGCTATTTTTTATTTAAACTGGCCAGACTTCAGGGCGGAGCTTTGAAGACAGCAGCGCAGTCAGCATAAGACATCCCACCCTCCAACACTGTATAAATTTGGCCCCACTTGAAGGTAAGCAGGCAGTGCATATGGATGGCCTTGCTGTAGAGTAACTCAGTTGCCATATTTGAGGCCAGGGAGGAATTTTCCTGCAGGCCAATTAGGCCAGTTTGGGGGGGGGGGGTTGCCTATGTTGCAGCAACTGCCATAACTTGTTGGCAGAAAAAAGCATTGGGTTGGATCCTCGGACTAATCAGCGGTGGGTAGGAAGGAGCCTTACCCTCTCTCTTCCAGTTCAAAGTATCAGGGGACCCTGATAAAGGAAGAAAAGAGGAAGTCCATATGCTCAGACAGGGGCTAAAGGGCCATAGAACTCCCCAACTGGCATCCTGGAGGGGTTGTCTTTATTTGATGTGTGTCATATGGGGATCTTAACCCCAGGATTAATTAACCCTGAGGAAGTAATTAGCCAGCAACCAAGTTAGCTGACCTGGGATACATACCCAGTGCCTAAGTCTAAACCTTCTTACATCTGTAATCAATAAAGTTATGGCCATTTCAACCCCCAAATGTTGTCATGCCATTATTGCTTCCTATGCCCCTGTCCCAGCAACCCCAAGGCTTTCTGTGACTAGGCCAGCAAAGAATCACCATGCCTTGAAAAACAGCACAAATTAATTCTAGCAGTTCATTTTTCTCCCAGTGAGTTTTCTCAATTAGTTTGTACTAAATACTTCCAGAGGGGTAGCCACTTTAGTCTATTGCGCTGAAACACAACACACTCTCTTAGCACTTAAAGGTGAACAAATCTGTTAACAGCATCATAAGCTTTCAGTGAGAGCTAATTGGCAAAATTGTTTTATAACGAATTTGTTTGTTTTTAGGTGCTACAACTTTCATTAGTCGTAAATGAAAACTTGGTTAATAGCTGGTGTGGAAGGGAAAATGAGTATTAAAAACATTTCTCTCTCTGGAGGCTGGGTGCAAAATGTTCCCTGTAACTGTTCTTGGGTGTCAAATTCAGTGAATGTATTCACCAATGTATGTATCATAAATTCACCAATGTATGTATCATATTTACAAATCAAGTCATAAATATTAAAGTACAGTGGTGCCTCGCAAGACGAACGCCTCGCAAAATGAAAAACTCGCAAGACGAAAGAGTTTTCCGTTTTTGAGTCGTTCCGCAAGACGAATTTCCCTATGGGCTTGCTTCGCAAGAAGAAAGCCCATAGGGAAATCTCCGGGGACCTCTTTTAAATGCTGGCGGTGGGGAGCAAAGCCTTTCGCCCCCCTCCGGCCTTCAGAAGAGGTCCAGGAGGGCCGGCGGGGGCCGAAAGGCTTTGCTCCCCACCGCCAGCATTTTAAAAGCGGTCCGGGATAGCAGGGAAGCGCGCTGCGCTTTCCCGCTATCCTGGACCGCTTTTAAAATGCTGGCCATCAGGAGCAAAGACTTTCGCCCACCGCCGGCCTTCCTGGACCTCTTCTGAAGGCCGACGGGGGGCAAAAGTCTTTGCTCCCCCCCGCCTGCCTTCCCGGGATAGCGGAGAAGCGCAGCGCGTTTCTCCGCTATCCCGGACGGCTTTTGAAGGGTAATTCCTCCGCAGTCCCCTGTGCCCCATGAAACCCTTCCATGATCTTTTGCAACAGTGTGGAAAGTGGTGGAGAGGAAAACGAATCAGCAAAAATCATATTCCACAAGCACCCTCCCTCTCTCCAGAAGCCGCCTCTGCTGGATCACAGTCTCCTCTTCAACTACAAGGTCAATGTTGGATCCAACCCAATGCCTTGCCCGAGGCCACCTTCTGAGCACATTTGGCTCAGATGCAATTTGAAGCCACGTTGACACAATAGACACACACTCACCTACTTCAATCCACAGTGTGTGTACAGAACTCATTGTGCAACAGTATAATGCACCAATTGTTTGACTCTTCTGAGGTGGAGATACCTGCTTTTCTAGCATTCTCATCTTGCTGTGAAACATACCACCTTCTTCCACATTTTGCCATGTTATCAGATTACTGCACTTCAACACTTCAACTGAAGAGACCCTTATTAAAATCACTTCCCCTGAGAAATCCCATTTTCAAAGAGGACATTTCACAGCAGCAACCACAGTGAGTTTTATTTTATCTTATCTGAGTTACCTACTTAAGTGCCGCTATCAAACACAAGCTGCTCTAAAGCAAAACTTATTAAGTAACTGCTTCCTCACAAATACAAAGTTGGAGGGGGGGGGGCTTTTTCCCATGGAAATGCAGTACCTCTTGGCAGTAGCAATTCACCTGTGTCACAGTAACGAACTGGTTTTGCCCCCAGCATAACTCCAGGTTGTTGTTTTTTTAAAATGTATGTGTTCAGTATTAACACCTTTTATCTTGATCCGAACCCTCAAGTACTTGAGATCATGTTCATTTCCCTCCTTCTCTCAACTGAAGTGAAATCCCAGGAATGTGGCCATGGGCTCTTGTTTACATTCCCACCCTCCATGTAACCTGGATACCGGATCAAGCTGTCACAT
Organism: Podarcis cretensis; assembly: GCF_951804945.1. Classification (NCBI taxonomy): domain Eukaryota; kingdom Metazoa; phylum Chordata; class Lepidosauria; order Squamata; family Lacertidae; genus Podarcis; species Podarcis cretensis. The sequence continues at coordinate 48,665,808 of NC_137171.1, read as the reverse complement.
TCCACTGAGCCAATACTATATAAACCAAGAGTCCTTCTGGTACATGTACATAGCTACCTGATTATCAAGCCCCCACCCCCGCCACCGCCGCCCTAAGGAATCCAAATTACACTGCTTCTGAAACTTATGAAAAAGCGAATTGCCTGTAGGAACAGGAAACATAGGGGGGGGGGGAATCTTTAAACATTCTACAACAAGTTCTGGGTAATTTTAAATACTAGCATTTTAAATGAGACATGGACCACAATCCACTTCATCGGAGTCCTAGACCACAAACAAACCTGTTAAGATTTAAGGTTCTGTAAGATTCTCTGTTGTAGTAATATAGGGCTGCTAAGACCAAGCACTATACTACAGAGAACTAAGGGGACAGTCTGCACACAACTTGTTCATGTAAGCACTCCATTGCTGGACTGTATCACTATATACTGCAAGACGGGATGGGGGATTTGTGATTTTAAAAAATACAGGGAAACAGTTTATCTAGGCATAAAGAAAATTACGGTACATTTCAAGGACCTTTAAGCCAAGATTTTCCCCCAACATGCTATTTTTCAATGTCCAATGATTTGTTATTATTATTTAAACAAGGAGGAACATTCAAATTGTTTGTGTTTGAAGTATACCTTCCAGGAACAGTTTTGGTATGTGATGTATGTAAACCAAGGCCTGCTCTCTATCTCACCACATACAGAGAGGAAAGTAATGTCCTCCAAACAAGGCCACTGGTTCCCAAAAGTGTCAAAGGAGAGGAAATTTCACCTGTCCTTTGGTGAGTTGAGAGAGCAGTCCATTGCAGTTCATTCACAGCTAGTGGTTAGGTCAGGACAGGCCCCTCCAAATGCTGGAAGACTCCAACTCCCATCAGCCCCAACTAGTGCGACCAACAGTCGGAATTTATAGATCCCAACAATATCTGGAGGGCCACAGGTTTCCCACTCCTGCTATAGGTGAACATACATTGAAAATCTGACAAGCATTATAGGAAGTAAAAGAAAGTAAAATGCTTGTGCAGACATCATTTTTAAAGTACCGTACTTTTTGCCCCATAGGGCGCACCGGCCCATAGGGCGCACCGGCCCATAGGGCGCACCTAGTGGGTTTTTTTGGGAGGGAATAAAGGGGGGAAAATTATTTTCCCCCCCCGGGCGCGGGGCTGGGGTGGATGAAGCCCGAGCTTCCCCTGACCCAGCCCCCAGAACAGGCTGCTATCCGCAAGCCTAGGGAGCCCGGCGGGAAGTTCGTGCCGGTCTCCCCAGGCTTGCGGAGAGCTTCCTGAAGCCTGGAGAGCGAGAGGGGTCAGTGCGTACAGACCCCTCTCACTCTCCAGGCTTCAGCGAAAGCCTGCATTCGCCCCATAGTACGCACACACATTTCCCCTTCATTTTTGGAGGGGGGAAAGTGCGTCCTATAGGGCGAAAAATACGATATATTTGCAGAAAGCTGTATGCTGAATTTTCAAGGAGCTATGTTGCAGCAAACGCAGCAGAAGCTTGTGGAAATTTCAGCATAAGCTTGCATGCACTACAGTCTACTTCATCAGATGCATTTAGCCTTATCCTGACTTGCTAGTATAAATACACATGAGTACCTGGGAGGTTGTAAACAGTGTAAATCAGAGCGAAATAAGATGTATGAAGTTCATACAGAGACTGTGACAATTACACCATTAAGCAGTAGTCAACAGGTCCATGTGGTGTGCTCAGGTCATATGGTGCATGCCTTGTTATAAAGAGTTGAGGAAATGCATATCTGATTGAAAATTAAGTCAAACTGATCATAAGGAGTCACATATTTAATATAAGGCGTCAAAAACATACAGGGGGGAAAACAAAGTTAAAATAGAAGTAACTTAACTCGTGTGGTTGGCTATTTTTCTCCCACAATCACATATACAGAGCTTAACTAAATATCCCTCAAAACATTCTTCTCACAATGTCCAGGAGTGGAGAGAGAGGGGGAAACAAGCAGCAGACATGTTGAGGCTATAGTGGAAAAAAGGCACCATTTTAAAAGCACCACAACATACATTCCAGACAGCGGTGGTACAGTTTGCAGCAATATAAAAACAAAACCCACTTGCCACCAAATTTATAGTTGTTTCTGGATCTCAGACTAAATTGTGACCATCTTGAATGAAACCAAGATTACAGCAGCAGGGACTTCCATCCAGTCTTGCTCCCATTCAGGCAATTTATCACAAAGCACATAATCCAATCTAAAGTCCCTGGAGATTCTGCACTTGCTCAGAGGGAAGCCTCTTGTCACTATGGCAGCAGCAGTAACCAGCAGGCAGCTCAGAAGAGCATCCCCATCTGGCACTCTCTTGGCGTATTTACCAGACCATCTAATAATGCGTTAGAAAGTCAACCTTCAGAAACGCTGTTTTCATTTTGGATTCTCCACCCCCACTGGCTTCACACTTTAGTTGTCCTCGTTTTAAATGTCTGATTCCTACACCTCTGAAGAGCAACAGGAGTGCAGCGGAGCCCTTTGTGGAGTCTGCACGTTGTTCTTCAGCACAATGAAATCAATGTGCTGTGGTATCCTTTGGCATCTAACAATGCATTGGATGCTACTTTACATATCCTCCCACATATCACTCAAATGTCAAGGTAATCACAGAAGCCAGGGAGTTCAGAAATACAACAGAGTCCATCTGCACCTAAGGGATGCGGGTGGTGCTGTGGGTTAAACCACAGACCCTAGGGCTTGCCGATCAGAAGGTCGGAGGTTCAAATCCCCGCAACAGGGTGAGCTCCCGTTGCTCGGTCCCTGCTCCTGCCCAACCTAGCAGTTCGAAAGCATAAAGTGCAAGTAGATAAATAGGTACCACTCTAGCGGGAAGGTAAACAGCGTTTCCATGCGCTGCTCTGGTTTGCCAGAAGCAGCTTAGTCATGGTGGCCACATGACCCGGAAGCTGTACGCCGGCTCCCTCAGCCAGTAAAGCGAGATGAGCGCCGCAACCCCAGAGTCGTCCGCAACTGGACCTAACAATCAGGGGTCCCTTTGCCTTTACCATCTGCACCTAGTGATGTTTTCGAACTGAGTAGAAAATGCTGCTTTCAACAGATCAAATGCAGGTCATTTTTAAAAAAAATCTATTGGAAACATTTTTTTCTCAGCAGTGACTTTAACATGTTTTTTAACATAGCAACATTCTTTTTTTCTTTTTAGAAAAGTGGGGTTCTTGTTAGAAAATATGCTTTGAAGTTAAAGATTTAAAGCATCGTGTCTGTTTTATAAACACTTACTGAAGAGGCAATCACTGGACACCTTTTTTGAAATGCATCCCTTGCCACTTCAAATGATAGAAATGCACCAGAAAGGGGTAGCATTGGATAACTATCTAGTTTTGCACTTGAAGTAAAAAAAGATATATGAAGAACTTATGAATGGACCCAAGACACTAAATAATTTCTGTAAGTTTTATTTATAGCAGCAGTTTTGTGATTTACATGTACCATAAGCAAGAATTGCTATTTCTGGCATGGTAAATGACTTATTAATACACACAAGGCTGTGACCAACCATGAAATAACTCCGCAGGGTTCAGTCTGAATTAGGACAATGTGAACCAGAAAACCACTTAATTGATTTCTAAGCCTTTGGTGCAGCTTGATCACAAGTAGATTAAGTGATGTCATATTTAAGGGGCTTAACTACCAGCATAGGAAGTCTAGAAGTCACATATGGACAACCCAGGTCACATCCCAAGGCCACATGCAAAACTCCTGGTTTCTTCTATGCAGCCTCCAAGTCCGTTTTCACTCCCCTGCCAATTAGCACAGGAAGCAGCTGAGGAACATAAAATCAGAGTGCCAATCAGATGGAGAGCCAGGAGAGGTGCATGATGGTAGAATCCTCCACATTCTACAACATTAAGCTTCAATTTAGAGCAAGGGGAAAGGGAGAGATAATCCAGTTGGTATATTTTATGCATACAGCATATCTCATGGAAAATGTTATCATATTAATTTTTTACTGATTTTTTAAAATTGCATTTTGCTACCTTTCTATTGAGTTGCTTTTGAGTATATTTTATAGAAAACAGGTTTAATGTAGCCAGGATCCCAAGAGCTGCCTAGAGTCAGACATAGATCATCTACGTGTGTGTGTGTGTGTGTGTGTTAAAAAGTAGGTGTCATGTGAAATGGAAGGCGGGACCACTTCTTAAGAAGCAAAAGGTCCTCTTAGCTCAGAAATTTCCACCAACAGCAACAAGCCATGACTGTTGCTGTGTGAATGGTTGATTACAACGTTCCAACTCAATTTGGGTCACAGTCAGTCATCAGGCTAGTATCTTCTAAATGTAAGATGCTATGTACACAGATTTGGAAGACAGAATTACCATTCTGGAGTAAAAATGGTAAGGCCGCTAGTTCATCAATACTGAACGCAATGTAATGTCTCCAGTAGTTAAGGGTCAAAGAACAATAGCATACCAGTTGCCAAACAGCAACACATACATTTTTTGCATTCCTTAGTTACTTGTAGTCATAAATAACTAATATTTAACCATGTAGAATGTCACTTTGACCTCACACATAATGGCTTCATAGATTCTTTTAGGCAGAGTCCAGGGTCATTCATGCATGTTCATTTTCTCTAGTATTCTTTCACACTCTTGTCTTAACTTTAAGTTCCATCTCACTAACCACTATCAGAGCACACCTTGTGCAAGAATAAGTAGAACTGTTTCCTTATACATCTTCCATATTTATTCTGACAAGTCTCACCTCCCTACTCTCTAAAAGCAAGGATGTTCTTCACTTTCCATTCTCTATACCAATTTAGGCAAAATATCAGTTCCAAATGTAATATGATCCTGTTTTCAGCCAGTCCCAGATGGGACTGGAGCTCTTGTGCTTGACGTACCCCACTTCTGGACCACTGCAAGTCCTGTTTATCCCTCATTCTGCATTTTCACCAGGTACTGGCCACACATGACAACTAATTCTGTATCCTAAAGCTAGGAATCCACTTTTTAACAATGAAAGTAAAGGTAAAGGGACCCCTGACCTTAGGTCCAGTCGCGAACGACTCTGGGGTTGCGGCACTCATCTCGCTTTATTGGCCGAGGGAGCCGGCATACAGCTTCCAGGTCATGTGATCAGCATGAGTAAGCCACTTCTGGCAAACCAGAGCAGCGCACGGAAACGCCGTTTACCTTCCCACTGGAGCGGTACCTATTTATCTACTTGCACTTTGACGTGCTTTCAAACTGCTAGGTTGGGCAGGAGCAGGGACCGAGCAACGGGAGCTCACCCCATCGTGGGGATTCAAACTGCCTACCTTCTGATCGGCAAGCCCTAGGCTCTGTGGTTTAGACCACAGCGCCACCCGCATCCCTTTGACAATGAAAGTAGAGGTTCTCATATTACCAGCTCTTTCATCAAACATACCATTTAAGCACTCAGCACTGACACAGAATATGTTCAGCTTTTGCTTGAACCTAGTCCAGCGAAGAAACCTTTCATTAACCCCATGCCTGGAAAATCTGCCATTCCTTCCCTGTTGGCATCTATACTGGTAACTTTTGAAGCTGCTTGGGTACATTCGTTGCAGGCCTGATATCATCCGTCAACGGTTTCTGTCACTGTTAGTGACTGTTAGCGTCAGAGTTTTGGCCTTGACTGAAGCAGCCTTGCAGTTTCTCCACTTCCTCCTGGTGAGGTCACTGCCCAGGCAGAGGCAGGTGACGGGCTGCGCTTGTTGCAAGCAGCCCTATCCATCTGCACAGCTCAACCCACCTGCTCCCTCTTTCCTTACAAATCTTCTGGAAGACGTTCCCTGCCACCAATCACTATGGTGTTCACACAATACACACAGGGATGTGGCAGTACTTGGGCAGTAGTTTATGTATGCAAATAAAAATTCCATGAAGCCTGTTTCAGAGGTTGAAAACTTTGCAGATTTCTGACTCACTATTATTTTCTAAATACATATAACTGAAAAGACAGTATGTGAGGAACCCAAGTGTCAGAAGCTGAAATGCTTGTAGACAACACAGCTCACAAAGGCAGTGGGTTAAAAAGCAAAGCCTTATTGGGCCATCTGGCTAACCCTCAGACATAAAAGAATTAAGACTCTACAACAAGGAACAGTTAGCAAAACAAAAACAAACAAACAAATCAAGATAGAAATGTTCAAAGGATTTAGACAATTTGTAAATACAATTAAATTTTGGCATTTCATCATCGTAGTATTTTACCTGACTAAGCAGCCCAGGCATATAATAATTTACTGAACAAATGATAAGCAATCCTTTTTTGCTCCGTTAGTAGACTTCCTTCTAATTAGTGTACACACAGATGAGCTAAAACCTGTGGAAAATCCAAGAGCCAGCTTAATAAACAGTATTCTGAATGCTTTTGAGGCTGGGTATACAGTTAGACAACAACAAAATAAAGTATTCTGTCTCGTGTTATGAGGAAGACCTATTTACTTATATATATAAAAATTTTACAGACCGCCCCCATACAAAATCCCAATAAAGCATACAAGATTTATAAATCAATGAGAGGGTGATTGCACCCAAGTAGATGCAACATGAGAATGTAGAACTAGAATCACCATAGGCTACAGGAACACATGCCATCGGAAAGAGGAGTATTAGCATAGGATTGTTCTTTAGGAGTTCCGTAAATATGGTTGATCTCATAAATCAGTGACACTGTTGTTTCAAAGGAGCTGATTATTACTCATACAAAACAAACAACCATTGTGGAACTAATATGATGCAAGTAGAAGAGCACATGCTTTGTGTGCAAAAGATGCGATGCCTGGCATCTCCCTGCCTCAAACCCTGGAGAGCCACTACAAGTCAGTGTGAACAGTATGAAGCTAGATGGACCAATGGATTGAATAACACAACTTCCTATGTTCACAAGCTTTGCAACCTAAATGAGCTAGTTTTAGAAACTGTCTATGGGAAATCTTGATACCTCTTGAACATGAAGGTTTTAACAACAATATCCAAATTCAGAAGGTGCACCCAACCTTCTGTATATACATTCCAGAATACAGCACTGGAAAATGCCATTGCAGTTTTATGTCAGTTTCCTTAAGTATATTCTTTAAAGGTATATAATATTTATAAAGGCATTTAATATTGTTTTTTATTTATAAAAAACTGTATATACCAATTTGTCATAAATAGATATCAAAACCATAGAATAAAACCATAAAAAGTTAAAAACAGACATCACTTAACCTTTGTGGAAGGATGTTTTCTTAGCTGCCTGTATAAGGTAAAGGTAAAGGTACCCCTGCCCGTACGGGCCAGTCTTGACAGACTCTGGGGTTGTGCGCCCATCTCACTTAAGAGGCCAGGGGCCAGCGCTGTCCGGAGACACTTCCGGGTCACGTGGCCAGCGTGACATCGCTGCTCTGGCCAGAGCCAGAGCCAGAGCCGCACACGGAAACGCCGTTTACCTTCCCGCTGGTAAGCGGTCCCTATTTATCTACTTGCACCCGGAGGTGCTTTCGAACTGCTAGGTTGGCAGGCGCTGGGACCGAGCAGCGGGAGCGCACCCCGCCGCAGGGATTCGAACCGAGCTGCCTGTATAGCCTGGTGGAATAGAAAAGTTTTCAGCAGGCATTTAAAAGTTGGCAAAGAAGGCACCTGCTGAATCTCTGTTGGCAGAGTATTCTACAGAACTGGGCCAATGACCCTACACACACAGTTTCTTGTTGTCAAATGAGCCTCAGCAAATTGAGGAATGGCCAATAAGGCTCCCACAGATTATTTCAATGATCAAGCTGGGATATAAGGGTTCAGGTACCCTGGACCTGAGGTACCCTGGACCAGAGTTGTTTGGGGATTTGTAAATTAAAACAAAAATCTTGAACTTGGTAGTAGATGGGCAGCCAGTGCAGGTGTTTTAACAATGGTGTCACATGAGCCAGCTTAGCCCAGCGGTTTGATTGATTGACCAATGCATTGCTTGGATCCTGCAATCGCCCACAGCGGTTTGAAACCCGAGGGTAATACATGGCTTAAAACAACAGTGGTCTCACATGTTCTTGACCAGATGCTGCCATCAAGCAGTCCGGCGGCTGCATTGTGCAGCAGCTGGAGCTTCCGAACCAGACCCAAGGGCAGCCCCACATTTGGACTACAAGTCACACTGAGGGATTGTTGTAGATTTAATGTAATTAGAAGGGTGGTCTAATGCTAAGACAGTACTACTGATAGGTCAGCTCTTTTGCTATATTAAAGACATCAACTTTCCAGACATGAGGATAGGCCAATAATCTGTATGGAAGTGTATCACTCATGTCACATTAGAGCAGGAATGGAGAATGTCAGGCCCAGAGGCCAATTGTGGCCCTCGAGGAATCTCTATCTGGCCCTTACTCTCGTCACTGGACTGTGATAATGGCTCTTGCCATTATATCTGACTTTATTAAGGCTATTAAACAAAAGACTTAGTTGCGCTACCCACTTTTGTCTCTGGCATGCAGCCCTGCAAGGCTGCCCACAAGAGAATGTGGCCCTCAGGCTGAAAGAGGTCTCTGCATCCCTACTTCAAAGGGCCTGATAAGATCCCTGGGGCATCAGCTTAGCAATCCTGCTCTATGAAGAAGAACCAATTCCAATAAGACAATTGCAGTTAAGTGGTACGTGCATTGTTTAAAGAAATAGATAAACAATGTAATACTATCCTATTCTAGTCATTAACATTCAGCGCGTGCAACCCTACAAGCCAATACAATACTGTACAATAGTCTCTGATTCAAGCAGCCTGGACTTCCTCCTTCACACTGCCTATGTACACTCTCCCACCTACTCTGCCCCCGGTTCAATCCCACTGCTGATTTGGGAAGCCATGTATACACGTTAGCCACCATCCACATCTATCCTGGGTTTTCTGTATGGGTTTTTCCCGAACCAGCTTCAAACCAGCAGCAAGAAAGAACTACCTCACTGTATTTTAAGCTAGTAACCATGTGCACAGCCACTGACTACCACAGGCTACCCCTAATTAAGCCATCACTCTTGCTTGCTGTAGAGCCATGTAAGATGAAGAAATGAGACATGTGCCAAATTACCAAACACAGCATTTTCCACAAGACTTCAAATGTTAAATTCCCAGAGCAGAAACAACATCTCTATTACTAAATCCTGACTTTTCTCGAAACTCTTGAAAAACCCACATTAAAATGACCCAAACCACATTTATAGCCTCACTGGGGGGGAGGGGAATATAGCCCACATACACAAAAGTCTCAGTTTGATATTCTTCTTTGTTATCTGTATTTTAGTACCAAAAAAATGTACTTTATACTAAACACAGTCATTGTAAAATGTGTTTTGAAAGGAAAACACACAGTATTCAAATATTTTATTCCAACTGCTACAGCAAGGATGTTATTTATAAGTGCTTAACAGCTAGGATAAGATTTTAAACATGGGCCTACAGAGAGATATACAATCAGTTATGATTATTGCAAAGTACCTTCATGAGTTTATAGGTGTAAAGTACTTTGATCTTCACTTGTATTGTCTGTTACATAAATGCTAAACAGTTATATATAGGTAAATCATTTATTTTTTAAGGTAGAAAATCTCAGTTATAAACATAGTTCAGAAATTCACTTTAGGTTTGTAATTAGCAGTTAAAAGGTGCCTCAGTGAAATGCAATTAAATTTAGTTAAACAAAATAAGAGTTCTCAAAGAAAGTGATTTGAGAAGAAGAAGAAAGTGCAGTGAGAAGCACAAACAACAAATACCACAGGGCCAATTTGCAAATGAAAACCCAGTGTGTAAAGAAAAAAATCTCAGAGATGTGGGGCATCTCTCAGCTGCTTTTGTTCCTTTTCTTGACTGCTCTCATTATTCTTTTTGGCAGAACTGCAGCTTATGCAGCTGCAGACTTTCCCAATCCAATGCCTGCTGTTGCCCTTTCTTGACTGGGTAGCAAAGCAAAATCACCCAACTGCACTCATGACGGACCCTAGCCAAAGCTGGCTACTTATCCAGCCTTCTCTGGAGGATGAATTCAGTTACAGTACCAACAGAACACATTTCACATCAGCCGATCAACAGAAACAGAACAGAACATCACTAAACTGAAATACTGAAAGGTGGTTCCAATCTGAAAGTCTATTGGGGGCAGGGGAGGGGAATTGAAAAGGACAATGAAGAGAAAGAGTGCTTTGATTCTCCACCCCCACCAGAGTATTGTAACTTTTCCAGAAGACTGAGAAGTATATGTGACAGTTAAAAAGAGAGAGAGAGAGAGAGAGAGAGAGAGAGAGAGAGTGCACCTCAAACCTAAGAACTATTAAAACTGTATTAAGAAAGCATGTTTCCAAGACGAGCAACTTAAGTGCACCTTAAATCCTTCTGGTGGGATTCAAGTGAACATACTTAGCACAATATAAACCAAATACAATAATTTTCAAAAAGTGAGTTTTTTAAACAGCACTTATAAAGCAGTATAACATCAGAGGAAGCATTCACATTGAAGCCTTGCTGAGAAATGTGTTTATTTTGTCACAGGCATTGCCCCACATTACTCCAGCGGTCTTTCTAACTTGGAAGCCAGGCTGGGATATGCTCATCTTCAGAATGCCAATGTTAACACACTTTAAGCACTCAACAGCTTTTTTTTTTTTTTTTTAAATTGACGCTGGCTTAACTGGCATTGGGAACACGTATCAGCAATATTTGCCTTCACATATTCAAATTTCTCTCCAGAACCTTAGGACAGAAAGCTTTAAAGCTTGGGTTTCATGTTTTTTGGGAAGCCAAATCAAAAATTAGATGCATTATTTGTCTCTACCCCTTGCAGTTCCTCACAAGTAATATTTATCAGCTATGGTAATCAAAACTTGTAAAACAAAAATTGAATACCTGCTAGAAAAACAATATACTGGAGCCAGGACTCAGCTGGTGATCAAAGATTGCCTGCAATACAAACTTTGGCGTAATCCTACAGAGCTGCATGGCTGTGTGTGTGCAAGAGAGAGACAGAAACAGAGAACTCCTTGTAAGCTGCATCCCCTTTGTGGGAGGCCGTGCAGGGGCCACATGCCTGCAGCAAGGCAGTGCCAGAAACAAAGTGAGTGCATCTAGAAACAAAAGTAGGCGGATCAGTGGATGTGACTCCTACCTTTGTGGAGGCTACAATCCAGCCACGCAAATCAGAGGTATGTAGATACACACACACACACACACACACACACACACAATCTCTCTACATTCAGGCAAGCAAGAGACATTATCGCAATTCAAGGACACTGTTCAGCCAGGTGAAAGCATTCAGGAGGGGAAGGGATGTGCTCTGAAGAAAGGGGATGTGGCCTTTGGAGAGTTGGGAGGGCCCAACAGAGAGGATTATGGGTCAGCATTTGGCCCTAGGGGCTGAGGCTCCCCCATTCCTGGTTTATGCTCTTAGGGAGCGTATAGTTAGGCAGTGTTGCCACAGAAGAATTACACAGTCACTAGTTGGCAAGCCTCTGACTGCCTTAAATTAAAGCTGGATGGTTTATTGCTAATAGTTAAATTAAAACCTCTGCTTCACCACAGATGCTGCCTCGATAGCAAGGTCAGAAAAAGATGAGGAGCAATTTCCATATAGATTGAACAACACTGCAAGATCAGATAGAATGTAGATGAGCCAATTCAAAAATGCAGAGGGAAATAAACAGTGTTTAAGAAACAAAGGAATTGTCGGAGAACATTAGTTTTGTGAAAGGTAATATGTGGTGACATGGATTCATTCCATTATTTGGGTTCAAAGGAGTAAAGAGGAAGTGGCAATCGCCTCCCAGCCTCTTTCTGCCAACCTTCCACTTGCAGGAAGTTGGGATCTATACCCACATACAAATGCACGCTCTGGTTTAATGACTATCACTAGTACTATACTGGAGAGTGCTTTGGCTTTAGCATTTACTAGTATACCGTAATTTACTGCACCAGCGCTAAGTAAGCATAATGCTTCATGAACCTTGTAAATAATGTTTTAAAGGGTATATAAACTCTTGAAAATGTCCATGTATGAATGTTTCAAGATCAGCAGTGATCTAGCATTTTAATTGTTCAAGATTAAAATTCTCAGCCATCATTTCCCTTTGTTTCTGCTCATGGCAACGTTTTGTGTGCACAGGCGTTTGTTTTTTAATAAACCTTTCATACAATCATGCATATGGAACCCTAATTTCTACTCCTTAAACTAATCTTGGTAACAGAAGAAAAGCACAGAAAAGATACTGTATATTAACCTGCAAATATTTAAGTTACCTAGGCAACTGCAATAAAGTACAGTGGTACCTCGGGTTACAAACACCTCGGGTTACAAACACTTCAGGTTATAGACTCCGATAACCGGGAAGTAGTACCTCAGGTTAAGAACTTTACCTCAGGATGAGAACAGAAATCACACGGCGGCAGCACAGTGGCAGCGGAAAGCCCCATTAGCTAAAGTGGTACCTCAGGTTAAGAACTGTTTCAGGTTAAGAACGGACCTCCGGACCTACCACTGTACTTGACAATGAAAGGAGGGGGGACACAGAAAGCAATATAGAATTTACATCAAGGAGGCAGATCCCCCTACCAATCTAGGTATTTAATTTTATTATATATGTATCGCCCCCCACTCCTTTCCCTTTAGTGAGTTCAGAATGATGTACATGAGATCATTCCCATTTTATCCTCACAACCACTCTATATTAGACAGCTTGAGGCAAGAGCTCAAGGTTACCAGATGAGCTTCTTATGGTCAGAGCAGGGCTTTGAACCTAGGTCTTCAAAGCCCACACCCAGCTTTCACTAGAAGCTACACCTAGGTTACTCTCCCCCACCCCAGTTAGAGTCCTTTATTGCTCACAATATATTTTTGTGCATTTTCTCTACAAGCATACTTCAAAACCATGCTCTCTTATGTTCTCACGAACATAACATAGGAAATGTGAAGTGGCATCCTAGATGTGCACATAAAATGAGGACTACTACATTCTTGCAATTATGGATTTATGAGATATATTTTATATATATTATTAGGATTCCGGGATGCAATATAGTTTACATAACTAAGTGTTGCTAGATTGACCCAACCACATTGAGAACAAAGAAAACAATCACTTTAACTATTGTTATATCATCACATTTGTGCATATGACATATTTTTTGTGGAAAGCAACATGGTCCTTAAAAGCCTAGATGGACCAAAACCATTCACCCTCAAGACTGAAGCTATACAAGTTCTTAGATCACCTTAAAACTACAAGAACAGAGAAACTGGTGCACTGCCACCCTGTGAAATCAAATACACAGCAGTGTTCCTTCAAGGTATTTGTTATAGAACAAAATATTGACAACAGGATTTCTGAAGCCACACCACATATGTACAAGTCTTTCGGTTGTTTACATTATTTCAGTACCTTTTGAAAACTAATTGTTCATTAAGCTTAAGCTGCACAAGATTAAAAATTCAAGCTGACAAGGCACAAAGTCTGAAATTTCTTGCCCATGCACGATTAGTATTTTTAATGGAAAAACAAAGCTATACAGTGGTGCCCCGCAAGACGAACGCCTCGCAAGACGAAAAACCCGCTAGACGAAAGGGTTTTCCGTTTTTGGAGGCGCTTCGCTAAACGAATTTCTCTATGGGGTTGCTTCGCAAGACGAAAAAATCTTGCGAGTTCCCGCATTTCCCCCCCGCTTTTTTCCGCCCTTTCCCTAAGCGCTAAGCCGCTTATCAGCTGTTCCGCTGATAAGCCGCTTCTCAGCTGATCGCTAAAAGCCGCTAGACCGCTAATAGCGCTAATCCGCTAAGCTGTCAATGGGCTTGCTTCGCAAGACGAAAAAACCGTTAGACGAAGAGAATCGCGGAACGGATTAATTTCGTCTTGCGAGGCACCACTGTATTTGGATCAACCTTTCTTTTTGAGGCATATTTTTAATATAAATAAATAAACAAATAAAAATGCCTGGTTACAATATTTGCCTAACTTTGCTGGAAGGAGGATAGAAGCAATCTTTTGCAAAAGGAGTTAAATGTTATCTAAAATTTCATATACACTACACTGTATCATATGAACTGTATACCTTTCACAGAAGTACCATGAACTTTTAAACTTACAGAGAAGAGGTCAAAAGAGAGAGAATTGGAAAGAGAAAAAAAATTAAGCAATAAGTGACTCAGCAATAAATAGATAAAAATTATTTTGATCACTCTTCCCCAACATGGAGCCCTCCAGATGTTCTGGACTGTTCATCCTGCACAGCTGCTCCAAATCCAGCACCCACATTAATGTTCTAATTGCTTAACTTTAGAAGCAAACACTACGATATTTTGTACATCTCAACAAAATCAATGTTTGTCTGCATATATAGAATCAAAATGCAGTTGATTGCTAAGATAGCAAAACTGGTGTAATAGGGTTTTTGAAGGTTTTCTGAACTAAACTGGTACTGAAGAAAGAGTAGCAAGGCACAACAAAATACACATTTTTAGTTCTGCACTTGAATATTTTATAGTGCCATTAAAATCTTAATTTCCAACACTTTTAATTAAAACACAAAGCGAACCTTTGCCAAATTTCAGGTTTTCCGCCTTCAAAGACCTTATGCTGTTGCAACTAAAAACAATGAGGCAACCAAATTACCTGCATTCTGTTCTTACAATCTGGGAGTGGCAACTTGTGATATTTGGGCTTTGCCCAAATGTGTACAGCAGCATTACATTTCCAAGAATACATACTTGTTTTTACTCACACCCAAAAGCTCCCCGGAAAGGAAATAAATAAATAAATCTCCAAATACTAAACACTTAAAAGTTTGTCAGCCATGAATGTGACATGAATACTGTATTCATGACAGAAATTCTACAAAGCTTCTCCACTCTCAAACTCTCTGCCCAGACTATCATCTGCAAAAGTAAAAGCCCAATATAGTGAGGTCCAACACAAAATAGAATAGGATCTTATACTGGTCACAAAAACAGTCAATTTACAGAGTTTTTGCTCTACACTTCCTACCATTCATCTTGCTCTGGAACAAATTCCAGTATTCCAGCTATAGTCTAAACGTTAAAGTATTTTCTTTTCATCTCAAACAGAACCTTAATACATACTTAAGACCAGTACTTTTTTCTGGGGGGAGGAAGGGGTACGCATACCCCTAAACATTTTGTGAATCTAAGTTTGGCCTCATTGAGGGGCAGTATTTCAATATGAGTAGGAAAATGAGAGTACCCCTAAACATTTTTTTAGAAAAAAAAAGCACTGCTTAAGACTATCATACGTAGGTATTTTATACTGATTTGACAGTTGGTGCCTTCAGAATAGAGATAGGCAGGGATGTCCTAAAGTGTTTTCATCTGAAGAAAGTGTTTCAGAAGTGGGGCAAGTGAGGAACCAACATGTACACCTCACAAAACTTCTACATAATGCAATCTGCAAGATAACCAAGTAATTTTAGGTAGTTGCACAGAGATTATCATTGCTTTTGGCAACAGTCTCCTATAAGCAATAGATCATTGTGTTCCTGGTGGCAAATTTTGATGTAGCTGTTCCTAAAAAAAATAAACTAAATTGGCTTAGCATGTAGCAACCAAGGAGTCTGACAGGTTCTATGCACCTGTTTGATTTCTCCAGTTTCCTGAGACACACCTTCAGTTAAGCAGGTGCAATTGTGTTCTGACAAGTCTTAAAAAATGGAGGAAGGAGCTAGTCCTGACTAGCATCATTCCAGGTAACATTCAATTTACATAAATATCTGGGAACCCATTCAAATGTCAGGATTCACTGTACAAAATGCAAAAAGGTAAGGGTAACTATTAGCAAGCAGTCGCTACAACCACCAGCAGGACAGCAAAATGGAGCCCTTGGGATAGGGACTGGTATGCTGAATTTCAAAGTTTCATGCCGAAGCTGAGCTTTAGAACTTGTGCTGTAATAATATAGAATGAAGCATCCCTGATGTGATTTGGGAGTGGATTTCCCAAGCAGATTTCCCTGGGCACCAGGTAACCACAGCACTGGCTACACCATATTTCTGGAATTAGAGGACAAGACTCTTCTTGATTCTCATAACTTCCCCACCCCTTGCCTTTTTACAACTTAAAGCTAAAATAGAAAGGTGTCAGGCTCCTGTTGTGAAATGGGAAAGGCAAAGAGAACTGTGACAAGTCTGTAGCAGCCTTTCCACCTGTGCAGTTCAGTTTAGGACTGAGACAAACTTGATATAGGCCACAAGTAAAGTGCTTACCCATGTAAACATTTCACACATGCCTATCTCATATACATGCATCTACCAAATGGAGAAGCACCTAGAATGACAGGTTCTGGGCCAACTTTGTTCACTACAAAGCTCAGGAATGAAACTCACCAGGTGGTTTGGGAGCGCACACTGTAAACCTAATCTACCTCACAGGGTGGTTGGGGAATAAAATGTGGGTGGGATAAAGAAAATAATGCACACTACCAGAAAAGTGTGTGCAGAGGTCTAAAAAAAATGTAGTAAATACTTACAATTAGCTTGAGGTTACCAGCAGTGTACCCTCCCAGGCCTCTGAAAGCTTATGAGTACTAAACGCTACATGTGAGTGGTTTGTCCCATATGGCAAGTTGATTTGAACAAGGCAGGCAGCTTCTAGAGTGGGTCTCCTTCCCTTGGTGTCTTCCAGCCATTTACAACTACACAGGTGCCAGGGGCTAAGGCTTCCCACTGTCCGTGTTCGCGCGCCTCAAATCTAGAGTAATTTAAGGGCCGAGGGAAAGGCGCTTTGCACATGCTCAGAAACCCCTTTCTGAACTGTACTACAACTTCGCATCTTCCAGAGCGGAGACCAAGCATCGAAAACAGTCGAGCCCACCTTCCCCCCGGCCAGCCCCAATCCTCGCGTCCCTCTTGCTCTCAAGTCACCCCTCCCGCTGACTAGCTTCGCGCGGAGCTGGAGGAGGGGCGAGATGGAGGCGTGTGGAAGCGCACGCTTCGCCCCCAAGTCGCTCCCCTCCTGGCCCGGGAGAGCTCAGGCACCTGCTGCCCTCGCCTGGCAAGCCAAGCTCCTCCCAGCCGGCCAGCCGGCTCTCTCTCTCTCTCGTCCTGCCTCACCTGTCCCGCGGGTCCACCCAGCTGGTGGTCTTGGTGGCGTGGTCGATGTAGTAGACTTTGCCGTCGTAGTCGCGAGCTTCCTCCCAGCCCTCGGGCAAAGGCAGCTCCTGCCTGGGCATCTCCTCCTCCTCCTTCGCCGCCGCCGCCGCCGCCGGCAGCAGCAGCAGCAGACAGACAGAGCGAGCGAGCCCGGCAGCGGCCCCATGCAAAGAGCTCAGCAACCCCCCGCCCAGCCCAGCAGCTGGCACGGCGGGCCGGGGCGAGGGGCCGCGGCGGGCCGCGGGGCGAGAGCGAGGCAGCCGGCGGGGCGGGAGCCTCGCATCCTCAGCCGGGCGGCGCTAGGGACGGGGGGGGGGCGGCGGGGGCGAGTTGGAGTCCTCCAGGTGTTGCAAGCGAGCCGGAGAGCCCCGTCGAGCCTGGCTCTGCCCGTCCCCACCAGGAGCAGACCCGGCTCCCCTCTTTCCCCTTCGCCGGCAAGTTCCCTGGAGCCCGCGAGCTGCAAGGCCGGCGCTAGTCCTTCGACGGGGCCAAGCCCACCACGCTCTCCGCCAGGCTTTCTCTTGTGCCGCCAGCCGAGCTCCCTCTCCGTCGAATGGCTCCGGCGAGAGACGCGCACAATGCTGAGCCTGCCTCCCAGGTTCCTTCTGTCCCCTCCTCCTCCTCCTCCTCCGCCCCTTCTCACGCCGGTGCTACTGTAATGCAGGTAGTAGAGCCGCCTCAACCTTACATGGCGCGCGCGCACACTCGCACGCAGAGGGGAATGTGCCGGAGGCGGCTATTAGCGCAAAGACGGCCAGCCCTCTGGAGACAAGCGCCGCCGCCGCCGCCTCCTACTGCTCCTGCCTGGAGCGGGGAGCTGATAATCCACGGGGAGCCTTAGATACTCCCCAGCCTCTGGCCAGGTTGGGAGAGGCCGAACCTGGAAGGAACGGGATGCGCGCGGGGGGGAATTCGCACGCAGCCCTCCCTCTCTGCGGCTAATGGGAAAGTTGCCCGCAGGCAACTGGAGAGGACGCGCTTCCCCACTGCCTGTATCTGCGGAGAGCGGGCGGGGAGTTCCCAGGCTGCTTGGGGGTCTCTGAGGAGGGGGGAGGCGGTCCCCCCCCCAGCATCTCCCTCTATGCGAAGTCTCTGAACTGAGAAGGAGACCTGAGAAGTCCTTAACGTGGCTGCCTCGTTGGCTCCGAGACAGGTTGTCGTCGAGGAAGCAGGCGGCACCAAGGCAACGGGGGAAAGGGAAGACACACTCGAGAGACGTCGGGAGGGACGGCCCCTGTTGTCAGCCGAAGAGGGGGAAGGGGGTGCTGCCCCGGCTTTACCCCGGGGAAAACATCGAAGAGCCTTGTGGCAACTTAAATTATTATTATTATTATTATTATTATTATTATTATTATTACCTTGAGCTTTGGGGTGCGACTCTCCACTTCAGCAAAGAACTTCCTTCAGCTTACTCCTACGCCTTAAAAAGTTGGTAACTTTCTTTCAAGGTGCCACAGGACTTTGTTTTCGCTGCAGCTATCCTCCAGGGAATTTTCCATATACCTTTCTGCAGACATACCTGGGAAATAAACTTATTTCATCAAAAATATCCATGTGATCAAAACTGTAAGTCTTGAAGACACTACATGGAAATTTTCCCAGCGAGCACCCCCACATTTCCAAATGTACAGCTGAACACACCCACCCACGCACAGGAGCGCCAGCCTTGTGTATCACCACAAGCATGTGCCAAAGGATGGGGGGGGGGGAGAGATTCTGTATATCCTGAAAAATGACACTGATTTATAACTTAACACTGTTTATAAGTCCTTTCAATTTCACAGATCTTCAGGCTGAACAAACATTTTTTAAGCTGCCCATTTCATGGGAAACTGCAAATGAAGTGGAAAAACTGAACACACTCAAGGATCGCATTTGCATTACCTATGCTCAGCTGACGGTGTCACACAAATGCAGCAAACTTTAAGATAAAACATAGGGAGGTAGTGTAAGCCATTATGCCGACCACAGATGCCATGGCAAGTGCATGACTCCTCCACCAATCACAAGGATGCATCAGAAGAAAGCGCCTCTGCATATGGAGGAAGAGCACCAATAATGACCACGTATTTTGTTAGGATATAGAATGGTTGCCCTTCACCTTGTCACTGCAGTTCTTGTCTCATAATAAAGCTGAACAATCTGATTTAGAACAGCTGTTAAGGTCCCTGTTGCCATTTGCCAACACCATTATTTTTTATAATAAATGTATTTTTCCAATCTGATAATAAAAATTGATTCCTCCACTCTGACCTTGTAGTTCTTTTGGGCTTTTTTAATATTCAAGACAACGTTTTAATTTATTGCTTCCCCCACCCCCATGTTTTAAAATTCTGATAAGGCCCATCCATTTAAGTCAGTGGTTTCCAACCAGTGTGCCTTGGTACCAAGGTGCCTTGAATGATGGCCAGGGGTGCTGTGGGCAACAGTGGCCTCCACCTCTTGTGTCTCTGCTCTCAAAGGCTTTTGCGGCTGTTCATTGCAGCAGCCCTGGCTACAAGCTCCAGAGGTGAATGGTGCCGGCCAGGGGGTGTTGGCTGCCAGATGCTGAGGCCGCCTTGGAGTAAGCAAGCAAGCGGCAAGGAAGCCCAGCCAGCCAGCCCTTGCTGTTGGGATTGGACAGACAAGTCCCAGCATAGCTGTCAACTTTTCCCTTTTTTTAAGGGAGAACCTATTCGGAATAAGGAAATTTCCCTTTAAAAAAAGGAGAATGTTGACAGCTATGAGTCCCAGGCACCTGGGGTAGTGTGAAGAGGCACCTCTCTACAGGGCAGCCCAGAAACCAGGGGCGGCGGCGGCTACCCGGAGGACTCCCAAGGCTGAGGGAACACTCCACAAGGAAGGGTGTTCAAAAAAGAGTGAGAGCCTGCCAGCTCTGCAGGCAAGGGGTGACATAATAGGGCTCCTGAGCCCCACAGGGGTGCCACAGAAAGAATGTAGTTGCTCGTGGGAGCCGTGGACTCAAAAAGGTTGAAAACCTCCGATTTAAGTGTATCTGATAGAATTAGTTGTGTTTTACAGGGATAGAATCCTATGCATGTTTACCCAGATGTAAGACCTGTCATGTCACTACACAGGAGCACAGTCTTAATTGTTCATCTTATCACTGACAGTCACAACAAAAGAATTTGACATTTTCAAAATATGTTTGATTTATGAAGTAATGGGTGACTATTGGCTCATGTACAAATAAGGCAGAGGGTGGATGATTCAGTGGTATAATAGTTTTTACCTATGTAAAAGGGAGTGTTGTTTACTATACAGAACAGGGAACTTGCTGTGAATTCCTAGCAACCTGCCACTGTGTGTAATGCTAAGTAGTTTAGCGTGCTATGAATGCAAATACCAACCTAGGTATACAACGGACAACCTAGACTCAATTAACTGTAGTTGTCATTTATTGATTTCTATGTTTTCCTACAATAACTTAATTGTAATTGTCATTTCTGATTTCTGTATTTTCCACCAATTGATAAAGATATTATTGCTGCTCTTCCCTAGGCCAGTATGTTTTGTTTCTTCCCAAATTCTTTGTCTTTAAAACACTCCCAGGGAAACACACACCTCACCCCATTGAGGTGCTGTGGCAGAATGGAACAAAAGGATCTTCCTTCAGCAGTGGACAGGAAAAGGCACGCTCTGCTTACATCAAGCCATAATGTTATGTGATTTGAAAACAAAACATCTATTTATTTAATACCGAATCTTCAAGGGCCAACATAGCATAATCTAAACAATCTCAATAAGTTTTAATCCAGAATTGTGGTTGTTTTTAACACAGGGGCACCTCCCTGCTAGCTACCCTTACAAGGCCTGCCAGATTTAGGTGAGTATGAGCTCTGTGTAATGCTTTTGTCTCCTTAGTGCTTGAAAAGCCATGCAGATAAGAATGCCTAATACCAGTACTTTGTTTGCTGTTCTCTTTGTTGTACAGAATGAAGGGAGATTCTCCCTCTGTAGACTCCTCAGCTATTCCTGTTTTGTGGTACCTCTCCCTAATTGGTTGCTGTTTTGCTTTGGGGTACTTTTTTTGGGTGGTGCTACTCTGGTTCACCAGAAGCAGCTTAGTCATGCTGGCCACATGACCTGGAAGCTGTCTGCAGACAAACGCTGGCTCCCTCGGCCAGTAAAGTGAGATGAGCACCGCAACCCCAGAGTCATCCACGACTGGACCTAACAGTCAGGGGTACCTTTACCTTTACATAGGGCATGGCTGGCCATCTTACATGCTGAAAGTGGATGAGGTTCATTTTGAATGATGAAATACTGTATGATAATATTGTTATGAGTTTGTGGGTGTTGGATGCCTAATCCCTAGGTCCAGCAAGTGTTAACAGCTAATCAGGCCAGGCTAGCCTCCTGGTGAGGTGTAAGGAGAACAAAGGAAGAGGCTTTGTGGGAGATGCAAATGGCTGGGCGCTCTCCCTCAACACCCAGATAGTGAGAACAAATAAAGCCTGGATTGTAGGGAAATTTAGGGTTTGCTGTGATGTGACCTAGAGGGAAAAGTTGCAGGCTGGAAAGACAGAGAGAGCCATGGCTGATTTCTGTTTGAATCCAAGGCTGTGGCTATGGGAGAAACAAGGCCATTTAGGGTGTTCATGTTGTGAACCCCTCTATTGTAGGCTCAGATTGTATATATGTATGTGTAACTAAACCATGTATCATAAAGGAGGGAGAAAGGTTGTTTTCTGCTGCTCCAGAGAAGCGGACACAGAGCAATGGTTCCAAACTACAAGAAAAAAGATTCCACCTAAACGTTAGGAAGAACTTCCTGACAGTAAGAGCTGTTCGAGAGTGGAATTTGCTGCCAAGGAGTGTGGTGGAGTCTCCTTCTTTGGAGGTCTTTAAGCAGAGGCTTGACAACCATATGTCAGGAGTGCTCTGATGGTGTTTCCTGCTTGGCAGGGGGTTGGACTCGATGGCCCTTGTGGTCTCTTCCAACTCTATGATTCTATGATTCTATGATTCTATAAAGACATACCACAGTCCCCATTCATTTCTAAAAAGAAGCACGAACTCTGGGTAAGCTCCTGGAACTCCTGGAATCTGGAGATTGGTGTGGCATGCAACAATATATTAGCAGACAGGCCATTGCAGAGCAAACTAATGCACCATGAAGCAGCCGGATAAGAATCTAACAGTAAGTAATAGTATGTGCGGAATGAGTGATCATTTGTATGAGAAGAGTTTGTTACATGTGCCCAAAACTAGAGTCCTTTCTTCCATCCTGGTTCTGTATCTATGAAGCCTCAAATCTCATCCCCACCTATTTGATCTTGCTCTGATGTGATCTCAACGCTGCGTGTCTCCTGAGTGCATTAGAAGCAATCCTTCCTGGCAGACTACTCTGTGGGGGTGTAGGGGGTTCTTACAATCTTTAATCTCTCAACATTTAAAAATCTGTTGGTATAAATTCTATCCCTACCTGCAAATGCATGCAGTAACCATGACAATTCATATTCTGACTGGCTAGTCTTTAAACCCTTCCCCTTTTCTGTTAATCCTGATTTGGTAAATTCTCAACTCTCATAGCAAATCCAGGTGTATGCATGAGATTCTCTTTTGCAGAAATTGTAGCCCTGCATGACCAGGCATGGAACACAGTTCCTGCTTCTCCTTTTTTTCAACAAACAACATATATCAGTCTCTGTTTTGAAAAAGTACTTGTGGATCACTACGTAAGTTATTGGAGAACCTTGCTGGCCATAATTTCTAAACCAGCATTCCAGTATTTTCTACTTTTTAAGTGTTTGGCTGCTTTTTACAAGCATTGTTTTAAACACTGTGCAAATTCTAATATCTGTAAATAAACTCTTGCTCTTCAACTTCATACTGTGCCTTGTGAAATTCCCTTCTGCCTTCCCAGGTTGCTACTGAGTCTTATTACCAGGCTTGCGTCCCAGATAATAATGAAGGATTTTAGTAAAGTGCCTCTGGAGACCTGATGAATGTCCAGCATGGTTACAATGTACTGAACTTTTAAAGTAAGTTTGGTCCTTTGGGAAACTAATAAACAGGCTGGGAGTAGACAGGAAGTTTAAAGAGAAACTCTGCGTCCCCTATTTTTGTCACAAGCAGGAAGTATTGGATATATTACTCCCGCCCCCCAGCAACATCTTGTATGCCCTCCTGCTGTGGAATGTGATTGTAGTAGAAGTTGATAGATGGATGTTTAGAAAGATACAGCATCACTTCATTCTACCTACCCTGAAGGATGGGAAATGGAGGGAGCATTCTGCCAAGGGTTATTCCCCTGAAGTTGGTTGTCCTGGCCCAGAGATGACCTCGCTGTCAATCCATGGACTTGAGTTTTGTTTACTAAACAGAGAAACAGGATATGCTAAAGAAACCTATGCTTAAGAGATTGGTTTCATGACACAGTGTATCACTTCTACTTGCCTAACACATAATCTAGGGGAATCCCAGTAATCATAGCAGTGTGTGTGTGTGTGTGTGTGTGTGTGAGAGAGAGAGAGAGAGAGAGAGCTTTTTCTGGGGGGATGCAGGGGTACACATACTCCTAAGCATTTTGTGAATCTAAGTTTGGCCTAATTGAGGGGCAGTATTTCAATGAATAGGAAAATGAGAGTACCCTTAAACATTTTTTAGAAAAAAGGACTCTCTCTGTGTGTGTGTGTGTGTGTATTCTCATTGTTGGCCTGGAACAAGTAGGTTATATGTGATATTAAGCCCAATATTAGTTTTCAGATCTGTGTGTTCATTGTTGTGGTCCTCAAATCCACTTTCACTGCTTGAAGTGGAAAACTTTGGGTTGTGATGACTTCATGTCAGACATCCCCTCTTATTACATTTTACTTGGAGAGAAAAGCAGAGGAGATGCAGGCTACTGTTTTGGACGGGTGCAATATTTCTCCCATAATGTGCAGTTCTGTGCTCAGTGCTGCTGCAATAAAAAGAAATTGGGGGAGGGGGGGAGAACAGAGGTGCTATGAAGCCCAGTGGCAACATGGTCAAAAGCTTTTTAAAGAACAAAAAAAAAAACCAAAAAATACACCTCCACCTTTACTAGAAAGGAGTAGGCCTTGGGATGTCATAACCTGTTAAGTACAGAGCAAACATCACTCAGTGAAGCACACTCTTCCTATGGAATGTGTGTCAGGCATGCACCTGCTCTGGAGGCATGAGTCATGTGGAATTTAAGTGACAGGGCTTGGCTGGTGATTGTTAAGTAACTCAGCAGCCTGTTTGTTCTGCATCACCTTTGTAATCATTAGTACTTTGTACACCTGCAGTAGAAATTCCAATCACTCTACAATTAGGTCTGTAGCAAGAGAAATACTTAATTCCTTACCACTAAAACCTGCAGATGCTAGAAGGGCAACCAGTTGTTTCTACCGTTGATGTAAGACTCTGTCAGCAATGTGGATAAAAAAGACAATGGACTCAAGTATCTTGTGTTGGTCCCAAGCTCTCACTTATAATCATTTCATTAGGGGAAATAGGGAGGGGGGCTTGCAAAGTGAGGACCTTAAGGCTTCCCAGGCACTGATATCCTATTCAGGCACACATTGCATGTATGAATGGTTTAGTGGGCTTACTTTCTGTTTTGCAATCTATCAGTAATGGGTGTTGGTGGTGTAATATGGAAAGAGATAAAATTCATATTTGAGAATAAAGTTATCCTTTTTCCTTGCTGCCTCAGTTTTTAAAAAAGCTTCCCCCCCACCAGGCATAGAGAGAGTAAGAGAGCATTACCAAGTAGGTCAATCCTCTGACATATTGATCCAAAAGTGAAACATTTTTACGGAGTACAGGTTTCATGTGCATGGTGGCAGCAACATGAGGCCATTTGCTTTGGATACGGAGGACACTGAATGTAGGATAGTGTGGTCAATTGATCAGGAAAACGACTGTCCCAGCTATTCATTGTGTCAACAGGTAAAGCTTTTCCTGGAACAGAAAACATTTTCGCTCCCAAACGCCGCAAACCTGGAAGTGAGTGTCCCGGTTTGTGAACGTTCTTTGGAAGCTGAATGTCCGATGCAGCTTCCGCAGCTTCCAATTGCATGCAGGAAGCTCCTGCAGCCAATTGGAAGCTGCGCCTTGGTTATCGAACATTTTGGAAGTCGAACAGACTTCGGGAACGGATTCTGTTCGACTTCTGAGGTACAACTGAACTTGCTTCTGTGCCACATAATGCCTTTTGTACTCTTGAAGATAGATAGATGAATGTGTTTTGTCTTTGGTACTTATCGCCTCCCAAATAAAACTTGTCCTGTGAAAACAACTGAGGCTGCAATCCTAGAGATACTAACTAGGGAGTAAACCCCACTGGATACAGGAGGACATAAGTCCAACTACATATTGAGAGGGTTGCACTAAGTTTTGTGGCACCTTCAAGGATAATGTTTAATTGCCTTATTGTGGCATAATATTTCTGCCACAGGACATTTCTGTCTTTAAGCCACCACAATACTTCACCCCTCTCTCTCCTCCTGCCTCCCCCTCCTTTACACTGAAGCAGCTTAATGTGGCTACTTCTCTGGAATTTGTTCTGTGAAATCTCCTTACATTCTATGCCACTCAGGAATGGGGGAATGCAAAGAAGGAGTAAATACATTTTCAGCTGAGAGCTATTTATTTGTGTTGCTGGGCCAGATGCTGCATTACCTGCTTGGTGGTTCATTATTGTGGTCTAGCCTGTCATACCAGGGCTCAGTTGGTGAGAATCATATTTAAATTAGTTTTTTTTTTTTAAGAAAGCTTGGTGGGTCAGCACTATGGGCACAGATACTGCTGGAATGTCCTTTGATTTGGCTTTATTTGTATTGCCTGCTGGTTCATTGTATTTGCTCAGAAGTTAATAAGGAAACTTGGCCAGTCAGAAGTATATTTCTTGATCGCTAGGACACTTTTTAAATAACTGCTGGGTGCAGGGGACTTCACTACTTCTTTTACACCCACACACAAACCCTCAACACTCTCTTTGGGTTCATCTGCTTGTTTTTAAATCTAGGTGTGTGTTTTCTTAATGATACATTTCGCAGCCTTTCATAAAATCTCTTGTGCACACAAAATATTTGCAATTATTAATTAAGGGAATAACAAGCAAACAGTTACAATCAGTTCATGGTTCCTTACTGAAAGTTAATTGCGCAGCATATACTTTTGGAAATATATGAGCCTACTCAGAAGTAAACCCCATTTAATTCAATGAGATTTAATCCAAATGTAAGCGGACTCAGGATTGCAGTCTATGTGCTTGCATATAATGGAAACTACTGTATGCATGCCAGTCTCTTGGTTATATGGGGAAACATAAGCTACATAAATCAGAACTGTGGATATTAAAAAGCATAAACAAACATACTTCAAATAACTCATTCATTTGTTGACAAAACCAGTTGCGGCAGGACACTGTGAGCAATGCTAGAAATGGAGCTCTGGGCGGATGGTTCATAGCAACCAGTGTTGCTTAGCAGACATGTGGCAATGTTTTAAACTAGGCGTGTAGGTGAAAGCAATGTTGTTTTCTTCTTCCTGTGCAAGATCTTCCCCAGTTTGGGCTTGGTCCCTTACAGAGATATGCTAGTGTGGCAACTGCTGGGCAAACACAAATAATGTGAACAAATGAAGGATGCTCCAAGGTACTTGCATTCCTGAGCCCTACTAGTTATAGGACTACAGTTGTGACCCTATGTCAGGGGTCAGCAAATTTACTGCGCCTCGGGCCGGTGTCTCCAGCGCCGATTGTGCGGTGGGCCAGAGGGCGGGAGAGCGCGTGCCCATACGCTTGCACACACACTATTTCCGGTGCACTTCCAGGTCGGAGCACTGGAAATAGCTTGTGCGCATGTGCATGGGCCTCCTCCGACCTGGATGTGCACCAGAAATAATGCTTGAGCATACGCAAATAACGCTTGCGCATGCACACAAGCTATTTCCAGTGTTTCTCCAACCCAGAAGTGGGCAGCTGTGCAGCGCAGCGTCGGTAGTAGCGGGCAGCAGCAGCAGGTGGTGGGGGTCACAGCGGGAAGGATAAACAAATCCCTCGGGCCTTATCCGGCCAGCAGGCCTTAGTTTGGGGACCCCTGCCCTATGTTAAGGGTGAACTGGCTGAATAACATTCTGCCATTATAATGAGAAATGATAGGGGCAGTAGGTTCTATGGATTAAAGTGAGGAAATAGTTTGTCTGCCTAATATGTAACAAGTCTGCATAGAAGAAGAAATTCTGAGGGTGAACTGTGCCAAATTTGGAGAGAGGGGATAAAAAAATGGCTTGTTTTGAATTAGTTAAACATTTGATGAGTGACTTCATGAATTCACCTTCCTACAAGACCTTGCTGGGGTGGTTTTTCCAGAAACATTTATCTGTTTTCAGTGCATGTTTTGGGAAACTTTTAGATCAAGGTGAAAAACTACTGTATGCTTTTGTCTAAAAGTAGTGGAATATGATTGTAACATGTATTGTTTTGTGGCCAATAATAATCAGCTGGAATTCAGAAGGGTGTCCAAGGCACTTGCTTCATACCAACCTGCTGGTTGAGAGACGATGAAGAAGAAGGAGGGGAGGGTTGAACAGAATTCCCTGGCTGAGCAGTAGTTTTTCAGTTGGAGCTGAAACCAGCATCAGCAATTCCCTGCATGGCAAGTACTGTAAAGGTGGATGAGAGACAGAAAGTTTGGGATGGGGCAGGGAAAAGAGCTCTCCCTCATCTGGTGGAAAGGGGTCAGAATCAACAGTGTCATATCTCAGGTTCTACAAAAGTTAGAATATGGGGATTATGGTTCATCCAGGGAGTCAGCTGTCCCACTTGCCTTTTTTGAATACATACTGGTCTGTTCCGAGTTTGGGAAGTGGCAGCACAATTCACTGTGTCCAAAAAGTTTCTCCTGCAGCTGCCAAGTGCTGCAGATGGACTATGTTATATACTATTGTGCAGGCAATACACATTTTCAGCTTTAGTGATGTGGGACTCCCCCGAAGACTCAATGTGGGGCTGCCTTCAAAAAGAGTTCAGAAACTTCAACTGTCTCAAAGAGCTGCAGCCAGACTATTGCTGGGTCTGGTTATGGGAAGCATACGACAATCTTGTTCCAAACAGCTCCACGGCTACCACCCTATTTCTGGACGCAAGTGAAAGTGCTGGTTGTGACC
This sequence comes from Podarcis cretensis, assembly GCF_951804945.1. Taxonomy (NCBI): domain Eukaryota; kingdom Metazoa; phylum Chordata; class Lepidosauria; order Squamata; family Lacertidae; genus Podarcis; species Podarcis cretensis. Next base: position 48,637,575 of record NC_137171.1, on the reverse strand, counting down.
TATAAAGCCCCAATGCAACTTAGATCTAGGCCATCTGAAAAATTGTATTCCCTCATACAAACTAGCCCATGCTCCAAGATCTTTAAGGGAAGTCCTTCTCTCAGCCCAACCATCCTCACAGGCATGCATGGTAGGGTTGTATGAAAGGGCCTTCTCAGTGGCTGCCCCAGACTTTTCTAGAGAAGTTAGACTGTTCTCCTGCCAGCGGGTGAAGAAACTTTCTATTCCAACAGGTCTTTTTAGTTATTCCTAAACTTTCTATTCCAACAGGTCTTTTGGAATGGACTGTTTTTGAGGAAAGGGCTGGTGCTGTAATAATTTTAATGTTACTGCCTGCATTTAATGGATTTTAAAATACTATTTTAATTCTGTTAGTGTTTAATTGCAATTTAATGATTGTTTTCCCCATTGTTTTTAGCTTGTTCTATTTTATCTGTGTAAGCCACCTTGAGTCCCAGACTGAGAAAAATGTGAAATATAAACAAACTTCTTGTGTCCTGATAACTCAGTCAGAAAACACTAAAATCTTGCATGTCCCCAATTCTTTCACACCATTAATTTGTAGTTAGTTGATAGGTTAAGATCCAATATGAAATCAACCATGGCTCAATTGATGAGAATAAGATCAAAGTTCTCAAGTCACTTCAAGCCCATGAGTCTTTCAAGGTTCTCAGAATAGCAGAACATTGTACAGTGGTACCTCGGGTTAAGTACTTAATTCATTCTGGAGGTCCGTTCTTAACCTGAAACTGTTCTTAACCTAAAGCACTTTAGCTAATGGGGCCTCCCAGTGCCGCCGTGCTGCTGGAGCACGATTTCTGTTCTCATCCTGAAGCAAAGTTCTTAACCCGAGGTACTATTTCTGGGTTAGCGGAGTCTGTAACCTGAAGCGTCTGTAACCCGATGTACCACTGTACTGTTCTGACTGTGGCAGAAGCAACATAGGCTGAGAAAGGTAGCATCATAAAAATAGTTATTTGCCCTGTGGAATGATTACACTAAATCCGAGGTTTACAGAAGATAGAGTTAACGTTTTCCACATTTGCCAATACAAAATCCAGAGTTTCCATGAAGTCTACTAAATGTCATGAAGCAAAGTATGGTACTTTTACAAAAATGAGGAAATGCTCATTGTTGGGACTTAAAGAAAATATGCTCTCTATTTGTAAATACATGCTTCTTCTCACAAGACATCTGGAATATATTAGTTGCTTCATTTAGTGACCCTCCAGTCATGCTGACATCCAGTTCTGTCCGTTTCCCATGGCTGAGCAAAATGCTTATCTTAAGACTTTTCTTTATAACTTTTAAATAACAAAACTCCCTGGTTGCATTATTAAATATTACAGACATGTTTTCCTACATCAAGGTAAATTTTTATGTCAGTCTTCATGGAAGCATGCAGTGGGACTTCTCTATTCAATATGCAGTGTTTCCCAACCTTGGGTCTCCAGCTGCTGTTGGACTACAATTCCCATCATCCCTGACCATTGGTCTTGCTAGCAAGGGATGATGGGAGTTGTAGTCCAAAAACAGCTGTAGACCCAAGGTTGGGAAACACTACAATATAGAACTACCTGTACCTTTACTAGGGCTTATCCACACTTACCTTTTGCCTTGCTCTTTGCAGGCAGAGGTTTGCGCTTTAAAGCTCTATGTCTGAGTGCTACTTTCTTTCTGCCTAGAGCTTTTCCCACAAAAACCTGCTCTTGAAAGCTGAGGCGCAACAAATGGCAATTCAGGTTTTCCATGGATTGCTGTTTGCTCCCATTCAGCTTTAAAGAGCAGCTTTTCACAGGGAAAGCTTCAGAACAAAAATAAATGGCACTCACAAAGCTTTAAAGTGCAAACCATGTGTGGAAAAAGCAGAGGGAACGTAAATGTAGATAAGCCCCTAGGGCTTGGTATAACTTGGTGGTGGTGCTAAAGCAGCAGAAAAGCTATTTCTGCAAAAGGTTTCCCATGTGCAAAGCAATAAAAGGTACAGGAGCTCCAGGATCTGCTGAATATGACCGAGGTGTGGAGGGCAATTCCTTATCTGAAGATCTTGGAAAACTGTAATAAAATGAAGTAGGATAATTCTAAGGATCTTCACGAGACTGCATTTCAAATGACCTTTGAACAGAGGATATCAACTAGAACCTATTTCAGTCATCACATATTAGCAAACGTGTAGATGAACCTGGAGGAAGTAGCCAGATTCTGAATCAGTCACTTCCAAGCTTTATGCCTTGCTGAAATGGCATGTTTGCTGCCTGCATTTGTTTACAATTTAAAGGTAATGTAATGTGTGAAGCAGCCTTCTTTAAAAGGTAGCTTGTGAGAAGAAGGTTATAATTCTTCTTAGGACAATGTCACATTTTTGATAACCTAACAAATACATCTTTTAAAAAAGTATTAAATAACTTTCACACGTGTTTAGTGCAGATGGGTCCAGAGACAATGTATGGCTTGCCTTCACACATTTTTGATTAATTTATACATGTTTACACAATCAATATTCAAATACGTTGGCAAATATCCACCTACCAAACCACAATTTTTTCCCAAATGAAACTAGCAAATACTAGCAACACCTTAGTATTGTTTTGGAGGCAAGTGTTTCTTTTCCACTATTTATGCCTGTGTGATTATTGGTTGAATAAAATAAAAGCAAATCAGGCTTCTTTAACGTAAATGAGAATTCTGCCTAGTGTATGTTTACATTAAATGTACCAGTTTAAGTGAAAACACTTAATGCCTTATAAATGCAAATGCTATTACTTTTGCATGTGATTGTTCATTGCTTAAGCCCCTTCTCCACTAAATCTCAGTAACCAACAACATTTGGTGATGGAGGGGCTATAATAGGGATGGCTTATGGCTTGACAGTTTCCCTGTCATGTTTGCTCTTGATTTGCAACAGAGAGCCTCTGAAATGAAAGGTTCAGGCTTCTGTTTTCAATGAACAATGAAGCTCCGCCCCATATGTGTATGGCAATTATCTTATACATCTTGAAATAGTTCTTCTATTTGACAGTTTCATATTCTTGAAAGGCAGCATAGTACTGTAGTTAAGAGACTAAATCACGAACCAGCAAGTGCTTAGTTAAAAACTTCACCTTTACAATAAGCTCATCTTGTGGCCTACAGCAAGCTGAACATTGCAGTGAGCTCACTTCCAGTGCTGGACCACTAAATGCAAATAAATAAATATTAATGATTTGAAATCTAAATTGATCAATTACATGGTTTGGAGAAATTGTACCAGTTCACTTAGGCTGTGGGAGGTATTCCGTTTATCTCCAAAATTGAGAAACCAAGTTGCTGGCGATTAGCCAACAGTGTGTTTCTTGAATGTCCAATTTCAAACCCTGAACAGAATACAAAACCTATTCCATCACATCTACTACTAGGCTAGAGGTTTTGTGAATGTTGAAAAAATAGATTTAAGAGATTTAATTCAAAAGTTAATGTGAAAAAAAGTTTTACAAGAAAATTGGGCCCAGTTTCATTATTATGCTTAGTGCACAACTTGGTATCACAATGAACACAGCTTTAGGACTGTGTGAAAAAGAATCATCTTCATCAACATCTCTCAAAGAGGGAAAGTTCTTTGGAATCTTTGACAAGACTGCCACCATGTGGTTTCATAGTAATGGTACACCACCAAAAGAAAAAGGGATATAACATTTAACATTGACTATAGGAATGACTGAGATCAACAACAAAGCTTGTTTGGCCTGCAATCATTTAGGGATCAAAAACAGTTCACTGCTCATTTTTAAGCTTAAATACAAATTTACCTTCCCCCTCCTGCTTTTCCTTGATTATATAAAAGGAAAATCTGAATTAGTCACCCAATAACATAGATCAGATAACTGAATTATTTTTTTGGAAACGAAGCTGAATATCAAAAGAATTATTGTACAAAAAGCATGAATGTGCTGGCAGTCTCCAATAAAGAAGTTAGGAAGGCAAGATTGTTTTCTGATCTTCTCCCCGCTCCTTTCTGCTGAGGTCCCTCTGATTGTGTCAACTGCTGATGGAACAATGGATGAAATTAACAGGTTCCTGAGCCTGCCCTACCATTAGGCAAACTGAGGCAGTTGCCCCAAGGAATAGATACTGAGGGCAAGAAGTGATGGGACAATGTAGGAGAACAGAGATGTGCGCACCACATGGCCTGTCCTGCACCTCCCGTTAGCCTATTGCCCAAAGGTGTGTTGGAGGACACGCCATTCTCTAGCTAGCAATTTTAGTGCAGAATCTTAATTGTTGTTGTTATTATAAACCCTGATCATAGGCTTGCCTTTACTTATATATAGTTATTTTGTCATGGCATTTTGGCAGAATGGTCCCTAACTTAGGATTTTATGTCTATTCCAGTTTAAACAACCCTATTAATGACAATAACATGTTGGGGTCTACTATAATTAGAAATCCATCTATATCCCACTTTAGAATTAAGGATAGTGCATAATAGAGGGCAACTAATAAGTTAGAATTAGCCAACAATAAATTAAGAATTTTATTGTAAGGAGCATTCATCCACCAAGTGACTTGATATTTTACCTGGAATTACCTGGGCTTCTTGTATTTACCCAGAATCAATGTACTTGTATTTTGGTAACTTCTTTTCTGTTTCCAAGCATCTTTGATATGTTTTTACAGTCAATATTACTATAAAACAAATCACTACAGTAAACATATTGTTAAGGATTTGTGGGGTGCCTGGATTCCCTTTCAAATTTCTGGATACCAAACATTGGGTTTAGCATGGTAAAATACAGGCGAAATCTGTATTCCTGTGTCCAGGCCACCCTGAATGGCCAAGTCGTTAAGCAAACAAAGACTGGTTGGTGACTCATCAAGGAAGCCATCAACAAAGCAAAGACTCTCTGCCAGATGCAGAGGGGTGGAGTCCCATCTTGGGCCAGAGATAGTTAGCAGGAGACAAAAGGCAGAATTGCAGGAGGGAGGGGCAGAACTGGAGTGGGCAATGATGCATTTTGTTGTTGTTGTTTAGTCGTGTCTGACTCTTCATGACCCCATGGACCAGAGCACACCAGGCACGCCTGTCTTCCACTGCCTCCCGCAGTTTGGTCAGACTCATGTTTGTAGCTTCGAGAACACTGTCCAACCATCTCGTCCTCTGTCGTCCCCTTCTTCTTGTGCCCTCAATCTTTCCAAACATCAGGGTCTTTTCCAGGGAGTCTTCTCTTCTCATGAGGTGACCAAAGTATTGGAGCCTCAGCTTCACGATCTGTCCTTCCAGTGAGCACTCAGGGCTAATTTCCTTAAGAATGGATGCGTTTGATCTTCTTGCAGTCCATGGGACTCTCAAGAGTCTCCTCCAGCACCATAATTCAAAAGAATCAATTCTTTGGTGATCAGCCTTCTTTATGGTCCAGCTCTCACTTCCATACATCACTACTGGGAAAACCATGGCTTTAACTATACGGACCTTTGTTGGCAAGGTGATGTCTCTGCTTTTTAAGATGCTGTCTAGGTTTGCCATTGCCTTTCTCCCAAGGAGCAGGCGTCTTTTAATTTTGTGACTGCTGTCACCATCTGCAGTGATCATGGAGCCCAAGAAAGTAAAATCTCTCACTGCCTCCATTTCTTCCCCTTCTTTTTGCCAGGAGGTGATGGGCCCAGTGGCCATGCTCAGTTTTTTTGATGTTGAGCTTCAGACCATATTTTGCGCTCTCCTCTTTCACCCTCATTAAAAGGTTCTTTAATTCCTCCTCACTTTCTGCCATCAAGGTTGTGTCATCTGCATATCTGAGGTTTTTGATATTTCTTCCGGCGATCTTAATTCCGGCTTGGGATTCATCCAGCCCAGCCTTTCGCATGATGAATTCTGCATATAAGTTAAATAAGCAGGGAGACAATATACAGCCTTGCTGTACTCCTTTCCCAATTTTGAACCAATCAGTTGTTCCATATCCAGGTCTAACTGTAGCTTCTTGTCCCACTTAGAGATTTCTCAGGAGACAGATGAGGTGATCAAGCATTCCCATTTCTTTAAGAACTTGCCATAGTTTGCTGTGGTCGACAGTCAAAGGCTTTTGCATAGTCAATGAAGCAAAAGTAGATGTCTTTCTGGAACTCTCTAGCTTTCTCCATAATCCAGCACATGTTTGCAATTTGGTCTCTGGTTCCTCTGCCTCTTCTAAATCCAGCTTGCACTTCTGGGAGTTCTCGGTCCATATACTACTTGAGCCTTCCTTGTAGAATTTTAAGCATAACCTTGCTAGCGTGTGAAATGAGTGCAATTGTGCGGTAGTTGGAGCATTCTTTGGCACTGCCCTTCTTTGGGACTGGGATGTAGACTGATCTTCTCCAATCCTCTGGCCACTGCTGAGTTTTCCAAACTTGCTGGCATATTGAGTGTAGCACCTTAACAGCATCATCTTTTAAAATTTTAAGTAGTTCAGCTGGAATACCATCACTTCCACTGGCCTTGTTATTTGCAGTGCTTTCTAAGGCCCATTTGACTTCACTCTCCAGGATGTCTGGCTCAAGGTCATCAACCACACTACCTGGGGTATACAAGACATCCATTTCTTTCTGGTATAGTTCCTTTGTGTATTCTTGCCACCTCTTCTTGATGTCTTCTGCTTCTGTTAGGTCCTTACCACTTTTGTCCTTTATTATGGTAATCTTTGTACGAAATGTCCCTTTCATATCTCCAATTTTCTTGAACAGATCTCTGGTTCTTCCCATTCTGTTGTTTTCCTCTATTTCTTTGCATTGCTCGTTTAAGAAGGCCTTCTTGTCTCTCCTTGCTATTTTTTGGAAATCTGCATTCAATTTCCTGTATCTTTCACTATCTCCCTCGCATTTTGCTTGCCTTCTCTCCTCCGCTATTTGTAAGGCCTCATTGGACAGCCACTTTGCTTTCTTGCATTTCCTTTTCATTGGGATGGTTTTAGTTGCAGCCTCCTGTATTATGTTGCGAGCCTCCATCTATAGTTCTTCAGGCACTCTGTCCACCAAATCTAAATCCTTAAACCTGTTCCTCACTTCCACTGTATATTCATAAGGGATTTGACTTAGATTGTATCTTACTGGCCCAGTGGTTTTTCCTACTTTCTTCAGTTTAAGCTTGAATTTTGCTATAAGAAGCTGATGATCTGAGCCACAGTCCGCTCCAGTCTTGTTTTTGCTGACTGTATAGAGCTTCTCCATCTTTGGCTGCAGAGAATATAATCAATCTGATTTTGATGCTGCCCATCTGGTGATATCCATGTGTAGAGTCGTCTCTTGTGTTGTTGGAAAAGAGTGTTTGTGATGACCAGCTTCTTCTCTTGGCAGAACTCTATTAGCCTTTGCCCTGCTTCGTTTTGAACTCTAAGGCCAAACTTGCCAGTTGTTCCTTTTATCTCTTGACTCCCTACTTTAGCATTCCAATCCCCTATAATGAGAAGAACATCCTTCTTTGGTGTCAATTCTATAAGGTGTTGTAAGTCTTCATAGAATTGGTCAATTTCAGTTTCTTCAGCACCAGTGGTTGGTGCATAAACTTGGATTATTGTGATGTTAAAAGGTCTGCCTTGGATTTGTATCGAGATCATTCTATCATTTTTGAGATTGCATCCCAATACAGCTTTTGCCACTCTTTTGTTGACTATGAGGGCCACTCCATTTCTTTTATGGGATTCTTGCCCACAGTAGTAGATATGATGGTCATCCAAACTGAATTCGCCCATTCCCGTCCATTTTAGTTCATTGATGCCCAGGATGTCAATATTTATTCTTGCCATCTCATTTTTGATCACATCCAACTTACCAAGGTTCATGGTTCTTACATTCCAGGTTCCTATGCAATATTTTGCTTTACAGCATTGGACTTTCCTTTCGCTTCAGGCATATTCGCAACTGAGCGTCCTTTCGGCTTTGGCCCAGCCGCTTCATTAGCTCTGAATCTACTTGTACTTGTCCTCCGCTCTTCCTCAGTAGCATGTTGGACGCCTTCCGACCTGAGGGGCTCATCTGCCAGCGTCATAACTTTTATATGCCTTTTGTCTTTGTCCATGGAGTTTTCTTGGCAGGGATACTGGAGTGGCTTGCCGGTTCCTGCTCCAGGTGGATCACATTTGGTCAAAACTCTCCACTATGACCTGTCCATCTTGGGTGGCCCTGCACGGCATAGGTCATAGCTTCTCCGAGTTATTCAAGCCCCTTCGCCATGGCAAGGCAGTGATCCATGAAGGGGATGATGCATTTTACCAGCTGGAAAAAGCAGGGGTTACCACACAAGAAGGGCTGGCAGTTTTAGATCCAAAGCTGCAGCCATGAGAAAGACAGAACGGGCTTTGAGTGTAATGCTTTGAACCCCTCTACAGCAGGCTCAGGTTGTATATAGTAGAGCAGACTTCCTCAGACTTGGCCCTCTAGATATTTTTGGCCTACAACTCCCATGATCCCTAGCTAGCAGGATCAGTGGTCAGGGATGAAGGGAATTGTAGTCTCAAAACATCTGGAAGGCTGAGTTTGAGGAAGCCTGTACAGTGGTACCTCGGGTTACATACGCTTCAGGTTACATACGCTTCAGGTTACAGACTCCGCTAACCCAGAAATAGTACCTCAGGTTAAGAACTTTGCTGCAGGATGAGAACAGAAATTGTGCTCTGGTGGCACAGTGGCAGTGGGAGGCCCCCATTAGCTAAAGTGGTGCTTCAGGTTAAGAACAGTTTCAGGTTAAGAATGGACCTCCAGAACGAAATAAGTTCTTAACCCGAGGTACCACTGTAGTAGAGTGTGACTACAGAGGCAGAAAGGGTGCTAACAGTTGAATCTTAAGCATGACACAGAAGATAAAACACGTTTCGAGTGTTTTGGGGGAGGATTCAGCTGCGTGCCGAGACCCTTCTAATTCCTGGATCCAATAAGTGTTAAAATCTAAGCAAGGATTTACATACCTGGACTAGCCAGGCTATCTTCATAGGGAGGCAATAACCTAAGTTTGGGTCATTAAGGTAACAGAGGACGTGGCTTTGTGCCAGATAGAAAATTGGAGTGGTCTCCTTCTCTCAACTCTGGTAGTCAGGAAGACAAAGGCCAGAGTTGATGGTTGAGTTATGGGAGCTAGCAGCTCAACAAAAAGTCATCTGGTATCTTAAATGGATTTTGGGCTGGGATTTGTAGTAACAACCTAATTCACATGGCTGTTTTAGTTATAGAAATCTGTTAACCAATTACGTGCAATGCTTATGTTTCATTGCCATTATTGCCCTCATGCACACTCAGTAGCTTATATACATGTATTCCTTCAATTTCAGTAGCATACATGCATGAAGCCCATTCTATTAGCTATTAAAGGAAAGTTGATTTCTTCTTTTCTGAAGTGCTGCATCCAAGAAATAATTCAATATTGTCCTTATGCACTCTGATTATTGACTTGGACTTATCTGTATCCATCCACTTGGCACCCACTTTGCTAGAACTTTAGCTCAAGGTTCCTTATAAAAAGGTGTTTAATAGCATCCAATTTGAATGGATTTCTTTTTGCTATTTGTAAACTTTATTTCTGCCTACATTCTTCTGTGCTTGGTCTCATTTCTAAAATATGCATGTCAGATAATAAAGATTACATATTATTTTAAACAATAAGTTGTGAAATACATTGGGGATAACATGGTTAAAAGGTAAGGTAGAAAATCTTTAAAGAAAAATGTTAACTACATCTCAGTGAAAACCAAATTCACCCTGTGTTATGCTATGCTCAGTAGGCTTTTCGTTCTTGCCAAGTGAAAGGTGTTCGGGAAGGTAGTTACAGTACTTGCTTCTTGAGGAATTGTACAGCACCAGATAGCTGACCTAGCAAGGAAACAGAACAAGGAATGCAGATACAGATAGGTAGCCGTGTTGGTCTGCCATAGTCAAAACAAAATAAAAAAATTCCTTCCAGTAGCACCTTAAAGACCAACTAAGTTAGTTCTTGGTATGAGCTTTCGTGTGCATGCACACTTCTTCAGATACAGAAAAATCCTTTTAAACTACTGGACTACTTACATTCAGTGACACTGCTGTCTGAACATTACTTAATGGTAGGCCTCTTAGGCCCTGCTGGCAAAATATCTACACAAGGAGTTAAACAGATTGTTGAGTGACAGGCTCTGTAGGTGTACAAGAATTACTAAAACAATAGTTCTTATTTCAACTTCCTGTTAGGGCCAATATACCTCCTGCTTTCTGCTTCACATAGGTTCATCGATTGTCTCTTGCTACATCCACTCCAACTAATTCAAACTGCATGATGAACGGACTGTAAAAAGGCAAATATGAGACAGAAGGAAACAACACATACCTTTCCTGAGTACATATCAATTTAAGGCAGGAAAAGAATAAGCAGAACAACGGTGCCTTTCTTTTCCTCTAATACCGCAAAGTGTCCTCAACAACTTGCCATAGAAAACTGTGGTGTGATTGCTGCCTGGGTGGGATCTCTTTGCACCTGTGCTAGAAGGAGAATAGGCTTAAGGCCAGCATTCCAAGCAGCTGCCAACCATTTAGCTCACCTGTGCAAGCTACAGGTTGTGTCAGCTGAAGCTGAGGTAAAGTTCAACACAACCTTGTAGGAGAATCCTGTTTAGTGCAGCACACAAGCAGTCTGCGAAGGTGGAGGGTGGCTATACTTTTCCTCATTGTAGTTTCTTCACAGGATTGCAACACTTGCTCCCCTCTGCTTGACAAAGAAATTGGCTGCCCATATTCTGTGTGAGGTAGAAAGTGTTAGCAGCTCTTGTTTTATCTGCTGCTAAGTGGATGCTACTAATTGTTTGAGCCAGCTTTACTTGGTCTTCTCCCACTGTTTGTGCTGCTGCTTTCAGAAATGAACTACAAGCACTGGGTCAGCCATGAGCAATGTGCCTAGATGCTGTGACAGATGCCCTGATATTCTGGGGAAACACTGTGTTTGAAGCACCTATGAGGCTGGTTTGATTGAACTCCAGGAAATGCAAGGGATAATTACTATCTGGGTGTGTCTGTTTTGAAATCCCACATGGGCATAACCTACTGATAAACAAAACTTGCAAGAGACTGCGATCTACTCACATAAAAAACAAACAAACCTGGCAGTGATCTACCCCTTTGGGGGGAGAGGTTCAGGTCAAAGTTGTTGAGCTTTTTTGACCTGTTGGACATCCCTGCTCTATGACACCTATGGAGAGCAGCCTAAGGGCAAGCTGCACAGTACTTACTTTTCTGTCCTTGAACATCTGGCTACTGCTTCCCAGCATTCGCCACTTGAGGCTGCTGCCTCACTCTGCCTTATGAGAGGGCTGGTTCTCATATTTTATTTTAATACATGACACTCCAAGTACAAAATCATGGGCATTTCTAAACACTTGCTTAAGGTAATTTAATAGCAATCTCCCACGGTAGCCCTGGGTACTATGAGGGGTACTAGACATTTCACGAGTCATTCACCAATCCCAAGATTTGTTTGGAAAGCTATGATAGTTTATATTGTAGTGTAAAATACAATTCCTCATACACTACTATATTGCAGACTACTTTTCTGGGTTTATTGTTCTAACCAGGCAACCATATTTTCTTACGTTACAGCCACAGTGTAGAAGGCCAGTTGAACAGTTCCTGGATTTTAAAATCCAACAGAATGTGTAGGGTGGGGGAGCAAAAGGAACATCTAAGAAAGAGGAAGATATTGCTAAGTTTGCACATGCTGCATATTACCATGGACTGCTTTGTGCTATATAGCGCGGAAAACCTGTGAGTCATGAAGTGCACGGTCTTTGGGGAGCTCCAGGCAGTCCCAGAACACAAATATATATAAATCACACATTTGCTTATGCATATTTGTCACATTATCAAAAATGTAATATGCAAGATTTGTCAAGCAAGACACTACTATGGTGGGTCAATTAAATCATCAACCTTGTCTGTAACAGGAGTTTCTTTCTACTGAGTCTTATCATACAAAGTCAATGAAGTAGGCAACCATGTACATTAGAACAGTGGAAAGGGCAATTCTCCAAAAGGCCTTATCTGGAAAGGACGGCCGTTAATATATGTATAGCTGTCAAGCTATCTTTACCTCCTCATATACGAGTCTTAAAGCATTACATCTGAAAGAAACATAATGTAATATTTCCCCACTGCTGACTATTATTCTATTCATTTTTCTCAGGACATCTCTAAAACAGAAGACATTATATTCACAGGGGTTTTAGAGACTTTATTTATGTATAAACAATTTAAACACTTTGCCATAAATTATCTTTGCCTGTCTCTATTCTTTGCTTAGCAGCAAATTAAAATTAATATAAAAACTCAATGAACAATTCATACATGTATATTACAAAAAAGTTCTGTACCAAAGTTCTTTTTAGACTTGTTTTTATATATTTTTTAATTTCTCCCCCCCGCCCTCGGTGACCATAATGTGATTGTCTCAGTTTCTCGACCAAACAAACACACTAATAATTTTTTCTTTTTTTAAAATCTGAAACAGTGATTGTGCCTTCTGGCTGATGTATGTACAGGGTGATCTGAATTGGTGCCCATTTGCAATAGTGTTAACACAATGCCCACAGCTCTACTAGAACTGATACCAACAAACTACTGAATCTAAACAGACTACACCCTGTAACTGTGTTATACTGTCCACAATGGAATCTTCAAAGACATACAGAGTATGAAATTTATCAGTAGTGATTTATAGCCACCATTTTGAATTGAACTTTACACTCTGCCCTCTTTGAATAAATTAACTTTAGGCCAGACAAAAGCAGGGTTGGAGTGCAAGTGCAGGTTTATATTCCTTAATATACTTCTTTTGCTATTTCCAGTGCTCTGTTGCTCCTGTTCTCATTTCTTCCAGTTGCTACACACAAATCACCCCAGAAGTCATGTATTAAATGCACCTGTATTTTGCTTTTAAATGAAAAAACCTCTTGAATGTTTATCAAACAAGCAGCCTGAAGAATCTTTCCCCATCAGCTGGTCTAGTGGAGGTGGGTGGCCTTCTTGAATATCTTGAAAGTTTGCTCACGTGTGAATGGAGTGAGGTAATATAAGATGAGGCCTTCTCTTTAAATATTTTTTTTCTGTTTTGATTTATGTTTTCTTTAGACCCAGAACAAGTGGGTAATATTTATGGGGTACTTTTGAATCTGCACGGTTTAAAGTTTTCAGTCTGGCTTTAGTCCACTTCAGGATGTGGTTTTTAATCACTTGGATAGCAGCATTGAACTCAAAAAATGTGAGCTTTCTTGCCACTTACTATCCCAAAGTAGCTCAGCCAAGTGCCCCCGTTGGTCTTCATCTCCTTAGGAGAGGAGATAACAGTTGTAACTACTGGTTCATCCAGACAAGGATGACAGCAGGTTAATTTGTTACCTCTTTCCCATTTCATTCTGTCTTAAGAACTGGATGTTGCTGCTACTGTCTGCCAGCTCTGGGTACTGCTCCACTGGGAGCACATAGTATCCTTCATAACCTTGAACCCTCCCTGTGCTCAAAAGCTGCTGCTTCTCTCCTTCAGTCCACAGGCGGCTACCCTCTTTGCCATCCCGTGCCTTCTGCTGTTCTTTGGCCCAGGCTGACCCCAAGGCTCGCTGCCGAGCTTGGTCCAGCACTCTTGCCTTCTCTTCATCCAGTGTGTCAGGGGTCAGGCCATAGCGTATGTTAAGGAGCAAGGTGGAGTACTGGAATTCAATATTTGTAAACCTTCGAGTCCTTCCATTGATTAGGAGGGTTGGCTGGGACACCGTAACGTTTACTCCACTGTCCAGCACCTTACGCCCACTGGTCATTGCCAGGGTAACAAGGTCGCCGTCAGATGAGCCAATCTTGACAAAATAATGGGTGTCCTTCCCCTCAATGCTATAGTGCATCTTTTCCAAGTAGTAAGCATTGTTAAGCACTGAGGCGATCTTTCGGCTGTCTTCCGTTGTGACACTTGAAACCCCTGTGGTTACTCTGCCTTCCTTCACGGCAAACATGATCCCCTTGCCAATAATAGGAGTGGTGGTTGCAAACCAGTGACCTGCTTTCTCTCTTATATTGGCATGTAATCTTTTAGATATGACTTGTCCCTCAAGGGCCATGAAAGCTTGGTTGTGCCTCTCTGTTGTCTGCTGGACTCCAGTAATTAACTAGGAAAAAAAAGGAGGGAGAAAAGTTACATTATTGTTGAAGCACAAACAGTAAGGGATTATTTAATTCAGGGATAGTGAATCTGTGGATTCCAGATGCAGCTGGACTACATCACCCATTGCCCATGCTGTTCAGAACTGATGGGAGTTGAGATCCAATAGCATTTAGGAAGCCACCTGTGCTATAATTCTCATTGAAAGCCCAATTCACATGAATAATTTCTCTTGCAGATCATTTTACTATGATACTAATCAAGTTATACCTAAACCTCACGATTTATGCAAGTGCACAGAGATCCTGTGCAATACAATTGTAATGTGTTCTGCATGGGGCAGGCTTTAAATATTATTTTTAAACTTTACCTTGCACAGAAAACAACTGCTCTAACACTTGTAGGGAGCCAGGCATTAAGAACATATAACACCACTACTATATTAACTGCATTTACTTCCTGTTCAGTTCTGGGCTCAATTTAAAGTGCTGGTGTTTAAAGCCCCAAGCAGTTTGGGGCCACACTATTTTAAGGTCTCACTGTACCCATGCAAACATGCTGAAGCCCTAAGATTGAGATCCTGCTCACCAAGATTGATAAGGAAATTGAGGGAAATTAAAAGTATTACTAGGTCTAGCTGGCTACAGATGCCCAGACTGCCAGGCCAGAAAAAAAGTTAAAGGGAGCCCAGAGTAGGCAGTGGGCCCTGGCAGCTGTCCAAGGTTGCCAGGTGTTGACATCAACCCTGCAGAGACTTACCTGGTGGTAGCACATGGCCACCACGACTGGAAGCCATTGGTAGCCTTAACCTTTATAAATTTGTCAAACCCATTTTTAAAAGTTATCAAATGAGATTCAAGCTAGTAGTAACTATGCAAAATCTTATGCATTTGTGAACATATTTTACAATGTGGTATCTGGGCGCAGCCTGACTCCCTCCTCTGGCAACCTGCACAGAATCTTGCTTAATCGGTTGCCATTAATTTGATTTTAATTAATTTTTATAATGAAATATTTTTGAATGTGTGACTATTTGATTATTGTTAGCCGCCCTGAGCCCAGCTTCGGCTGGGGAGGGCGGGATATAAATAAAATTTATTATTATTATTATTATTATTATTATTATTATTTTGCAGAGGAGAGATACCACATCCAATTCTGACATTAACAAAGGCAAAAAAGAAAGAAAGAAAAGTTTTTGACTATATTCATGAGAATGAATTAGCCCAAAATTATTCAAGCTTTTAAAATCCAAAAAACATATTTTTACTATTTTAATCCAAAATAAAAAGTGCATCTGAGATTATTTTTGGATTTGTATCAATAAATAGTTCAATTAATGTTTGCAGCTAAATTTTAGCAAATAATTTGAGGTAATTTTTGAGAGATGATCCCTCTCACATTATGTTTAAATAAACTGAGAAGCAAAAATTGCAAGTTGCCCACAAATCCAAAACTCTACCAAATAAAATACTAAGGATTTTGGCATTATTTTGATTCAAGCATGCATCTTGACTTTATGCATGACACTTAACCACATATCACAATTTTTAATGCTTATATAAAAGGTGAGCAGAAAAGGTGTATGATATTACAAAATGAACGTCTGAAAAATTATTGTGGGAGGTTTTTATCCATGTTAATCAAGCAGCATTTCAAAGGTAAATCCAGAAAGGTCTGCATGCTGCAATGATGGCAGTAATCTGTGTTGACAGCAAACAAATGTGCAGAGTATGAAATCCAGCTGATTCATTTTTCTTCAGTTTCATCAGTTTTACTTTACTTTCTCAAGTAAGCTTGCTATTGTTAATTTGCAAAATAATGCTAAATGCAACACGAACCAAGGTAAATTTACCATGTGGTGAGAAAGAGCTTTTACTTACCTGTCCCTTTTCACATGCCTGAGACACTGACAGCTCATAAGGAGGTGGAACAAAGTACATTTTTGCTCTTGGGAAGCCAGGTATAATGTTGCTGAGCTGAAAGCCAAACATCACTAACCAGCTTTTCACATCTGAGAATTAAAAGTAAATATGTGTGAGACTTGAAGGTGTGCAGTAAACATCTGTAGCAGTGAACCTGAACTCCTAATTATAAGGCAGGAGAAGAGTTTCAAGATTTCTACCCTACTTCTTTCTTTTTTACTTTGACATTTGGATAACGAAAATTCCCCAGCAAGTGTAAAGGACAGGTGTTGTGACATTTGCACTAAAAACAGATTACTGAAAGGGAAGCCCTCTTCTAAATTATATTTAACCCACAGGAATCCTAAGAGCCAGTGTGCTGTAGTGATTAGAGTGCTGGACCAAGGAGACCTGGACCTGGACCTGGGAGACCAAGGTCCACTTAGCTATAAAGTTAAGTCATCTTGTGCCAGGCACTATTTCTCAGCCTAACATACATTACAGGGTTTTGTGAGGATAAAATGGGGTGAGGTGGGAAACTATATATACCGCCCTGAGCTCCCTATGAGAAAAGGTAGCACATAAATGCTCTCAGTTCTACTACTACTACCAATAAATTTTAAAAGAACTTCTGAGCATACCAAACTTTATAATATCTAATTTTGTGGTTACACATTGAAATGATTATTCCACAAAATGTTCTCAAGTACCGTGACAAATATTTTACCTCAGCTAGTTTCACTATGATGGGAGGATAATGTCAAAATACAACCGTGTCTATCCACCATCAGATAAACAGATTCCCCTCCACACCTGCAGCCCCTCCATGTTATCCCCCCAAAAGAGGGTTGGGGAAGCCTCTGGAGCAGATATTGGGGGCATGAGGGCTGCAAAGTACAGAGGAGTCCTGGTATATGAGTGGAAGTCTACCAGGGCATTGTTGGATGTCATCCACTGCCTGTTTCTCAAAGTCCCTGTTTTCAGCAAATCATTTAATCCTAGAAGAAATTATGGCCTCAGCTAAAGTATGTCTGCACTTATCTTTGACTACTAAATGTGTGCAGAGCAGTTGTTTATGGAAAGCTGAAGGGACTGTCAACTTAGAAAGCAGTGCTGAGCAGCTACTTCACCAGGGGTTTAATAAATGTACAATATGACAGGATAACCTATTCCTTCTCTGTATGTGTGAATAATTATTGTTGCAGCTTCAAGCAAATATTGATAGTTCAACTAGTCTGAAAATGAGCCAAGACCATAGAAGCCCTAACAGATGTTACATGGCAATAGGCCCATGGTTTCTTAAAAATAAAATAAAAAGCAGCCTCAGGAGCCTCTAACTTTAAACATAGAACAGCGGATAGTAACAGTCCTTAACTCTTCCCTTTCCAACCATTTTTACACTCAACATGCCCCCTTTTCCACTGTTGCTACACTTAGAGCTGGGATTTAACATAACACTTTCAGACCACTAATCAGTCCTCTCCCTTCCCCCCTTTTTGCAGCCTTTATTAAGAGTGTATCACAATGTAGTTACCCCAAACGCCAAGGTGACTTTTAAGAAACAATACATGTCCAATGAAATCCTGAATAACCTAATCATATATGCTTCCACTTTCTTGAAATATAATTTACTGTTCCTTGAAGTTTTAACCCCCCCTGAAATTATAGTAGCTGCATTTATGGGGAGGGAGTTCTTAGTCATAAAACAGGCTGTGACTTTAATTATGGCACACTCCATGTTCTATTCTGAAAGATTTTCTCTTGAATAGCTCTTAATTGCCTTTCTTTTAAGAAATAGTTAGCATCTAGTTCAGCACTGTGTGATTCTACTAAGAGGCAAATTAGTACCAGTGGAGTAGAAGTTACAACTTCCACCCAAGCTCAAGGCATGCAGTTTATATTTACTATCTCCAAATGTTTCTTAATAGTTCTCAGGAGGAAGAATTATTTTAAATTGTAAGGTTTATGCCTGCCCCCCACCCAGCTGGGCTTTAAACTGTAACTCCTACTGGGCTTGATCCTCAATCTTTTTAGGATGATGGCATCATTTTCACTTCCAGGACATTATGAGCCAGATACTATAGTTGTTGTTAGGAATGTGGCTTTACTTCTCAGTTCTAGCACTAGTTTATTTAATGGACCTTTGCATGCAACTTTTCTCAAGGCAATGGCTAAAAACTCACTGAATTAAATGGCTGCAGGACTGCAGTGTTCCCATCTGTACAATGAAGGAAGCAGTGGCATTGCATCTGTAAATCAAGGTGAGGTCTGCTTGCAAACTGTCATTAGCACAGTGTCTTACAAAGAGATAAACATGAAGCTCTTGTACGGCATTCAGCATTTTAAATTGGCAAGCTTTCTTCATATGCATGAACTTCAGTGGTTTTGTTTGTTCTCCCAGTCAGCTTAGAAACTTTGGGGATCAAGGTCATAGTACTTAACTAAAAATATGCTGATTTGTTATCAGGTGGGGTGATATCAGCTAATTTCAGAGTACCTTAAGGCCACAGAACTGGATGAAGGACTGCATCCCAATTTAAAAAACATGAAGCCATGAAACCCTTTCTCTGTACTGCTGAGTCCCAAAGTTTTAAACTGAAAATAAACTTCCATTTTTTTTCCAAGCAGAAGGATTCTGAAGTCTTATTTGATACTAAATTATTTACCCAAATACAAAATCTATCCTATACACGTTCCACAAATCTAACTTCCACAGATTCCTAAACCACAAATTATTTCTCACCTGTCACATAGTTCTTTAAATCCAGTTCATTGCTGAGAGGGTTGTTGCTCTTGAACATATACAAGTTGAATGGGGCAGGTTCCTTACCAATATTTTTCCACATTGTATAGTCGGGAGAGGTCCAACGTCCAGCCAAAACATCATAATCCCTCTGAGTAAAATGGACCAGTTTTGTTAAGGGATCATACAATCCTCCATGAAATCCAATTACTATCTGGAAGTCAGGATTAGAATCATAGTAGATTTCCCCATATGCCGTGTACTGTAGTTGCTTGATCATGAGGCCATTGATACTGAACACTGCCAGAGGTGTACCAGTGTTATCTGAGGCAACATAGTATTCTTCTCCACTGCTGCTTTCCATTGCAAACAGATGACCTTGCAGATCATAGTAAAGAGAGGTAATTTCTGAATTTGAATGATTATACACATGTGTTATTCTGGTTGGGTTGTGAAGATCAGCATAAAAGTATTGAAGGTGGTGTCCCAAGTTGGTCTTGTAAGAAGCCCGTCTTCCTACTCCATCATAACGGTACTGAATACTCCATCCATTAGCCTTATTGTAAGCTCTTGTTAAGAGCCCTTTGGAATTGTACTCAAATATGTCAGAACCTCTTTGACACAGAAAGCCATCATCATCGATTTTATACTGCATATCACCTAGGCGTGTAATCCTATCTCTTAGATCATAGCGCAGTGGCATCAATCGTACACTGTTTCCGGGATTCAATAGATGCAAGTTGCCATTTAGATCATAACTATAACGCCAGTTTGGTCTATCATTGACTGCCACACTTTGGAGTTGCCCATCTCCATCATAATCATAGGTGTATTTAGTTGTGTTGGCATAAGGCCCAAGCTTCAATTCTCTCTTAGTTACCCTCCCCATGCTGTCGTATTGCACTGTCATCCAATACATGAGCGATCGGAACATTTCATACTGAACTTCTTTAATGCGTCCATGTGTATCAAAGTGTTTGCTCAGTGTCATTACAGCTGTAGTGATTATTTGATTTATATCATAATAGATTACCCCAAATTTGCCGAAGTGTTCTACTTTGCCTGAGATTTCATCATAACGATAAAGGTCAACTGGAAGAGGTATCTCACTTATTATAGGCTTGATGCTAGCAATTCGAAAACTATTATCATGATAGGTATAATCAAACCTCGCATTGACCATACCTTCCTCAGAGAATCTGTAAATCTGTTTGTCAACCAGAGGGCCAATTTTACGATAGCGGATTGTACAAGAAAAGCCTCCACTCTGTAGGTTTACCATCTTGAGAACTCCAGTTGTTTCGTCGTATCCAAAAGTCACTGCTGTACTGTCATAAACTATTTCCGACAACTTGGATAATTTCCCATATTTGTAGAAAACCTGCCGACCAGTTCCTAAAAAAGATGTTTTCAAAATCCTTCCATCATCGCTGTAATCAAAAATTACGGAGGCATTACTCTCTGGAGGGTTATAAATATTGCGAATATAGCCGATAGATGTGTGAGTGGACATACTGTGACGAGCAATGCTTGGCATAGTGACAGCATGCAGTCGGTCTGAAGAATCATATTCAAAGATGTACTGCCGCTGACTCTGAAGTAGTAGTACCATAGACTATAAAAAAACCATAAAGAATATTAATTATATGTTGTACGGTTAAGAGCGTACCAAATAAAGTTTTAGAATTCCAATCCTGAAAACATTAATAAGTTTAAAGAAACACTGAAAATTACTTCTATGTATGTGACAGTTCCACCCACTGCCATTAATATATTTTTAATACATATGCCAAGTAGCTAGTAAAAAACGCAATTGTCAGATCTAAACTAAAATTGATAACCTAAACTGCATTTTGTCAAATTCTATTCATTTCATGCACTATATTTAAAGAGGGGGAAATGCAATTTTTAAAAAAGTCGCCTCCTTTCTGGATCCTGACATTGTTACTTAAGATATAATAAGGGTAGGATTCAACTAATGAGGTTTCCGCAATGGGGCTTTGCCCCCTCCTCCAAACCAAAATTGGCTCAGGTGGGTGTGTGCCAGGTAAATCCCGAAACAGCACACAGAGGAAGGAGGGCAGATTGTTCTGTCTGGCAAGTTGAAATGCTTGCCTTGATGGAACAATTGCCTTAGCATGATGTTGAATTCCTCCCCAATTAATTAACAAATGGTGGTGGCTTTATTCAGTGCCTAGACCCACTGAAATTCATGGACCAAATTTAGTTATGTCCATTAATTTCAAGGGGTATGTTCTGTCTAAAACTTAGTTGAATACCACCCAATAGTTTGGGTTTCTTTTAAAATTATTGCATAATTTTAAAAAGCTCACCTAGAAAGGTAAACATGGCATAAACAACTAATCTTCCTAGAGGAGGTTAAGAGATAAACTATGTGTTGCTATTCCACCTGGTTTAGTCAGTGATATTAAGCTTACTGTTTTCTTACCAGAAACTGACATTTAGAAGACCTTTCATAACAAAGGTGCATGTATATGTAGTAGTCTTTCCTGCTTTATGGCAGGACCAAAATGCCAAAAGGTTATAAAAGAATTTCTACTAATTAATATATGTTACAATCCTAAACACACTTACCAAGGAGTAAGCCCCAATAGACATAAGGAGGAATACTTCTGAGTAAATGCTTATGACTCCGCTGTTAGAAACTCTTTGGCACACACTTTTAACTATTTGTACATCAGTGTTTGCAATATATTAGGTGCATGTCTATGTTTAGATATTTCCCACAATAGATGGTATTCCATGTCTGTAATGCTGTTGCTCATGGCAAAAGTTACCTACTTTTTCCAGGTATGTGTAACTCCATACTTTTCCATCAGCAAACATGCGGGAAATAATCCTGCCTTGTTTATCAATATCTGTCCTTTCACTCATGGCACCACGCTGAAGTCCAGCCAGCTGCCCATTGGAGAAATAGGATACATTCACAGCAGCAAGCCCACTGCTGGGTAGCCAGAGAAAAGGGCGTCCCAATTGATCATAAATAATACGCAGTGTAAACTTTCTGTGATCATCATATATTTTCTCTGTACGAATGTTTCTGTCATAATCAATGGAAAGCAAGTTCCTTCCATGGACCTGTTTAAACAAAAGATAATTTTGTTTACTTCAGTAAATAATTTGTCATTTAGAAATTCAGTGTAAGAACCATGTAGGAGGAGCATTCAGTAAGTTCACTAGTAAATTTCCAAACAGATTTACTTAGAACTTTTAGCTCTAAATGTTTTACATGACAATAAAATAATTGCATCTTTTTGTAATTGGATGTTGATCTTCTTCTCAAACTAGTTACTTTACTTGCAACAGTTCAATACAGTGGTCTGGAATATTAAACACCCCCTCCGTTGACCCTATAACCAAACAGGTTATCTTACGGTTTTTGTGTGAGGTAAAACTTTGATATTGGAGACTCAGGCAGAGGTTGAACAAATAAGAAAGATTTATTATACAGAACTAAGTTGGTAGAACAAAAGGTGTCAGGAAATAAAGTTCTTTGAGGAAACAGTTAACTTATTAATACTAAATCTAGTGGATGTTAAGGCTTCTAAACAAGGTAGTTAACACACAGTGTTTTTAAACTCCAGTTGCTTGTTTTGAATTATTACTCTCTAAATTAGATGTTACAGGTTTCTAGACTAGATTATAAATTAGCTTATTTCACTTCAGTTCCTTAACTAAGTTGTTGCAGTGTTACAGCTTAATACTTTGGTTTTTAAACAATGTGTACTTTCTGTCAATGTCCCAACCCAACAGTCACACTTCTGAGGTACTTCTAGTAGTATAACAGACCCAGGGGATCACTACACCCCTGTTAACTTGCTTGGGATTCTTCTCTATTTAGAAGATCACTCCCCTCCTGAATGAAGACGCAAGTAGACTGCATCCTCACAACTCTACTTCTCCTCACTCAAACTCGGCCTTCTAGTTAACCCGTCTGAATACTCTCACAAGACACTATTCAGTAATATCAGAAATATTAAAAAATGATGCCCAGAGGCATCAGGGTAAGTGAGCAGGAAAAAGACTACATATATTTCTTATTCAGCAATGATTTCTCTCCCATCCACCCTTACCTGGCTAGAAAAAGCAGCCCAAAAATTTAACCAAAACTGAACTTCAGAGGGTGAACCTTTTGCAAGGCTATAAGATAGCCAGGCTCATAGCAGAAGCATACTTTCAGGCAAGCAGATCTGAAAATATTAGCACGAGCCCTAAGTGTTATAAGCAACTTTTACATTTAAGAGTGCTATCTATATAGGTCAAGGACTAATAATTACAGTATTGTGATGTTCATAAATAATATGGGATTCTAGATAGTATAGGATAGGGGTGATCAAAAGGTAAGACTGGATGATTTGCAGTAAATCTACACTCAGCTGTTTAACAACAGCAACAACGATAACAGCAAAAACAAAAGGCTTTCCCCACCAAATTTAGATTGCTAAAGTGAAGAAAACCAACCAGAAGTGGACTGAGCTTAGTTTGGGTTCTAGTACTGAAAACAAATTTGTAGGGGCAGAATGTGCTCAGAGGTACCCTGTGCTTTAATTCTATATCTTCTGCACCTGGTCCTGACTAATAGATATTGGGGGTTCTAGAAGAAAAAGTAGATCTGACATGCCTGAAATCTGGTATATGAGTATGAAAAGATGGTCAGGGAAAATGTGTTTGGGATTGAATATGAGACATACTATAGGATGACACATCTAATAGTAGCATTTCCCCTTTTCACCTCTCAAATTCTAACCACTTTCCCCAATGACATCTGTTACTTTACATTTATCATGCTTTTAATACCGGCCCCAGTCAGTCAGATGGAGAGCTTCTAAGAGAGATTCTCATTGCCTTGCTCAGCAAGGTGCTCTGTAGCACAAGTATTGGCTAAGCTATAAATTACATTTGACTGCTGCCCCAGGAAAGACAGTAACAGATTGAAAAAAGAGTGGACTATCGCATCTGCACAAGTGTAGTATAAGGCCATGGGCATTCCTGTCCCTGCTGAACATGCATGCTGATGAGCTGACTCACAGCCAGAAAGATGCTGCTGTGTTGCTTAATGACAAGCTAGGGAACTTGAAATCAGCCTGCAACACAGTCAACATTCATTAGCCTGAGCTAGTGCTTCTCACACTAATGTGGGTAAGATTCTATACAGAGACAGAAAGCAAAAAGTCAGTTTCTGAAATGCTTCTGCTGACAGTCCTGCAGCAAAAACATGCTCTCTGTGTGTAAATGCAAATGCAAATAGGGCAATGAGTGGAACTAGTGTGGACTAGCATAATGACGTGTCCCCCTTAAATTTACTCACTGCCTTAAACTACTCACTTACAAAACTCTTCTTTATCATGCAGAATTCCCCTTTCAGCTATCTTCTCCCAGCTACCTATGTATATAGATTTCTCCTGTCAATCACAAGCTCCTCCCCTCAGGTTACTGTGTCAAGGAAATTTGAAGATTTTAAACTTCCAGCAGCTATGGAGTTTACATTATCTTGATATTTGAGCCTCTGAGTATTTGCTAGGTTTCTGCATTAACCATACACTCCCCAAAACAAAACAAGAGAAATATGTAACAGACAGCAAAGATATGTGTGCCCCTCTGATAAGCAATGGTCCATACAAGTAGCCCAATTCCTTCATACACTTAAATTTTGAAATCACAAATGAAGCAAACACATCTATATCCTCTTAAGAAATTCCTGATAACCAGGTCACTCCATATCCATGCACCCTGGTGAGAGAGCAAACATCGGTAAGAATTCAAAATGTTGGGACCAATTGACATGTTGTACTTGCCAGAGGGTGAAAGAGGAGAGCGCAAAATATGGTCTGAAGCTCAGCATCAAAAAAACTAAGCATGGCCACTGGTCCCATCACCTTATGGCAAATAGAAGGGGAAGAAATGGAGGCACTGAGAGATTTTACTTTCTTGGGCTCCATGATCACTGCAGATGGTGACAGCAGTCACAAAATTAAAAGACGCCTGCTTCTTGGGAGAAAAGCAATGACAAACCTAGACAGCATCTTATAAAGCAGAGACATCACCTTGCCAACAAAGGTCCGTATAGTTAAAGCTATGGTTTTCCCAGTAGTTATGTACGGAAGTGAGAGCTGGACCATAAAGAAGGCTGATCGCCGAAGAATTGATGCTTTTGAATTATGGTGCTGGAGGAGACTCTTGAGAGTCCCATGGACTGCAAGAAGATCAAACCTATCCATTCTTAAGGAAATCAGCCCTGAGTGCTCACTAGAAGGACAGATCCTGAAGCTGAGGCTCCAATACTTTGGCCACCTCATGAGAAGAGAAGACCCCCTGGAAAAGACCCTGATGTTGGGAAAGATTGAGGGCACAAGGAGAAGGGGACGACAGATGACGAGATGGTTGGACAGTGTTCTCGAAGCTACCAGCATGAGTTTGACCAAACTGCGGGAGGCAGTGGAAGACAGGCGTGCCTGGTGTGCTCTGGTCCATGCGGTCATGAAGAGTCAGACACGACTAAACGACTAAACAACAATAACAACAACAACAACTTGCCACAGGAATGCTGCTGAGTTTTCAAATAAAATATAATAACATTTTAGATTGAACGGCAGCAGGCCTGAATTTTAAAGCTTGACAAGGGGGTGGACTAGATGATATTTGGGATCACTTCCAACTCTACAATTCCATTGATTTCCTTCAAAACCTTTTCTCACCATGCAGTGGGAAGTTTCAAGTGCAGTGCTTACCTTTCCTCCTTTTGGAGGAAAGATCACTGGAGACTTCTGGCATTTAAGTAATGTTTGATTAATTTCCAAGTGGAGCACAGGTGGGACAAACAGGATAATGCTTCCCTACCAGGCAGCTAATCCACTGTATGCATCAGTTCCCTGGAGAAAGTTATCTGCAACCCAATATGCTTCCACAGCAAACTGATAGCCTTCAGCTTGCTGACTTTTGCTTCTGTCTCTATCTCATTCTGTGTTTCTTTGTTCCAAAACCACACACAAAAAAAACCCTGCACCTTTCCTATAACAGAAGCGGGTAACATCTTCCCCATTTAGAATATTCCAGAGAAATCTCCAACTATTTACCTGCCATTGGCTCCCAATGAATACTGTAATCTGTTTAACAAAAGACATGGCCCCAACTGTCTTTCAAAATAAATCTTTTTGTTTTCTGAGAAGCAACCTGGATTAATAAGAACAATGTAAACCATTCTCTTATTTGTTTTTCACAGTCCACAGTTAGGCAACACTTGGTTAGGACCAACCAAAATATTTATTCTGTGGATTTTGCATGCTTCAAGAAATTTAAGGTAGTCAGCTGATCTGGCACCAAATGTTATGGGCCTCAGGTAAGCCAGTTACTCCCATTTGTTTGAATCCTAAGCAGCAAATTGTGAGATCCAATACCTAATCCAATACACACCTTTATGTTACCTCTTTCATGATAAAATGTCACAAATCCGGACCAAACTTTCTGAGATCTCCAGAGCTCTTCATTAGGCAAGAAGGTGGACAAAGCAAGGTGGAATGGGATGGGGGGTTATGGTAAGAAAAGTACAAGAATTACGGTGGATGTTGCAGCTATAATGCCAGCTTTTAGTTTGCTTCCAAGATGGAGATTGCAGACTAAATAACCTGCCATTTCCCCCTGGAAAACTGCCTTCTGCCCATGTCATATAGTCACCACATTCTCATTCCAGTGCAAAGTACCCTTTGAACCTTCCTTCCTTCCTTCCTTCCTTCCTTCCTTCCTTCCTTCCTTCCTTCCTTCCAGTACATGCTAGCACAAAGAAGCTTTAAGCCCTTGTTTGCTGATATTCCTCCAAGAATTCCCACAGTAAATGGATATCCACATGAGGGTAATATACTTGCAATGTACAATAATTACTTGCTCTGATAAAAATAGTTTGATGGATACTAGAATCATGTCATCTTTATTCTGTTCTCAAATAGTTCACTAATTTCTTATAAAAGGAGGTAACCTATAGATCAACTCTCAACTCTACCTGTTTACACCCAAACAAGCAGAATTTTTAAATTACACAAGTGCTGGAACATGGTGGGAGACGCCATGTCCTGGTCATATGGTTGGCAGAAGCAAATGAACCCTCTGGATGTGACTGGAACGATCTTTAAGGTAAGCAGCTTTCAGATTGGCCCTCCAAGCAGAGCCCCCAACACAGCAAAGCATTTACAGCATCTTTCCATGTTGCAGCTGTAATCTTTGCATTGGGTCTTAGTCAATGGTAACTATGCCAAATGGATGCCATATTCCTCTTTTATAGGTAGCTGTCATTTTCTTCGGATTCATATTTTTGAAGGTCACACAATAAACACACAACATGTAAGAAGTTGGTGGTTTGGGGTCTTTCAAAAGTGAGAACAAGGAATTGTAGTAACCTTAAATGTGTCATGTGCAAACAGTGAATGCTGTAATATGAAAGATAAATAACTGCATTCACTGGAGACGGACCAAAGAATCCAGGCCAACCCTGTAATCTAATAAAGCTTCTTAAGCAATTTAATTGTGAATGCACCATTAATAAAGTAGAAGTCTTTAAATTAGATATCTTTTGACAGCAGTGACTACTTAAGAAGTATTCATCGGTTCCTGAGAATCTGTTCTTCAGCTTATATTTTACAGTAGCTTTGATTAAGCAACATTTTCTCTTATCCAAATTTAAACAGCACATCAAACAATATGGAAATAGACCCCCAGCCTTTCTTGAGGACATGAAAGTTATTCTGAATTATTTTCACAGCAAGGGTGAGCTCAATTCCCACCCCAACCCACTCTGTAGGAATTCTGTTACAGAGAAAGCAATTTGAAAATTAATACAACTCTATATTTGTAAGGAAATAATTTTTAATTATCATTCATTTTCTGCATTCTGATTTTTTCCACTTAATGAAGTAGGTCTCTCTTTACCATGGTTTTCATTTCCTCAGTGGATAAGTCGTAAAAATCACTATTCATGCAGGATTTCCCAGAAAAGGTTTTGATAGGCTGTCTCCAAAGAAACGAGTAGCTTTTTTATTTTTAAATGAATCTTCGTTTAAGCAGTCAAAATTCTTACCCTGCATTTCAGAGGTCCCCAAAAAGAAACCTACATCTGCCTACATCTCATTTGTGTGTGTGTGTGTGTGTGTGTGTGTGTAATCTTAGGTGGAGAAAGAGGGTGCCCACTAATAGTCATCTTCAAAACAGCACTCTCCCAACTTGTGATTCCTAGCAACTAGTACTCAGAGGCATACTGAGGCAGAACAGAGCCTCCGTGGCTAGTAGCCATTTGTAGCTTTATCCTCCAAGAATACTGTATTTTTCCGTATAGGTTTTTTTCCATAAAAAACAATGTCAAAAATTTGGGGGCGTCTTATACACGGATACATCTCTCCCCATTTTCTTAAATAGGAATTCTCAAAAATAGGGGGTTTCTTATACATGGGGGCGTCTTATACACGGAAAAATACGGTATGTCTTAACCTCCTTTAATGCCATCCAAGTTGGTGGCTATCACTCTGTCATGTGGGAGTGAATTCCATAGTTTAACTATGTGTTGCATGAGGAGTAATTCAGTCCTCAGTCTTTCAACATCTATTGGATGACCCCAAGTTCTATTATTATGATAGAGAGAGAAACTTCTCCCAGTCTATTCTTTTTTCTCATCATGTCCAGTTTTACACACCGTTATAATGTTGCCCCTTACTTGCCTTTTCTCTGAGCTGAAAAGCCTCAGATGTGACCTTTCTTTCTACAGGAATTGCTCCAGACCCTTGATAATTTTGGTTGCCATTTTCTGAACCTTTCCCATCTCTACTGTATCCTTTTTGAGGTGCCACAATCAGGCTCTGGCTTTTTTGCGCATTCTCTGAGGCAGAGAGAGTACCTGGCTGATTTAGGAGACATGGTGAACGTAATACATTTTGCACTTTTACTGCCTGCTTGCTTTTATAATCTCACCCTCATCCTACAACCAGACCCTGGGAAGTAGGTGTGGCAGAACTGAGTTTATTATATGCCATCATTCCGATACAGAGTGTTTTGTTACAGTACTAGCTTCCAAAAGCAAGTGCTCAAATTAATGGCTTAATGTTGCCCTGTATTTTGAATCCAGGTGGTCTGGATCACAAAGTTCTACTTAGCTATACTCTGGGACATCGTGGTTAGGCAACCACCACTTCAGTTCACCATCTGGAAGTGTGGAGGGAAACTACATGATTATTATGAGAATGACTAATCTCTGATGCACCATTCTAATAATGGAATATGTATGGATGTGTCTATGTGCAAGCAAACAAGCTTCATAAACATTACTCAGGAACATAGAGCACCTGCTCCAAAACATCATTTTCTACTGGCAGAGTAAGAAGCACCACAGAGTATAATTGCTGTGTCATATTAATTATATGGAAACCCAAACAAAATGACTAATTCCCACATTCCCACTCTCTCTGGGAACAAGAATAACATTATTATCAATGGCATGACTTTAAATTATCTAGTAAACTATTTTGCCTTTCTTCTGCCACCTACCCACACACCTGTTCTTCCATGCTTGTGTAAGTCACAAGAGGCAATTCCTACGACTGCTTACTGACTCTTCCAGAAAACATTTCTCACTTGAAATTAAGTTGTATGCAAAAGAGATCAGTCTTCATGAGGACTCACATAAAACAGACTAGCATTCAATTTCTGGCTGATAACTTATTTTGTCAGTAGGTGCTAATACTTGTCTACACAACAAAATTATAGCACACCTCTCGTTCTGCAAGCTTAATCATGGTTTTCACCTGATTGATTAAAAGTAGAACTTTATGCAGCACAGGCAGAAAGGGGCAGAAACAACTTCTCTAGTCATTGCAAAGAGCATGCTTAGCAGAGGTCTTTTATATAGGCGTGCTAATGGTTCAGCATGATTTCCAGACCCATCCCCCTAGTTTTAGACTTGGAAAGCCATTGAATGTTTCATTTTCCCAGGAGTCTTCCTTGTGGCACTATTATAGCCAGTGTCTTTTCACACGGTTGGCAGTCATGGGCAAAAAGAAATAAATAAAAGTTGCATCAGACCAGGATCCACGTTGTCCATATTTCTATTTCCAACAGGAGTTCAGTCCTCCTCTGTAGCATGGGTGGGGAAATGTACAGACTGAGGGCCAAATCACGTTGGTGGAAACTTATTGAGTGCCACATTCCAGCGGATTTCAGCAAACTTAACTCTATGCATTCTGAGTAAATGCATGCAAGAGCCCTAACTGTATGTGATGCTAAAAAATCTGTTAAAACCTCACTTTCAAAAATCAAAAATATATTTGGGAACTGAAACCAATTAACAAGTTTCTGTCAAGGTGCTACCATTACCTGACTTTCTCAAGTTCACCTCCAACCTCGTTAGTAATGCTCTGGGCACTCTTCCAAACCACCAACAGCAAAGGAAAGGAAAGGGGGAAAACAACCCCTCCTTAAACACAGAACACAATCAAATGTGTTCGCTTGCTTCTGTGTAAAGTATTCTCCATTCCTGATGCTTGAGAAAACAAGACCAAAATATACATCATCTCATAGTTCCCCTGAGCTTATACATACAGCTTGCTTTTTGAGTCAGTGCTCCATGCAGGAGCATATGAAATAGTAAGAAGACAGTGCTTTTGAACATGTGCAGACATCCTTTCCCTCACTATCAATAATTCCTTTCTCTCACTGTCGAGGAAACCAAAACAGATTCTGAATGTTGAAATTTAAGGGGGAAAGCTTCTGAATTGGGTGTTGTTTCCAAGCAAGATTAAGAATTCCTTCTTAGTTGTACAATTCGAATACAGGTGGTGACCATTTTAGGTGCGTCCAATTGAAGTGTGATCACTCATTCAAATAAGAGAAGCCTTTAACCTTGATAAAAAAATAGGCTTCCAGGTGGAAAAATCGAAACTAGAAACAGAATTGTTAGAACCTAAAACTAAGATACTTTCGAGAATGTACAACTTGCTGTTAAAATGGAATACTCAGGATGAAACAGTTAAATCAGCTATGATTAAATGGGCACAGGACATTGGTCATAACATTATGTTTGCTGACTGGGAAAAGTTGTGGACCACCGATATGAAGTTTACGGCATGTAATGCCTTAAGAGAAAACATTATGAAAATGATCTATAGGTGGTACATGACCCCAGTCAAGCTTGCAAAAATTTATCACCTGCCTGATAATAAATGTTGGAAATGTAAAGAAACTGAGGGAACATTCTTTCACCTTTGGTGGACTTGCCCAAAGGTTAAGGCTTTCTGGGAAATGATATATAATGAACTAAAAAAGGTATTCAAATATACCTTCCTTAAGAAACCAGAGGCCTTCCTTTTGGGCATTGTCGGCCAATTGGTGCCAAAGAAAGATAGAACATTCTTTATGTACGCAACAACTGCAGCAAGAATACTTATTGCAAAGTATTGGAAGACACAAGATTTGCCCACCTTGGAAGAATGGCAGATGCAAGTGATCGACTACATGGAACTGGCAGAAATGACTGGCAGAATTCGAGATCGGGGAGAAGAGTCGGTGGAAGAGGACTGGAAGAAGTTCAAAGAATACCTCCAAAAACATTGTAAAATGTTTGAATGTTAAAATGATGTTGGATATAAAGATAACATGGCATTAGTGACTTGGTAAAAAGAAATATGTAAAAATGATTTGGGGAAAAAGGGGTAAGACCAGAGTATTATTATGTCGTGAGTAAACAAATGATATAAGGGATTAAGTGATAAAGAATATGTGATAAATGGCTTAATAGGAAAGGAAAAGAAACCAAAGGCATAATAGGTTGAAATGTATAAACAGGGTACAAGATTGGAAAGAGGGGAGGAAATTGCCGAAATTGATTTTGTAAAGGGGAACACAGAAAAGGGAGATGTGAGGAAGTCAGGAAAGAGGGTTATAAAGATAGTAAGCAAGGAATAATTTTTTCTTTGTTTTTTGTTGTTTTTGTTGTGTTAATTTTGATCGTCTTTTTCTCAGTTTTTTTCTTTTTTCTGACTGTGATATTTGTTTTATTATGAAAAACTTTAATAAATAGCTATAAAAAAAATTGAAGTGTGATCACTCATGAGCGGGTCCTTTTGGACCCAGATGGGGTACAATGGGGCATAACAAGGGGAACATACTTATGCTCTGTCAATACTTGCAGGGGCCAGGAACAGAACCTCTGCATGAAATGATTGTCTCCTGTATTGTCCATTTCCCCAAAACAATTATTTGACACCCCCCCAAACACACACATTGGGCATATCAGTCCATTAAGTAGCTGGCAGAAATTTTAAAAACCTTAGAAGTAAGTCCCACTAGGCTCCATCAAAAGGTGTTTAGCACTGTAGACCAAGACTCTAATCCTATGCACACTTACCTTGGAGTAAGCTCTGCTGATACAAGGCTTACTTGTCAGTAGACATGCATAGGGTTGTGCTGTTACTGCTGGCTCAAAATCTGCTATTTTCAGCCAAATCACAGTTGTAAATCACAGACATATTGAGGCATCGCCATTAATCACAAGCCTTCACCATTTGTCTCCATCTGGAGGCCAGCACTTCACCAAGGTGTCGTCTGTGACTGACCTGAGTGTTGTATTTTATGCCTCCTGTCTGCTCCTTTGCTATTTTCTAGTGCAGCTTTTTAATTTCATTCACTATGCAGTTTGAAAAAATGCTGAATTAAAATAAATGAGATGCAAATACATTCAACGCTTTCCCTCTTGTTTTCAAATTGCACTTTCAGTCCACTCAACCTGTTATAATCTCATAGTGATTTTCATTTAAAAGAGCTAAATGGATATGTGATTACTGTTACAGGAACTAACACAAGACAATTAAATGCTGAGGTGTTGATAGATAAAGCTATGTTTTGATTTGCATATACATGGTGCAAAAAATAAAAATAAAAATCTAACTCTGGCAAGAATTCAGCTCCAATACTTGTACATCTAACTTCTGCTAATTACTGCAAGTATTTCTATTAAGGCTTTATTACTCAGAGCCAGGACTATATCCATTTATTTTAGGGTCTTATTATTTGACAGCCTCCTCAAACTGCAGAGTTGATTTCATGCAAAGAGTATAACACAACCTCTGCAAATATTTGAAGTTGGGTTGTGGTGTGTGGGTGTGGAACATTCATTGTCTTCACTCCCTGATCAAAGAATTGTACCATGAAAATAAATAAAAACATCATATATATACATATATATATTTAAAAAGAAGAATCTACAATGGTAAATATGGAATGATGTGACTACAAAAAGTTTCAAAAGATAACTGCCGAATGTGACTGTGTTCTGCAGGATTTCAGACTCTGAGCTTTGCAAATGAAATAGCCCAGAATTCCTCAACCTTTTTGTGCCCCCCACCCTGAAATGTTTGGTGGAAAGCATACACAGCTGAAGTAGTATATATGGTTCTCTATCTTGCCAATAATACAGCAGATCATACCAACAGCCCAGTCACAATAGGATAGGGAATAACATTGCCTAGGGCCCTTTTCTGTTGTAGTGCCCTGTCTTTGGAACTTACTGCCTTGCCTGACACTATCTGTGTTATCTTTTTAGTGTCAGGAATGCTTATTTATTCAAGTAGGCTTTTATGAATGTTTAGTTTATCTGGCTTTTTAAATGCTCTTCTACTGTGATCTTCTTTTGTTGTAAAAGGTAAAGGTAAAGGGAACCCTGACCATTAGGTCCAGTCAAGACCGACTCTGGGGTTGCAGCGCTCATCTCGCTTTATTGGCCTAGGGAGCCGGCGTACAGCTTCCGGGTCATGTGGCCAGCATGACTAAGCCGCTTCTGGCGAACCAGAGCAGTGCACGGAAATGCTGTTTACCTTCCCGCCAGAGTGGTACCTATTTATCTACTTGCACTTGACGTGGTTTCGAACTGCTAGGTTGGCAGGAACAGGGACCGAGCAACGGGAGCTCACCCCATCGCGGGGATTCGAACCGCCGACCTTCTGATCAGCAAGTCCTAGGCTCTGTGGTTTAACCCAACCCGCGTCTTTTGTTGTACTGCATTATTAGTCAATGAGGACCCATCTGCGCTATACATTTAAATCAGTATCATACCACTTAAAATAGTCATCCCCCCCCCCGCAAGAATAATGGGAAGTGTTGTTTGCAAAGGGTGCTGAGAGTTGTAAAAAAACCCTATTCCCCTCATAGGGCTACAATTCCCAGAGTTCTCTGGAAAGAGGGGAATAGGGATCTCCTAACAACTTTCAGCACCTTTAGCGAACTACAGTACCCAGGAACCGTTGGGTGAAGCCTTGACTGTTTGAAACTAGTATCATGCCACTTTAATCTTTAGTTCAGATAGTGCCTAGGGCTGTATCATTTCAAATTGTTGTAAGGAGATATGGAATGGTGTACACCTGAAAAACAATGCTTGACCAGTTATCCTTAGAGTGCATTTTACCACACTGAGGAGCAAACCATATGACAACTGCAGGCACCATTCATCAAAGCCAGGTGTGCCCCAGTTAACATTATGGTCAGGAGCTACAATTTAAATTGTCCCTTCTTTCCCTCTTTAGTCCCTTCTTTCTGGGGCTTTATCCCAGTCAGGCTCACTTCTAATACTGTAGCTCAGATTGGGGTGGGGTTGATTTTGGTGAATGGATTGTGGGATAGGATTTGCAAACAGAGCTTGAAGCTTATGTGTACATATAGTTAATTTAGTTCAAATAACCCAGGCATATATCACTTTCACATTTTATATGAAATAAATGATACAGCATATAGGAATTGATAATAGTCCCCATTTCTGAAGCAACTTGTTTTATTGTAGGACTGGGTTGAACTTACCCTGAGCTTTCTTCCAAACACAGTAACTTTTCCTTTAATTTGTTCCTTTCTGAGGCGCCACTCTATGGAATTTAAGCCATTCTCCATTGGCAAGGAAATATTGCATCGTCCTATGGTTGGGGTCACAGTACCGGCTAGCACATGTGGTTCGCTGTGGAAGCTAATACTCATTCCATTGGCATACATCACCCTTAAGGTGCCATTATTGCAGAGCTGATAGCTGTTCCTCACTTGATCTGAAGCAGTAACAGGGGTGGGGGGGGGGAAACTTAGCAGCATTAGTTATAGAGAAAACATATTACCTAATTTTCTAGGCTTTCATGGTGCATCTGCAAATCTAAAATGATGTTTCTCAGCAACTGTTGTGTGGTGAGGAAGTGGGTACAGTATTTGAGATGTTAGTGGTTTATGTGAAGAACAACATTATTAAAAATTTGAAGCCAGCAGAGGTGTTTCAGTTTATTAGGATTTTGTTTCCCACTTGCTTCTTAATTGTAAATCAAAATGTATATTGATATTTTTTATAGCAAATATCATTGATATTTGTGGCTACATGTATATTGATATTTTTATAGCAAATATCATTGATATCTGTGGCTACATGTATAATCTGAGGAAAAATTATTTTAATTGAAGTGTTGGGTCAGCAAGAAATCAATTCAAGTTGGAAATGAAAAAAGAGATGGCTGGAGCCTTTTCTTAGAAATAAGCAGGTTTTCCTTTTAAACTGGTTTAAGAGCTCCATTAGTGTGTGTGTGTGTGTGTGTGTGTGTGTGTATATATATATATATATATGTGTGTGTGTGTGTGTGTGTGTGTGTGGCGCAATGTTATAGATTAGGTTTTGGTCCTTAAGACATGATGCTCACTCAGAATGAGCTGCCAGACATAATCTTTTGTGAGAGTGTCACTCTTCATTCTGTCTTGAATAAATAGTACTAGCCAAACAGACACCTGGCTTTTTACTGACTGACAGAAGTTACAGAAATAAAACCAAGTTTATGACTTGGTTATACTCTCGAGTGGCTGTTGCAACCAGACCTATTCTTTAGAATAATAAAAAAAGAGTTTCTCCAGCAAAGCAATGCTGTGACCAGCTGCTATCCAAGAACCTCTATCCTTCTGTCAGAAAGAAAAGATCTACATAATTAATCATCTAGTAGCACAGAAATAAAGGCATTGCAACACAGGCAAATAGTTCATAAATGTTGGCATTTATATGTCTGAAGACTATTGTTGTGTGACAATGTTTGTTTTCAGTGACATTATTTCTCAATTTTAAAAAAATCAACAAAATTCATTTCACTGCAGTTTTGGTAACAGTGTCATAGCATATGAAATATGGAATTGCTTTTGTAAGGCTCCCATTAACTCCCTTACAAATCCCTGCTGCAGTGGCTATGCTGTAAATTTGTCTTCTGAAGCTGAGGAAATCTAAGCCTTCCTTAACAGAATAAACAAGACTGTTAGTTCTCTTGGCAAATCTCTCCTGACCTCAGACTAGAGGTAAATGGGTCACAGGAAAATAGGTGAGTGAATAAAAATACTTTAAACTGAACCACGAGAGAGATACCATGGGGAGAAACACCAGCTTGCTTATCTGTACTTGATTTTTTTTTTTTTTAATTATAATTTTCACTTATATACATTACAATCATTTAACCATAATTTTAACATTTTCAATTTCGACTCCCTTCTCCCTCTTTCTTCGGTTCCTTACATTTATTTTCGTCCTTTCCTACATACTCCAAATTGCCTTAACTTATTCTTTTAATCATCTATTCTCTCATGTTTACAGTTTGTTTGTTAATACTCAATAAACCCCTTCCATTGCTTTCTGAAAAAATTGTTGTTCTTGATTTCTTAATTCTTCCAGTAAGTTTCACCATTTCTGCATACTCTATTAGTTTCTATATCCAATCTTCTTTCATTGGGACCTCTTCATCATTCCACTTTTGGGCTGTACTTGATTTTTGTGTGCATGGTAATGCATTCACACATCTGTTCGCTGCATCTGTGCAGAGCATGCCCAGGAAACTTTCAAGAGCAGAAGTTCAGGATAAGACACTCATGCCTTTTCCCTCAAGGTACAATGATTTAATTGCTGCACATGCCTCAAGGGGGGAAATAATGTCCTTTGCCTCATGACTGAGACACGAAAAATGTCCCAGTTGAGAATGAGGCATCTTTAGCGGGAAAGGGTATGTGAGCTGTGATCATCTAAGGTAACATCACTTAATGACTGGTATTCAGGCAAAAAACAGCAACACCCTGCTTAGAAAGCTCTAATGAATTATACATCAGACCTTGCTCATACACCCAAAGTGTAAAGCTTTATGAACATCATTACAATGGGTCACGCAGGTAAACATGGCTTTTTTGGAAGAAACGTAAATTCTATCAACTGGGCAGGACGAAGCCCTCTAAACATGTGGCAATTGAAAGGTGCTTTCCATGTCAGGAAAACATGCAGAAGAACCAAATCTTGACTTAGATGGAATTGGATATAACTTTAGGCAAACAAATACCATTATCAAAGTATAAAAATACTTTATCTTGATGGTTGCAAAGATATGGTAAGTCACAGAATAAGTCACACGATAGCTGATGTAACAGCGGCCAAAAGGGCAATTTTAAATTATAACAAATAAGTGTCATGTGCCCATGGGTGAGCCAACAACCCAAGTACAAGAGAGGTGGAAGCAAGTGAACTCAAAGGCCATAATATCAGATGTCCACAAAATTCACTTCCAGAGAAAAGCACAGAAATATGATGACCAATCAGTTCCTGCAACCTTGTTTAGCAAATTCCTTCCCCTGAGGGCAGGATTTATTTCCTAAACAGATGAGGCAGCCATCACAGCTGTTGGAGATCTGTATCTTAGTTCCATCACTGTGAATACTTGGGAAACAAGACCCACTGCCCCATAGGTGCACAGGGCAAAGGAAGAAGCAACCTGATTAAAATCAACAACCACAAACCATGAAAAAACCATGTAATTAATGTAAATCGAGTAAGTAAAAGTTTCCTAACAAACCACAAAAAGACAGGGACTTAATAAAGCTCACTGAAGAGAATCTCCACTAGGAAGGTTTCTTCAATGTGACTGTTGTATCAGTCAAAAGAAAACTGAAGGCAAGAGTTTTCCTCCTCCTTGAGGCATGTACAATAGGTAAGATATTTTTGCTTGATGAGAGGGACCATGTGCACTAGTTCACAGGTTTCAGCTTTAGAAAGCTCCTGAGATAAGCTCTACACAGGTACCTAACACACATGTATGTCTGCACAGGGAGCATGAAGAAGAATAAATGGCTTTCAAAATAAAAGCATGGTTGTCACCTGGATCCCCAGCATGGATAAGCAATGCAAGATACGTATTGCATTGAGTGAGAAGTTGCAGATCTGGGTTAGTCCTGGCCTAAGAAGCACAAATGTGTTGAGGTCTGGAAGGAGCTCATCTTGGGAAGCTCTTCTATCACCCTTGAGAAACGTTTTTAATGTATGGATATAGCTCCTTCTCAAACTTGTCATTAGATCTTATATGGGAAGCATTAAAAAAATGCTGAACAATCTGATTTCCTTTTTTGAACTGGAATGATCCACAGGACATGAAATTATTTTTCTGTGAACAAATGCATCTGCATAGCAACAGAACATATAATATCTATGTTTCCTTCCAGTCCTATGGAAAGGTTGGTAGTGATGTAGACATTCGTTAACTAAGAAGTGATTATTGTTATTGAATAATGATTCTTTTGAGAAGCATTTCTATACCTTGAACAACTGTATAGGATGCCTCCACAGAGGAGAGATTGGTAATTACAGTGACATCATCGTCCCGGTTGGAGTTTTCAATATCAATAGTAATGGACTTTTCCATTTCACGATGAAGGCTAGTTACTACACCAGTAGGGCGAGTCACATTGGTTAGGCGTCCTTCGTGGTCATAACTAAAAGATGCAAGAAAGAAGTCCCACATATTTAACTTTTCAAAAATGAACGGAGCCAATATATACATGTACTTTCTGAAGTTAAAAAATATGAAACAGATGTGAAAGTCTAGAGAATGGAAATGAAAATATCACAGGAGCAAATTATTACAGCAAAGATGAATGGTGTACAATATTTTTTCAGTATCAAAACCAAGGATGCACCAGCATTTTAGAGAAACAATTAACTGTTAGATTCATGTGCCAAGGCAAATAGAACCCTAGGACCAGAAAGGAGTATGCTGCATCTAGCAAACCTTTGGGGATGCCTTTTCCCCTATGAATCTTCCTGGAGAATGGTTATTTGGATACTCAGTTTTAATTCCTGATATATTTACAGAGTGCAAGAACATCTTCTCTTTGCCTCTGCTTACTGAGCAACCATTCTTTCCATTTTCCCCT
This sequence comes from Podarcis cretensis, assembly GCF_951804945.1. Lineage (NCBI taxonomy): Eukaryota > Metazoa > Chordata > Lepidosauria > Squamata > Lacertidae > Podarcis > Podarcis cretensis. The sequence continues at coordinate 48,598,595 of NC_137171.1, read as the reverse complement.
CATAAGATAAACTAAAAACATATTGCAGAGAATTTCATTCTTCAAAGTGTGCAGTGACATTATCTGCCTGGAAATGTCTGTGAGAGGGACAGCAGAAATTTCAGCTGGGAGAAGGAAGAATAAGCAAAGTCCAAATGTCACTCTTGGAAATGTTAAAATCTAAATTGCAAAAAAAGCAATAAATTTTAAAAGCTTTAAATGTAAATAATTTAACATACAAAAATAGTAACATTTTTACCTACATTTCAGAAGAGTCAGCACACAGGTGCATATCAGGGCATTGTATCTCAGGCAAACCACTTCTGTTCATGGGCTTCCTTCTCCTGATACGCACTTGTGCAATAACTCATCTAAGATATATCATAGTTTGCCACTGCACCTGAACCAGCAAATTATGTTAGTATCTCACAAAGTTTTGGTTTGGACAGCAAATACAACCTATAGTTAGTGGTTACATCCACTACATTCCAAATTGTGTCTTGCTATGAAATGCAATAACCAGAGTGTGCTATGTAAGGTGTGAGGTCTGAATTTTATCATGTTTTTCTCACTGTGACTTGGTATTATGTGTGAAATGAGCCAGTGAATAGGACCAATAAATTGGCCACAGATAAAAGTGATCTTTAGGGAAAACTGTGTGTCCTGATTTCCTTGTTTCTGTAGTTATTTTGGTTGGTATGGAAGTTGCTGACTCCCACCCAGGGCCGTAGCTAGGGGTGTGTGAGGTGGGCCCCCGCCAGGGGTGCAAGAGATGGGGTCGCAAAAAATCAGCTAAAAATATGTCCATAAATATAAATATCAATTAATGCCTCATAAGAAATGGTCTTAAATAGAGGGTGTATTGAATGGGTGGAAATGGAGGGTTGGGGGTTGGAGGAGAGGCGGAAAGAAGAGCTAATTTGTCCGTGGCTAGGGGGCACAATCTGGGCGGTTCTGCCAGGGGTGGAAGATCACCTAGCTACGGTTCTGCTCCCACCATGGGGGAGCAGCCTCTGGACAAGTTTGGGATCTGCTGTGACCAAATGCTGTACATTTTGAAGCTAAAGGTACTCTACTTTGGAGAAATCTTTACTCTGCAGTTATTGCAGCTCCAATTGAAATACATAATGCTACACTCAGTGATAAGGTTAGGCAGATCTTTGTGTCAGAAGGGCAGAGGCGCAATTTTGACAGAGAGGGCCAGTTTCCCCCTCCTCACTCCTGTGGCAACCTCAGAGGCATTTGCTATACTGATGTCAGAGGCTGTGAGGTAGCTAGGGTCAAAAGGAGGGTATGCCAGGTAGGGGAGCAGGGGAAGGCATGGATCCAAAGAATGCATAGCCTCCCCAGTCCCAACCTCCCCCCCCAAAAAAACTAGCAAGGAAATTACACCAGCCCAGGAGCTGATGTAATCCAATCTTGCTTATTTCCTCCCCTTTGTGGCAGAACACTGGATAAGGCAGAAAAATCACCTCCAGCCTCTGTCCCCACAGTCCCCTAAGCTTCAGAATTGCAGCCTTAATATGTGTGTGTGTGTGTGTGTGTGTGTGTGTGTGTGTGTGTGTGTTTCTTTCTTTCGTCTACCTAGCCTTCACAATCCTTGATGGCAGGGATAGTCTTTGTTCCTCCTTTTTTCTGCTCTGTGAGACTTTTTTGGCTGCAGAACAGAATTAAATAATAATAATCTCAAGATGAATTAATAAACAAATATGCAAGCAGAAGGGGTTCAGAAATAAGCAATACCATTTTATCAGGATTAAAACCTCACAAAAAGAACTACTGAGAAAAAGTGGTTGGTATCTACTCCTGAAGCAATAGAAAACACCAATCATTGTTCGGGGAATAGAGCTATTAATGCCTTCTTTCATGGCATAACTGGATTTAATAAAGCAATTTAAAATTATGTATATGATAAAAATTACTTGATTTGGCAGAAGAAAAAAGTCATTTGGTGCAAATTGCTTTGATCATTTTTTTAAAAAAACCTCTGGATCAGCAATTTTTTGGGAGGAGCAGAAAATTAATGTTATCTGTTTCTCAAGAGACATGGGGGGGGGGGGGGAACAAGGGGGAATAGTGATGTGTTAATGAGGCACTAATAACTGAAACTGGCAAATTGTCCCATTGTGTAACTCTTTCTAGACTTGTCCAGGAGGAAAGGTAAGCAGCAGACTGAATAGCATATGGGGAATGGCAGCTGCTGTCCTGCTTGTCATCATCTGGAAACGAGTCTTCCTGACTGGGTTGCGTTAGGTGCTCAATAATGTGACTTAATTATTGCACGGACCCAGGCAGTAGGCAGCTATAAATACATTTATTAAGCAATAACTATGATGGAGCAGGACATTTCCTGGGAACTGATGAGCGGCTGGGAGGAGTTAGTATCTCAGAAATGCAGGAGAGTCATTAATCTGAAGAAAATGCCCTGATCTAGGAACATTAGTTAGAGGAAACTGAGGATGGGGAGGAGAATGGGATCACTTTATGGCCATGGTAGTTTCTTTCAGCATGTGGTGTTTATTTCTAAATGATGTAATGTATCACTACAAATTAGCCCTATGGTTAAAATAATTGTCAGGCATTCACATGTCAGATTCTACACCATGTTCATTAATTTAGGAGAAACTGGTTTACATTGGTTTACATGAATGAGACTCTTAATCTCAGGGCTGTGGGTTCAAGGCTCACGTTGGACAAAAGATTCCTGCATTACAGGGGGTTGTACTAGTTGACCTTCAGCGTCCCAACTCTCAAATTCTATGATTCCAGGAATCCTGCTACTATTTTCCCTAACGTATTTCAGGTTGCTCAAATTGCTCCTAGTATCTTGGATTGTTTTGGGTGTCCCTTATGCATGGTTATGCCTGACTGCTATATTTGTTGTTGTAAATCTTACATTTGCCTGTCACAATTCATTCCCTAGTGGGCTTAGCCAGCAACTTGGCATTTAAAATATACAAGGCTCAGCAGAATGTACATGGAACATTTTACCCAATATACCAATTAGACTGTTTTCGCATCATCCACAGTCACAAAATTCTGAACAATTGGAGTCAATCCTATTCAGTGTTTTCAAAATAGGTGAGTTATTCTATAGGACACAGGAGCACCTAACTCTACCATTATCTAATGGGAGCTCTCTAAAGTGTGACCCCTCCAAAGTTACACTGCCCAAATCTGCTGTTAGTTATTACCTTAATCATAAATTTTTATTATTCACCAAATAAGCATTTCTTTCTTTTTGTAACCATGGTTAGCTTTAAAAGGTGTATATTTGTATGCCTGCACTAGTGAGCCTAAAACCACCCAACAAACTATGTAGTACAGAATCATAGAATCATACTGTTGGAAGGGATACCGGGGGGTCATCTAGTCCAACCACCTGCAAAGTAGGAATCTCAATGCATGACAGATGGCCACCCAAGCTCTGCTTAAAAACCTCCAGTAGTTTACTGTTCATGAAACCGCTTCATGTTACTCTAGATGAAGCCTGTTTCAATATCATTGTAAACTGTCTTTCAGACAAGGAATGACAAGGTGGTCACACATCTCCTGGTTCAAAAAATAATAATGTAACTCCATCAGCAAGATCCATGAAACACACATTTACAAGTGGCTATTCTACAAAATGATCAGCAGGTGGCAGTGCTCTCCTACTCCATTGAAAAACTCCATCAAAACCTAAAAAAAGAGATAGCTTTAGAAATGATAGTTAGTTTCCAACTATATCAGCTATGTGACTTTTTATGTCCTTGAATATAGTTGTATGGTGTACACATTATGGGGGTGTATACTTTGAAGAGGCCACGTAACGATTAATAATTACCAACAAGTAGCCTGATCTAATGGTGCCCTGAGTATTCTAAAAAGTAAGGCTTATTTTTTAGGGTGTGGGGGAGACATGAAACATACATAGGGTGTCTTTGCGATAGTTTTTTCCTCAAGAAAAGCTGAAATAGTTATATTCATTTTCTGGAGGACGCACTGATAAAATGAAGAGGAATGTACTTCACCACAATGTTTGTTTGATGTCTGTAGACACATTAGTCCAGTGCATATGTAAAAACCTCTACACACACCACTCTTCTGCTACAGCCACAAGGAGATTCGAAGAATCCACTACCTAGCTGAAACTAACTCTAGTCTGTCATTATGTCTGAACCAGTGAATTTTGGTTTATTAAAACTAAGGAAGCTAGAAGAATTTGGCTTTTATTAATTCCAGTGCAAACAGACCTGATCCACAACTCCTGTACTAACTGAAACATAATTATCACACTTCTCTGAATTCTGTAATACAGTTCTTGGCTCTCAAAGCATACCAAAATGCATTACAGTGGTGCCTCGCAAGACGAAATTAATCCGTTCCGCGAGTCTCTCCGTCTTGCGGTTTTTTCGTCTTGCGAAGCACGGCTATTAGCGGCTTAGCGCTATTAGCGGTTTAGCGGCTATTAGCGGCTTAGAAAAAGGGGGGGAAAGGGAAAAAACCCGCAAGAACTCGCAAGACGTTTCGTCTTGCGAAGCAAGCCCATAGGGAAATTCGTCTTGCGAAGCACCTCAAAAGACGGAGGTCTTTCGTCTAGCGAGTTTTTCGTCTTGCGGGGCACCACTGTATAATGTGCATTTTAGTAAAAGAAAAAAAGTGTAGAAATGCATTTTCATTCTGTGACAGAACAGCATTTAAACACATATTTAAATACAAATTTTCATGCAGATTTTTTTTTTTTAAAATGCAGACTAATGCAGAAATGAGATAGAATGTATGCAAAATTGATATGGATCATAAATATTTTAAACTAGCATTTATTGAAACAACCCAGGATAATAAGTCTGGGTGTGACCTTCGCCTGTTTCAGTAAGCCACAGTATAAACTAAAGACAGCTTGACCCAGTCTGAATGTAACAAGAAACGACAATTAGTTTAAACCAGGAAATGGATGCTTCCAATTTATTTGTGGCTGCATCAGAGGAGAAATAAACAACCAAATATGCAAGCCTGAGGCTTGCCCAGGCTCACTCACGTATTTCTAAACAATAGCTTAGCATTATTATCGCTGAACTGAGCCGCTGTGAGGAACACTGGGCTGACCATACTTAAGTGAAGCAGAAGGCTAGGGTGCTTCCTTGCGCATAGATCTGCTGCTTGTCCAGACTTCCCCTTAAGATGGAAGCTTTCCCCAGCAAGCAGATCTATTGCAAAAAGAAAAAAAGTTTTGTTTGCTTTTTTATACCAAACGTCCATACAAACATATATAAGCATGAAAAAAGTAGGGGTGGGATTCAATACTAGAGAAAAGTCACTGACGTTAATGAACATGGAGCCACAATTTAAGAAGGATATTGACAAGCTGGAAAATGCGCAGTGGCCACCACAATACTCAAGGTAAGGGTCTGGAAACCAAACCTTATGAGAAATGGCTGAGGGAGTTGAGGATGTTTAGCTTGGGGGGAAAAGGAGACCCGAGAGGAGGGATGATAGCCATCTTCAAGTATCTTAAGGGCTGTCATGTGAAAGATGGAGCAAGCTTGTCTTCTCCTGCTCCGGAGGGTAGGGCTCAAACCAATGGCTTCAAGTGACAAGAAAGGAGATTCTGACTAAACATCAGGAAGAACTTTCTGACAGTAAGAGCTCTTTGACAGTGGAACAGATTCTCTTGGCAGGTTGTGGACTCTCCTTCCTTGGAGGTTTTTAAGCAGAGGATGGATGGCCACCTGTCATGGATGCTTTAGTTGAGATTTCTGCATTGCAGGGGGTTGGACTAGATGACTCTCAGGATCCCTTCTAACTTTACAATTCTATGATTCATTTATGGCATGACTTAGGTTAATTAATTTCAATTGGTAGACTGAGTAGGGTTTGGTTTAATACAACCCAAGAGCCCAGATTCAAGTAACCTGGCACTAGTGGAAGCCAGTGTGAGCGCTCCTTGCTAGCACAACTCTCCCCTCTGGTCTCGTCTGGAGGTTCAGGAGAACCCCAAGAACAGTATGCAGGGAGATTGTCTGGCAAAAAGGAACGCCTGTGCTGATGGAACGATGAGAAGAGTGTGACACTGAATTCTTACCAAGGTAAATATGTTGATACAATAAATAATACAATAAATAATACAATTGTAATTAATCACCAGTGGGAAGCACATTAATCATAGTAATCCTTACATATTGTACCTACAAAATGGAAAAGAAAAAGAAATCAGAGTAATGTTAAGGGTGTATGTAAGCTAATAGTAAACATTTAGATAATTCTTTTAAACTCTCAAAATTAAATAAAATTTATTTTAGGGGGCAATAGAAAAAAGGGGGGAAAAGAAAACCAAAAACCAGCTTACTAATCATATTGTTCCTAACACAGCATGTGGCTGAAGTGCTTCCTGTACCTTGCCATTATTGCAGTGAATAAACAAGCTCCATTTATGTATAAACAAATCATTTTGTTGCTTCCTCTCTCTTAATCTTATCACATTAGTTAGTTTGACCATGTAGCCTAATCCCATATACCATTTCTTAATAGATGGCGGATTAATCTTTTTCCATTTACAACTGACAGATAACTGGGTGGCTGTCAATAAGTGCTATCAAAAGCAATCTTATCTTGGAAAATATTTGATTTCCAACAGTGGGGATGGATACTTCCCTGACAAGGACTCTACTTATGAATACTAACCACCCCAGCCTACTGTGTCACATGGCAAGTTGATGTGCTTTCTTAGAAGGGTGTGAACGCCATATAAAGGACAAGAGATGCCACATAACTATCAGTAGGCAGCTAAACATTTTACCCTTAATCACCTACATCTGCATATTCATATTTTTCATAATCAGTATTTGCAGAATGTCACTTACTTGAAAAAATTCTACAACACTGGTAAAATATATAGCTGAGGACGATCTTTGGAAAAACATTGGTTAATGACACTGGTTTTCTTGTGCAGACACGCATGCACACGCACACACCCCCTATTATCTTATCTGTCATCTGTTTCAGTTAAAGAGGAAATTTTGTCTTTCTCATCTACTAGTTCCTGAAACGAGTGTAATTTTGAGCTCTCTAGAAATTATATAAGTCACACTGAATTTCTTTCAGATACCTTAGGATCCAATTTCCTCAACAATCTGAGGAATGAGCAATCAGCAAAGTCAATCAATGCTTTATCTGCCCAGATAGAGCACGGTCCCAATATCCTGCCCATTTGAACAGCAAGACTTGTCATCTGAGTTCCAAAAGAAACTGCAGTATTGAAATCCCTGGAGAAAGAAAGCTTAGTAGGGTGTAGCCATCATTTATTAGGTTATGAGTTGGGCAGAGCAAATATGGGAAATATTCTCTGTCGTGACATGCAGGATCGTGAAAGCTGGGTCCTATCCTGGCAGCCGCTATACATATGCATGCATCCTAAACATCCATAAATTGTAGTTGCATTTTAGGCTGCTGGGCACTGTAGTACAACTGCTTCTCCAAAGGACATTCAAAACATTAGCAGTTATCCAAATTCACTTGAATGTCATTACCGTATTCTCTGAGATGCACTGAAAAGATGTGCACATTTGTAAATAAATAAATAAAATTTAAAGGCAGATATTCTAGGGAAGGGCCAGAGCTCAGTATTAGACTATCTGTCTTGCATGCATAAGGTTTGAAGCTCAATCCAGGGAGGGATGGGAATGTCCTATCTGCAACCATAGGAGCTGCTGCCTGTGAGTATAGGCAATGCTAATCTAGATGAATTGCTGATCTGACTCTGTATAAGGCAGTTTTATATGTTCCTATGCTTTTCTCTAAAACGAAGACCACCAGTTAATTCACAGGATGGTTCTTCTCTGTATAATTCTCTACCCGTCTATCCTTACCTGAAAATTATTTCACCCATCTCAAGCCTCCTCCTTTGACCTTGCCAAACCTGAAAAGCAGTTTTCAATTACGCAGAAATCTCCCAAAGGAATTTAGAGTAGATTATGCCAAATAAGAAAATGTGTGCAAAACTAGTGGTCTTTTGAGGCACAGAATATGCTGCCTTGTCCTTGAACCATCATGAAGTCCTACCTGTTTATCAGCTAGACACAAAATGAATGTGCAACATTATTTTGAAAAGAGCCTTACTCATAAAAGGTCGTCCATGCTGTCTCATCACTTTTTGTTGCCAAGAGACCACTGCTCCCATGATAAGTCATTAATCCAAGTTCCAAGGTCTGGGTTGACACTACCTTAAGCCCACCATTTGTGCCAACAGCAAGAGTCACTATTTGATTGTCAGGCATTAGAAAATGACGTGGTGCTCCATTGGTATCCCGCCGAATTTTTAGAGAGTTGCCATTGTTATCAATCACCTCCGTCACATCATTATCGGCACTATAGGTGAAATTATATAGATATTCTCCCGTAACAAGGCTGAGGGTATATTGGTGGATACCGTCAATGCTGAAGACATACAGTTCCTGCTCTCCCGGAGATGCAATTTCATATTGGTTGAAAGAGTTAAGAACAGGTTTGTTTTTGCTGACAGCCCTGATACGTATATTTCCAAGATCTGCTATGTAAATAGTGCCATCTGGTGCCACAGCTAAGGAGGATGGGGTATTTAAGATGGCATCAGTGGCATAAGCATCATCGCCAGCATAGCAATTACAGTTGACATCATTTTTGCAGTCGCAGTCTGAAGCTGCCCCAGCCAAGAGGCAAATCTCGCCATTCGTGGTGACCTGGCGAAGCCGGTTAATTTTTTTCTCATCTGTTTCACTGATGTAAAGAATTCCAGTGTGTGAGATGGCAATGGCACTGGCTGACTCCAGTGCAGAATGAATGGCCAGTTTGCTGAGAGAGTAGTCTATACCAGGAACCTGGCAGTGCATTGGACGGCCAGCAATGATGCTAACCTGATGGTTCTCGGTGATCCGCAAAATGACATTGTTCTCCAGTACATACAGGGAGTTATCCATTGGATTAACAGCAAGGTCAGTCGGCCACTCCAGGCGCACCTACAAGAGGCACAATAAATTAGGACTGGTTTTAGAATAATCTGGACATTTCTTTGAACACATATAAATTATGTACTGAGATTCCTGCATTCAGGGGGGTTGGACTAGATAACCCACAGGGTCCCTTCCAACTCTACAATTCTATTATTCTATGTATGAAATAACAACTAATTGCTCAAATCTTAACTGAGCAACTCAAAGAGCTACGCTGTGTGTAGTTCACTTTGACACATTTCTTTTCTCTATTTATTAAAACTACACACAGTGCTTACACTGAGTAATGATATATGCAGTACATGGGACTAAACGCTTCAAAGATATATAGGAAAAGCAAAGCCAATTAAACACAATATGACCACAGCTCTATTTTTCTATCACTGAGATATGTCATCTGCTGCAGAGAAAACTTGTTTGTTATATCAGTAACTGTATTTCATCATCACTACATTCAAAACCCCTTTTCCCCATCAGATTGGAATACACAGTGTTACCTAGGGAGAACAACTAGGCATTTATCCAAAATAAATAACCATCTGTTTTATTACAAACAAGAAATAACACTCTACCTGGGTAACATCCATGCTGGAATCACAGCTTAGTGGCCGAACAGCAGTTAGGTCATTAGAGCCAAGCAGAGTTGATATTATTCCATTCTGATCAACTTTTCGGATCATTGTAGCATCAACAAAATACATAAGGCCATACTTATCTACTGCAATTCCTACCAGGGTGCAAAGAAAGTAAAAATGAGTTGTCTGACCTCATGGTTTGCTGATAAATTCACCAATTATTGTAGCTGTCCCTCACTTGTAAGTATTTGCTTCTGACTTTTTGAGCCAAAGTATGATGCCATTTCAACCATCTCAAAAGTACTGCTCCATTAGAGTGAATGAAATCTTTGGTTCTAAATTCTCAACAAATTAATTTACAAGCTAACAGTAACACCACTAGTTTCCTGGTATTATATACAAATATATAAAGCTGACACTACTTTTCAATTTATTTTTTTGCAGAAAATAAACTAACTGAAATAACTGTCCATCTAGTCCGCTGTGTATATGTACAGTCTTAGTATCTGTTTGTTCTCTATGCTGTAATAAATCTGAGCTTTCGTTGCCCCACCAAAAACTGTACTACTGTAGATATTGTAGCCAATCTCCAGTCATTAGGCAAGGCAACCTCCCCCTGGTGCACTGTGACTCCAGTCACAAGTTCTTTGTAAACACATTTGGGCTGGATACCCATGTGCATATGCATGTGTGTATATGCCTGAACAAGTACCTTCTTATCCTTTAAGTGCTTCTTCCTTTCCTTCAGATGTTACTGTCCTTGAGATACAGAAGCATGGGCACCAAGGCAGTTTTGGTAAGGAAAAGTACCACCAGTTATGCTGCCTACATCATGTAAGGTAATAGCTTCTGCGTTTGGTGCCACTAAGGTGAATTTAATTAGCACAATGAAAGAAACCTCATGCTGCAGAAAAAGCTAGAGGACTTCATATTGGTTTATTTTAAGAGGAACAATCAAGTTATAAAATTAATGTTTATCATTTTTATATTGAAAAATACCCTAAGTGTTTGAATGTCAGATTTTTATGGTTCGCTTCAGCTGTGCTTTTCAAATTTATTGAGTCAGAATTATTTATTTATATGAGCCATTGAAGCTGGAATTTATACTCTTCCAATAGGTAGACATTTCTTTTATACAATGTTTGTTTATATTTCTTCTGCTCTACTTTCATTCATTCCCAAAGGGAAGACTAGCTGAAGCGTAGGCACTTAGGCTGCAGTTTTTTTAAGTGCAATATTGACAAGCAAGCAAAGGAAACATTAACCTAAGAACCATTATTCCATACAATCTTTTCATTTTTTAAAAAAATTACATATTATTAAAATGGAAAATAAAGTCTGGCTTTTGTTTCTTTTGCAGAAACAGGATATAGACCAGACAGTGCCAACCACCTTTGCCCAAAATAACAGACACTTTTGCATCTCCAAAAAGATTTTGCTTCAGACAATCCTGACTGTTTGTACTTCTTCTCCACAATGGAATGTGAAGGTTATTGTTGTTTTGCAAAGGAACAGGGGCTGCAAGCAAACCCCATGAAAAGAATTGTCTGTGGGAAACACTTGCCAACCAGCTGTGATTCAACCAGAGATTAAAAAATAAGTCAGCAAGCAGTGTTTTAATTGCCAGATAATTATACAGTGGTACGTCGGGTTACATACGCTTCAGGTTACAGATTCCGCTAACCCAGAAATAGTACCTCGGGTTAAGAACTTTGCTTCAGGATGAGAACAGAAATTGTGCTCTGGAGGCGCGGTGGCAGCAAGCAGGAGGCCCCATTAGTTAAAGTGGTGCTTCAGGATAAGAACAGTTTCAGGTTAAGAACGGACCTCCGGAACGAATTAAGTACTTAACCCGAGGTACCACTGTATATAGATTCAGTCTAGCTTCAGATTATAGTTTGTGCAACCTTTTACATTCCTTACCTCGTGGGCTCATTAAAGTTGCATCCACTGCTTTCCCTCCGTCACCACACCTGGCTTCATCAAAAGGCAGACACTGCTCCCCTGTACCTGCCACTACTTCAGAATTTCCAGCTAGGTCTTTTGCACTAGTAAGGGTTTTGACTTTGTAAATACGGCGGCTGTTGGTGTCTGATACATAGAGTGAGCCCGAAACAGGATCCACAGCTAGGTAGTACTTGTGGGCAGGGTTGTTGCTTTAGAACAGAAGAAAGAGAAAACACAATGTCTAAACCAGACCCCACAAAGCATAGTTCTTGTCAGTAATGAACTGGGATATGACAGGGATAGTCTTGGGCAAGAAATGTAGATAGTATCAGTCCCACCACCCTTCTGTCTGAGGAATACTCCCACCCTCCACCCCACAACAGTGTAACATTAGGTTTGGCAAAACCTGCCCTTTTCTCAGTCCCATCCCTTAATTTGGTTATATTAGAGTAGAGTTTGGGTGTGAGAAACTCAGCATCAAATCCCTTCTGTGCCACTTGTTGGCCTGGGGTAAGTCGCTATCTCTGAGCCTGCTCTTACTTCACAGGTTGCTGTGAGGACTACATAGGTAATGCCATGGATACCATCTTGGATGAAGGGCTAAGATAAAAAAGTGACAAATAAATAAATGAATCTGAACAGGGGCTGCTGGGTAGAAGGTAGTGACATAGCAACTTATGTAATTTAATAAACTCTGGCAAGGTGTCCCATCTCAAATTATGTCTGCAATCCCATGCACACTTTATAGAAAAGAAGTTCTGTTGAATTCAGTGGGATTTACTTCTGAGTAAACTTGCACAGGATTGGGCTAGATGCGTTAGACACTGGCTCTTAACAGCTACACTCACTAACTGTTAGGAAGTGTCTGCCTTGTATAAGACCAGTTCACCTTGGCTTCTAGTCAATCTTCCTCTGAATATTACATCATTCTGTATCTTTTTGACAACTGGAAATTGTTTTATATCTCAATAATTTGGACACTGAAGATATATATGGTTCTCATTAGCTTCCATTTATGGATTGCTTTTTACCACCCATGTGAATCCATCTATTTTACAGAGCATGGCTGTTTCATTTAGGTACAGAGCTTTGAAAAATAATGTAGCCACAAATGCAAAATATATGGGAAGCCAACGTGAGATGTCTTCTGACAAGAAGCTGTAAATTATTTTTGAAAAAAGGTACAGCATCTGTGCCTCCTCGTAAAATCTTTAGCTGTCTTCCCACTGTGCCAAATAATAGAATACACTACAGCCTGCCCTGAAGCTGCATAAAAGACGAATAATCTCATAATTTTTAATTGCAGTCCTTTCCCTTCTCATTCTTCACTCTTCATAGATATGTTTTTTAAAATAAAGAGTTCTGTGACGCTTTATAATAAGATGGTCAGTTTGTGATGGTTAGAGGTTAACACTACCATTTAGGTATTCCAAGATGCTGACCTCACATTTAAGGTTAGTACTGAAGAAGCAAGACAGAAAAGTCTTTCTTATTACTCAGAATAAAAACATTCTAAATCATTCTCCGTCTGGTAAACCCTATGCTGTGGACTACTTCCACATTACTTTGAGAAAAGACTGACATACATCCTATCATCTATCTATCTATCTATCTATCTATCTATCTATCTATCTATCTATCGTATCTATCATCTTCTTGCCTTTTTACTCCACTTTTCTTCTGTCATGGAACCCAAGGTGGTGTACAAGTAGTTCCCAGATGGTCATTTAGTCATGTACTGACCAGACCAAGGCCTGCTCAGCTGCAGCAAGATGCTGGCCTCATGTGCTTTCAGAACACAACCAGGGCATCCTAAGGGTGGTGGAATTGAGTTTTATGCACATTCTCTGCCCTGAAAACAAATGCCTCAAAATGAAGCAAATGCATGTTGACACCATTCCATCACACTTCTGAATGCATGTATGTTTTCACCCTCAATCTGACATAAAACCCTTTGCTGCACTATCTAAGTATGTACTTTGTGACACTGAAACACTGTCCTGATGTTTTCTTTTCCTTTAAACTCTAAAGACACAGATGGAAAAACAGCTAGGATTCCAAATCTGTGTATTTGTGACATAAAAACACCAGTATAGTGGCAAAAGTGGTAGCCAGCTTTTAGTTTCTAAACTGTGAACTACTGGATTCGGGCATTATAGGGGTCCTGTAATAAGGAGACAGCAACAATGCCCTTGCTTGCCCCATCCGATCTGTCAAATTTCCATCGCATGGCTCCACCGCAAACATGCTATACAGGAGTATAGCAGGCTCAGCACTGCAGACCTTATTCTCCAATGCCTGAAGACAGCTGGGATCTCAATGGTGGGAGGCAGGGCAAACTGCAATCCACACAATTCTGTGAGAGCTTTCACACCTGAAAGGGCCTTGTGGGGGCTTTACAATTTGAAGTCTTACTTCCTAATCGCAAATGTTTTGGGATAACAATGGTTACTTTGTAGGAGGGAAGATTTATTTTATGATTTATAAAGTATTTATAGATATCCCCTCATATAAAATATCCAACAAAATTAGCAGCATATCCTCAGAAGTACATTTGAACATGAGAAAAGCTCTGCTGGATTAGACCAAAGCTCTGTCTAGTCCTATGGCAAATCTACCAAGACAAATGGAAAGGCAGTAGCTTTCTTTTGCTGTTGTTCCCCATTGATTTGGGGATACTATATAGCCATCATGACTAGTAGCCATTGATAGCTATATCATTCCGGAATTTGTCTAATCTTGTTTAAAAGCTATCTGTTGTGAGCTATCATTGCATCTTGTAGAAGTGAATTCCATAGTCAACTATTTACTTTATGAAAAAATACTTTCTCCTTTTGCAATTATTTCACTATTGAGATACCTTGGGGTATTAAAAACAGGTTTTGAGATTGGGCTCTTGGTCATATTGTTATTAAAATGGGACTCCTGGAAAAGTCATGAATATATCAGGGAGAGGGGGAGGTAAGAAAGTAAAAGTCCTGAACCATGCACTAAAGTGTTGAGTATTTAAAATGCTCCTTTTCTTGTACCTCCTTCATAGGTTATTTGATGGAGAATACAATGGCAACAAAATGGTTCACTGAGCACAAGATATTCATTCACTACTATGCAACAAACAGAAGTGGAGTGGAAAGATGTTGCTACTGCACTCTAATTTGGAAGCAGGAATAGACTGCAGATTCCTATTTTATAGGTTGCATGCTTTTGTCTTATTTCTGCCCATGTCACTCAGGTGTATTAACAGCCCTCTGGTTATCTCACACCACCCCAACAAGTCTCCAAGAAATCATAGCTAAAGGTTGTAATACATTGCTGCAGAGAAGATGCTGATAATATATCCATCACTAAGAGGACAACTTATAGGCCTCTGGTCAATTGCTAACATCAACTGATATCGCTAACATCACCATTACTTTCTTTGGTGAGGCACAATTGGATGATTTTGTTTCCCTTGTCAGAAATAGGATTCAGTGCTAACTGCAGCAGTACAGGCAATAGCTTGTGCCACCAAAATTAATGTACATCAATAGAATTGGGCTGTAGCAGTCAAGCTTATAATGCCTTAGTTTTGAGGTAAACCTGTTTTTTCCTGTGTCTTCATACCATAGAAAGCCCATTATATTATTTGTGCAAGGCTGCAGTGCTAACTGAAACAAGCAACAAGTTCCCCAGATTTGACAGTAAGCTAAGCTAATGTTCTGCTGAAGTTTCCCCCCTATCTTGTGGGGTCAGTGGATGTCTTGAAGTATTACCTTATTTCTAATAAATCTGTTTTGACAGCTGTTCGAGGTGTGGAGCCAGTGAGCCACCTGCAAATTTAGAAATGTCAGCCTCAGCTATTCAAATAGACAACTGGACTAAATGGAGAAGTTCCTGCACAAACATGCCTGGCTAAAAACAGGCAGATGTAATGAGTATTTTAAACAAGATTTCTGCAGATGCCAGCCATGGGTGATATGGGGCAAACTTCTTTAAAAGCCAGTAGAGGCTTTAAAAATCAGCAGGACAAAGACAGAAAGTGAATGATCTAGTTATTTCTCTGCAGTTGGACCTACTGGCCTCTGAAGAACCACACTCTTGGATTTTTGAGATAAACAAAACCAAACCCCATGAGCAAGGGGTTATGTTGAGACAAGTACAGAAGTAGGCATTCTTGCGGACAGAATAGTTAGGTGGTATTACCCAGATTTTTGGAGGATGTCTGTGGATGAAGATATAGATACGACAAAAATCCAATCTTTTGTTAATTGTTTTCAGAGGGAGCACCTGTGACATTGTGAGACTCTTATAGTCCTATCCTATGGTTACCCTGGTCAATATGTTTTTAGGGCAGGCCACTACAACTGCCATCCTAGCACAATATCATAACATGCATTGTTGCAATAGTATTGCAAGCTGCACAAGTATGTGTTAAAACTGGTCTAAGGACAATACCCATACAGCCAAAGATGTTCCCTGGCACAGAAGTGGAGCATGTGGGAGAGAGACAGCGTAGGGGTCTGGTAGAACTGGGCTCCTAACCTGGGTAATCCAGTTTGCCCCTTTGACTGCAGAGCCAGGTAATACTGAAATATTGGGAGAATAAAATGCTGAGATGCTTCCGCTTAGGTATTTAGTGCAGCATTGCTGTTTTGTTAATTCACTTTTTATGGGGGGGGGGGTGCATGATGTTGCCATCCAGTCATTGCCATCCTAGTTCTTTTGCCCTTTCTCACAAAACAAAAAGTTTGAAAAATAAGAGAGTGGTACAATGACCCCTTTTTGCAATTCTATCTTTTTAAAATGATGGGGTTCTTATGTGGGTATGGATGTAGTGGACAGAGGAACCTATTAAGCTTAGCACACACAACTGTACTTTCTGTGTGGGCAGTGCAGCTATTTTATTACCCCCTTTTTAAAAACCAATTTTATAGTCAAAAATTATTTCAATGTTATTAAAAACACACACATAACAGTGAAATACCACTTAAATGAAAGGTTGTTATAACATTATGATGCTATAAATGCATTTTTTAAAGTTGTGGGTGAACATATCAGACGACACAGCAATTTCTCCAAAGCATCTCTTTATTTGTAAGCTGGAACAGAACTGGACTGAAGGGCTCAGTCAGCCTGCTTATATAGAGCTCCAGAACCTCGTTACTGTAACAACTTTCTAAAACTATCCAATCACTGAACGTCACTTTCTATCCTTAGAATCATAGAATCATAGAGTTGGAAGAGACCACAAGGGCCATCAAGTCCAACCCCCTGCCAAGCAGGAAACACCATCAGAGCACTCCTGACATATCGTTGTCAAGCCTCTGCTTAAAGACCTCCAAAAGACCATTTCCCATGCTTTGTGCATTAGTGTACAGACACTGAAGTCCATTAATCATTCCCCCGTGTCTCTTATTTAAGGATTTTTTCCTCCCACCACTAGGTCTGCGTGCTGTTTGCTCCATTTGGTCTATGACATTTGGATGATCATCTTCATCGATTGATAGACTCCTACCTTCAGGAGCACTGTCTCCCTCCCCCACATTAGTCAGTTTAAAGCCCTCCTGATGAGGTTTCTGAGATTTTTGGCAAAAACATTCCTCCCAACTGTTGTGAGGTGCAGCCCATCGCTTGCCAGAAGTCCATCTTCAAGAAACTGCAGTCCGTGATCTAAGAATCCAAACCGTTCCTGTTTACACCATTTGCGAAGCCAGCTGTTCACTTCCACTATTTTTCCCTCTCTCCCTGGTCCACGTCGTTCAACTGGGAGGACAGATGAGATGACAATTTGTGCATTTAATTGCTTCAATTTCCTGCCCAGAGCCTCGTAGTCTCTTTTGATCTTCTGGAGGCTACTGCTTGCAGTGTCATTGGTCCCCACATGAACCAAGAGGAAGGGGTATTTGTCAGTGGGTTTTATGATTCCTTGCAGTCGTTCAGTTACATCTTGGATCTTAGCCCCGGGGAGACAGCACACTTCCTGAGACATCTTGTCAGGCCCACAGATCACTGCTTCTGTTCCCCTCAGTAGGGAATCCCCTATCACCACTA
This sequence comes from Podarcis cretensis, assembly GCF_951804945.1. Classification (NCBI taxonomy): domain Eukaryota; kingdom Metazoa; phylum Chordata; class Lepidosauria; order Squamata; family Lacertidae; genus Podarcis; species Podarcis cretensis. The sequence goes on along the minus strand of NC_137171.1, from coordinate 48,581,098 downwards.
CACGCCTCCTCTTAGGTTTGGTTGGAGTTCTTCCATGAGCTGTCCGTTCCAAGGTCGCCTGCACATTCCCTGAGGACTGACTTTGCTGCTCGTCTTCATATACCTGATCGACTGTAATGAGGGAGAGATCCTCAAATGGAGTCTGCTCTTCGTCTTCCATGCTAGGGGAGAGGACCTCAAAGCGATTGTGTATTTCTAAACAATCAGAGCGAACCCTGGGCCTCCTACTTCTTTGAGTCACGTTTCTCCATATATCTGGCTCCTGTGTTGGTGAACTAGCCTCCTTCTCGGGGGAGTCCCCTGTCTCCTCCTTGGTGGAGACGGTGTGCTCTGTTGCTTGGTGGAGACGGTGTGCTCTGTTGCTTGGTGGAGACGGTGTGCTCTGTTGCATAACTATCTACAGTATGCATCCAATCACTGAACGTCACTTTCGATCCTTCATTTGCATAACTATCTACAGTATCCCCCTGCTGGCCCAGGGGGAGAACTTCAGTACATAACAGGAAATACAAAAACCCTTTTGAGCAGCTGCTATTTTAGCAAGATGTTTAATGGTGTTGATCTTAATCAGTATTATTTTAAAATTATATATTCTGGGTGGGATTCACCTAACAAATACAGTCAGCAGAAGCCCTCTGCAGGGGCTTCCATTTGCGCATTTAGGTTTCCCCCACCTTCTTCCCCACTAAATTTGCTTGGGTTGCCCAGAAAATCCCGCAAAACAGCTTGCAGTGTGAGGGGGCATAGTTCCACCTGACAGGATGATACATTCACATCAACAAAATGTTCAGCATAGAGTGATGTTGAATTCCATCCTTTGTTAATTATTCTTTTAATGACCAGAACTACACACACCGCAAACAGCCACAAATACAACCACAATTTCATCATTCCTCCTTCCTAGTTCAGTATCCTTTAATATAAATATGCTAATACAGGTGACCCCTCCGGTCTCTTTGGGGCTTCCTCTGCCCTCTATGAAGTCCTCTTTGGGCTCCAAGGAGGGTCTCCTTGTGAGCCACAAGGATTCTCCAGCTCTCTCTCACCATTTGCTGGTTTGAATCTATTTATTTAATTATTCTCGGCACCACGCATATACGCAGTCTCATGTGAGTCAATCGTGTGTAAGTTGGTGGATATTTCCACCAAATTTGCCACACATCTGTTTTATAGTATTTATACCTCCAGGATTCAGCTTATCATTAGAGTTTTGTAATGCTATAATATAATAAGGTCATAATACTCTAAACCCACACATTATCAAACTCCTTTCTGGTCACCGCCTTTAATCACCTTTCTAACCAACTTTGATTTTCATCATTGTGTTGTTACAATACAGCAGCATTTTCATTTAAGTGGTGTTTGACTATTCTTATATATATCTGATCATTTCCTGAGGCTGATGGGAGTTGTAATATGACAATATCTGGTGGGTACCACATTAGCTACCCCTGACATGCACCAAAAGTATAACTTTTCCATGTTTGGGACAACAGAAGCAAATTTGTGATATTGGTAATGTTAAGCAATGAGCACAGTTGTGCACTTGTGCACATGTTTCCTTTATTTCCAATACACTATTTTTTTCTTTTATGTCCATTTATCGGGTCAAATGCTTTCCTTTTAACACTTATATTAAGAAGATTCTTTTTTCAAATAGACAGCATTGACTTCACAGGAAACTTAATAAATATATCTTCCCCTTATTTTCTACTTTGATATATTAACACACACCTTTTTTTAATTAACAGCTACCACTAAACTTAGTTCTAACCAATACAAATGCATTCCTTTTTGAACACTGATGTACTGATTTATTAATTTTTTTACTCTTTAGCATATGGATACCAGTTTTTGTCAGTTACAAGCAGCTACAGCTTGTGTGGCATTCACCACAGCATCTACTCAGACAAAAGAAGGTACTTAAAGAGTAAGCCAGGAAGTGAGGGAAACGGCAGGAAGTACCATCATTTTGGCCACAGTGTGGATATATTAATAGAGCCCTGGGCTCTCCTAGCATACACATCACAGCCTTCAACAACATGAATTCCATCTAATTAATCTAGAAGCTTCATTTTTTGTTTCCACAGGTTCATGCCACAGTTGGCAACTTATAATACATATTTTCAGTCATTGTGAAAGAGGAGAGCAATTATATTTATCAAACACAGCAGGAGGCTTACACTATCTCAGACACCAAGTTTGAGTTACAGGGCCAATATATTTATCCTGGTCCAACTGGGTTGATGAGCTAATACCTTGAGTGTTTAGTGTAATGTTTTATTTGTTTTATTTTGCAGTAAATTAACTTTTGAATACAGGCAGCTCCAGGAATTGCCACTGGTGCCAGCAAGCAGATGCATGAGTGTTTCATGCTTCTACTGTGCTTCTACTGTAATGTCCAAGATGTACATGCACCTAAAGAGTGAGCAGAGAAACTGACCAAGAAAGGAATTAACTATTTTGCAAAAGAATTCAAACTCTATTTGAAATAATAACAGATCAACCAACTAATATTGTATTAAAAGGGAGGGAGGAGCTGAATCAAGAAAAAAATTAATGAGTTGGAAATGAGTTTTTGACCCATTTCCAGTTCATTAGTGCCTTCTGAACCCTCTCCAGAATTTACAAAAGCCACTGCTGTAGTTTGCCTCAACCATTTAAGCCAATTACAGACTGCAGGGAGAAGTGCTCATATAAAAGTTAACTTGGGGTTCATTATACTTGCATTCCATTAGACATTCCTAATTGCTGTCAGAACTTATTTGGTTGCTTTTTGACTGCAGTGTATAATTGCTAATGCTTATCATATTCATAACACACAATTAGCATATTAATGTTGCTATATTTGATACATTTAAAACAGAACATTGCAAAAGAAGCACAACAGAAAAAGTAAACACAATGGAACAAACTATAGTAAATAACGATTGTGGTTTTGGTCTTACCTATGTTTAAATTCTTTATTTCTTTATAGGAAAGAAACAGAAAAGAAAGAGGGGGGAAAGGAGAACAGTTAGCTGAAGTAAAGGCTATAAAGCAAACATAACATTTTATCTTATGTGACAAGAAGACATGGCAAAGGAAACCTCTTTTTAGCTTTAGCCTTAGGTTAATTTAAGGATGAAGCACAACAGTCACAAGATAGTTCCCTGCTGGAATAGCCCCTCAAGGCATTTTTTTTTTGTAAGAAACTTTCTGGATCACTGAAAAAACGTCATGTGTAAAACCGTCCTGTCTTTTATACTGACAGTGAAAAGAGTTGGCAGCTGCCTGTCAGCAGGCTTGATGCAGTGTAGGCCTGACAAAAGTGAAATGTGCTAATATCCTTTCCAATCAAACAATTGAACCACAAGAGTTTTTAAACCCTGAGCCCATCTCTATTTTGCAACTGGCTTTCCTCTTCAGTCCCTAAAATTGTCACTTAAGGCAGGTTTGACTGTCAGTGCAGTTATTCATCTTATGTGCTGTCTAACTGAGCAGAAGTGCTGTTTTATAACAGAGCAAAGCGACACTGAGCTTTGTAAATTCACACAGTATTAATCAGTGTTTATCTCAGCACTGTAAGATGAGATTTTATATTAAATTTTAGGGTCAGGATGTATATATATATATATCACACATATATGTGCATACATATACCAATACTAATACCAATACCTATTTATCTTGCAATGTTTGTAAGCCATGCTGTGGGATGCCTCTTTTGCTATATACACGAGAACAAAAGTTGAGCCCTGTCAAATCAATCACTGGGTTAGTGCAGTGAAGAATCCTATTTCTTACAGTAACCACAACTAGATAATTCAAAGTAGCCTACAATCAAGACATAACAGCAACAAATTCCAGGAAATGGTATTCAGTGGCACACTGAAACATGACTGTGCTCATTATGTTATCAGGCAGTTATATGTGATCACACTTTCAATCACATTTGCCTCTGCAAAAGTTTCAGCTGTCTTGGTTATACTGCTGCGTTTAAAACAGCTGCACGACCCATAATTTCCTTCTAAATTCCTTTAATTTTTCATACAACAAATGTTTCATTGTGGGGAGTTTTGCCCTGCTTTTGTTGCACTATAGAGCAAGATTACCTCTCCAGACAGGAGTAATGCAGTAACACCTGGGAAGCACTGCAGAACAACCAACAAAGAGGAACTATATGTGGATGATTCAGTTATAAATCCACCACTAATACACTGTTATTGTGTCAATCACGTGTTGCACAACACACCTGCCCCAAAACCACCAGTCTGGAGGAACCCTAAATATAACTATCCATCGTGTGTATGGGGGAGGAGCCCATCTGATTCCAGGTGGCCTTAGTAGAAAATGGTGTGGCTAAACTGCTGCTTGAATTCCTATTGCAATCCTTGGAAGAAGGGATAAGGCAACTTCAAATATACTCTGATCCAGCAGCCTTCCCTAAATTGAGTCATTCATGTTTACATACTAAGCTACAGTGGCAGGTAGTGCTGAAAGCAACAACGATATAGGAAAACTAGAAAGAAGGACTAAGTACAAAGGCATTTGTAGCGGTGCAAATAGCAGCAGAATTACCTTAATTCCAAAATGCTAGTGACATTCCTAGAAGGAAAGATGCGCCGAATGTAGTTGAAATCCCCGACAAACAGGCTTCCATCAATTCCTACCGCAAGTGCCACAGGGGCCAGAAGTTTGTTTCCTTCAGCAAGACCATTACAACTTGGACAGGAAATACTCCTTCGACGACCGTTTCCCATGATGCTGGAGATTACAGCAGGCTGCTGCGTTAGAAACTGATTCTCTCCACTACCTTTGTGTAGAATACCTAACAAGAAGAAAAGCAAGGACTTACAATAATTCATAACAAATGACTGTTAAGTGGCTGAGCCAGTTTACCACTGGTGACTGTTTAGGATCCAACACATCCACTGACTCCTTTCCCCCCATTATAGGTCCAAACCACTTTATGCTATGTCCCTTGCTCTCTTGCTTGCAGCTGCCACTAGCAACTGTTTCTTTTCACTTAGCCCTGGTCACAGCTGTTTCACTTTTTGTTCCCCTGTAGCAGGGGTGGGGAAACTATGGATGGTACTGACTACAGCAGACCCACCCATGAGGTAAGGTGAGGCAGCAGACTTCAATGTAGGTCTTTCCTCCTCCTCTTGTTCCTGATGAAGATCTTCACTCACCCCTTCTTCCTTGGCAGGGAGGTCAGCACAATTTTGTGGTTCACTTCAGAGGCCAATATATCTTGGGCCAGCCCTGACTACAACTCCCATCATACCTGACCGCTGGCCATGCTGGCTGGGACCGATGGGAGTTGGAATAAAACACTTTCCATTCTTGATATTTAAAGTGTGGTTTATGGTGACCTGCTTCACGTGTTGTGCACAGGGAGGTTTTGCTTGTGTGTGTGAATGAACATTTAAACATGAAACCTGCCACACGTGTCCCAAAGAACTTGATGATCCTTGGGGTCCCTTCGAACTCTAGAATTTATGAAAGTGATACAGTGCAAGAAAACCTTTGTCGCTTGCACAAAGAGGCCCCAAGAAGCACTTTTAGGAGAACTATACACCTCACAAATTGTAGAAATAAGAATATGCATGGTGAGGCGTAGAAGGGAAGAGAATATCAATATTATATTCCATTCTTATATGGAGCTTCTGGTGGTCTCCCATTAATGGAGGAATTATCGTATTTTTCACTCTATAGGACGCACTTTTTCCCTTCTAGAAAGTAAGGGAAAATGTGTGTGTGTCTTATGGAACGAATGCAGGCTGCACGGTTAAGCCCAAAGCCAGAACAGGGAGATGGAATGCTGCGCAGCACTCTGTCTCGCTGTTCTAGCTTGGGGATGGCTGTGCAAAGCCTCTGTAGGGCAGTGGGGTGCCTTCACCCTGCTGTTCTGCAGAGGCTTCAAAGGAAGCCTTTGGAGCACAGCAGGACCTCGCGCTGCACTCCAAAGGCTTCGGGTTCCTTTCACTGAAGCCAGGAGAGTCTTGCTCTCCTGGCTTCAGCAAAAGGAACCCAAAGCCTTTGGAGCGCAGCGCGAGGTCCCGCTGCGCTCCAAAGGCTTCAGGCGGCTATCCCTGAAGCCTTTGGAGCGCAGCGGGACCTTGCACTCCAAATGTTTTGGGTTCCTTTTGCTGAAGCCGGGAGAGCAAGACTCTTGTCTTCAACAGAGAGGGAGAGCTGCGCAGCGCCTCTTCAGCGAAGCAGGAGGAGAAATGGAAGGGACTCCGTTTCTCCTGCTGCTTCGCTGAAGGGGTGCTGAGCAGAGAGGGGGAGATTTTTTTTTCTTGTTCTCCCCCTCTAAAGCAAGGTGCGTCCTATGGTCGGGTGCGTCCTATAGAGTGAAAAATACGGTAGGTTTCTATTTGCCTTTCACAGTTGCTTAGTTTCATAAATGCTGCAATGGCAAAGTCAGTGGATTTGTGTTCCCTTGCCCGCTGGCCACCCAGCAACCTATCTGCTATCACTTCTCATTCCAGGCATTCTGTGCAAGGTGGTCTTGGATATCAGCTGCATCCAGTGCTGCCTTGCAGCAGCTAATACTGTTCACAAGCTCTAGTGTGGCAGCTGCTGCTTGTGTGGACTTCTAGCCGCTAATGTAATTCATAAAGGCCAAAGGCACTGGCCAAAGGCAGACAGAGAACTCTCAATATATTTCAACTCTTTGCTGCAGTGTGCTATAAACCAGTCAATGAAACCATATGTAATGCTTATGGTTGGCATGCAAATAATTGCTTGTGTGAGTACCACCCATCAGATGTCAGCACAAGCACTCCTTGATATTCTGGAGGCAACCATGAGAATAGGGCTTGCACCCAAAGCTTAAACACATATTAAAATTGTTGAACTTACCACTTTTTATATTAAGCACATGATGTTTTTCCAAAGACCAGCCCCCTAGATTTGAGGGGTCAAGTTCAAATCCTTGGAGCAGGGCAGTTCTTTTCTCCCATAAAATCAGACTAGGACAGGTCTCATACTCAAATCCCACAGATACTGAAAAATATGTATCAATAATCAGTGATTGTGAATGATTTGTCCTCTACCACAAACTACTGTTCCCAATATATTATCTTTTATTCTGAATAAAATTCAGATAATTGACTGCAGTTGACTGAAAAACTTGATTCACTTATACCCAGGGGAACTATAGATCCTGATAGTTTGGGGGAGGGGTGGGAGCAAATGACTGATTTAATGAGGGAGAAATAGGGGGGAAGTCAGTTATGATGAAAAGGCTATATTCTATTTTTAATTAACTGGCTGTTCAGCACTGACTGTATTCAATATATATGCTCAATACAGTATGTGATTATGAAAAAAGTGAAAAAGAATGTTAATACATTAACTGATGCACTAAATATACAGTAGTGAGATTTCTTCATGTGGAGACCTTTAGAAAATATAAATTGCAATCGATCACTCCTACCAAATTGACTTTGCCCTTGCTCCAAATTTAACGTGAACCTATTTATTGTTTACTGTAATAGTTATTTATGGAATCTGAAGAAGCCACCCATTATGTGGTACCAAATGGGTTTGCCACTGCACTTTTACTGAGAAAAAAGCCACAGTCCACACTGGCTTCCTGATATTTCTTGTGGTAAGCACAGTGCATAATATATATTTTTAATGCACACACGAACAGTTTTGTGAGTGTATATTAAAACAGTGAGTTCCTTACATATATATTTTTCACCTGAAAGCTCGTGTGTTGTAGTGGATGGAAAGTCAAACTAGGCCTAATAGGAACTGGATGCAATGCATCGTTCAGGAATGAAGCTCAGTTGTGGCCTAATGAAGTTCTCTCTAAGCTTCATCTAGCTCACTGTATGAGGAAAACATGTAAACTATCCTAAGCTCCTCCAAAATACAAATATGATAAATCAATAAATAAGCAAAGTATTATCTTCGAACACACAAAGGACACATGTGACATCAGTTATGCTGTAATGGCTTTTTTTTCCAGATGAAATTTAAGATACTGCTGTTAGCATAACAGCCAATACTTAAAACCCGCAAAATGTGAATCTGATGGCTTACCTACAGCATCTGAGAGCCCATAAACCTTCTGGCCATAAGCATCCGTTTTGTCCCAAATAAAAGTGTAAGCCAAGTTGGGAGATGCTTGAAATGACTTTTGAAAAAGATGTCCTTCAACTGCAACCATCAGATGTACTTTAATTAAGTTCAGAGGCACAAGTGATTGTGTCATGGTGATCTTAAGCAAAGATTTGTATCCAGCAGTACGGGAACTCAGATAGCAGAGTTTTATGTTGGAGCCTGGGACTTCAATTTCTTCATGAAGAACCTGAGTGAGAATGCAAAGCACACTTCAAATATGCACCGGAAGAGAGTTTTTAAAAAAATAAAAATAAAAAAGATATATCAAGTGTTTTATTTCAAGACTGATGACTTTTTGCTGCTGAGATGTTTTAATCTGGTCTTCCTGCAATGGCCCAATTTAAAGTAAGATTTCTGGATATTTTGGTCACTTTTATAGTTTCTTTTTTTAAAAAAACCCACACTTCTGGTAGATGTGTAAAAAGGAAACACATGTTGTCAGCAAGGACAGACACAAGTCTGACACGTATTTGTTTCGTTACTACAATAATTCTATGTACATGAAATACTCATGCCTGTCTTTATGGATGTGATTAAGACTTTCGCCTCCAGAAGTTTTGTACCCAATTTTGTTCGGAAATGCAATGTCAGAAATGGCCACAAAGAATGTCTAGACAAGCATTTCACCATTTCAAGTCCAAATTAAAGATTTTAATCTGATTTAAACATTATGCAGCAGCAACATTTACTGTATTTATATTAGTGTTTGATGAATACCAAATATGCGAAGGGTTGAGCGTCTCCCCATGCCAGTGAGCCCTGGCCAGCCATGGCCCCCAACTTGTGCCTGCTATATATTCTGAAGTATTTGGATATGTGTGTCTCCCCCTTCACACTTTCGGCACGATCACCTGCTTGTGGTTGTGTTTACATTCATGCTTGATACCTGAGTCTCTGGAACAATGGGGTTTCGGCCAGGAGCATCACTGAAGAATGTCGAGAGTGGAGATGAAATTATAACTGGATCAGGCCGGATAAAACCACTTAAATCACAGCTAGGAATGGAATTCTCTTCAGTCTTCATTGCAAGTGTATCCATGGCATAGAAGCTGTTCCATGGCAGCCATACTGTCCTCTCTTGGCTCATGAATGGTGCTCGCTCAAAGTGTAGAGTTAGAGATGCTCCTCCATTCGCAATCAAATCAAACCTAGGAAATTTTGAAGTTCATATCAGGAATAATTCTAGAGTGAGACAAGGGAATAGGCCAGCCTTTACCAACTTGGTGCCCCCCCCCCAGATTATTGGTCATGCTGGCTGAGATTGGGAGTTGTAGTCCAAAACATCTTGAGGTCACCAGGTTTGGTAAGCTAGAACAGACAATGAAACGTAGGAGAGTATCGAATAATGAATGATCAAGACCTGTTGGAGGCAATTGCTGACTTAGGTTATACCTAGATCAACAACAGTTGGCTCACTGGCAGCACATAATATTAACCATCAACCCACACTGCCGTATTTATGTGAATCTAATGCACTATTGAATCTAATGTGCACCTCAATTTTCAAAACCTTGAAACAAAAAAGGATTTGCTGGCAAATGTAAATGCCCCATCAAATCTAATGCGCACCCTAATTTCCGCAACGTAATTTGGCCTAAAAAGGTGCGCATTACATTTGTGTAAATACGGTATATGTACAAGGTGGGGCTGTGGCATAATGCAATATCCTGCAAAAAATGTGTAGTTGCTGATGTGACTGTAGTGCTGTATATACACTGATTCAAAAAGTTTAGGATGTAGCTGAACCTTTGAACAACAAGGGAGTGTGTTAAAAAAAGTAAATGTACACATTTATTTAGAAGTTTTCGTAGCTCATCCTTCCTTCAAATCAGAGCACAGAGTAATTTACAACGCATGAGATTGCAGAGAAGATTAATAGATTCTTGCATCTATCTTCACTTCAACAGATGTGGGAAAATCCCTGTGCCTGATCTAACATTCTCAGAAGGGGAGTCTGAAGAACACATGCAAATAGTGGTGATGAGATGAATTCTAAGTTTTTATCCCTCCCCTTACCTGGCCTGGTTTCCCTGGCAACGCTTCCCCCAGGTGGGATTGGACAACTCACTGGGGTTAGGCGGGGACCTCCAGGTATCCCACCTGAGGGAAGGCAAAGCCTATGCTGATGGGGCCACTCCAGATCCAGGGCTGCACGCGTCCACGCAAAAGGCGCCCCCCGTTTTAAGTGGGGAGCGGTCATTATTGACAAAGTAAAAACTAGCAACTCGCTGCCTCCTGATGATATTCACCTGAGAACAAGACTTGCTAAAGAAGAATCAGCATGGCTTCTGTAAAAGTAAGTCTTGTCTAACAAACTTTTCAGAGTGTATTTGAGTGTCAATAAGCATGTGGGTACAGGTGATCCTGTAGACACTGTGCACTTGACCTTTCAACAATTTTTTGATCAAATTCTTTCCCATAGTCTCTTGACAGTCATATGATAACAGGACAGGTTTTATCCTCTTATGGAACAGTTACTAGCTAAGGGACAAATAGTTCTCATGATAGAGAGATGTAGGAAGTGGGTTCCCCCATGAATCTGTATGGGAACTGGTGCTTTTTAAGTTGTTCATAAATGATGTGAAATTACAGGTGAGCAGTGAGGTGACCGAGTGTAATGAATGTATGGGGTTGCTCGTGCGTAAGTTGCCACCACGCCTGGCTAGGTAGCCTGGTTAAACCTTTCCTGACTGGACAGCCCTTCACTTTGTGGCTGTTCAGTCGCTAGCAGAATCCATCAGTGGGCATTTCTTAAACTTCTTCCAGCACAAAAGCTCTTTGACGCCAAATCTACGCCTACTTTCCCTGCGCGGAAGTCTTCTGCGCAGGGTGGGTGTGGGCAGAGGAAGACCTGTGCTCTCCCCGCTGGTCTCCAGCGAAGAGTCCTGGAGACCCCTCTCCAATTCCCCCAACCGCCCCCCTTTATCCCTGGTGTTACGCTGATTTCCTTCCCCAGCCGATGAGTTCCCTCTCTCCCTGCTTGGCCCTTCTCCGGCATCGCTTGGGAGCCCTGCCTCCACTTCTGGCTCCGATGTCAGTTCCCTGACACCGAGTTTGCTGATGACACCAAATTAATCAGGGTGCTTAAAACAGATAGTAATTGTGAGGGTCTTCAAAATTGCATTAAAATGGCAAATGTGGTACAGTGTAAAGGTAAAGGTAAAGGGACCCCTGACCATTAGGTCCAGTCGTGGCAAACTCTGGGGTTGCGGCGCTCATCTCACTTTACTGGCTGAAGGAGTCGGCATACAGCTTCCGGGTCATGTGGCCAGCATGACTAAGCCACTTCTGGCGAACCAGAGTAGCGCACAGAAACGCCGTTTACCTTCCCGCCAGAGCGGTACCTATTTATCTAGTTGCACTTTGACGTTCTTTCGAACTGCTAGGTTGGCAGGAGCAGGGACCGAGCAATGGGAGCTCACCCTGTCACGGGGATTTGAACTGCTGACCTTCTGATCGGCAAGCCCTAGGCTCAGTGGTTTAACCCACAGTGCCACCCGCAAAACAACAACAACCCCAATTTCACATATATGCTTATGGGGTGTGAGCTGTTGATGACCAAACAGGAAAGTGATATTGTGGTGGATAGCCAGATGAAAATGATGATCTAGCACTTATGAAAAAGGTGAACTGCATATTAGGGATCATTAAGAAAGGAAAAGAAAATTAAACTGCCAATATCATAACACCTTTATACAAATATATGGTGTGACCACACTTGGTATACTGTGTACAATTCTAGTTGCTGCACTGCAAAAAAAGATATTACAGAGCTGGAAAAGGTGCAGAAAAGTGCAACCAAAGCTATCAAGGGGCTGGAACAAATCCCCTACAAGAGAGATCATGTGGAGATACTTAATTTAGAAAAAAGGGAGAAAGGGGGAAATTATGTAATTATGTATAAAATTATGTATAAAATTATGCATGGTGTAGGGAAAGTAGATGAAGATATGGTCTTCCTCTCATAATACTAGAACAAAGGGTCATCCACTGAAGGATTTATTTGAAGCAGCATTTATATACTGCTAAATCACAAAACATATCAAAGTGGTTTACAACATTAAAAAGATTAAAAAACCATACAAAGATTAAAAGCAATTTAAAAACAAATATGCTAAAAACAAGCATCAATAAACCATTGTGAGAGATGTACTCTTAATTTCCTGCATAGGCGTGGCAGAATAAAAAAAGTTTTCAGCAGGCGTTTAGAAGTTGGCATAGAAGGTGCCCGCTGAATGTCTATTGACAGTGTATTCCACAGCACCGAGCCAATGACACTAAAGGCTCAGGCTTTTTTTTTTTTTTTTACACATTGCATAGTTAAACTTTGGGACTGCAGTGGTGGCCACCAACTTGGATGGCTTTTAAAGAAAGGATCAAACAAATTCTTGGAGGACAAGAGTATCAATTATTAGTAGTAATGAAGGTTGTATTATTTTTCTATCAATGGCAGCACACCTCAAAATACCAGCTGCTGGGGATCAAAAATGTGATAGTGCTATTGTGCTCATGTCCTGCTTGTGGGCTTCCTATGGACATCTGGTTGGTCACTGTGGGAACTGAATGTTGGATTACATCCAGAAAGGTTCTTCTATAGAAGAAATGTGAGACGCGTGTATATATTTTACTTATCTGCTGTTCACATGTTCTCATGATAGAAGTCATAGATGCATATATAGCCTAGTAACTACTAAAACAACAACAACAACAACATATTTTTTTGTATACAGCGATACCTTGTTTATAACCATAATCTGTTCCGGAGGTCTGGTTGTAAACCAAAACAGGTTGTAACCCAAGGTGTGCTTTCGACAATGCCCCCCCCCAATTGTTTGTAATAACAAAAGAAAAGGTTTGTAATCCAAAAAAGGGACACGCACTTCAGGGTTTGACGTGGTTGTAATCCAAGATGGTTGTAATCCAAAACGGTTGCAAACCAAGGTACCACTGTACTGCCCTTCGTGCAAAGATCAAAGGGGAGTTAATGATACAATATGGATATGTATTGTATGTATAGCCTGAAACAATGTCTGTAATACTAGGAATCCTCTTCCCTTCTGGGAGCTCTAAAAATGACAGTTCAATAAGGTTCACCACTAAATTATTTTAAGCACCCTCACAAAAATTCCAATGGTTCCATGAGGAAATCATGAAAGTTTTATAATAGTTTAGAAGAGTAGTACAGAGATGGTCTTAAATGAGTATGCAGGATGACATCTACAAAATATTATCAGATTCCACGTAAATGTTTTTGTGATTTAATCCTAGCCATCCTTTCATTAGGTTGTGGCAGATGGCAGAGAGCAATGATGGAAATTTGCATGACTGCTCTCTGTGCTGGATCAATTTCAAAATGAAGAAAATGTTTCTCTCCAGAATTTAAAAACACTAAACATTTCCTCTAATGAACCTAGTAAACCTGTGGTTTTCAAAATGAGAGATTGGCTTTCCTAGGGAGGTGAAGACATCTGGTAGAGAAGAGCTAAACCCTCCCAAATATACTTGCCATAACTGGAGAGGTCATATTCTCTCCCGTCATTTAATCCAGGAAGCAATACTGTTCTGTACTGCATGCTATGTCTCGTTTGTATCAGCAAAGCTGAGAAATGGAGAGTGTAAAGCACTTGTTTCAAACAAGATTGGTTCCTTTTTTACCACCCCCCCCCCCAAAAAAAAAAAAAAACCCTGTTACGGATATGGCTCTGAATTGCTTTTTTAAAATTCTGAGTTCTTTCAGAACAGAGACAAGTAGCTTGCCTAACAGGCTGTTTCTCTCCTCCCATGTATACATAGGAAAGTCCAAATATTCATTTTCTTGATTCAAGGATGCATTCTAATGCAAACTTTGAGAATTTCCACTGTGAACATGGAGCTGCTGTTAACAGCCCTTGAAAAAAAGAATGCACATGAGTTTGTGAAACATGGTAAAGCACTGACTGGGGCGTAGCTACCACTATGTTGCTCCTGTGAATAACCCTTGCAAAACAATGCAAATGCATTTATGAAAAACTATAAAACGTTGAATGGCAGGTAGCTTTGAGCAAACAAAATTCTATGAAGCAAAGATACAGATGGAACAATGTAATGTATCAAAGCCCTGAACCACCATGGTTAGTGTGGTATTTGTCCTACATAAAACCTGGAAAGCTTAGTATTGCAGCTGTGAAATAGCAGCTTGAAACCACCCCCTAGCCACAGCTTGGTTTCTGATTAGTTATTCCAATTCAAACTATTTTATATGAGTGCATACTGCTGCAAATAGTCACAATGCCTTTTTCAGAGATGTATTATTTTATTGCCATATCCAATAAATTAGGTAAAGCATGACATGTTGCATTTTTGTTTGCGCTGAAGTTGTGTGAACTTCAAATCAGATGATAAATAGGAAAACAGGACACACTTCTTCACGCAGCAGGAAACTGTCTAAGTATATTCAATTATACTCCTTTGATTGTGTTCTGCCCCCAAGAAACTCTGAAGATAGTGGATTTTCAGAAAGGAAAGGGGAAAATAGGAACTTTTAAGATAACACACTGTTTTATAAAGAACTCCCCACCCCACTCACTGCCCCCCATATGAATGTTATCCTGCCTTGAATTTCAAAATTAAGTATTTCTGGTCTCAGCTGGATATTGCTGTAGCCCACAAATGTTTTCAGAGATATAGTAGTTTCTGAGAAAATAAGCTCGACTGCTAACACATTATTTTCAGAAGTCAGCCCTTTCATATTTATTTCAGTTAGTATTCAAATGCCATGTGAAAAATTACTTTTTTGTTTTCTTGAAAGCTCTTTAGCCCAGTAGGAATTCCATACATAATACCACATGGTTTCATTAGATAGCACCACCTGTTAATCTGCACAGATACTGCATACTAAACAGGGCAAACACTAAATGAAGCAAGTAGACTTACGTGCCATCCTGGCGAGTGATGGTATAGCCATACTTGGGAAACTTGACAAATGACACATTGACTCCAACGAGTGGAGTTCCATCTGTAGTCACCACTTGACCTCGTATAAGAGATACAAGACTAGGAAAGAAATGCAATTAAATGTCAGTTCTGAAAGATTATTTGGGAACAAAGAATACTATTCTAGATGTGTTTACTCCTGCACAAATGCACATTCAATCTTGACTCTGATCTCTTCAGTTTCAGGGAACAGACTACAGGAATGTACAGTGGAACCTTGGCTTTTGAACGTAATCCATTCCGGAAAGCTGTTCAACTTCCAAGATGTTTGAAAACCGAAAACTGAAAGCGGAAGCCTCAATTAAATAGGGAAACTCAAAACAGAAGCTGTGTTGGATGTTCGGGTTCTGAAAAACGTTCGAAAACCGGAGCATTTACTTCCAGGTTTTTGGCGTCCGGGAGCCAAAACATTTGAAAATGGTGCCATTCAAAAACTGAACTGATTGTATTTAAATTGAGGCCATGTTGGCTTCAATCACTTAGCTATTCTTTTGGTTCTCTTAACATTTCAATGCAGAATAACAAAGTATTCTGGGTTTATGCCTATATGGAACTAGAGTTGAAAGCAAGCATCCTGACGACAGTGTTAGAAAATCACAAGGAAGCCCATAGAATGAGATTTTACCTCAAGATGGAAGAGAATATCATTTCTAAAAGCAGCAATCCATGTTAAGCCATTATTAAAACTTGTGTCAGAAGTACTTCCCCGTCTCTATAAAATCATATTTTTGGCCATTACCTGCTGTTGAAAGGATTTTCTCCTGGGATTATATGAGTGCTGTCTTTCCCCACTAAAAGCTTGATTCGATCATAGAATGACTTTACAGTTGGTGAACCAGAGTGACTTTGTTGTATAATGTCTAGAGGGTCACGTGAACCACGGCATAGCAGGCTATTCTGACAAGTCGACTGGAGGCAGCAGTCTGGATCAAGGCAGTCAACGAGGCCATCTGAAAGCAAAAACACACAGGCTGTTGCTGTTGTTGTTGTTGTTGTTGTTGTTGTTGTTCATTCATGGATAGAAGTAGCCCCAATGCTTTTGCTGTCTGCAAGCATTCAGATTGGTTGTAGCGCTCAGTTATTTCCATACAATGAAATTACAAGTATCACTGAAAATAATATACGTTGTATATATTAGCTGTACTAACTTATTGCTACCCCCTTGTTTCATATATGGTGTTTGCTGTCTTGGTGTCCTAGACAACATTACTGTATTTAAGATCAACCAGAAATAGGGATTTTTTCCTGTCTGGGGCACAGGTCAAGATGATGTCACCCCCTACCCGCTGCCACCCGATATATAAAAGGTGATTAGATTGACAGTTGAATCTTAGTCTGATTCTGGCAATGGGACAAAGTCCTCCCCTTCACCTTGGGACAGTAAACTAGCTTAGGGGGCATGGCAGGTAAAGTAGCACACAGAACTTTGTCCACTTTCTACCCCTCAATATTTGATGCATTATGTGGCTGCCTCATTCTGTCTCTTGATAGGGCGAGCCCTAATCCAAAACTGTTTTGGAAGAACATGTGTGGAGGAAATTCTCAAGGACTGCTAGTAGTGGATGACATGGTGGGTGGCAGCACTTACCTGATCTCAGGTTCGTTGCATTAATACTGCTTATGGAGAGGTAGGTGGGACGCAGGTGGCGCTGTGGGTTAAAGCCTCAGCGCCTAGGGCTTGCCGATCGAAAGGTCGGCGGTTCGAATCCCTGCGGCGGGGTGCGCTCCCGCTGCTCGGTCCCAGCGCCTGCCAACCTAGCAGTTCGAAAGCACCTCCGGGTGCAAGTAGATAAATAGGGACCGCTTACCAGCGGGAAGGTAAACGGCGTTTCCGTGTGCGACTCTGGCTCGCCAGAGCAGCGATGTCACGCTGGCCATGTGACCCGGAAGTGTCTCCGGACAGCGCTGGCCCCTGGCCTCTTAAGTGAGATGGGCGCACAACCCCAGAGTCTGTCAAGACTGGCCCGTACGGGCAGGGGTACCTTTACCTTTACCTTTTTATGGAGAGGTAGAGGAGGAGAAATAAGTGGCTTAGTTTAGACACACCAATGGAGTCAATCTGGTGCTTCAGCTGGTGTGCATGCGCCATGCCATTCTCCCCCCTCCCCACCACTGCTTGGTAAGCAGCAGCAACATGACTCACCAGAGTTCAGGTGAATGCTGCTGCCCCAATGCACCATCCACTACTGGCAACCCCATACCTTTGGAAAGTTTTTTCACTCATAAATCTGCTAAAGGCTGAATATTTACACCTTGAAAATGGGACGAGAAATTTATTCAAACTGAATTTTGTTGGCTATCCAGGGAGAGGGCAGAATAATTAATAAACTGTTATCTGTCCCAATACCTTGTGGTGGATTGGGCTATAAGTTCAATAAATAAATAATACTCTGCTTGAGCTTGCGTGGGCTTTATTGTAGACCTTTTCTGTGTTGGTATTATTACCCATGGACAATGCAATCTCTTAGAAAAATTAAAAATGAAACAGTTCTTGATTAGTTCTCCTTGTTGTTTGAGCTGTAGATGTTTTTCTTTTAAGGTCAGCAGCCTTTACACGTTAGGATCCCCATTCATCTTGAAGCCTGTTTCTGTCATGGAGCAAGGATGATCCACCCCCATCCTTTGCAGTCCATTTGCTACCCACTTTATATAATCAATGTGAGAAAATAATTGGGTTCCAATAATAATTCAAGACAGTTTTTCCATTAAAGCCTGAACACTTTTTCCTTGATATCCTTCCTAGGCTTGTTGTATTTCTACCACTACAGACTGAAAATTGTCTTCTGCTTTTAGTTTGCTCAGTGCTTTTGTTCAGGCAACTGTGAGAGAAGAGAATCCTATCAATACATTAAAGAATCAAAAAGGCAAGACACAGGATAGAAATTACTCTCTTTCCGCAGATTTATATTTACCTGCTCAAGCTATTGTGTGTGTGTGTTTTGCTATGTCTATGGGGGTGAGAATATGTTATGCCTATAATGACCTCATCAAGTTGCATGATTATGGGCTGCAGCAGCTGAACACTTTTGACGACACCATGAACTTTAAATTGGCACACCAATCTCCCAGTGGCCTGTCAGTCATGTGAATAACATCTTCATGCCAGCGAGCCCCCTTGGATATAGTCTGACATTGCAATCTTCAGTAAATTACCCTGTCACTGCCAATCTTACAGTTATCTCGCAAACAATCAAGGAGGCAATCAAACTGTTCTGAAGTACCAGTTCAGGACCTAGGGGGGCTAGAAATGTCTCCATTCAATACCAGTGAGAAACCTGAATATCACTGCTTAGATACTAAATTGAAATATGCACACACCTCTACATAAGAATAATACACTATAGGTTTCATGGTTAGGTCTGTACAAAGAATCCACATAAAAAAAAATCTAAAATCTCTGACAGGGCAATACTTTTATTAGGCCAACCAAAAAGTAAAAAAA
This sequence comes from Podarcis cretensis, assembly GCF_951804945.1. Classification (NCBI taxonomy): domain Eukaryota; kingdom Metazoa; phylum Chordata; class Lepidosauria; order Squamata; family Lacertidae; genus Podarcis; species Podarcis cretensis. Next base: position 48,562,560 of record NC_137171.1, on the reverse strand, counting down.
GAAAAGAAGTAAGTTTTCAAGTTCTGTAGAACTCTATATTAGACAGGATGTTTTTTTAAAAAGAGGAGGGCAGGGTGGAGGGAGCTAGTTTAATGTTAAATTTTAACACAGCGCAAGGGTCTTTGCTAGCCCTTTGCTTGGTGCTGAATAAAGAGTTTGCAGAGCTGGCAGTGGGGCATTTGGCAAGTGCTGTGCAAAGCACTTTGGAAGCCCTGTGCTCAGCACTCCCCCAGTGCTGAGCATAGGCCTGGCAAAGCTGCTTCTATAGGGATCTGCTGCATGATCAACAGAGAACTCAGTCTTGCAGACAATGCAGCATACTTGAACCCACTGCCCATCACTTAAATACAGCTTTCTGTAGCAGTTGGCTGCAACTAACCCACACCTGATGTGATGCAAAGTTTGGGACAGGTGGGTGTGCTTGGTCTTATAGGCCAAAGTGGGACCCATGCTGGGTCAAATTTGACCCAGAGACTGGAGGTTCCAAACCTACGACTGCATAGAAATCGGCACTGCTCAACTATGATGCATATTCATGTTTTTGCTTGTTTTGCTTAGATGCTTTGGAAACACAAAAGCCCTTTCAATTTCAGCACACTGTCAAATATCTGTGTGAAATTATGATAATGTAATGTACACGGTGACAGGACACATTACAATAGATGTCCAAAGAAGATATGAAGTGTACCTGGAGAGAAAACATCCAAAGTGCAAATGCCCATTTCCCACTGACCAATTTCCCATTACTAGGGAAGCACATTCAGGTCTAGCATTAGCAACAGCAAGTCTTTCTGAAACTCTAATGCTGCAATTCTAAACACACTTACTAGGGGGTTAATCCTATTGAACACAGCGGGATTACAATAGAATAACCAAGCACAAGATTGCTTTGCAAATGGGAGCACAAAGGAAAATGTAATATTGAAGAACTTTAGAAAGTCTACAGTCACACCAATTATTCAAACACTCACGCATTTTTATATATTACACTGTATACATTTGTATTATCACTGTATTGATCCTGGGTAATGAGGCATACAAATGAATATATTTTACTGAAGCAATATTTGCTAGTGAGAGTAGGTAACACTTTTAAGTTTCGCATAACTTTATTTGAAAGGAAAATAAGGGTATCTCCAAGCTTAAGAATTATACATTTATTAGTCTGCTTAACAGATAAAATACATATTTAGTTTACCTCATTTTCCATTTAAATAAACTTAGGAAACCCTGAAAGCTAACATTCTAATAAACAAGTTGGAATATTAAAGGGAAGATGTTAAAACCTCAAAACCTGATATGTTATAGATGAAAATATAGAACACATAGTCGTACAAATGAAATTCAAATATGTTGGCATTCAGCAAACACTGCTATGCTTAACCTTCTATTTTTCTGGGGTTAAAACCTTACCCCAGGCACACATATTATTGTGCAATTTACACATAAGTAGATCTGCAGGGTAGCACTTCTAGGACATTGTTACAAATTGTTACCTGTACAACAACGTCCCGAATTTTTAGCCAGTTGTCACTTACCATTTTCCTTCCAGAAACAACACACACAGACACACACGCACACACTTTGCCACTGGCGCGCATTTACTACCCCAGCCAATGTTAGAAAGCCCCTTCATCCCCTCCCCCCATGACAAATGATAAAGGAAAGATCAAGAAAGTGTCAATAGGCGGGCAGAAACTGTATAATGTTATTTGGGAACCGTTCTTTAATCAATGGCAGTTTCCTTGAAGGTTTTTTAATGGGTTAGAAAAACACCCCCCAAATTCATTAATATTAGTTTATGTTTGTTTTCAATTGTAATAGAAATAATTCTAGGCAGTTTACAATATTTTCACAATATTTTCACTTTAAATTATATTTTTGTTGTTTGCAACAAAAATTAAAAATCATAGCTAATGAAAAGAACAGAAATGGTGCTGTTTATTCAATATGCAAGAGCAAGCATTCAGCAGAGACAAATTCTGCCTCTTCTGAGTAAGTTTTTTTTGGCCCTAGAGTATTGGGTATTGTCAAGCACACTTCATCCGACACTGGAGACACAAATATTACCTGCGGTTCACACCCTCTCCCCACCCAGCATACATTGGAAATCTCACTGGGGCAGAAAATCACACACACAACCTTGATGAAGGTTAAGTGCCATTGAAATTATATGATAAATAAATAATTTAAATAATATAATAAAAAATGATGAAATATAGGCTAACCAATTTTTTCATACAATGTATGCATCTGCATGTGCATGCATGCACACAGTATCTCATGTAACATTCCCTAAACTTTAGGGAAAGCTACATTAATATAAGACTACAGTGGAATAAATTAAAAGCAATAGCTTTCGTTCATCCCCTTTCTAAAAGCTTGTCGTGTCAGGAATTTATATTTTTTATGTCAAAAAATGGTTTTGTAGGAAGATAATTTGTCAAATTGCAGGAGTAAATAATCCGGAATGGAAGCTGAAATAATGAAGAACCTCTATCTGCTTTATAACACAGCTCAACTCAACTATCCCAAGTGGCTAACTCTACTGAACTCAATGTGAGTGATGATTATACCAGTATATAAATATGGTCCCGTTGTTGCAGCAAATTCATACTTGTCTTTTCATTAAGCCAGGGGATTATACAGCATCTCCTCCTCCTTGCTTTGCTGCTTCCATAAACTCATGACCCGATCATCAGATTTTCAATGAAAAGCATTCCTAAGGGAAGCTGGAATGTTCTGGATAAGCAAAAGATATACCAGCTATGACAATTTAATTTACTTTCCCAAAAACTTTAATCAGGAAATAACTAGAGTATGCATTTCTAATCTATTTCCCATCTTATTTTATAACCACCTGTATTTACAGAGACAATTTGGCAAGTAACTAGGTTAACAACTTATTATTTTTAGTGCACTGTGTTTTAATTGACTAACTAATGGCAAGATGTCAGTGTTATCAACCACAGTTTTGTGAGTTGTTGTTAAATTACATGATTATCACAGTTTTCTGCTGTTATGAGTTTGTGGGTACTAGACACTTATAATCCATGGATTCAGTGAGTGTTAGAATTTAATCAAGCCTTGGGGTGTTAAGATACAGACAACTCTAATCCCTGGATCTAGAAAGTGTTAAACGCTAATTAAGACAGGCTAGCTTCCTCATGAGGTGACTGCCTAGGGGAATGGGCCATTAAGGGAATAAAGGATCAAAGGGACCCAGTGAGAGACAGTAAATCAGTTGGGCCCCTCCATCAACAGATTAAGCCAGAGTGGGTGGAAAAGAGGCTGGGGGCGGGATGCTCACAGCCTCCAAGCCCCTGCCCCCAACTGGCTAAGTTATCACTGTCCGCCCTTACCCCAATGCGGCTGGAGGTGGACAGCGCCAGCCATAACCTCCCCCAGCCACACTGGAAGATGGCGGCCTCCCTGAACCCACTGCAGGCATGGCAACGGCTGCCCACCCAAGTCCCCGGTTAGTGGATAGAAAGGTAAAGGGAACCCTGACCATTAGGTCCAATCGTGGCCGACTCTGGGGTTGCAGCGCTCATCTCGCTTTATTGGCCGAGGGATCCGGCGTACAGCTTCCGGGTCATGTGGCCAGCATGACTAAGCCGCTTCTGGCAAACCAGAGCAGCGCACAGAAACGCCGCTTACCTTCCCGCTGGAGCGGTACCTATTTATCTACTTGCACTTTGACATGCTTTCGAACTTCTAGGTTTGCAGGAGCAGGGACCGAGCAACGGGAGCTCACCCCGTCGCGGGGATTCGAACCGCCGACCTTCTGATCGGCAAGTCCTAGGCTCTGTGGTTTAACCCACAGCGCCACCCACGTCCCACGGTTACTGGATATTACCTAGTAAAACATTAAAACTCCTCTTTCGTAGTGTGTTATTAGGCTAATAGCCACATGTCATGATAAGTATTTATTTGATGTTTAAACTTGCTAAATATTTGTGGCTACTGTTCAGCGTATCTAAGAGGACTTTGTATAAATTAGCTGAATGCATACAAACACTTGCATTTCTCTCATTAGTCTCAGTGGCCACTCAAGGAATAATAAATGGATAAGATTACAGATTGTTACAGGATAGCATGATGGCTGTTGTTTAAGCACATGACCAAGTACAGCGGAGGGGAAATTTTGTCCTGTAAAGAAGTAGGTATAGCAGGTATTGATGGAGGTACACTACTCATTCAGTCCAAAGAGAACATTGCCTGCTATCTGTAGATGCTAAAGAAACAGAAGCATAGTTGAGCAGGCAACTGACGCCACAGTTTGAGTGACCTGCTTTATGTCTCCTGAATATTGCCACCCTAATAGATGTATTCCCTTTTTCTTTCTTTTTCTTTTCTTTTTGATAACCAGAAGCCTGGAACACAACCCTGGTCCCTGAAAATGATCAGCTGAAACCTCTGGGCCTGCTCAACTGGTTGCAAGTGCCAAGTGCCAATTTTTGAAAATGCTAGCACTAGCTCTACTGCACTCATGTCCTCTGCAGCTGCTTTCCCAACTGAGTCATTGCCAGAATCAATAAAGTTAATGTCAGTAACAGTTTTGGGAAGGCAAGAAGTGCAAAGGCTTTGTTACAAAGTATAAAAGATATTTTCTTTAAGTTAGAAAAACAAGCAAATGAGGATTTAGTGACTCATGCGTAGAACCATATTTGCTGCAGATGCTGCCTATATTTTATACATATTTAAAACTGTCAATAACAGATACCAATTGTTTATTATCGTAGCAATTTTAAAGATGCCTTTGAGAACCAGGTCTATTGTATTTGCTCTAGGGAGCCTTTTTATCTCTTGAGGTATTGTGGGTATTTGTATTGAGAACCTTATAAATCTTTTGTCTGACTTGAATTAGAGACCCCTGCTGTGGCAAAGCTTGATGAGGCAAGCTAAATTACATGATTTGCTTTTGTGCTGTGAAATACTTGTATTATCTTAACTATCACAGGCCTGATGAAATATCAAATCACAGGATTCACTGTTCTATAAAAGCAAAGCTTGTCCAAATAATTATTGCAGAAGGGCAGGATCCACTTTTCCCCTTTCCCTTTCCCTTTCCCATTCCCCCCCTTTCGTTTCAAAATTATTTGTTCCAAGAAACTTAAAAACACACCCTTACATTCCAGTATATGAACAGGGCAAACATGTTCAGAAACAGTATTGCTCTAGAAGTGAATTTACCTATGAAGGGAAGAAAAAATTAATTTACAGCTACAGGCTTAAGTTAGAAATGGAACCAACCCCTGGAAGATTGTGCAGCATACCATGCAAAATTCCCCTCTAATATTATTTTGTGCAAAAGACACAAATTGGGAAACCTGCTGCTCCAGATTGGGCTTCTGTGGTATATTTTCCTTCATATTGAATAGTATTTTCTATGATGTGCAATATTTTGAAAACCAAAACAAGATGTAATTATAAAAAGGAGGGGTTTCTGTTTGTTTGTTTCAATGGGTATTTATGTGATCAATTATTGATTTTAGGCCTTAATCACTGATGGAATGTTTAATTTCATGATATTCCCTCCATTTTTTAAGCTGGTTTGAGACTTTCCAAAAATAGGAGCAAGAGCCTGTAAATTATACATAAATAATGAGATACTCTTTTTAATTTTGTGTGTGTGTGTGTGTGCGTGCGCATATGCGTAGAGGCAGTAGGAGTGGGAGATAGGCTTAGGGCGGAGAAAGAGAGAAAGAAAGAATATGCCATATCCCAAATTCCTGGAGAAAATCCTCTTAGCTATTATACCAGTGTGTTCTGTGATTTTGGGATATCAGGCTGGCAACTGAAGTAAATGGGCAATGCCATATATATAGATGTTTTATGCCTATGGACATTTCACAATGGCATTTTGCATTATACAAAAATTTCTCAAGACTTTCCAAAGTTTAGGTAGATTTTAATAGGTAGAGTTTTCAATACTAAGAAGGAATATAACTGCAATAAGCTAAAATAGTGATGAGGAATATTTTGAGTTTCTGGCTCAATGCTATATGTACATACTGTTGCACACCACCCCAATCTCTGAGTGGTGCTAGAATCCGGGAGTTCCAGGTGCTTAACTACAGTTTGTGTTTCCTTTTGGAATGAGGCACAGTGGAGACTGGGGTCTTTATTTACACATAATACAAACTGAGCCCACGATGGAGGGGTTCACAGCATTAACACCCCAAAACTGTGTTGCTTCCACCATAATCACAGTCTTGGATTCAAACAGAAACCAACCATTACTCGCTCTCTCTCCAGCCAAAAGCACATGGGATTTTGCAGCTGTCTACTCATATAACCCCAAGGTTTGCAAGCAATCTAATTGCTGCTATTAACACTGGAAATCCAGAAAAGTCTGTACTTCATAATAACTTTTAGCCTTTTGTTATCCTGTGAATCTTGTTTTGAAATATTTTAATTCTCTGAATTAAGTCCATGGTGTTTTAAATGGTTATATGTGCCATTTTGAGAGATTTATAGATTTAATCACAGTACTGTGAGTATTAGATTCGTCATATAATCTTGAATAACTGTTCATAATCCCCACCAAAGATACTTAACAGTTATTTAGACTACTGAGGACTTGATTAGAAGAGGGATTAAATTTTAAAGGATGCTGCAAAGAGTAAATTAATGGACTTCAAACATCTTCTTAAAACCAAAAAAGGATTCTGGAATGAAAGCCTTTAACAGGGAGTTGGCCTCAGGAAAACGCTATCTTTTAATTAGACTGCCATCTTTGGAAAATTATTTTATAAAAAGCCTCACCTTTCACACACAAACACACACACACACACACACACACACACACACACACACTTTATATATTTAAAAAAAAAATCAGTTTAATGAAATCAGAAACAAATACCGTATTTCATAAGACACATATACTGTGCCATTCTTCTCCTGGGCACAGAAATTTATTTTATTTCTGTATGAAAAGGTACTTAAATTTTGTTCCACCCCCACAACAGAATACTAGTATGTGACTGAGATTTCACTGCGTCCAGCTCTATTTGTATGATTAATAAGACTAGCAGATATCCATAATTAGGAATACAGAATTCCCCTCCATGGGAAGGACAGCAAAAGCATACCAGAAATAATTATACTTAACTCCTACAGAGATTCCGACCTGAAGATAACCTGCTGAAAGCTTAGAATTCAATCTTTTCTTTTAGTTTGACATTTTTTCTTTTAGTTTGACATTTCTACACCTTGGATCTGATTTATGCCTCATGTAAGGCTGAACATGACCCTGCCTTTATAAAGACGAGAGACTACTTAAAGGTATGATTCTAACTAATAATCTCTATATGGCAAACCAAAAGCATCCTTGATTATGTATCTCCTTTGTGAGCAGTTTTCTACCTTTAAGGCTGTAGCAGCTGGACATAAGAACACAAAGAAGGAAGCACAAAGAGAGAAAGCACCGGGCATCCTGCCCCCTCCTGCAAACCAGCAGACAGAAAATCTAGTAAACAACACTTTAGCTTCTTTAAATGCTTAATAGTACAAAATTATCACTGTTTTCCACTAAAGATAATTGCCAACAGCCATACAATTATGGAGAAATTCTGGTCAAGGGCACCCTGTGGTGTAACCCTATAAAAATATTGAAGGGAGAAGAAGCATGAAAATTTGTTAACACAGCAGCAGTGTGGAGTAAGGAAACAGACTACAAGAACAAACGAGTATTGGGTCACAAGTAACTCAAATTCTACAGTTATGGGGATGTCACAGCAGGCAGAGACAAATGGAGAGGTGAAGCTCTATTATGGAAATCGGAAGATTTCTGTGAGCTCTCTTATGAAGAACACCCAAAGAATTTAGAAAAAGCAGCTCCAATAGAGATGAAAAATGATATTCGGAGTAGCAGAAAGAATGGCTGGTTTTAACTCTTGGCTCAGTCACAAGTTTCCTCTGTGACATTGGGCAAGTCCTTCAGACATACATTCAAAATACTTTCAGAAGTGGATTACTAAAAGAGCTAGTGGCATGTAGCTGCGGGTATATGTGAAGGTGAGCCTCCAGGATAAATATTTTACATAACAATGAGGCAGCTACTGAGAAGATGCCTGTGTGCTTCTGTTGTAGTGCTTCTGAGTACTTGGTCATAATTATTGAAGCTATTTGGCAAACTTACTCAAATGTGTATCTTGGTGTCCTAGAACAGTTTTTCATGTTCGGAATGCTGCATCAGGGTTTTTATTAAAACATTTAGAAATACTTCTTGAAATGATGACAAGACAAGGAGAAAATTATTAGTTGAAAATGCTGAGCAAATATTTAATGTTTAACAGAGCAATTAGTTTTGTTAATTATCATATGGCACTAGGTACTGTATTGAAGACTTCATGAAAAGTTGATGAATTCTGATCTGAAGTCTACTTTTATCAAATTTTTGAAAAGGTTGCTTGGAAAGGAATGTTTCTACAATAACATACGTGGCACTGAGAGATTTAGACGTCATTGCATCCACTATTTTTGATCAAATGTCAAGTTAAGTATTCAATATTTCAAATGAAGTAGCAATAAATTATTTCTATTGCAATAAACAATTCAGTTTGTCAGTTTGGGGAAGGGCTAGTTAGAGCTGAAATTATAAATGAAATGATAAATAGATGGAAATGAAATTGACAGGTTCAGGACAGACTATATAGAAAGCCTTTTCTCATGGAAGATATCATTCACACAAAGAATTCATTTTTACATTATCTGGTGATGGCCAAATATTACACAAATCCATGAACAATAGGCATGATAAATCTATTACACATAACTTCTAAGTGAGGCCTCTGTGATAAGAGGGAATATGGTCCTTGATTATCAGATACTATGAGTAAAGAAAAGGAGATGCCTTTACAACCTGCTTATGACATTTCCAGAGGTAACAAGCTGAATGCCTTAGAACACAGAGTAATGCAAGAGATGGCAGTATGGGCTGAACCACCAAGGCAATTATTCTGTTCTTTTTTACATAGCTATTTTGGAGGCAGCCATTCCTGTTTGCAATTCTGGCAAGTATAGTTAGCCCAATAGCTTGAGGGAGATGTATGTCCCCAAGGTTTGTTCCAATACCTTAAAATGTAAGCAAATTATAATGCATTGCATCAGTGCTTTTTGCTTGTCTAGTAGGTTTGAGAAATAGATTGACTGATCCTGGGGCCGAACCCTCGCCAAAACAACCCTGGGTGAAGGAGCAGGATGAATGCTAATGGGGTGGCATTGGGAAGGAGGCGGGAAGGCATCCCCCAGCCCCTGTGCACCGTGTGAGGGAACTAGTCATGCTGCCCTAAATCCACCTCTGGTGCTAAAATGAAACACTAAATATGGATTAAAATGGTCTGATCAGCAGGACTTTAAAGCACAGCTCAGGGCTCTTGCAAGCCGCCTGCAAAGAGCACTGTGCGGCGCTTTCAGACATCTGATCCGCAGCACTTCAGGAGCCAGGTGTGCAGTGCCTTCAAAACTCCACACACCCCAACTGGCAGGCCTTTAGAAGCCCCTTGTGGGCTTCAGAAGCCTAACCATCTTTTTATCTGCCAACATGTGATGTCCTATATGATTTCAGGTGATTGGCAGCTGGCTTTTCAACTGCATCTCTGAACGTAGAATATAAAGTTTCTTGTGTTACCTTTGTCTAAGATTCTGCCTGTCATCTTTGCTCTAACAAATATTTACAGTACTTTGTAAAGTATCCTACTTAATCAGCTGTATCTTTGCTTGAATAATGTGTAGTGCAGGCTGCTTTTCTGGACTTTTAGGTCATAAAGGGTGCATACCTGAAGACAGGACCGAGTCCTAAAGTTCTAAACCATACAATTCCCAACTGTAAACTCCGGCAGCAAAAACCTTAGTTTCACCAGAGATGAATGAAGCTCTACATTTTAAAAAGAAGTCTTTAAGGTCACATCATTTCCCCCACAAGAGCCCTTCTTTCTCCATCTCATTTGTTTCGATGGAAATGTAACAACAACACTTGACAATAGTAGGAGAGGGGGTCTTTCTCTAGTAAAATGACTCATGACGAAGCCGCACATAACCCTCTGTTCTTTAGGGGCTGGGAATTGGAAGACTTTTGCTCACCTCCCTCATTATCCTTGTTATCAGCACAGGAGGTTTCCATAGCAACATTGCATCCAGGCCCTCTCCAGCCGGTCTGGCAGACACACTGCCAGCTGTTCTGACCGAGTGTGCATCTCCCATTGCCATTGCACAAATCAGGGCAGCCATCTGGTTGAAGAAATGAAGAAGATAAGTACAAGAAATACTATTTGCACTAAGATTCTATGCTCAAGGCACATTAAACAATGTTACTGTGCACTCAAAAAGAAAGCTGAAGGCTGTATCAAACATGCTTGCTGGTGTAAGGAACATCTTTTTGCTTAGAGGATGACTATGGGAAGTAGAAGGCAAAAGAGAAATAATGCGTAAAAATACATGTAGTCTTCAGTGTCATAAATGTATCTTTAGGGTTGATTTTAATAGCAAAAAAGAATTAAGCTTCTACTGCAGCTAGATCTTATTCCTTTTTTTTTACATTTGAATATCTATAATTTTATGACATGTTACTAGCTCTATATAAGCATCCCCCCAAAGAATCTGAGACTGTGGTTGGATTCCTGCTACAAGTATCTATAAATTATTAGGGGACAAGTGTAATCTCAATAAAAGGAAATTTAATCCACGTGCATTTTTGCTATATCAGGGTTCTATAACCTAGATTGTGGGCTTGTACAAAACTCTGAAATGGAACATTTCAAAATAAATGTGCACTTTATACAAAATATGGTTATGGGTGGGAAAATGAGTGCACTCGTTCTACTTATGTCGTATCTTATTACCTGCAAAGCTACCTTAAAATAGCGAAGATCATTTAAGGGCTCCAAATTATTAAGGGTGTCTTTCCTTGCTATCAACTAATTTTAAGTCTTGGATTTCCCTGGATTTTTAATATACACACTTGGAATTCTGCAGCAGCCAAAGGCTACAACCAAACTACTCAGGAGTAACCATGTCACAGTAAAAATTGCAGCCTCCCTTGTACAAAAACACAAGAAGGTTAAAAACATCTAATAGCTGAAACCCCTTTCACAAATTGGAGGCAAAGTAATTTGTGTTCTGATTGCATAATTTGGTGAGCTGCAACACTAATGGATGTGGAGCGGTAACCCCTGCAGCAATGGAATGTCATGACTTGTGGAGTTGCACTAACGCAGTGAACTGGCCTGGAACTTAGAACCACAGGATCACAGAATGTGCTTGTGATGAAGCAGAAAGTGATTTATGTGCACCAGAACCACCCATCAACAACTGTGGTCTAGCACAGCCAAGCAAAGCTGTTGCATAAAGAAATTCAGTGGAAAATTAAATCTAAACAATATCTTTAAGCCTTCTTGGGTCACAGCTACAAATATATACAAGATTCAGGAATGAGATGATGATTCAGTGCCAACTAAAGAAACATAATCCCACTGAAGCTACAGTTTAACATACTACAAACAAGCAGTATTTTGACTCTTTAACCATAAAAATGAATTAAAAATTGAACTGAAGTGAATAGTTACTTGTTCTCTCTTCCATTTCACTGAACACTTTTTAAATGGGCTTGGATATTTATTAATGATCTCGCACTATTTTGACATGTGGAATTACATGGAAGCTAACAATTTCAGTAGGTCCCTATGATCTGTAAAGTGAGTAGTTCTGTTTAAATGTTTCGTTGTTCTGAACATACAAATGTGTACAGACAATTCTGATCACACAGAAAAGCAAAATGGATAATAGGAAAGCTTTGGCAGTCAGCATCCAGAAGGTAAAAAAGTCTCAGAGGAAATAGGACCTGTACTTTTTGATCAGTAAAACATAGACATAGAGAATAGGAATCAGGAACAAGAGTGCTTGAGCAACTTCTTTCAGGAATATATTTTCTCATTCATGCGATGGCATTTGATGCATGAATGTGATACCGATCAAAGGCTGGTAAGCTAACCAAAAGGACATGATCTGATCTATAATGGGAATATCCAAGACCCTTAATTATTATACAGATCATGCTATTTTATAATCTCTGCCTCAAAAAATAGTCACACTGACATAAAATGCCATAATTACACATAAGTTTTTCAGGATTGTGACCAAAAATCCAAAAGAATCAGTTTTAATGCCAGAAGCAATAATAAATATGAATATGGATGGTGCCTCTTGGTTATGACAGCTGCACAATATGGGAGATAACAGCACATATCTTGCATCTAAACAATGTGCTTGTTTACTGTGATGAAGTAAAATAAAATAAAATTGTTCTTTGATAAAAATCCTTGGGAATGTTTCTAGCAGGAACGTTCAAGCAACAACCCTGCACCAAAAAAAATCAGGGCATGTTTCCCTATCTTGAAGGGCAGTAAGCACAAGCACTGGTGTTAGGGGACATCCTCTGGGGAATGGCGGTTCGAATCCCTGCGACGGGGTGAGCTCCCGTTGCTCGGTCCCTGCTCCTGCCAACCTAGCAGTTCGAAAGCACGTCAAAGTGCAAGTAGATAAATAGGTACCACTCCGGCGGGAAGGTAAACGGCGTTTCCGTACACTGCTCTGGTTCACCAGAAGTGGCTTAGTCATGCTGGCCACATGACTCAGAAGCTGTACGCCAGCTCCCTCAGCCAATAAAGCAATATAAGCGCTGCAACCCCAGAGTCGTCCGAGACTGGACCTAATGGACAGGGGTCCCTTTAACTTTACACCCATTTTTACTTTTTCAAAACAGACAGGGGACAACTTCAAGGTACAATTTGCAACACTCAGCTAGTGCTGACAGGTTCCTCAGAGAAGCAGTACATCAGCCTTAACTATGCCTTCATATAATCTTTTCTATTTGAACAGAAAGTATGTGTACAGCTTTAGGCGGCAGGGAATTGGATACTTCAACTTATTTTAGGTATGGTATACCTACCGGTACTATTGCTGAACCATTATGTCTAATCTGGACCATTTCTTTTTTGAAGGTAAACTGTTCACTTTCCTTTCACAGCTAGTCCTTGAGCTCTCTGTTGCTACTGCCAACTGTGTGATGTGGGCTTGTTTTTCACAAGCCTGGAGAAGGCAACCTAAGTTTATAATGGCCAAGAATCACCACATACTAACAAGCCCTATAAAACTCCTTCTGCTGCTCATAAAGTGTTCTTAGAAAGTACTATTCACCCTGCTCTCAGGCAGAAAAAAAGAACTGCTTGCATTATACAGGCACAAAAGGAGGCAAGTACTCTGTGCAGTCTAAAATAAATCTTGAAGATGTTTTATTTTACCTCTTCAGCATGTCATGCATGCTGTCTGAACAACCACAATGATACTATATCAAGGGAGGCATCATGCTGCAGGACACCTGATTTGTTTTAAATGTAAAATGAGCATTAATTGTGAATATATACACTCTGGGTTTTCTTGTTGAAGGGAAATTGGAGAGAGATAAACAGATCAGAGTAGCAGAGGGGGTTTCTCCCCCAGTACATCTGAGCAAGATGAAAACATGAACAAAATCTCTGAAAAAGTTTTCATTGCAGCTGGGAATTAATAGACATGACTTTGCTTTTAGCTTGAAGAAGGAAGGAAGGAAGACTATAACGGACATGGTGTTGCTAGGAAACACTTTACCACCACAGCAAAGTTCATTCCATTTGTGGCCTTCCAAAGACAGATTTCATATTTCATAAACATATAAAAAATCAGAAACAGTTTCCATTAAAATATAATAAATACCTAAAAGCTAGTGCATAGATAGTCCACAATGTGATCTAATTATTTACGTCAACATGGGTTGCTTTGTGCATGTGTCCCTTTTAAAAAGCTGTGTAAATGAAGGATAAATTTAGCTTTGACAAAAAGCTCTAAGTGCAAAGTAGTGGCTACTTAGGATCTTTATAAATGCAAAAAAGCACATTCAAATTATCTCCGCATAAATATTTATTTGGCAGACAACACAAAACTGCTTTGTCAACCATTAGATAGATAGCTAGATAGACTGACAGATATATATACATATAGCTTGTCTTAAGAGCCCATTTATACAATACCTAGATGTCTACACAATCATCTATGGAGTAATAATTGTTGTTAAAAGCGTGTCCATTATTTTCATGCAATATATTTACATTTCAATCTAAATTACTTGCTTCTAAAAACTTCCTGAATATGTATAAGAGCTGGTGGTGACTGGAGTATCATGAGATGCTTATATTCATCTAACACTTACTAAGGCTCTTTACCAAATTATCTTGAAGAGCAGGAATCAAACTCTGCATGCTAGAATAGTGCTAACATTTTTATAAAACTCCAAATGCTCTCACAAAGAATTCTGTTGCAACACAACAATATGAGTACTATCTATATAGGTAAATAATGGGCACTTCAATCATTCCTTACAGAAACTCGAGCCAGAGTTTTAAAGTAAACTGGAAACTTAATGCAAGCAGAGTATCCTAAAGATAGGTACACTGCTGTAACCCTATATATATGAAATATGTTAACAAAAGATATTATCAATGGGCTTCTGAAACAGAAGGACATTATACTAGGACAGGTTTCCATTAGCTTCACATAATACACTACTTTAACTATGCTAGCGCAGATTTCTTAGTCTCCAAATTAATATATAGGTATATTTTCATGACAGCTTTTTAGCATATCAGTTATTTAGAGTAACAATAGCCCTATCCAGGCCTGTGCAGAGCTTGTCTGAGCCCTGGGGTGGCAGTCTTGTTAGAATAAAGTTAACATTAATGGGATTTCAAAGCTGGAATTGACATCCGGGGGGGGGGGGGATTTCTGAAAGGCGGTACTTTGTCCTGGATCTTAGGCAAGTCAATTGAAAAATAGCAGGTTTTTGGCGTTTTTGTAAAAAAAACAACAACTCAACAACTTTTGGGGTGTCCTGGCTTTTACTTTTTGAAATATGGCAACCCTACTATAAACTCAATCAAAAAAGCAGCTGGTTCCTGGCAGAACCTTGGCTGGCTTATCCCAGCAAGGCCCGGGGTATGTATACCTGGCTCCCCCCACCGTCTGTACAGGCCTGGTCCTCTCACATGCTCCTTCCATGCAATAGGCAATGTATGAACAGGGACAGGCTTCTCTAAGTGATGGTTCCCTAACTGATGACAAAACCCCTCCCCATATTTCTTATTTTCATGCTGTCATCCCTCTTGCTTTCCATTGTGCCCTGAACAAGGGAACCACCCACACCACCCTAAATCTGGTGTTGGTCTTGCAGCGTTTCTCAACCTGTGGGTCCCCAGATGTTGTTGGACTACAACTCCCATCATCCCTGAGCTCTGGTCTTGCTAGCTAGGGGTGATGGGAGTTGTAGTTCAACAACATCTGGGGACCCACAGGTTGAGAAAGGCTGGCTACAGGCAGGCAACAGCCCACAAAACTGTCCCTTAGATCATATGTTGTGCCATCCCCACTCCCCAGTGTCTATGCATTGAGCATGGGCACCTGCAAAGGATTGCATCAGCTGCAATTGTCCACACTCAATGCACAGGTGTCAGAAGTGGAGCCAGAAGGCACACCCTGTGCTCCACATATTAATCCTATGTGTGGACAGAATGCATCAATACAAATATTGACTTCATGTGTTGCAGAGATACAACTTGGGAAACATTCTCTGCATTAAACAGCATAGTTTTCTTCCTTACAATATATGACAGAAAATGTTTTTTAAAAAGCTCTCTTTGTTCAACTGCGGTATACACAGTCGAGCAGATAGCTTATCAGAATGGGCAAAACATAAGTAAATGAGGGCAGAGCTCTGGAATGTCTCCAGCAGTGTGCCTCAACATGATCTAGCAAGACCACATATCTGGATAAGAAGTTACCTTTTCTTGACCTTTTGGTTCTCAGCTTGCCTAAATCAATATTAGAAGAGGATTGGGAAAGGCTATTAATTAAGAGAATGAACTTACCTGACTCAGTAAGTTTTGTAAATTTATTGTTTTTGCAATATCAATGCAAATATAGATGATTAAAGTTCTTTTATATAAGAACAAGAAACAATTAGAAAATCCCCATCCTATACTATATACTATGGATAATGGTATTAAAGTATAAATAAATCACTGTGAACTTGAGAGCACAAAGCAACAAGACCCAAATTAACATGGTTTCCTAGTATAGGATTCTATGTTCATTTCAAAATTTATTAAACTTCCATAATAAGTCTAGTTTATCAATGGTGGAACTTGTTAAACAGCTTAAGTAAAATGTATGCTAAGCTCTCAAAATGAGTTACCAATTTAACTCACATATTAAATCCTAACTAAACTTTTCAGACTTGGAATATGGAGAATAGAGGGGTATTGGTACATAGGATTTGGTGTGGTTTTTGTTTTTGTTTTTAAGTTTACAGTATATGGTTATTTGTAGTGGGTATTAGAGGTGGACAAATATGTAAGTTTCTGTTTCTTTCCATTTCTCATTTTTCCAATCTTAAATTTGGTTCTTATTGTTCCACATCAGTTTGCAATTTCTTTTTAAAGGCCTCATGACAATTTCTTGGCATTTAGTACAATTCCTCCCAACAACCACACTTTTGTGAAGCAATTTCCACTGATACAATGCACACACTTGTATTAATTGAATTAATGACAAAATAAGGGGTATAAAAGTGGGCCAACTACGTTGTAAGTTAAAAGCTTATGTGGATGATGTTGTTTTGGCGTTGGAACACCCACTAGAAAGTGTACCAGTGGTTTTGGAGGAATTAAAGGAGTTTGGTAACTTAGCAGGTTTTAAACTAAACAAACAAAAACAACTAGTCACAATGCTAGTAAAAATACGGATGCTCAACTCACAAAAGACTTGGAAAGAATTAGAAGTATGAAGAGTGAAAAGAAAGTAAAATACCTGGGGATATGATTAACAGTAAATAACCGCAATATCTTGAATGATAATTACTCAAGGGCTTGGAAAGAAATTAGAACAGATTTGCAAATCTGGAATAGAATGGAGTAGAATATTTTCAGATTTTTTTTTTGCTCAATTCCTTGAAATCTTTGAAAGGAAAGATTTTTCTTTTTCTTTGTTGTATCGTTTTTGTTCATGCTTTGTTGATGTGGAATGTTATCAGAAAAGCGCGTGCATGCGCACGCACACACACACGGTTCTTTCTGTGAAAAAAATAAAAGCATGACTGATTTTTTCCAATAATGTTGAAAAATCAATAACTCCTATGGATTGTACCTTGCACATTCCTAATGAACTCAGACCTTGGCATTCTTACAGCTGCATTTCTTCTCTGTAGAATCTATAACAAGTTGAAAAGCAGTCTTTGGTTTTATTTTGAAGGACGGGGAAAATGATCACGAACACAGATTTAAGCAGTACTCGATGAAATTTAGTCCTGCCGGTTGCATTTCTGTCATGTTAAAGGTATTGTTGACAGATTCATACGAGATTTAGTAAACAGTATTAGTTTTTGAGATCAGATTAAACCACAGAGTATTGTTATACAGCTACTGAACATGAGTTTACAAAGAAACAGGTTCCCTTTTGAAAAACAAAGATACTATGGCGCCTGTCAAAAAGTTACTTGGTTCCCTCAGGAGATGAAATATGATGAATACAGAGTGCCATAAATCTGTCTGCATCTAGGAAGAATTGCACTTCTAGGCCATTGTAACATGAAGTAGACTACTGCAAATACTACATATCACACAGTAAGCAATCTTTAACCGAGAACCCAATGATTTGATAACTTCTGAAAGTCTTAAGGACACGGCAGCATCCTTGTTCTTGATTTCATATGGCAGTGCATTATATCCCAGCAATAATAGCAGCTCAATCCAACAGCTCACATCAATTTAAAGGGCTGGTTCAGACATAATACTAAACCAGGAATGACAAACTTCTCCCTTTTGGCTATGAAGAAGGAATTTAGAAACTAGTAACAGCGTGGCCTCAACGGGGTTCAAAGACTGGTTTAAAACAGAACCATTTTTTTAATGCCTTAATACACTTGTGTATTTGCAGAAACTAAGGCAAGGTATTACCTTTTCCCAGATCCAAGCTACTTAACAATGACATTTCAAAATTCCTCCCCCGACCCATTACACACACAGTACCAGAAAAAATGTACTGAGATACATGGGTCCTGAGAGACAAATACAACAGCTATCCTAGTCACACAATTCCAAAGGAGGAATTATTTGTAAATGGGAAAATGCTCCATTTCAAGGCAAGGTCCCAGATGGAAAGGCTCTGCTGTAAGACCCCCAAACCAGTCCAGGGGCTATGAAAGATATCTATCAGTTCAGGCAGGGGCATGGTCAAGAGGCAGCAGTTCAGGTAAATTAGTTGTGACTGCCATACAGAGCTACTAGAAAGATATTGTTCCAACAGTTCCTTCAGCTTGGTACTGAGACTTTCAAGCTGGAGCTTCTGGCACTACACATAGGGTGATCCCCAGGTTCCTTAGACTAAGATTCCTGACTCTTCCTGAGCTTCGCTAAGGTCCGGGGCCTCTAGGTCATTCATCGGTGAGGAATCCTACAGCTAAAGTATGACAGAGGGAGACATAGATATGCTCCAGGACAGTGAGGGGCAAAGATGTGACAAAACTGTGACAAAAAGTGATGATGGATCTACATATTTTGAAAAAACTTTGAAATACAATTTCCAACATTTCTGCACTGCTGATATCCTGAAAAAATGGTTCCAATACCAGAAGGTCACAGGTAAAATGTTTATTGTGAAGCTCATCCTTAGTGTGAACAGCTTTTGTAAAGCTCCCCTAATCCCTTTCTTTAATCTGTACTATATGCAGGGACTACATGTAGCATGTACATTCTACTGACTACTACATTTGGGCTCCTTCATTGCACAAATTCCTTCTATTTGCACATTGACGTGGGCTCCTTCTATTTGTAAAAACTCCTTTTTTTTCCAAACCGCATTAGATGATCAGTAATGTAGTCTTGCTTGTCCAAAGTGTGGCATGTCTCCATTAGGGAATGGTTGTTGCTGTGCTCATAGCTCATGAACAAAGCAAAGTAGAAAACCTGTTGCCTCCTTTATTCATCTTCTTAGTTTCCTTAAGACAACCACAGCCGTGGGATAAATTGTCATGCAACCATCTCAGATCAACCTAAAAATTCTCCCTTTAAAATAATTAATACATTTTGCTTCCTTGGATCCATAGTGAACAACAACTTGCTACTTGAACAGGAATAAAACATTTGTATCAGGAAGGAGCCCTTGACAGAGTTGGGAAGTATGTTTGGAATAATGTCAAACTAACCACCAAAATGAAAGGCGCTTCAGATGTTATGGAATGCAGGAGGACCAGCAAGTAGTATAATATAAGGTTATTACAGTATTATATATCAGTTGCCAAAAAGAGTAACAGTTAAAAAAATTACAAACCAAGTATAGATACTGGCTGGGATAAAAATATCCACTTAGAAGGCTTGTTGAAAGATGAAAATGTTCAGCAGAGGCAAAAAAGACAATAGAAATGATGCCTACCTGATATATAAAGGTAAAGGGACCCCTGACCGTTAAGTCCAGTCATGGACAACTCTGGGGTTGTGGCGCTCATCTTGCTTTACTGGCCAATGGAGCCGAAGTTTGTCCACAGACAGTTTTTCCGAGTCATGTGGCCAGCATGACTAAGCCGCTTCTGGCGAACCAGAGCAGCACACGGAAATGCTATTTACCTTCCCGCCAGAGCGGCACCTATTTATCTACTTGCACTTTGACGTGCTTTGGAGTGCTAGGTTGGCAGGAGCAGGGACCGAGCAGCAGGAGCTCACCCTGTCACGGGTATTAGACCACAGTGCCTTCCTGTACCTTGGGTTACAGATGCTTCAGGTTACAGATTCCGCTAACCCAGAAATAGTACCTCGGGTTAAGAACTTTGCTTCAGGATGAGAACAGAAATCATGCAGCGGCGGCGCGGGAGGCCCCATTAGCTAAAGTGGTACCTCAGGTTAAGAACACTTTCAGGTCAAAACAGACCTCCAGAATGAATTAAGTTCTTAACCCGAGGTACCACCGTATACAGCAAGTCACAAAGCGTGGGTGTCACCACACTAAAAGCCCCATTCTGAAACTGTGAGGAATGAAGCTCCTGATAAGATGTTATTTGCAGGATGCTCTCCCCTGCAGAACACAGAGACCAATTGGGTATATGAGGGATGAGATTACATTAATTTATGATTAGGTAAGGTTACATTAATGGTTTTAGTGCCACAGATGAACCCTGAAGAAGGACTTTGCTGGTAGATTGAAGAGTACTGCCATGAGACTGAATTGCATCAGAGTACTGCACTTGCTGCCCATTTACTACAGGCCTAATTCAAGGTGCTGACTCCAGTGTATAAGACAATAACTTGAAGTTGTGTCTCTCCCATGATCTGTCAGCCTGTGCCTTAATATTTTTAGGGGGGTTTCTGCTGGTGGTCTTGTCTATAAAAGTTCATTCAGTGGGGACTCAGAGCAGACTTTTCTTTTATATGGTGTCCCAGTTGTGGGGACTTTTTCCTGGTGGTGATAAAACTGTCCCTCATACAATTGGTCTTCAGATGTCAAATGAAGACATATTTATTCCTCCTAGCCTTTAGAGATTACTGAGCTGACTCCTGGTTGTTTCTTGCTGAATTATTTGCTGCTTTTAGTATTCCTTGTGTTTTTTGGATATGTATCATAATCTAAACGTTGATGCATGGTTTAACAAACAAACAACATCTGGAGGGGCACAGGTTAGCCAACCCTGTTCTAGACCCTGTTGTAGAATTTCATCCTGAATTTTACCATGAGTCATTGCAATGGAAAATGGGAAATATAAAGTACATTCATCAGTGGAAAAGAATTTATATAGAATGTAAACACATATTGGATGCACTTTTAACTGGATGCTTAATTAGCAGATTTTCTTAACAGCTTTCTTAAAGCAGTTATGGTCTGTTGTGAAAATCCTTCTTAATCAGGATTTTATGCAACTGTGTAATGATCCAAGAGTCTCTTTCTGGTCAGTGTACAAATCCAGGAATGATAGATACTTAATGCATTTAAAGCATTTTTCTCCTTATAATTTATAAAACAGTTTGCTCTTAATCAGAGTTATCTGAAAGCTGTGTTTTCTGTAACTGCACCATTCCAACCCAATATTCACAAGGGATATCTAATGTTCATATGGAATGTGATCACAAATCATTCTGCTCCCCTTCCCAGTTCTCCCACATAAGAGAATGAGGCTGTTTCTGGTTGTGTGGAGCACCTGGTGTGCACAGGTACCTAACTCCTGCAGGTCGTCAACCAGGTATGTTGCTGATGTCCTTTGCACAATAAAGCACACCTACCATCCCTAATAATATTACACGCAGCTCCTATACATTATATACGGTTAGACCCATAGATCAGAGGCTACTTTCACTAAGAACAGTATAGTACACAGAACAGAACAGGAAAGAAATGGTGGGGAAATGCAACAGCAAGTATCTGCAGAAAAAAGATCTGGATCCCCCTTCCCTTCACATTTCTGCATTTATTGCATTAAAAACATGTATGTAATAATATGTAAAGAATTAATCTAGGAAACACACTATAACAACAGCAGCAGCCAGACTGCACAAAAATACCTTACACCAGCATGCTGGCCTTTGCTCCTTGTTTCTCTGAGATTTAAAGTGCTTCAGTATATACTGCTTCATAATTCTTTTTTTAAAAAACACAGTTACTACTGCAATTTTAGTTAAACTATAGATGCCCTTGATCCAATGCCAACCCACTCTGTATTTTCCCACTGTAATTGATGTATTTCACACTTTTATTTTATTTTTTCCATCAGTTTCTCAGAACATGCTCTCTATGGAGCAGGCCATAATCAGAAATGTGGGGATTGGTATTCCAATAAGGAATCAATTAATAACGATTCTAGAGAAACAATAGTAAAATACAATTTTGTTTCTATGATGCCAGTTAAGGAATCAATGGGTCTAACCATTTGCACACTTCTTTTCTTTTCCTTGCTTTTATTATCAATTCCTATCAGAACAAAGAAACCAATGACAAATTCCGTTTGTTTTCCCTGTACCTACTAACTTTCTAAAACACAAATATAAACAAAGCAAAACAAGAGGTTCAGTCAGAAATCAATGCTGCATCTTGGAAATTACATTCAGAAAACACAAGACTTGTTACTGTTATGCTACCTGTGAACTGTTACTGTAAGACTTTGAAAACAGATGAGGAGCTGATGAAGAGGTGGAAAGTGCCCAGGAGTGGACTGGAGTGAAGCCTGTGAGCTTGGTCAAGTCCGCCCCCAGGGCGGAGCCAGTACTGCAGCTTGCCCACGATTGGCAATTTGAGGACAGGCTACAATCCCAGCTGGCTGGGATGAAGACCAAACAGGGTTGTGCCAGCCTGGGAAAACCCCTGGCCATGTCCCTCATTGGAGCCAAGGGGATGGGGAGTTCCACTGCTGCCTGACCACATATGATAAGCAGTTCTGTAAGACTTTGAAAATAGATAAGCAGGAAGTACAGCTTATCAAATGCTGTAACCCTAATGCTGTCTCATATTGTGCTTTATTTTTTATTTTAAAAAGGAACAAATAATTATCATGAAATAAACTTTGACGTGGCATGCAAAAAAACCCCAGTAAAAGTGCTATGATACTTTAAAATCAAAGGAATGCAATTTTTTTAAAAAAGAAAATTAAACCCTGCTTTCTAACTTTAATGATAAGCAAGCTGCTGCCATAAAGCTTTGTGCTATGATGCTAATTTCTTTATTGGCTCACAGAGGGAATAGGTCTGCAAGAGCAAAAACACACATTCTGCCTTGCTTCATTAAAGGGAAAAGCAAAAGACGTCGGCTTAGTTTATATTCACAATGTGCTGAAAAGTTGATGGCAGCATGCTGAAAGAACCAAGTGCCACTTTCCACCATTCCCAGTGGTAAAAACAAAAGAATGTTCTCTCATCTGTACTGACGTTTCTTTGGTTTTATGAGAATTACAATCATCAATGGCAGTTACTCCTTTTGTATTTGCACAAACTGAATTTGCAAAAATAACATCATTTCTCTCCTTGTGGGAGATTCCAAGCCATTTGAGATCAGTATTTTGATGCTGAACCACTTTTGTGATCAATAAATCACTAGCTTGTAAAGAAAGAGAATTAAGTAAAATGTTATTACTAAACTAGTAAGATACTTATTTTCTCTCCCTCCCTACCTTAATGCAGCTTTCTGGATAAAATATGAGACTATAATTTCTATACTTTTAATTAATTATATACAGTGGTGCCTTGCAGGACGAAATTAATCCGTTCCGTGAGGCTCTTCGTATAGCGGTTTTTTCGTCTTGCGAAGCAAGCCCATTGACAGCTTAGCGGATTAGCGCTATTAGCGGCTTTTAGCGGATCAGCTGATAAGCGGCTTAGGGCTTAGAAAAAGGGGGGGGGAAGGAAAAAAAAGTCGGAAAAACTCGCAAGACATTTCGTCTTGTGAAGCAAGCCCATAGGGAAATTCGTTTTGCGAAGCGCCTCCAAAACGGAAAACCCTTTCGTCTAGCGGGTTTTCCGTCTTATGAGGCGTTCGTCTTGCGGGGCACCACTGTATACAGGCAGCCCGCCGTTTACGAAGGGGTTATGTTCCAAGGCACAGTGCGCGTTGGTCGTGTATAACTGAAACCCATTGAAAAAGACTGCAGACACCTGCTCTACCCTTTTAGTGACATTTCAGTGACATCTTTAGGTAGTTTCTCAGTCACTTCCGGGTCCACATATTGAACACACTTAAACAGGGGGCTGCCTGTATTCCAATATCCTTCACATATTAAAAAAAAGTATTAATAGCACTTTGGAATGGACCTATCACTATCATGCTAATGGTGTTATCGTTTTCAGTAGTATGGTGAATTGGGACCATGTTCAAGATATTTGGTGGACCTTTTGGAGAAAATTAAAATGTACGCAGCTGAAATTCTAGCTACATATATTATTCACTAACAGCTTTGTTATTTAACATATACCTAAAGAAAACATAATCACCTTCTTTGTGGTTTTGACTTAGAACTCATATAAAATTGAACACATATTCTAAAGTTACCAGTGCTTGTATATTTCAAATTTTTGTATTAAGAAATGAATCAATGTTTAATTATATGAAAAAATACCTCTATTAACTCCTGTAATTTGATGCAGAATAACTACCTGAAAATGCCTACATGCTGTCCTTCTTTGCTGTGCATAAATAACATGCCTTGTTCTTTGTAAGTTGATTGAGCTACTCTGCACTGGACTGCTAATGCATCAATATAGAATAAAGATATAATGGGATTAGGAGAAAAGCAATAAACCTGCATCTTGAATGGCAGTTTTTCAAAATTATGGTTCCCTGTTACCAATACAGCAAACCTAGTGCCTTTTGATTTACATAGTTTCTCAGAGTACTATGAAAATCTTATAGGATTTAGAATGCTATGAGTCTTATAGGATAGGATTGAAACAGGAATGAAAAGAAACAACTTGCTCGTTTGCTTGTTTGAAAACCCAAAGGGGAAAAAAAAGTCTTGATGAAAGAAAAACATGTGACATGACAATTGCCATTACAAATTAAACACTGGGATCACATAAAACCTCATCCAGCCCTTCACCTTCATGCTAGGTCTTGATGAGGATAAAGTTGGTGGAGAATTTGTGTTTACAACTCTAAGGCATCTCCATAAAACCATACATGATGCCTGTGGAAATAATGCCACTGTCTAGCCCATCAAATGTCAAATAAATAAACAACTATCTGACATTTAGAAGACATCTGAAGGCAGCCCTGTTTAGGGAAGTTTTTAATGACTGATGTTTTAATGTATTTTTAATCTTTTGTTGGAAGCAGCCCAGAGTGGGTGGGGAAACCCAGCCAGATGGGTGGGGTATAAATAAAATAAATAAATAAATAAATAAATAAATATTATTAAACAAAGATTTTTTTGCTTACTTTTATTTTTAAAAAGATAAAGATTGAACTTTGCAAGTTTACTTACAAGTAGTTCCACTGACCTCAGTGAGTGTGCTTCATCTGAGCTCTACAAGAGAATATCACCCAGATCATTTGCAAATTTCTATATACAACTTCAATATGCAGCTGGTGTCTGGAAAGGCATGATTTCAGTCTCAATAGTTAGCTGAATATTCTGGATTTTTCATTCAAGAATTAAAAGTATGATGCTATGATGCATTATTATAAAATAATAATGTACAGACCAATTCTGCAAATCATTTTCATGTGTGGCTCTGAGATTTTCTTCTTTTTAAGAAGCTCCCTACTTTTTGTTTGACTTCCAATAGTGAGCGCCCAACTACCACCAGAGTTTATCTCTACAGTTAAAATATCTCTGTTATTCTGTCTCCAGCAATACCGTGTAATACCTTCACTCACAGAAACTGGTGCTTGACACTACAGGGTATAAAATAACATAGAAAACACATTGTTGGAATATTAACAGTTGGCTAGTGCAGTAAATACACTTCAGGACAGCAAACTCAGCTCTGTCTTTTTAGCAGTTAGATCAGCAGCTTGATCAATCCTATTTCATTTTTCTTTTCTTTCTGGGGCTTCATAAAAGTTCGAGAATTGATAGAAAAATCAATATAGCCCATGTAGACACAGGAAAGGAATATTCTTATTTAAGTCAGGAAGTTATTTACAAATATCTGCAGGATGCAGCTCTTTGAAGTCCTGCATGACACAGCGGAGAGGAACACAGCTGAGAAGTACACTGATTGCCTTTTAAAGTGGCCCAAAGAAGGAATAAGGTTGTATGTTTTGCACATAAATAAATGGAAAGGCGAAAAATGGCAACATTGTGTGGCATTTTCTAGTCATGACTAGAGGCGTGAAGTTAAATGACAGATAACTGATATTCCTATTGAAATTGTGTTTTATCTGTTCCTAGAAGATCATACAACAAGCAACTGTTGATTCTCAATAAAGCCTGAATATAATTAATTATGTTTCTACCCTACCAGCAGATAGAACAAAATTGTCACCCAAGTAGATGCAAACTACAAAAAATGAAGCACACTTTAAAATTCTACTAAATTATTGATACTTAGGCTGTAATCCTAGACGTAATTATTTGAGAGTAAGTTCTATTCAACACAACGTGAATTATTTCTGAGTAAACTTGCACAGGAATGTGCTACTAAGACCTATTAGTGCGCAGTTACCAACCAATGGGATCACCACAGCATCAACAGCCTTTCCACGCATGGAGGCCAGAGCGGGGGGAGAGGCAGACGATTGCTGCACTAGCGAACAAGAAAATTGTGGTCATATTGATCCTAAGACACTGTAATGCCATTATTGTTGCTTCCTGCACCCTGGCCCCGGCGACCTCGGACCACCTGGCTGGCAAAGCCACAGTTTCTTTTACTAAACTCAGGTGTGCCTGGGAAGACTGCTTGGCAATTATGGTATTATTTCATTATAATTTTGTTTCAACATAGATTTAGGCAAATGTCATATGTTCTCTCGCACAAAAGAAGATGCAGTATTGATCACATTGGATGAAGACATTTAAATCTCTATTGTAGAAACTTTGTTGATTAAGCAGAAGGTGGCATTTGTTTTCTTTATCTAGTCATGTCCTTTTTCTCACTTTCTTATAGATTGGAGTGAAAGGGCTAGAAATAACTACAGGAATATGACACCCTCTCCTCCCCAGCACTTTTTCAGAATTACTTGCTTTTGTCAGGGGTAGCACATTTCCCTCTTTGTTATCTTCAAATTTTATCCCATCTCTTGCGGAAATTGTTTCTGCTTTTTTAAAGCTATTATTGAAATTACTTTAAGGAAATCAGTAAGAAAAAAAAGAAATCTTTGACACAAAGAGTATTCTAATGGGACAAAACTATCCAGCAGTGCTGGAAGGCAACACAATGTTCTACTGGGCATAGATTTGTTGATTACTGACTTAGCTATAACAGTAGATGAAATGCAAGCAATATTCTTGATCGGCTGCAACTCTTTCCCTCTTCCCTAATACTCTCCACCCCTTCTGCTCCCTGGGCCTGGAAAAAGCAGAATGTTTGTATGATGCCTAAAAGGGCAAATGTTTTAAGGTGATCTTATCAAAACAATATCTACTGCTCTGCACAGTAAGATTAGTAGTGAATACCAATAGTCACAATCTAATGTACAATATTATTGTTTTGTCATTCCAAGGAATAGGGTCCAAAATGAAAGCACTTTTACATGGGCTTTTGCCACAGAAATATCTGGTTGAATAAAATAGAATACCAAATATTACATGTATTTGAGTGTGTGCTGTTTTAAAAAATATTATACATGTGAATAAAGCTCAGTTTAACTCTTCATTGAAAAGTGGGATCAAACACACCGCAGCAGCCCTGAAAAACATTAACAAGACTTCTATGTAAAGTATTCTACAACTCTGTATTCCAAGAGTCCTCAACCATGGGTGTTTAATCAGCCCTTCATTTTTTTAGTGAAAAAAATCAATGTTTTTAGCTTTATGATTCTTTACGTAATGCACATACATGTGCTACGGGTCACACTGACTCAAACAAATGCTATTTAAAGTAATTAGTTACTTGTCATGTCTATAGATGTTTAGCTCAGAATCTGTACTGTTTATTTCATGTGGGAAAGAAACATAGAAGGTAAAACATCCACCCCACCCTAATATTTTGTTTATTTTATAGTAGGCAAATCACCCACTTTCCTTAATATCACCAAAAATGGTATTAGGGGTCAACAGTATCCCACAGGTTTGCAAAACACATTTACAAACTTAACCGGTTTAAATGTGTTCTCTCATTGTTTAAATTTTTATTTGGATCCAGCAAAACTATTTTTTCATCATAGCTATCACTTTGCATGAAACTTATTAATCTGGGTTTACTGAGTTCCAAATTTAAGGCGCAATAATTTGCAAGCCAATAGCTCCCACACCTCAGCAAGATACCAGGCTCAAGGGCTATTCTTAGTCATGAACCTTTAGGTGGCCCTTTTTCTCTGTTCATAGAAATGTGTTGCTGAGGGATGCCCTCATCACTTCTGGGGCACAATGTCACCGGCCTCCTTGAAAAAATTCAATACCATCATCAGATGTGATGATCAGCTTCAACACTGAAGTACCACTGCGAGACAAATTTGCTCCTCTGTAAGATCTATGGGATATGTTTACCTGCACTCCTGCACAATCATTCTTGCCATGTGAAAATAAATGCCATTCACATGAGATGTCCAATGTGGCAGCATATTTATGATTGAAATCTAGGCCCAGTGGAGGTTAACAAAGCAACAATACATTTAATGGGGCTCTGTATATATAACAACTGGGCAGTAGATGATCTAAGCAAAAAAGCAACCTCTGGTTTTCACATGGAAATCATCAAACAAATCACAGAACAAAAACAAACAAACCCCAAACTCTCATGGTAAAATTTTAGCATGTAATATGTTCAAGAATTCACTTTGCGTTGGCATATTTCTTTTTGTTGTTGCTCAGTTGTAATTTCTGTTCTATGGTTTCATTATAACCTTATCCGATGATTGTAAATCACTTCATAAGTACACCACAGACCTTCATTATCACTGCAGGGAGCTGTTTTTCTCTGTGAGTTAGCAGGTGCAGGAATGGGATAGTGGTTGCAATATGCCATATAGAAAGATCTCTGGGATCTACTTCATTGACATAAGGCCACCACCTACTGTGGCTGTTTAAGTGAAGATCAGTGGCATGAGCACATTTTTAAAATGGTGCCTAAGGTTTTTGCATTACCACTTTTCCAGTTAGATATAGTCACTTAACCTCTTAAGATTGAAAACGCATCATTTTCAACATATATATTATTATTACTGCACTGCGTGTTCTACAGTAGTTCTACAGTACTGTTTTTACCTGTAGTGAGCATCCACGTCTAGAATAGGTGAGAGTTTGTGTCAAAAATAAAATCCCGTATTTCAGAATTCTCAGCCCATTATGAGCCAAGCCCAAACCCTCTCCGTTGCTTGTACTGAGCTTAGTACCACCTCAGAAGCAGCAGACTATGTGCATTTACATCTCCTACCCTTTACACTCGAATTAATCTTGCAGTTGGTGTAATAACACTGGGGACAGTAGGGGCTGGGGTTTTAATTTTATTGAGAACACTTCTGCAGCTGCATTCTGGACACCAGGACCCCCCAAGTAAACTACATTCCCTGAGGGAACCTGGGACAGCATTCCTCAAGGTCCTCCTTGCTGTGAAGCCCAGTGTTAGCACCACCACTGTCAAGGAAAGTTTTGGAAATATGGAAGAGGGTGATTTGGGGAGGGGGGGCAGGATGTGGAATCACATTTCTTCATCAGCTTGGAAAAATTATGGGGAAGTTTACTTCTATGTACATGAAGCTCCTGGCAGGACTGAAGTAAAAAGAAAAAATGAAGATGCTGAGATTCACTTGTTGAAAAAAATAGTAAAAAATAGAAACCGAAGGATAAACGTTCAAGTTAATTTTGTAAACGTTTTAAGATTCTGTAAGCTCCAATCCTAAAGCATAATAAGGCTACATCATTCTCAGTATATTTTCTATTCACCAATAATAAGGCTACAGTTTTTATACAACTCCTAAGTCCTACAAAGTTTGAGAGGAGTGCTTATGCGTCAATATTTTACACTGGAAAAACAAAGTTCAAATCTGTAGACAATGCTTTGGAAATTATTTGCAGGAAAGACTGTGACAGTGCACATTGACAGTACTTCAAAAGTGGTTGTTTTTTCCTCTCACTTGTGAAAAGCAAGGTAAAATGTTTTCTTCATAGTTTAGCCTTTATAGTTGGAACTATTAACCAGTAGGCGTAAAGTGTTATCTAGAACAAATCATATCTGAGCAATCTAAATACATTCATCTTGTTGGGTGCACAGTAACATCAAACTAAGATTGCAGTCCTATACACACTTACCTGAGGGTAAGTCTCACTGAATTAATTCGGACTTACTTCTGAGTAGATATGCATAGGACTGCACTGTAAGACACTTAGGTTACAAAAATACATGAAGACATTTTTAAGAATAAAGACGTTAACACAAAGTTAGTGGAATAAGGTAAACCTTTTTGGAACAATTATTGATTAGACACAACATTCATATAAACCGAAATTAGTCTTGAAATTTACCCCATAAATGAACCACATTAGAAGAGATGCTGCTGCTGTTGCTGTAGAAATGCATAAGGCCAAAACAAAAACAAAAACAGAAAACCAGCCTGCATCTGCTTGGGAATATCGATTCAATGTTTATAAACTGTGTTAGAAGTATGCTATAGCAGTATGCCAGCATCACCTTTAAATATGTGCAGGATATATATATTTTAAAGGTCATATCTCTTTCTAATTTAAGTGTGTGTCCCAAAAGGTTTAGCTACCCAAAGAGACTTAAAAAAAAGACACTTAACAAAAATAAAATAAAATTCTGACAAACACATCCAAATAACTTTGGTTTAAAACAAAAACAAGTCACTGGTAATAGGGCTGTCCTTTTAGAGTCTCCAGTTGCCATCATAATTTCAATTATAATTTGTCCTTTTAAAAAATGTTTCATTCACCCACCAAAGAAACGTTTAAAAAAAGAATATTGAATAACTGCTTGTTTTTAATTCTCCTGGACATTTTGAAAAAATTCGTTATCTAAATAAATGGCTCAGGAAAAAAGAAAACAGGCACACATTCTTGAGGTTTTTCTTCCAGGTTTACAAATAATGATGTGCTCAGTCTTGTATTACTTTTGTACACAACGTAAGTAAATTCTCAGCAGCAATCTGGGTTTTCCACGCACAGCATACATCTTGAAAGGATAAATTAAGTAACTTAGGTTTAAAATTCAAAATGGTCAAAAACATCTGAAGCGATATATGTTTGTTATTACTTTCCAGGCTGACATATCACAGTGGAGATGCAATTGTGTTAGTCATGGCACTCGGCATGATTCCAAAGCTGTGCTGAGTAGCATGCTGTTTGGAAAGGGTATACCAGCATGCTGTAGCATTGGCTCGGCCCTCCCATGCTGTGTCAGTCTATAGGCAAACACCATGACCACTGTCACAGAACAACGCATGAAAATGCTAGGGAGCTATTTCTGTAACAACGGGAAGCCAGTTCCCCCTCAACTTGACCCCTGCTCTTGATGGGTATTGTGGTGATGTGTTTTGAATGGAATATTTAATAAGCAGGAAGCATCAGGTCAGGAAGTGAAAAAAGAAGGACATTTGTTGAAACACACACACACTAAAATTTAGTTGAAAATCTCATCTTGTAGGTAATATCCACATAGAATAAATAGTATATCATTTAGTGGAAACCTAGTTTACATCAGTATACAATTTAACTTAGTACTGACTTGAAACATATTTTCCTGCTTGGGGTTTCAGAAATGAAGCTGTTTGTTTGCTTATAAAAACTTAAAATCTAAATATTTTTCAATAGAAACTGATGACTGCTCCAGTTATAAAACTGCAGTTATAAAATTAATTATTTATAAAATATAAAACAACCCACATCTCAACCAAATCATAAATACAAATGTCAGCATAAAAAACAAAGACCACAATAACTCTAAAAATTGGAAGCATAAGAGTCCATAAAGGGACAGCCCTTTGCCATACACAATAGTAACTATGTTTCTACAAGTTATGAAAAGAAAGCAATATGTGCCTGTTTCGGTGGCTGTCGTTTGCCTACCAATGGTGCAGTGCTCCCCATTCCAGCCCTCTCGGCATTCACATTTCCCATCTTTACAAGTTCCATGCTCTGTGCAGCGGGGATGGCAGACACGTTGGTCACAGGCTACCCCCGTCCAGCCCTCTTCACAGCGACATGCTCCGCCAATGCAGACACCATGGGTGCCACAGTCTACAGAGCACACTTCTGGAGGGAGAAAAAAGAGGAATTCGGTTATTGCCAAACATTGTCATGGGTACTGGCAGCATCTTGGATTTAGGGATTTGCACTATCATCGGCAAGATATGCAGAAGGGGTACACCTTTGGAACTCAAATGGTTGCTACGACCTACTCAAGCCTTTGCAATTCTGCTGAGAAAGCCAACAAGAAAGACCACTTCAAAGTGAAATTTATGCTACAGACATCTCAGTAAACCAGCCTAGCTTGAAGATTCACCCCAATTAATACCTAAGAAAATGAGTACATTTTTAAATCACCAATTTGTTGGATGTACCCTGAGCTGCCACATCTAGATGCCAGGATGCCTCTTCATGACCATGCTACAAAATACAGCCTCCAAAAATGAAATAAATTGGAAATGTAAGTCTTTTGTATTTTGACCTTATTTATCAGCAATATATGCCAGCTACATTATCATTCAGATACCTTTTAAGGAGTGAGAGTAAGTAGGATGGAATCATGTTAGTTACCAAGAATCATATGGATACGTGAAGAAGGACAATCAACATTTTACCTTAAAATATAAAGTGAGAATG
Organism: Podarcis cretensis; assembly: GCF_951804945.1. Lineage (NCBI taxonomy): Eukaryota > Metazoa > Chordata > Lepidosauria > Squamata > Lacertidae > Podarcis > Podarcis cretensis. The sequence goes on along the minus strand of NC_137171.1, from coordinate 48,530,063 downwards.
GTGGGGCAAGAACTAAATTTCAAAATTACATTGTATTACTCTAATCAATGAAAAAAATAGAATGAAAAAATATGTGTCATATACTATACCTTCATGTGTGAGAGAAGTAGCAGACTCATCAGAATCATTAAGAGAGCTTCAATATAGGTGTCTGAACTTACCTTAGAAGTGTAGCAGTCACTGTAACAGTTGAGTTACTGAGCTGAATCACTGATTTGTACTATCTTGAATGAGTAGTCAAGGACCATTGACTATCAAGATTTCAAAAGGCTAAAATAAATTGCACAAATTAAATGTTTTTCTTACCAACGGAGCAGTCTGGTCCCATCCAGTTGGGATCACAGTTACAGAGGCCTGTGTCAGAGAGGTATGTGCCATGCCCACTACACTGGTCTGGGCACTGGGCACGTGGAAGTTCACAGTTTAAGCCTCCCCAGCCTGGGCTGCAAAGACACTCTCCATTTACACAGATACCATGGTTGGAGCAGGAAGGATCCAAGCAATCAACTAAACACACACAAAAAAACAAAAACAAAACAAACACTCTGTGAAAAAGGTCAGTGCACAGAATGTACAGTCTGAATTGACACCATTTGATGGATCTGTGCTCAGCAGGTTCCGCCTTGCTGCAATGAACTAGAGCAAACACGTGCAGTTGTTCTTTAGGCTATCTATTTTGGGAATCTGAAAATATAAAAAGGTCACTCTGCTTGCTCTGGAAGAAATTCCAAAAGCTGAATCTAGTCAGAAAAACAAAGGAAGGAGAGATCATCAAAACAAAGTTGCAGGCAGGGCTAATTTGAAAACAAACCACAATATTCCAAACATTGGGATACCTAAGTGGCTTTTATTCAGTTCTAATTCTGCAGATGTTCCAACAGCACAAACCTGTACATAGCAATTTCTGTAACTGAGAGTCATTAAGAATCTAATCCTTTGTGTTTTTCTGTAGAATCTCTCAAAATAATTACCCCTCTAATTTACAAAAGCTTTATCCTATTGAGAAGAGATGGAAAGGCTACAACAGAGATGGAAAGGTTCTCTCTCTTTCTGTTACCTGATTTAAGATGTCAATCTGAATGCTTAAGTCAGCATAAACCAGGTTGTCAACACAAGATATCCATATTGATAGACACACATTCCCCCCCCCCAGCTCTGCAAATGACTCCAGTGTACCATACATTCACACCAGAGTGCTGTTATGTTCAAGTGGGAGAGGGGCAGATTTGGTGGGAAGAATAGTACTGAACAATCCCACTAAATGTGCTGATCAGGAAAACATCAGATCCCCAATGAACATGCCAAACAAGAGCACAACTTTTGAAGAACTTGTGACAATTGCCTGTTTCCACACAAGCATCTGTATCTGAAAATGTGAGCTATTTTATCCCAGCAGCTATTTTACCTGTGATGGGGTTTGGAGTCCCCTTTTCCTTAATTTCTCCTGCCACTCTGCACTGAGTAGTTCTGCGAGATAGAAATGCCACCTTGCCAAGCCCCCATCAGCATTACTGATATGAAAGTTTGCTAAGCAGCCAAAACACACACCCTTAAGTTCTGTACTTTGAATCATTCTGTGTGGCTGTTGAACAGTGGTAGTATCGGGGGTGGGTGAGTGGGATGGGATCCAGGAAGGGACACATAAGGGCACAAAATGCATTTCTTGGTGGGGTAAAGCTTCCCCCCAAAATAAATATTCACATTTTCCATCAGTAAAAGGAAAGATGGAACTGGAAGGCCTTTCCATCCACACTGCTGAGAGAAGCGTCACCACATTACTCCTTTAACTGCCATTTAACCCCACACATTTCATCAGGCTACAGCAGATATGATGGGACTTCAGAGTTTCTTCATTTGTTCACCTGAGGAGACCAATCACTTTTGGCTCCTCTTCTTAAACTCTTCCCATTCCAGCTGGATATTACAAGAAATTTGTAATTAAGAACTAGTGCTTGACTTGGCTTTCTTCTACCTTCCAAATTGTTGCATGCACAGAATAGGGCCCGCTCACATAATGGAACCTTTCTCCCTTCTCCTTCCACAACAAAGCCCTTACTCCCCAAACTGCTCTGCTGGGTTGGGGGAACCACAAAAACAGATTTAGAGTGTACAGGGGCACTTGCACTACTTTGAATCCCATCCAAAATGTCTAGGAAATTCTAGCATACTTGGGTCTCAAGGATTTCAATACAGTGCCTACTACTGCTGCTACTGCAGGACATGCAAACCCTCTTGGGACTGTGTGACCTACCGCCACTGCGGGGCTGTTTGGGTTTTGTCCAGCTCTAGTGCCCTCCACCACTCCCACAGGGTCTATCAGGCCATTTTGCACTTCCACTTGCGCCTTTAGCACTCAGAAAATGACATGTGCCAGTTGCCATGCCATATCTCTACTCCTCTAGGTCTGCCATGTCCAGCATGAAAGCTAATTAGCATGTCCTTCTGGTCTTGAGTGAGGACTTGACTGCCCTTTAGTTTGATGTTTTTGTCATGTTGCTGAATAATTAGTTCAGTAAGTTGAGACCCAGCTAGGTAGGATTTTAAACAGGTGGTAAGCAGCAGCTCAGAAAATTTTGTATAAAGTCTGGCAACTGATTATGAAAGGGATGAGTTTAGAGGTTGATCAGGTCAAGGTATATATGATTAGTTGTAGAACTGATCAATAGGGGAGGGATAAAGTAAGAATTAATTAAATAGTAAAGGGGGAATCAGCTATGAATTAATTAGCAAGGGAATCTAACATATACAGATGCTGAGGCGAAGGTGATGCCTCAGAGAAAGATCAGCAACAATGTACAGGGGCAGGGGTAAATCCCAGAAAAAGAGAGTTCTGAATTAAGAGAGAAAATGGTAACTTTACCCTAAGTCTGTAATCACACACACATTCCTCACTGCACCCAAATTCTCTGCACTTGAACACATATGCAGAACCAGAATTAGAAGGCCACAGGCAACCATCAAAATCAGATCCCTTTCAAGAGAGACAGGAAAAATGATCTGGCTCTCCAAGGGAAGGATAACACTAAAGATCATTTTGGAGTAATGATGCTTTTCTGCCTTCGAGTGATTGGAGGATGACAACCCATTTGGTGGCGTCTTGTGCCCACACACAAAAACAGAAAACATTGTTACTTCCAAGGAGTATCATGAGTGTACTAACTTATAATTATGTCAGTTTCTAATCTCTAGCTACATCTTCCCCAAAGAATTATCATATTGTTTCTTTAAGCAGGGCCTCAAAAGCCACCTCTGTTTTACCATGGTCCATGGTGTTTGAAGCATGGTTGATGATGGTAAGAAGGAAAAAAAATGTGAGAAGGATGCCAGGGCAGAAACAGACATACTAGCATGCAGAAAGTATCCCAGCCCAGGAGGAAGATACTTTTGCCATGGTGGCTGAAAACAATTATTTTATAATGATTAAGGTTTTAAGCTCTCTTCGTCTTTCATATAACATGCGAATGCTGAATATTTTCAGTTTAGAGCTATATCCATTCTAAGATAGTAGGAAGAAGGGCATTTTCTCAGTCGGAACTCACTGGAACTGAGTTCTGGCACCTCTCAGGTAGGTGCCATTGCCATTATAAGAGAACAAGGGAGGCGTTCCTAGTGAGTTCCGGCACCACTTTTTTAAAAAAAAACAGCACTGGTCTGAAGTGATCATTTTTCTTTCAGTTGTACATCATCCTCTAGATTAAATGAAAGAGCATACTGTATAACTGCATACAAAGAATTAATGAAATGAAATCAAGAGTTTAGACTACATACTATCCACCCAATATAGCAGCTGTCCCATAAAAGAAAGAAAGAAAAACTAGAGGCCACAATCCATAAACTGTTGAAGCTAACAGGACTTCATCAGTATACAACTGCAAGTAATGTGGCTTAATGGGCTCATGGATCTTCATCATAGATTTATTTAGTATGACTAGTTTAACAATCTATTTTGGCTACTAACAACCATCCCATTTCCTTCCATTTGCTCACAAGCTGGTTTTCATCTTTTCATCATTTATTTTACCTTTTTCAGAAATAAAACAAACTGATCTTTAATTCCTGACCCTTGCATTTCTCTCTAGCTTCCCTTCACCTGACTTCCAGGAGCCCTCAGAGATAATTGCTAATAGCTTTGCAATTTCTTCAGCTAATTCCCTCAGCACCCAAACGTATACTTCATCAGACCATGTTGATTTAAATTTATTAAAATATGATCTATTCATTTCCTACCCCGACCTGTATTTCTTCTCTTTCTTGGTTATCTTCATCTGATTAATTTGTCTCTCTCAGTGAAAACTGAAGCAGAGTAGGCACTGGAAAATTATGGTTTTTGTATGTGTCACTAGCTTGCCTTTTACACAGAGATGGCAACCCATGGTTTTTCTTAAAATTCTAAAGATACTAGTTTAGCATAAGGTGAGCCTATGCATATTTACTCATAAGTAAGACTCACTGCCACTGGGACTTAATTATAGCAGTCATAAAAATGTCTCCTCCAAAGATCTATGGGACTTAGTCCTAAATGTATGTAGGACTGCATCCTTAATCCCACTGAGGATATCAGGGACATAGTGCCAAAAGGTATATCAGGAGGTTCTCTAGCATTGTCAAAGTGCAAGAATACCAGCCAGAGGTTTGCCCCTTTCAGATTAATTTGTTTTATAGATTCCAAAGATGTACACATTTGCTGTGTAGGTAAGAAAATAAAACCATTTGAAAAAATACAATCTAAATAATCAATTACAGGCAGCATCTAGAGCAAATAAACAAGTAGCAGATGAATAAACAAAAATGTAAGCAGCAGACCAACCAAGAATTTGCTGAAAAAGAGGTGTTTTCTTCATTGAACAGACCACTTGTGAACAAATCATTTGGGGAAGGGTTGTCTGCTTTGAGTGTCACAATAGAAAAAGGCCCTCTAGGAGCGACTGTGCCTCAGAAGGTAGTGTTATGCACAGAAGGGCATCACCAGTTGATCACAGATTCATATGGGAAAGTGGGGGAGATGGTCCTTTAAATATCATGGTCCAAAGCTGATTTGTATAAGGCTTTAAACATATACCTCCCACTCTGACCTGTGAATGAACTAGAATTGCACATCCTGAACTTGGTGGTATGGTATTGAATCCCACCTGAAAATAGTGACGGTCTGGAAGCACACACACCGTCTGCGTCACTTGAACAGAAAAGGCTCACTCCTACTAATCTGCACAGAATTAATTAAGCTAATCACTCTTCCCCATTGTACTAGGCCAGATGTAGAGAACTTGTAGTCCTCCGTATGTTGTTGGACTCTGGTACTCATCAACCCCAGCCAGCATGGCCAATGGTTCTGGTTGTTGTAGTCCAGCAACATTTGGGGGGTTACAGGCTCACTATTCCTGTACTAGGCAAATGTGTGTTACAGATTCCTGGCTCCATATCTAGTTCACAAAAATAGATACCAGGAATGCCTAGCAATAGTGATGTTACTGCTGCTTACTGGGACAGTGTAGGGGTGGGCAGAGCAGTGGTGCAGTTATGACTACAAAGGTACATCAATAGGAAACCTGGATTGGATTCCCCAGTGCAACCACCCCGTCCTGAGACATCAACCTCCCCAACCCAGTAAGCTTCAGTTCATCACAAAGCATTATCATGCGCATGACAGTCTAGCTACAGAGTGATGTCAGCACTAGTTGCTAGAGGCTCAGGGGGTGAGAAAGGGCCCTGAATCACAGCCCATTTTATTTTTTAGAAGGATGTCCAATATTATTCAGAAAGGATTTGTGAATGGAGCCTATCATACTTAGACAGTGCATCTCAAAAGTTGTCTTAACAATATGAGACTTAGAATCTGCAACCCCTTAGAGCTCAGCTCATTAGAACTCATTTAGTGATGAAGCCTCCATGGATTGACAAAAGGGGAGAGTGAATGTAATTTATTCCCACAAGGACAAAAAAGAAGGTCAAGGAGTTTCCCCGACAATGTGTTCTGTAAGCTCCTCTAGGGCCAAGAATTACACTTACAAAGTTAAATGCCATTGAAAAATGACTCAACCATGAAAGTGACAAGAAAAACACTGTTAACCTAACCTAATTTGTTAATTTCACTCACTTTCTACCCCAAATTGCATTGAATGAAGCCTGACAAGTTAGCTATTTTCATTTTTGTGTGCAGACTTAATAGAGCAACAGTGTTTATGCAGCAAAATTTGTAGATCACAAATATTGATTTTGGTGCCATGGCCATTTCAGGTAAATTGTTTGAACGATATGACTATGATGAATATCTGAAATAAAAAGCTAGCGGGGGGAAAATGCTGACCTACAGTATCCAATTCCATTTCCTAGCTGGAAAGTAGCATATGAATCAACCTTGATCATTCTTTCCAAAAGCACAAATCAATAGAGAAGATTTTTACCCTTTAATAAAAATTCAGGTATGTTTATGTGTTTTGTTACTGTGTTAATTCCTGAAATGCAACGCAACAAGATTTTAAAACTGTTGAGGAACTGCCTTACTATTCATTATCTACACTACTAAAGGGGTGGGGAAGCTGTGTCCCCCTCAGATCTTGTTGGACTCCACCTCCCATCAGTCCTGGCCAGCAAGGTTATGGGAGTTGTAGTCCAGCAACATCTCAAGGGCCACAGGTTAATCCTGTACTATTCTATTCAGAAACCTTTGAAGAACTGTGCATAATGTTTGTAAAATGAAAGTGTTTAAAAGAACATGTGCCAATACTATGGAAATCTGTTTTTTCAAATGAGGCGTGCAAAAGGTTATTTTAACCTTTCTCGTCATGTTATTTCACCTTCTATGCTTGTAGTTAAAAAATCGATTTATCTTTCAAATTTCTTATCCTTCCATGCTTTTGATGAAATTATTTGCACCCTTTTTCCTAACACAGAGGAAGGTCAGACTCTAGCAGTCACAAAGAGTTTATAAAAAGAACAGGATTTCATTAATGTTCAAGTGTTTATGGAAAATGTAAAAGAACTGCAGTACAAAGGTGATCTGCCTGTAGATGATAGTATTCCTTTCCCATACTCTGATAACTTGGAGATGAAAACTAGTTTGAGGGAAAGGCAACACAGGTTCTGACTACTATGACTTGTAAAGGACAGCTGAAATGGAATAACAAAATGTCATGAGTATGAACATGTATAGACATTAACAGTAATAATTGACCATGGACTATAAACATTAATGTGTTATACAGCATTAACATTTCCTAGGTTTAATTTTGAAAATCTATTATAGCATTTTTTTCAAAGGAAAATGTGCTCATCTTGTAAGTAGTTCTTAAGTAGATGAATGAGCCCCTGTAATTATGTCGGATACAAAAAACTGCAGTGTACATTCTGAAAGCCAGCATTACTATATGCATGCATGGCTACTGTACATAAAATGCCAGGTATTTGTAAGCACTTTATGCAATAATGTAGTGATCATCAATCACTGCCCCTGCCTCTGCCTCTGTTGCGCTCTCTCTCTCTCTCTCTCTCTCACACACACACACACACACACAGAGAGAGAGACATAGAAATAATACACTTTTATTAAAGGCTTAGGTAATATTAATAGCTTTCACTTCAGTAAGCTTTAGATCAGATAGTAGGGGAATTCACACTGCTTACAAGATTTGGTCCAGCCCCCACTTCTGTGCTCTGAACAAGAGCAAAATTCAATCCAAAGTGCTTTGGAAGCTGTCCAATTCTGCTTGGAGTTTGAATCTTGACTTGGAAAATGAAACTCATGCCTTCCGCATTATGGAAAAATTCTTTTGACAGAAATGGATGAGATGTGCAAGCAAAGTAGCCCCCCCCCCACTTCTGAGTGGATAATGTCTGCCAAACTACAACTACATTTGCCAAACTAAAAAAATATTTACAGATTTTTGTGCTGAGCATCTTTAATTCCTCCCCTCCAAAAGGATTATATTATTGGCAGAACTGGATGGAAATGGCTTGCATGGTAGCACCTTTGGAAAGATGAACACACATGTTTTGGGCAATGAAAGAGTTAAGCAAGAAACTACAATCAAAAGGTCCAGAGATATTAGTGTTGTGCACCTTTAAAGTGGATTTTAAAGTGGGGGGTGAGATAACTAAAAGGCAAATGCTTCAATTCTCGTGGTTTTATGAACAGCAATGTTATTATTAAAACGTCATACATTGTAAAGGAAATGTCAGAACAGTGGAGCCAGAGACATATGATTTAAAAAATAACTTGAGCCTTGTCTTCTGCTCAGTTCACACCAAAACTCACAGAAACAAAGTGCAACACTGATTTGAGAGGAGAGGATGTGTGGAAACAGGACACAAAGACCATGTCCAGCAGTTTTCAATCAAGCACAACCAGCAGAACTAGCAAAGAGCACAGACAAGAGAACAAGGTGATACACATTGTTTCAACATCTCTTCCCCAAAGCGCAGTGCGTAGAGAGCTCTGGTAAAAGCATGCCATCTAATTAGAAGCTTAGATCTATCAGTTATGAATACCCCCCTCTAACCATGGCATTTTATTTATATGGCAAATCTAACAAGAAATGTTTGAATTTTTGCAAATCCACTATTTGCAGCATTTTTAAAACATCTGAACCTCTGAAGCACCACAAAAAGGTCCCCGCTTCACTTTGGAGAGATTCTACCAGGACAATTAAGCCCCAAGCCCCAAATCTGTCTGAAGTAATTCCACTTTCATTTTTGATACAAGATTTGTCAGACCCTATTGCATGTCCCAATCAGACAGTTCCTCTGTACATTATCCATGGGGATAAAACAATGTGATAAAACAATGTGATAAAACTGATGGAGACTAAATGGCCATTAAGGCATTAGCAGCATACATCTGAAGCCCACAACAAAATGTGGAAGCATATTCCATAAGAGGAGTGCTTCTGTGTACACCTCCAACCTGCAACAGAGCCTTGTAGTTCTGTTCAGGTTAAATATTAAAATTATCAATATGTGCACTTAAAAAATAAAAACAGAAAATTAAAATTAATACCAAAAACAAACATACACATCAACAGTCATGTTTGGATACATTTGCTCAAACAAACATGCTGAAAAAAGCACAGCAAAGGCACCTGTCTGATATCAGTAGGCAGGGAGCTCCAAAGTACAGGTACTGCTACACTGAAAGATTGATATTTTACAACTGCAAAACAAGTAACATGAGACAGATCAAAGTGGTCAAGTGGGCATATTTGGGGCAAGGTGAGACATTAGGTGGGGGTTGAGTTTCAGGAGTGGAGGGGATAAGGGATAAGGAACAGGCCTCACACACAAAAACCTTCTCCTACTATGAAATATAGTATTAGACGGCTGGTAACCCAAATCTTATTATTTTACAGCAAGGGTGGGGCAGAATGCATTTACGGAGATGCAAAATATATCCATCAACCATAACCCCCAGTTATCAGAGGCTTCAGAAACAGGGCTGGCTTTTCTGTGCAGCAGGGTAAAGCAACTTGGAAAGGAATTGGTGTGTGAATTTTGCAGCAAGACTTTTAAATGTGTGTGGCTCTAGCCGTACAAGGGGTGCATGTCATTTGGGCTCTAGATGAGGCAGCAAAATGCCTCAAGCAAGCACTGTTGAGCAGGTACATCCCTGTGTTCCTCTGCTCTCGGTTTTCTTTTCAATAGGTTATTTTCACCTGACACATGACAATCTTCTGTCTTAAACTGCTCTCAGCTACAGACTTACTCGATAGCTTTATTCACACATTATTCCAAACTGTGTGGAGTTAATGCATGGAGATGACGCCAGGGCTGCACACAGTGCTCCCACCTGCTGCATCATCTCCCCAAATGGAAAGATCTCTAAGCAGAATGTAAGTGTATCCTCCTGCACTTAGAAGCCTCCCCATGATCCGGAACCTACATGTGGCACACATACTGCCACAGCAGGACTCACTTTACCTTAGCAATTAAGGAAGTGCACTAAACAAGGAAGCTGCCTTTGCAAATGACTTTAGAAGAGGTTGAAGCAAATCAGCATGCTTCTACTATTCCTGCAATATGTGCTAATATAAAAGGAAGCTGGAGGTGTTTCAAATTACCTCTTACTTTCCCTTAAAGGAGTGCTTCCTTTGCCTACAAGTATGTCCTGACACTGAATTCTAAATATGTAGGTAAAAAATTGGCATGCTCATCCCCCGAGGACGGGTATGCTCAAGAACAGAGAACGGTCCATACTGTCACATGCATTCCTTACATGATAATTTAGTAGGAACATAGCATTGGATGCTGATAGCATAAATCTTCTACTGTACATGGAACCAGCTACTTTGCATGCTTCGACTGTAGCACCTTATTTTCTGGCAAAGTGGAGTATGCTTCTGAAAGCAGCAGTATTAAATGAAATCTCTCCATTTATGGCATGCAACACCTTACAAAAATTAACCATATACAAAAATCATTAAAAAGCTTGATTGTTGGCCATATATGGTCATGTTCGATTCCACTTCTCTTCTCTGCCCCCAACTCCTTCTGCAGAAAACTGCAGCTACTTAAATGTTCAATACAAAGTGCTTTTTAGAATTCATTAAATTGCCGTCCTTTCTGTGTACCATCTACTTTCCTTTAATTCAACGTGATTGCATGTAACAATAATAATTTACTCTACATGGGGTCACTAAGTGACATGGATACCTGTAGTCTTTCAAATCTGGTTCCTCTTTTTCTGAATTAATTATGACTGAAGTGTTTGCTTTTATGGGTTTCCAATTATGCCATTTTATATACCGTCTTTTTTATTTGTTTTGTTCTGCATTTTGCACTTTAAAAACGTTCAATAAATATAATCCATATTTCAAAAGAAAGAAAAGATGGATCTGGACTCTTCAACAAAAGAATCACTCAGATTTACCTATGGTATATACTATTCTGCAATTGGTAGAATGATTAGGACTCTAAGTACATGGAAGAAAAGAAGTATAAATAAAAGTTCTACCAGCCAATAACACAGGAGGTACTGAATTCCTGAGATTCTTGTCCAGTACTATTATTCTTATTGTAACCACTGCATTATGGCACATTTCTTTTTGTCCTCTCACCCCCTTTACTCAACAAAAGCTGCAAAAATATAGTTTGTATTGTAGCATTTACCTTCCTCACAGTTTTCGCCTTTGTAGCCAACAGAGCAGACGCAGTTCCCTTCAATGCAAGAACCGTGGCCCCCGCATGAAGGATCAATACATTGGCTTATTGGTACATCACACTCTGGCCCTTTCCAGCCACTGTAGCACAAACAGGCTCCTTTGGTGTATTGTCCATTGCCACTGCACAGAACTGGGCACGCAGCTGGAAAATTGAATTAGAGAAAAAAAGGTAACAGCATGTCATGCATATATATCCACATACTGACTGTGTACAAGTCTATGGGTAAGACTATACTCATAAGCAACAGACTTCAAATTGTGATTTAATAGAAAATGCAAGTCATGCTGCTCTGATTGATCTTTGAGGACCTATAGATCTATGAGAGATGCAAATAACTTTTACTGAACAACCTACACTTGATGAAAAGAGACCCCAACTTTGGGGTCTGAATTTCATTTTATTTCAACAGTGGATATAATTTCAATAAATAGGTTCACTTTCTCATTTTGCACAATTTATAATCTGAAATCTATTACTTAATAAATCTCTATATCAAGCAGCACACAACTGTGGATATTGAATATTACAGCACTATCTTTGCATATGAAAGAAAAATAATTTCCATGCATTTTATAGTCACAACTATAAAAGCAATAGACAATTAAGGTATACAGCATCAAATACAATAGGGCATTAAAACATCCTTAATTAAAAAAACACAATAAAATAAACAAGTTTAAAAACCAAGAATAGAGATAGTATTATTAAGGATGAACATTGTTTGACACGGTAGTAACATCTAAACGAAGGGACCTTTCGGATTAGCTGGGCTCTAAGTCAAAATAATAACATGAAAGATACATTATAATAATGTATTATTATAATGTGAGATCCAGGGGAGATGCTGTGGCAATGGCTTTACATGCTGTCCTGACTCATTTGGTGAAGCAAGGGAACTATGCGAGACTGTTATTTGTAGACTTTAGTTCTGCATTTAATACTATTCTTCCGCATTGATTGGTGCCCAAACTATTAGACCTGGGACTTCCACCATGTTTGTGCAGGTGGCTATTAGATTTTCTATCAAACCATTCCCAATGGGTCAGGATGGGTTCCCACATCTCTGCGGATCTCATCATGAATACGGGGACACCACAGGGGTGCGTGTTGAGCCCGCTTTTATATACGCTCTATACAGCTGACTGTGCCCCCAAATACCCCAGTAATAAGATCATTAAGTTTGCAGATGATACAACAGTGGTTGGTTTAATCATGGCTGGAGAGGGGGAGGTGGCCTATTGGAAGGAAGTTGAGCAGTTGGGGGAGTGGTGCAGGAGAAACAACTTACTCCTTAATTTAAAGAAAACAAAAGAAATTATTGTGGACTTTAGGAAATGTAAATTGAATATTCAGCCACTTATTATTGAGGGGAAGTGCGTGGAACAGGTCTCAGTGTTTTTACATTTCTGGGAATGGAGTTGAGAGATGACCTAACTTGGGGAGAAAACAGCAAAGACATGGTGAAGAGAGCACAGCAGAGGTTATATTTTCTGAGAATCCTCTGGAAAAACAATCGCTCAAAGGACCTGTTGATGGCATTTTACCATTGTACTGTGGAGAGTGTATTAACTTATGGTCTGTGTGTGTGGTTTGGGAGCTGCATGGTCAGGGAAAAAACAATGCTGTCCAGGGTTGTAAAGACTGCAGAGAGAATAATTGGGTGCACTCTTCCCACCTTGGATCAAATCTATGCTTCCAGGTGCCATAAGAAAGCTGCAGAGATAGCGCAGGATAGTGCGCACCCCGGAAATGATCTCTTTCAGCTTCTGCCTTCTGGAAGAAGGTACAGGGTTATAAAGACTAGGACTAGCCACCTGAGAAACAGTTTCTACCCAAATGCAATTTTGGTTTTAAACGCAGTGTAACAAGTCTCTATGGGAGTATATTGTATTTAAAAATGGGGTATCAGAGTTATTAGGGGGCTAACCAGGTTGGGATAGCTAGGATAGCAGGCTTGCTGGGTTTTGAATGTTTTATGTAGATTTTTCAATTTCGTTGTTCTGTATGGGACAACGACAATAACGATTATCGTATCGTATTGTAAACGTCCTTAACACAAATAACTGAAATGTTATAGAAAACTGTAATTACTCCTTACATTTTACCCATTCAAAAGCATGAAGACCTGAATATGTGCATATTAACATGAAGGTATACTTATGTTATGGGAAGTGGGTGGCGCTGTGGTCTAAACCACAGAGCCTAGGGCTTGCCGATCAGAAGGTCGGCGGTTCGAATCCCTGCAATGGGGTGAGCTCCCGTTGCTCGGTCCTAGCTCCTGCCCACCTAGCAGTTTGAAAGCATGTCAAAGTGCAAGTAGATAAATAGGTACCACTCTGGCAGGAAGGTAAATGGTGTTTCTGTGCGCTGCTCTGGGTCGCCAGAAGCGGCTTAGTCATGCTGGCCACATGACCCGGAAGCTGTACGCCGGTTCCCTCGGCCAATAAAGCGAGATGAGCGCCACAACCCCAGAGTCATCCACCACTGGACCTAACGGTCAGGGGTCCCTTTACCTTTTTATACTTATGTTATATAGTTATGTATATATTTATAGAAAGGTCATTTTTAAAAATCAAATAATGACTGTAAGCTATTACTATTTTAGGTATTAGCTATTTCTATCAATGTCAAGATGTGTTTATAAGTGCTGTGTGAGGCTTCTCCAAGAATAGAAGGTCTCAGTGCATCTCTCATATCCTGTCTAACCCTCCTCTTTCAGCTCAATCAACGAATGCATGCATAGACGTCCTGTCCCATTCTTTGTAACCACCTGGTGTGCTTGATGGGGATCCCTCCATGCGTAGGAATTATGCTCACAGAAGGAGCGGACTGAACTCATTTGTTTTCAAGGGATTCTAAGAAGAAGATTATTGATACCCACTTAATTAGTTTACATCATATTTATTTTGAAATGAATGGAATGTAAAATAGATATATGTAAAATTTGTGGCTAATGATGTATATAATGTAATGTGTGTTGTTGTGTATCAGTATGTAAGTTTATGTTGATTGTTGAATAAAGTTCTTTTTAAGAAAGGAAATATCATGCTGATGTTACACAACACAATACATACAAAACAGTACATATATACATGTACACAAAGAAAAAATGTAGAGGCTTCACAGTAGAAAGCATTTACTGGCTTCTGATTCATAGTTATGTCACAAACCACATGAATTTTCGTTTCTGACACTGCCCAACATGATTTTTTTAAAAAATCTATTTAATTAGACCAAAGCAATAAATTGCAGCTTATTTCTCATTATGATGACGCAGAAAATGGTGGGATCCCCGCCCAAGTCATGGTCATTATGTTTCCTGAATAACACTCAGGAAAGCTCAGGTTTGTGCTTCTGCAGCTCACTCCCTCTGTCAGGGCAGTCCAACTGTTATTCATGGCTCAACTATCTGTTCATTTCACTCTCTGTTATGAAAGCAATGGAAAATGTATGCATGTGGGGAAAGTTCCACAAGAACTTTCTAACACTTAACATGTAGCTCCTCCTCCTTATCACTTGGAACATTCTCCACTCTAGCACAGTCACTATGAGAAAGGCTCTCCACATTCATTCATTCATTCATTCATTCATTCAACCAACCCTTCTTCCTGCAGGAGCCCAAGGCAATGAAGACCATAACAATATAATCTACACCAGGCGTCAGCAAACTTTTTCAGCAGGGGGCTGGTCGACTGTCCCTCAGACCTTGTGGGGGGCCGGACTACATTTTGAAGGGGGGGGGGAATGAATTCCTATGCCCCACAAATAACCCAGAGATGCATTTTAAAAAAAAGCATACATTCTACTCATGTAAAAACACCAGGCATGTAAAACTCATGTAAAAACACTAAGGCCCCCGGGCCTTAGTTTGCCTACCCATGATCTACACTATAAAACTTTTTTTTTTTTAAAAAAAAAAAACCTAAAACAAAGCAGTAACAGCTGCTAAAATTTCAGTGGACATCCCTATCTCAAAGGCATTCTGTGTGGCAGCTGCTGTCATGTTTTCAAAAGCTGTCAGGTGAAGACTCCTTACTGCGGCTTAAACACAGAGCTGTAATATGTAATTCTGAGCTATGCTGCAGCAAAGAAGGGGGAGCTAATCCTGTGTAGAAAAGGCAAGTCCCAGTGCAGGGCCCTGCAGTCTGCTCCCTCAGCACAAGCACTCACAGGAGCAGGCTGAAGCTTTATGGACTGGGCTGTATTAGACAGTATGGTGGAAATCCTGTCTTTTATTATTTCAGAAGTAAACGACAATTTAAGACAGAAGTTCATTATTCCACAGACCACTGGGAAGTATGCTGTAGACAGATGTGCAATCAATTTATTACCAGTGCTCTTCAAGCTGACCCTGTGAGAATCCTTCCTCAAGAGGATAATTAATTCTGCATCTGTAATAACTCAAGCCAAAATGTTCTTTTTAGCAGAAATTAAACTGCTGCTGTTGTGATATTGTATATGTTTTCCCCAATGAGAAAGATGGATGGTGGTTCACTAGGGTCTAAGCTGAAAACTACAAACTTATTCCATATCTAATTTTACTCTAACCTGGAAAAAAACTTCAGTTGTGAACAAAATGCTTCACAAACAGGCAATCTATTTTACTTTCCAAGCAATGAGCAGGAAGTGAAGATGTTGGGTTTTCTTATCTGTCAGAATGATATAATCTTATTTAACCCTTCAATCTAGAAACCCAGCACAATCTTCAGAATGTATGTTTTAAAAGAGGGGAATTTCAATATTTTCCCAAAACCATTTCAACTATTTCCCCTCTTTCATTCCCATCCTCATTCAGGACATTTCCAACAGAAAAAAAACCTCTTTCCAACTCTTTTTTTCTATTTCTGTTCTCACATGGCCAGCCCCCCATACTAACAGTTCCTGTCTCCTTAGTTTAACTCAATGTGTTTCCTAATCCCAGTTTTCTCTCTTTCACCACCAAATTCTCAGGCTAACTTCCCTTAAGATCTGCATACCTGCTATCTAGGAAAGATAAGGTAAAGGTACCCCTGCCTGTACGGGCCAGTCGTGTCCGACTATAGGGTTGTGCGCCCATCTCACTTAAGAGGCCGAGGCCAGCACTGTCCGGAGACACTTCCGGGTCACGTGGCCAGCGTGACGAAGCTGCTCTGGTGAGCCTGCACCAGCGCAGCACACGGAAACGCCGTTTACCTTCCCGCTATAAAGCGGTACCTATTTATCTACTTGCACTTAAGGGTGCTTTCGAACTGCTAGGTGCGCAGGAGCTGGGACCGAAAGACGGGAGCTCACCCCGCCGTGGGGATTCGAACTGCCGACCATGCGATCGGCAAGCCCTAGGCACTGAGGTTTTACCCAAAGCGCCACCCACGTCCACATCTAGGAAAGATAAGACTAACTAAATTGCATGTTTTGTTTGGCACCAGCAAGTATAGATTCCCTGCTGACACTAAACTTTCAAGGACAAAAATACTCCTTTAGCTCCAAGCAGAGCTGCAGCCAATATGACTGGTTGTTCAAAGCATTCATGTTGACAATGCATAGCTGAATGTTGAATTTAGAAGCAGAGAAGTTTCTTGAGTGGGTGGCTGTCCAATTGGTTGAGACCAGGAGACACTGTCTGTTTTCTTGAATCATGCTCGTCTAGCTTCTATCCAAATGAAGCTTAGGTTCAAAATTTGTCATCATGATCTGGTTGCTGCTACAAAAGCTTTTTCTTCTGAGGGTGGGTTCCATTTACATAATGTTTGGAAATATCAGCTATATAGGTTTGTTATTTTCTGAATTTTGAAATATTATGAAAAAATAGTTTACATTGCTTTTCAATTTTTAAATACTAATTTAAAAGACAAATATAAAAACGTATTGTTTTTGTGTGAAGTCACTGTAGGGTAGTACTTCTCTAGTAGTAATTGCATTTTTAACAGACTTCAGACAGGGATAGAGGCTGTTATCCTGTTTTATTGTTAAGTGGCCTTTGAAATGTGGTCACATTGGTATTGTAGGTGCACAATACCATTTTTACCACACAAACTGACCTTCTCAGGAGTCGTTGATCACCATAAATAAGGCTGACACCATCTAGCAAAAAAGGATTCCCAATTATGGATGATACTCACTCAGGCATACTTTGGGAAATTCTCAAACAGAAATGCAACCTTTAATGATATATTTTTATTCTATCTTACAACTTACTTCTTCTTTCATTGTAAGTAAAACTATGGGCACCGATTTGCCATTTGTGGTATAGATAACAGAAAACCAGGTAAGGCTTACAAAGCTTTATATTACTTTACATTCAGTACTCTTGCTTTTAAAAACTGCAAGAGAAACAGATACAGAGACACAAATGTATGACCATTCTCCTAATGAGAACTGTGGTAATAATTTAAATTTCTTATTCCAGTGCTATCAAACTACACATTAGCAGGCAAAAAAAAAGAGAATAATAGAAGGACAAAAAAATCATCAGGTGTGTCAAATTCCTGACATTCAGAAGCCATGTGGGGAAAGCAGCACACGCTGACTTAAGCACTAAAGTATAGATGCTTTAATTAATCCGGGGTGAATTTAATTGCTTTAGTTAAGTGGAAATCGGGTTAAAAATGATGCAGAGCATGCTGGGGTGTGTTAAAAACATGACATATGAGTTGGATGAATCGATAAATTAAAAGTGCACAGATGTTTTAATTAAACCCAGAGAAGTTAACCAAGATCACTAGAGACTTTTAAGCCCATGATTAATTCAATTCATTTTAAATACCTGTAGAGATATGAGGCTGCCTCCATTTTGAGAGTTATAAAAGTTCTCAATCAATAAGCACTTAAGCTGCTTGGGTAAAAAAAAGCCTTTAAGAATAACAGAAGGCAGATCACTGGGTTCAAGACTTGCTAGTACCAGCAGCTATGAGCAACTGGAAAGGATGAAAAAGAGGAGCAAAGACATAAGAATGTAAGAGCCTGGTGGATCAGACCAATGGCCCATTCAATCTGGTATCGTGTTCTTACAGTGGCCAACCAGATGCCTGTGGGAAACCCGTAAGCAGGACCTGAGCACAAGAGCACTCTTCCCTCCTTTGGTTTCCAGCAACTGGTATTCAGAAGCATTACTGCCTCCAACCATGGAGGTGGAACACAGCCATCATGGTAGTATTCACTGATAGCCTTATCCACCAAGATTTTGCCTATTCCTCTTTTAAAATCATCCAAGCTAGTGGCCATCACTGCCTCCTATGGGACTGAGTTCCATAATTTAACTATGAGCTGCAAGAAGAAGCACTCCCCCCCACCCTATCCTGAATCTTCAGTGGATATCCACAAGTTGTAGTGCTATGAAAGAGGAAGGAAAACGTTTCTCTGTCCTATTTCTCCATGACATGTATAATTTTATACACTTCTATCATGTCACCTTTAAACTGACAAGTCCCAAATTCTGTAACCTTTTCATATACAGGAAATGTCCCAACCCCTTGATCAATTTGGATGTCCTTTTCTAACTCTCAAATACCTTTCTGAAGTGAGGCAACCAGAACTGTACACAAAATCCAAATGCAATCACAAATTTAGAGAAGTGTGGAGCAATTAGATTCGGATACTGACTCAGGAAGGAAACATTTGAGGACTCCTCTACAGTGGGCAGGAGCTCATAGAGGGGAAGGATCTGGAAGCGTAGTTGTAACAAAATGGGAAGACACCATGATGGGATTGAAATGGCTGCAACTTTATTGATTACGGAGGCAATTTGGTTTTGGCATAGGCACTGGGTATGTATCCTGAATCAGCCAACCCGATTACTGGCTGATAGCTCAGTCAGGATTGATCCAGGGGTTAAGGATCCCCCTATGATGCAGATTGAATTGGGCGATCCCACCAGGTTGTCATTTGGGGTGTTCTATGGCCCATCAGTCCCTGTCTGGAATTTCTAACAGAACCCTACCCCTGGACCCCTTTACCTGCATGCCCTGAATTTTGATCCAAGATCCAGAGGTGGGAGACCCAGCCATCCCCTAGCTTTTGACCAAAGGATCCAATCCAATGCTTCTTTCAAGCAAAGTTGTGACAGTAGCTATGAGGAAGGTAGAACCCCAAGACAAGCCCAATTTGTCTGCAGGCAAATTCTGCCCTGGCCCCGAATATGGCAACAGAGTAATTTCATAACAAGGCCACACACATGTTCTGCCTACTTTCCTCCAGGCAGAGCCAGAACATACTGGGTAGTTGGGCGGCATGACCAATTCTGGTCTGTGCTGTCTGACCACAGCGCAGCTGAATTTTATGCCTTTGTGGTGGACCTGACAGAAGACTGGCTCTGTAAGGTCTGCGACCAAAGGACCGTGCCCCCCTCCCCCGAGCATGATTGATCAATTTGAATTTGAAGTTTTTGGCAGCCAATCCTGCCAACCCCCATGGGTGAAACTGACTGTGATGATAGGAGGCCGTGCGAGACAGTCTCCCTCCAGCCGTGCAGGGCTGTATCTGCCACCACCGTGTGGTGTGGATATGATTAGCAGTGGACAGAAGCAGACAGGGCAGTGGACAGAAAGTCTTGAATGACTTGTGGCACAACTATCTGTTGGAGCTCCTCTACCCAAACCAACCTTTCCAGACCTTACAGTCAGTAGAGGAGCCCTTCTTGTTGTCCCACCAACAATGGTTGGGTTATGTGAGGACTCAAGGGAGGGCCTTTTCAGCAGTCACATACTAGTGTGGAATTCCCTTCCCCTAGAGACATAGATGACCACATTAATAATGAGCTTCTACTGCATAATCAAAATGTACCTTCACACCTAGGCTTATTGCAAAATCTAGCTCATGGAATAGTATTATACCATAGTAGTTGAATTGCAGTATTTTTGTTACATTGATTTTATGATTATTTGCTTTATGGTGAAAATGTTATATTATTTTAACTGATGAATTTTACTTGGAATCAAACAAAGCTCCTGGAGAATATATGATTCCACCTGAGTTCTATAAGGAATACATAGAATGGTGGGTGCTTCTCCTGGCTGGGTTATTTAATCATATAATGTATATTGACTGTCTTAATTTATCTCTGTGCATGCGGGGAATTTTCCTGCTTTCTAGTTGCTGGACATCTTGCATGGACTAGGAGCCTACAGATGGGTGGAGGGCCCATCACATATGGTGTATTGGGCCCAGAAAATCCCATTAGTACTGTGAAGAAATCACATTTTAAAATGTATTTACAGGGACAAGCTGCTTAACAATCTATGATCCGGCTTTCCAACCCAGCTTTCTTTCTTCTCCTCTCCACCAACCCACTCTGCAGGGTCAAGGGAACACCAGAACAGTGTGTCAGGATTGTTCCATCTAGCAAGCTTGCACTGACAGAATGATCAGAAGCGTGCAACATTGAACTCCTTCCCATAGTTACCCCACTGTTATTAATTAAATGGGTCCATGCAATGAATATGCATACCAAATTTACAAACCCCTATGTTGCTAACCATGGGCCTAGCAAAGGGGAGGCGGGGGCAGCTGCCCCCATAAATAAAAAAAATAAAAAAATACTTAACTGAGGTTCTGCCCCCCAACATGAAGCCTGTCCCCCACAACATAAATCCTGACTATGCCCATGTTGCTAACAATGGTTTAATGCCCCTGTTGATTACATTACTTCTCCTTCTGACCCAGACTTTGTAAATGCTGTGAATGCTCTATGGATAATGAGTAAAAGGAACCTAACAAGATGGTAGATTTGTAGATATTGAGCCTTTCTCGGTTTAAAAAGAAACAACTGCATGAGAAGTGATCAACAATGATTAAAGTTTCATTAGTCTTATTTAAGAAAGGGAAATGTATGCGTGCTACCATTATGACAACTCCTGGATTTCTCTCAAGGTAATAGTTTCACAGGAAAGTTCCAAACAGCATGACGGCAATGCACATTTTTGTTATTTGCATATGTGAGAGCCCCTGCTTTGCCTACAAGCTGCTGAGCAACTAAATATTTGGAGAATGCCAACATACTTTCACCAATGTCTAATTAAAGACAATGTCTGTGTTTTCTAATAGTAACATTGTTTGGCCTACAGTGACAGATGTGGACCAGCAGGAGTTGTCATTTCCAGTAGTTAGTATCTACTTACTTACCCACTAATTTGAAATTTACCTTGTCAAATTCCTATACAGGAGGTCACAAATAGGGAGTGGATATGGCATGAGTACTCAGCTTGTCAGAGGTGGTAATCAAACAGTAAGCATTTAAACATGAAAATGGATGTGCTATGTTTAATGGGCTTAATTATTTTAAACAAAACAAAATGGAAGGCTATTAATGAAATTTACAAAAACAACTACTACAACAACCTACCCTTATATTGATACTTATTGAAATAGGACCATCCTTTGCCAGCAGTCAAAAATAAACAAAGTGAAAGCAGTAAAATGATGAAGCCACACAGGGTGCGTGGGGGGGGGGGGCAATGTTGACAAAAAAATGAGCTTAAGAAAGCAAAACACTTTTATGGACAGAAAGGGGAAGTAATTGTAGCAGGGTGGCGGTAGTACAAAGTAGTTATCTAAAAGTAACAAAAAATCAATTAAAATTATTAAGGTAAAGAAATGGTTTTTATGTTTATTTGCTTAAGCTTATCTGCTTAAATGATAGTATTGCTGGATATAGTATTGTATTATAGTATTATAATATTATAATACAGTATTATAATACTGGATATAGTATTGATGGATATTGCTAGTTGTGTCTCACAGCATAGTCTTAAGCAGATGTACTGGGGTGTAAGTCCCACTGGGTCTTACTTCTGAATAAACATGTATAGGTCTGCATTGTTGATTTCTCTGAGTGCAAGAATCACATATCTCAGAATCAAATACTGCCCTTTAAGTTAGCTACAATAGCCACAGACCTATTTATATTAATCATTTACAAAAGTAATGCAAGCCTTCAGTTTTCAAGACGCGTGCTATGCAATCCCATGCATTTTTACTCAGAAGTAATAGCCACTGTGTCCAATGGGGCTTACTCCCTAGTAAGTGTGTTTGGAATTCCTGTGGACCCCATAGAGAAAGTGTAACTTATTGAAAATGAGTCCAGGGTTGTTGTTTTGTTTTTTGTTTTTCCTTAAGAGTGATGCAGAAACAAACATGACAACCAACTAAGGAAGGTGCAATGGATATCTCAGCAGTAGGTGAATATCATGTAACAATATAACGCATGGAAACCCTTTCACAAGACATATGTTCACTTGATTTTTCCTTGCTGTGGTTACTTCTCCAATCACATATAAAAATTGCTTCTTTACAGCATTTAAACTGGCTAAGTAATTTAAGAGCTGGCTAAAAAGCCTTTTAAAAAATGAAATAAATTTTGCGTGTAGAGACACACAAAGAACATGCCTTAAAACATAAATAAATTTCTGAACATAACTTAAAGGATAAAAAAAATTAACTTCCAGAGATTAACAGGCAAAGCAAATATTCTTTGCAATGTACAGCATGAAGGTAACAAGTGTCACTATTATTCCTACTGTTTCTACAGCATAAATAAACAAAAATGAGTTTTACAAAGTAGCATACTGAGACGATTAATCACTGGGATTACAACATTAGTTTTCTTTTTCACATATATGACAAAATCATACCATTCTGAGTTAAAACTCTCTCTCTCTCTCTCCAGTCACTCTGGTCAACTTAAATAGTCACCTTTTCAACCTAAGCTGTATCCCCAAAATGGGCAGTCATTAGATTTCTTCTGTTAAAAGATGACTTATCAACACTTTACTTGTCAAACTGTTATTGTTGTTTGAAAAAAATGTTGCCTAACAAGTTTACTTTCTTCTTTACACTGCTTGACGGATGGTGCAAATATTGTCAGGCATATATCCAACAGATTGTAACAAAAGAGGGATTACAAGAAAACAGGGATCATGTAGCCAGAATATGTCATCACAATACTAGCCTTCATGCATGACTAATATGTGGAGCGCAAGCACAGTGAAAGGGGTTGTGGGGCCACATGTTCAGCACTGCACCCAAAGATGTGCTGCTGCTCCTGTCCCTGGGCAATCAGGTTACTAAATCACATGGGAAGACTCCCCACATAGAGAAGGATCATGCCATATATAATGTGATCCTAAAAATGTGTACAACAGAAATCTCATGGTTAGGCTACAATATATACATTAATAGTATTAATCTTAATAGATGCTACTGTATATGCATTAGTAATAATAATAGTAACAGCAACAACAACTTACCTTTCTTTGTGTGTTATATGCTACATATGTGGACAGCCGAACTCTAGTGTTTGTCCCATTGGAATTAACTGGCAGGAAACATCTTTAGGAACCTCTTAAATATACTTAATAAGTATAATAGCCCTATGCTTTTAAGTCCTAAATGTTGCAGTAAAATAAAAAAGCCTTACACTTGAAAAAACATGCTACAAAATACTTTATGAAAAATCATAGGATTAAATGCAGCAGGCTTTACACCAGTGTGAGAATAAAAGAGATGCCAGTGCCAATGATCTAAACAAACCCGAACTTTATCAATTGTACAATTTAATGTTAATATTTCCTGGGCGTGAGATGGAGATGGAAAGATGCATTTGTAGGATTGGGCTGCTACTCACTCTACATTTGATTCTTTTTTTTTGTATAGCGTAGCACAGAAATTAAGTCTCGCTTTCAAAAATCCTACAGGAAAACAGAACTCCAATATATCTTAGGTAAAATGTTACATAAATCATTTTCACTACAATGACAAATGATTCCTATAGTACAGGATAAAAGACATAATGAGGAATATTTGAAGACAAATATAACACTACCTTTAGCACAATCTGCTCCATGGTAGCCAGGAAAACAGTGACAAATTCCAGACACACATTCGCCATTCCCATGACAATTACGTGGACAGTCCTGCACAGAATCTGAAAGACAGGTGCAATTAATGTGTTAGCCGCTCCCTTTTTAGTCTATGGTGATGTTATTTTTTAATGGTCACACACAATGTAAGTTCAACAACTGAACTCCATAATCAGAAGTTACCTGAAGAAAGACAAAAATGTTAACACTTCTAAGAAGTATATCTCTTAAGGATTCTTGAATCACAAAGACTGTGTTTAACAGGTGGTTTCTGTAAACTTTTTCCATTTTCTTTTTCTTTGGCAAAGCTGGTGTTTCTGCTACATGGAAAAAACCTATTATATTGCACTTGTAGGCATTAAACAGACCTATTTTCCATATGAGGAAAAGAAGAAGCAGAGAGGTCCCTTCTGTCATATAATGAGTCCAAATTACACAGTCACAGCCAGGGGTCTCTTGCGCTAATGATTAGAACGAGTCATTGTAACTCTGGTAACCGACTGCAATCGTATATTATGAGTCAGAAGGGAGGTTCCTATATAAGATGTGGTTTTTGTTACTGTATGTAGCTTTTGTGTGTGATAATTGCTGTACCTTGACAATAGATTTGCATGCACAAAGCATGCTAATGTGGCAATTTTTCAACCTGTTTTCCACAGCTTAACGTATTATACTTATGTTTGGGATACTGGAAGTGCAAGCATAATACTGCATCAATCTCAATATAGAAATTGTGTTATTATTGCTGTATTTCATGTGAAAATGTTCTTCATTTGCATAAATGTAGGAAAGCATATGTAAAGGACCTCCATGTTTGAAAGCTTGATTTTACAGCTACTTTAGTTTTTATCCACCCTATTAATCAATTACTTTCAAAGTTATAACACAATAACCATAATTCTGTCACATGTAAATTATTAGTGCATAAATTTAACAGCGAAAATCTGCAATTTAAAAAGTTATACATTTAGAAAACGCTGAAAGTACAACCCTTCTTTTAACAATGGAATCTTATCATGTCTATTCAGAAGAAAGTCTGAAGGAATTCAATGGGAATTGCAGCTACATACTACATAAGAGTTATTGCTGAGAGTATTTTGTATCTCATCTTAATATGGCAATACTTTTCACTTTTCCAAAAGCTATTCATTTCACCCTTCATGTCATTCCTTGTATTTCTTATATTTAGACTGTGAGTGCTGCTGTTTATGCAGCCAAAATAGCAGGGACAAGATTTGCAGAAGTACTGAAAATATTTAGGGGGAAAACCCATAAGGAGGTACTGTTGGGAGACTCTACAGAAATTCCAGAATTCAATTTGCTTCCTAGTACTCTAATAGAAAATGTCCGGCCAAAAAAATAGCAATGGAATACAAAATCAGCTACTATATTATCAGCGTTCCAAATCTGTATGGCAGGCTTCCCAGCTATAAGTATTTTCCTAATTTGAGGCTGGTGTGGGGAGCAGGGTCTGCAACAGAGCAAAAGTGTTGAGTCTCCCTGTCCACATGGTTACAACTGTGTGGATCATAACTGAATAGGGCTGAATAAAAGTGCAATGTACTTTATGAACTTATGCTTGTGTCTGTGTGTACAGACACAAATAATTTATATACTTCTGTAAAATATAAAGAGCAAAAAAAAGTACTACTGCTATTGTTCAATCTTCTGAAATTATATACCAATTGAAAAGACAAAAAGCAAACCATATAGTAAACCAAAAACCATGTAGTAAGACAAAAAATAAACCATGTAGTAAAAAGGGCATTGCCAATAATAATCATCAGCATTTTTGAACATTATTTACAGTACTTGATAGGAATTAAATAAATTGGCTGTAAACATTTTCTAGTTCTCTCATGCATTGAATAATATTCCTATATATTCAGATCGTCTGTGTATTTAGTATGAGAATATCTGGTTGACATTGGCATTTTTTCTTCTGTTTCATCTGGGTCGAGATTTCAGACCTCTCAATCTATTTCGATGCTGAAAGTTCTCATAATAGATATGTGTCAAAGAACCTCTGAACTGAATAAAAGACTGTTCTTTTCTTCACATTTCAGGCCAATTACTATCATTGCACCATCAAGACTTCTACCTAACTATTACACCTATTACCTTCGACTTTCTCATAAACTGTACTTCATTTCTAGCAGACCAAGCTATATAGACGAAAATGTAGCAAGCTACCGAACATGCATTACTAGGATATCTTTGGCATGTTGGGCATCTGTTTCTATTGTGGCAAGGTGTATACTGTATATATCTCAATTATGTGTTTGCATGGGGTGTATGGGGTCTTAGTGGAGCAGTAGCACCTCTGGGGTTGGACACATCATGCTCCCTCTGGAGTAGTTTGTCTACCTTTACTCCCCACCCTGCATTCAGCTCTCACCTGTGGCTTCTAGAAGCTGTCAGCATGTGACAGCGGACCCACCCCAGGACTGGCTTTGACTGGATGGCTAAACCAGGTGAGGGTAGCCAATGGGTCTTAAACCCTCCATGAGTTTGGGACTTCCCCTGCATGCAAATACAAGCTTCAGTGGATTGAGTAGACGAGACCAACAGTGGGTCCAACAGTCAAGAAGGCAGTCACTACATGTGCTGTAGAGGGAAATGAGGGCCAGATGGGGCTCATCAAACTGGGAAGGTAGCCCATCTAAGAGAAGGAAAACCAAACCTCTGTTGCATTGCAGACATACTAATTTGTGAGAAAGTCTTTGGGAGGAAAACTAGAAGAAAAATCTGTACCCACTGCCTTGCAGGACATCTTCAGGAGAAGAAAGGGCTAAGGAGTAAACCCTACACAAACCGGAGTGAGGTGTCCATGACAGTAGGATGGCGTCTTACTTGCCTCCTTCTGGCAATTCCTGCAGTGAAGACAAATGCATTGCTCTGCTTTCCTTTAAACCACATCAGAAGGCTAAGAGGCAGGGTCTTGTTGCATGGGCAGCCCAGGGCCTCTATATGCACTACCCAGCCTGGCGTCCCAGAGAGGTTATTCTGATGCTTACTAAGGCAGTAAAAACAGCGTGGAAGGCAGCAGTTACGAGTTACCAATGTCTGCAGTCACAGCAGTCTGCAGCAGTTTGGCTTCACCCCCAGAGGCACACTCCATTGTCTCTTGAGACAGACGGATGCCAAAAGAACAAAATGTGTTTGTATGTGCACATATGCATATTCTGTTATTACAACCTACTTCTTGGCTATTTTCTGTTTCTGGGAAAATTTATACTGCCAGGAAAGCCCAAACGATCTTTCTTGATAGCAACATTTCTTCAAATTTTTACAGAGAATTTCTATCTAGTTTTGTTGATTTTAAAAATTATGTATATTGTACTATATATTAAAGACTATCCTTAGTGCAAACAGACTGGAGGACAGATGATTTCCCTCTGGTCTGCTCCAAAACCGCATGCTCCCCAACTTGCATGTGATTGGTTGAAAAGCCCACAACCCCTGTGGTCAGTAGGGCTGACTGAAAAGGAAGTGATTCCCACTGTCATGCTGGAACCAGAGGAGGAGCCCTGCCTGGCTGCATTAGCCCCACCCACAGCTTCCTGCCAAGTAGCAGGTAAGACGGGCCTTAGTGCAATTTATTGTTGTTGTTGTTGTTGTTTATTAAATTTGTATACTGTCCTATACCCACAGGTCTCAGGGCAATTCACAGGATAAAATCACAATATAAAAACACAAAATACATATTCAACATAAAACAAGAACAACCCAATAACCCTCCCACACCCACCATCACACCCCTCAAAAAAGGAAGTTCTACAATTTTTTCTTATCAGACACTGTAAACTATAACACAAAGAAAAAGCATTAATAATTTATTTGGTCATTGTCACATTGTGTAATATCTGAGGCAGGTCTGTCTTTCCCCCCTTAGATTCAAGCATGATTGCTAAATTTGTATTTATTAAAATTATGCAGTCCTTGACTATACTGAGTTCAATAAAGTAAATTTGTTTAAAATTGCACCCTGAGCATCTTTTCCACATCTTACAGCCAACCAATCGCAGAGGCCACAGCCAAGGCATACATACCCAAAATAACAGTATTGAAAGACACGACTTCTTTATCCTTTCCATCATTGTAAAAGGCAAGGTGCCAGGACCCCACATCCAAGTACTGAACAAATACAGCTTCATTCTGGACAAGAGTCTGGATGCTCCGGCGCTCTCGTGGAGATTCCACCACACTCCATTTCTCTTTCCCATCCAAACGCTCCATGAAATCATACTATTGGATAGAAGATCAAGGAAAGGCATTTCATTATAAATTTAAATTGGTGGTATTCATATTCTTATTTCTTGTATCCCACCCATCTGCCTGGGTTGCCCCAGCCATTCTAGGTGGCTTCCAACAGAATGCAGCGGTACTCTGGTTGTGGACGGGATCCGTTCCAGAGGTCTGGTCAGATCCTGAGGTTTCTGCAACCTGAGGACCACTTCTGCGCGCGCGGCGAAACCCGGTAAAATACTTCCGGGTTTGCCGTGCACACATCCCGAAGTTTACGTAACCAGAGATTCGACTGTATACAAAAACACATTAAAAGCCTCCTTATACAGAGCTGCCTTCAGATGTCTATGGAAGATCATATAATTATTTATTACTTTTTGACATCTGATGGATGGCATTCCACAGGGCGGATACCACTACAGAGAAGGCCCTCTGCCTGGTTCCCTGGAACTTTTCTCAATGAGGGAACCACTAGAAGGCCCTCGAAGCTGGACCTCTGTGTCCAAGCTGAACGATGGGGGTGGAGATGCTCCTTCAGGTATATAGGGCCGAATCAGTTAAGAGCTTTAAAGATCCACACTAACATTTTTAATTGTGCTCAGAAAAGTACTAATACTGTTCCGTATTTCATGCCTTTATTTTCACTGTAATAATGGTTAATCTTGGCACCTACTTCTAATGCTATCAGGAATAAATAAATACACAATAAGGAGAAACAGGCAGCTTTATATGGTTATATATATTTTTAATATCCCAATAACTTTTACAGGCCAGTTTTTTTACAATATAAACTACATACTTTCACTTTTATATTATCATGGATACTCTACTACTATAACTCACTCCCAGAATGCAGAGTAATGTGGAAATGAAGTTATTGGGTGGTATTACTCAGAGCTGATCTATTGAAATTAGTGGGTCTAACAATTCTTTTCATTACAGGTGCACTCTGAGTAATTCTAAGTTGAATTTGTCTAATCCTCTTTTAAACCATCCAAGTTGGTGGGCATTACGAAATCTTGCAGGAGTGAATTCCATAGTTTAACTATGTGCTGTGTGAAGAAGTACTTTATTTTGACTTCCAACATTCAGCTTTCTTGAATGTCTCCCAAGTATTATGGGAGAGAAAGAAAAACCTTTCCTTATCAACTTCTTCCACATCAGCTACAATTATCTACATCAGCTACATCCCCTTCCATCACAGGCGAGTTACTCCACACACCTTGAACATTTTGGTTGCTATTCTCTGAACCTTCTATAGCTCTACAATATCCTTTTTGAAATGCAGTGACCAGAACTGTATGCAGTATTCCAAGTGCGCTCACAACATAGATTTGCATAACAGCATTATTATATTGGCAGTTTTATTTTTTAACCCTTTCCTAATGGTTAGCATTCCTGCATCGTCGCTGAGACATTTCTATGCTGGTGTGGTGGTATCAACTAGCTTATCCTGCATGGTATCCTGATAAGCTGGGTAGCTGAGAAATAGCATTGCCTCAGGTCAAATTTAGCACTAGACACTAGCCCTCAACCATTTAGCTCACAAGAGTATTGTAATAAATTAAAAAATTGTCCAGTAGCACCTTTCAGAACAAACTTAGTTGGTCTCTAAGGTTCTACTGGGCAATTTTAAAATTTATTTTGACTGCTACCTACCTGCATCAAGAGTACTGTAAAGCAGCTATATAAACCATTGCAACCCAGTTGGGCACATCAACAGGAATTCTAATGGAGATCAATTGCTTAGGATCTCATCTGAAACACGTCTGTACCAATAGTCCACATCAAATAAAGGTACCTTCATTTGAATAAACTGTATTAATATGAAACTAATAAAACTAGAAGCAAGCAGAAATATCTGGTCACCAATAATTGTAGGCTGATGATAACATCCGACCCAAATTGTTTGAGGAATGGAGTATGTCCTAAATGAGATGTATAATGCTCTGAACTTAATTGAACAAAACCTGTTCCCTCATCTTGGACATAATTCCACATAGATTGGTACAAACTTCTTTATCATCAATGTGTGAGAACTTTAGAGTATATGGCAGCCTGATAGCCTTTAAAGCCCTTTTATGGATACAGTCTTACGATTTATACACAAACATATCAAATACTGTAATAGTTCCCAATGAAAATGTGTCTTGTTTCAGGGACATTTATCTCTCTAGCTGCTGATAGAGATAGATGGATGTGTCTGAAAGAAAGATGTATGCACTCAATATTAAGTTACCATAACTATGTGTCCCCTAACACTGGCATTCACAAACCAAGTAGATTTCTTATAAAAGGATGAGTCATTTGGAAGGTGCTTGCCTTGAATCTTTAATATGCCTCCATTATGAAAACTAACCATTGTATTGCAAAGTGAGTTTTGCTAAATGATTCTTAAATCTTTATTTAGTAAAGTATTTATTTTCCAAAAAATGAGGGTCACCCTCCTCTAGAATTGTGGAACTGCTTTCAGTAACAAAATGAAAAGGTTCTCAGAGGTTTTCTTCCAGATGCCAAACATGTGCCTGGTGCTTTGCTCATAGAAATAGAGGACCCACTAGTGATCCAAATGTAAATCTGGCTAATATTCTTAAGCTTAGTTACCACTGAAATTATAACTCTAGGTGTATGCTGGACTACTTCAGTCCAGACTGAGTGCTCCTCCATACAAAAATCTATTCACATAAGAAACTGCCTATGCAGAATTTCTGATGGTGGTGATGGTTTATGAAGGAGCATGCAATCATGTGAATTCCCACCTACCGCCTGAAATGAAACAGCCAAGTCACAGGTTTATCACTTCAGTTACAACTATGTCTTAGGAGAGCACAGTAGAACTAAAAGGTTGAATCCAACATATACATTGGTATGAAAAATAAAAAGCACAAAGGCTTTTTATCAGCCCCTCAGTCTAGCATCTTTGACAAATGTTATTTAAACCTAGCTGTCAAGAGGTGGTTGGGGAGGAAGGAGAGGTTAAAGACACAGTCATTAGCCTTTTGGAAAATATCCTGATTGGGATAACACCCTTGGAAAAACAAAGTTTATTGCTCTTTGGAAGGTTTGCTCACTGAGGGTCAACACAGAACAGTGTAGCAATAAAAGCTGACATTTCTCACTGGCAACATGCTGCTCTGCTTGGATTGTGTTGGCAGACTCTTCTGCCTCCCCTGCGTCTGATACTGATTCTATCTCAGACAGCAGGCAGGCTCAGCAGTTGGTAGGATCGAAGAGGAACAGCACACTGAGGAGCTAAAATGGTTTGAAGTGGCTGTAGCTGCAGGGACCTGGTCTCATTCCACAACTAGAAGTGCAACACTATTGTTAAACAGATACGCCATTCGAGTTGACCCACTGAAAATGCCTGTTTAATTTATGTATACAACAGAGCCCTGGGGAAAGGTAACATGCTTGCAGAGTGTCTTGTATATTTTGTTGTCTCTATTCCATGTTTAGTTGTTCATCAGAGCAGTTTACTCAAACAAAAAGGGAAAACCTCAGCTTTCATGACACTAGTAATAAATTAAATAATACCGGTAATAAATAAAGTTTTGGACCAATCAATACTTGCAGAACCTGACCTGTAATCTTACTTAAGTTACCTTTTAACAACATTACATTGTCATGTGAGCAGTTTGCTGAGTACGAAGAAAATTCCTTTAATGTATCCTATGATAACTGGCAATGTTTTGAATTTCTATATGGTTCTTTACAGAGAAGTATTATGATGATACTACAAAATGGGGGTGGGGAAGAAGGGAAGAGCTGACTTTTTGTCATTTGAGGTGCTGCACGAATTATAGCTAACTAATTAAATCAAAGAATATTTTACTGTTAGAGCAAACCAGCCCCAGACAAAAATCCTAGGTCTGATTCTGCTTTACCACTTGGTCACTTGGCTCATTGCTTTGCATTTTTCAGCTCTATTGATCTGATATAGTGCACTATTATAATGAGTTGTTTTTACCAAATGTTCTTGCTGAAAATGTCACATTCTCCCTAAAGCCATGCATAGACAGATAAAAGTGTAAGATGGGGGCCACTTAATGAAAGACAGTGACAGCATTTCTGCTAATCAGGAAGAAACGCTGCAGAATCTACCCACGCAGCAAAGAGGTCTTTGAAAATGTTGAGCACTGACCGTTCTAGACATCTCAAAAGAACTATATTTCTTAGGAAAGAATGGATCTGTAAACATAAAGAGCCACCGTATAGAAACAAAAATGTTAAGAGTTATTGTAAAGCAGTTATGGAACCTGTGGCCCTTCAGGTGTTCTTGGACTACAGCTCCCATCATCCTTGAGCATTGCCTATGCTGGCTTAGGCTGATAAGAAGCTAAGTCTAACAAATTTAGCCTGGATAGCTCAGTTGATGCTGATAACCAAAGGCTGCAGGTTCAATCCCCGTATGGGACAACTGCATATTCCTGCATTGCAGGAGGTTGGACTAGATGATCCTCATGGTCCCCTCCAACTCTATGATTCTATCTGATTCCAACAT
Organism: Podarcis cretensis; assembly: GCF_951804945.1. Taxonomy (NCBI): domain Eukaryota; kingdom Metazoa; phylum Chordata; class Lepidosauria; order Squamata; family Lacertidae; genus Podarcis; species Podarcis cretensis. The sequence continues at coordinate 48,497,333 of NC_137171.1, read as the reverse complement.
CTGGAGCACCACAGATCTCCCTACTCCTGTTATAACAAACCTAGCTCCTGTAAATCAATAAAAGGCCCCTTCCTATGCTTTGTGCAAGATTTGTATTTTTAAAAAAAAATAACTCCAAATTGTTACAACAATTCAAAGTAAGGCTGGATAGGATGGGTTGACATCCCACTTCTTTTTCAAACTAAAATATAGCCATGCCACTTCCTTTCAGGTGAACATCAGGCTGAACTGTTCTACTTCCTTTTTTCCTCCCACTTCTAAACCATCCAGCTTCCTCACCTCCCCCCTCCCCAACATCAGGCATAGGCTTGTTACAAAGAATTTTTCTCTTCACCAGCCTTTTATTTGCAATCTTGTCTATCCTGCTCCTCACAGAGAAGCTGTTGATATAACAGAAGGAAATGCAATTGGATGCAGTGCTTCCTTGGTTTTGAGGTGAAGTTGTCCTTGATGCTCCTATGAAGTGCTGAGTGTTGCATCTTGGAATTATTCAGTTTTGCATTTTCCCCACTTCTTGGAATGTATGCCTTCATGCTGCATTTAATGGGTTCTGTTGTTATTTGTGTTTTTGAAGCGTCAAATGCTAATTACAAAAGAATACAATGAGTGAAGCATATTCAGGCAAGGCAAGTTCCTAAGAAGTAGTTTGAACCTTCAAAGAAGAAGCAAAAGAAGTTTTCCCACGGAGATACTGCAAGTCCCATGCAACACCAAAAGTAAAAAAGGAAGAGCATTGTGATCTCTCTTCTTTTGCTGTGTTCTTTGAATCTCTGAAGTGTCTCTAAAGGGTAAGTATTATCTAGAGCTTTCTCTTAGTCAACTGATTCCTTCCCTTTCACTACCTCCCTTTTTCTCCCTTGCTATTTCTACTCCCTGTACTATCATGCAAATGTTCACAGGAAAATTACCTCAGGGCACCTCATACTGTTTCTTTCTATAATGACAAATAAACAATTTTTAACTTTTTAGTGTGGTTACCTTGTAAGAAAGTTTAGCAAAACTTACTATAAAAACTCTTTCTCACCAACATATCCTACGGACGTCTCACCAACATATCCCACAGTCTAAAATGCACTGGGAAATGTCAGTTTGGAATTCAGCACAAACTTGCCACCCGGTCCTTAGCAACTCAGCCGCTAATGACACTCAGCTGAATAATATTGTACCTACAACTTACCACTAAACATTATTATAGGAACTCTCACTCCTCCTGACAGCCCCTTCACTTGTGGGGGGGGGGGAGGCAAAACGTTTAGCAAATATTTTATAATTTGCCACATGATAGAAACCAATTTGCCTGAGATAGCACTGCATTTTTTTATGTTAAGCTCACAAGCATTGCAAGCCAGCATTTATGGAATTTTGCTGTCCCTCTGAAACACTATTCCCTATCCACAGAATTGCAAAACATATTCTGAACAAGTATACAGCTCCATCAGTTTGACTGACTAAACTAGGCTCTTGGAATATTTGCTAAACAGTAATACAGAGAAGTTTCAATCTCATTGGAGCTCTCAGACAGGATCTGAGTCTTCATAGTCTCAGGTTAATCATGTACCTAATTTTCTGATTATTGACTTGTTCCCACAAAGGATTCGACTTGCTTTGGCATATCAGCACTCATCAGTGATGAACTGTCAAGTGAAGTTTTATGCTCTTTTCACAGATCACATTTTTAAACTGAAGGAACATGGTGTTTTCAATTTTAACTTTAGGGCAACATCCAATGTCAAATTCAGATTATTTCTATTAATCTAGTGAGATGTAAAGGGGGGGGAGCTTTTATTGCTGCTTTCATTTTGATATGGAACAGGCTGACTGTTTGTTTCTAGAATCACATTAAGCAATCGATGGATCCTGCTCAGTTGAGTTACCCTATTGTCAAGCTTTATAGCTGTGCAGAAAGTTAGTGCATAATTTTTGGTTATTGAAATAGGTGAATATTGTTAACTCAAGCCAGGATAAAAGAAGAATTGAAGCTTTTGTCTGGGGAATGCTTGAGCTGTAGGCTCCTGCAGGTAAAAAGCTCACTCAGGAGAAAGCTTAAGCCAAGATTTGTGGATTTAAAAACTTATTCAAGACAACAATAAAGTAAAATCCCAGGATAGAATGTGCCTTATGGATCTGCTGTGTTTGAGCTATGTTAAGGAGATGGAACTGAATTTTCACCTGGTAATTCTCTCTTTAAACTAAGAACATCCAAAATGATGAAAATGTAGAAGAGCTGCATCCATACAAATGCTACTACAAATTAACACACAGCAAAACAACCTAGGACACAGATAATATTCCATATGTTCTGCAGAAGCTAACTTTGACAAGAAATGTTATGGGAAATGCAAAGTTTTTGCAGAAAACAGCAGTTCTTTACATTCTCTTTCTTCTCCATTCACAGTCTAGTAATACAAAACAACTTGGTGGGTACTGCTGAATTTCCTCACTCCTACAAGTAGCAGCCAATAAGGTGAAGTGGAGGCAGGGAAACTCACAAAATTCTTTCAGAAACTCTGTATCTCCAGATCCTAGAACATAATCCCACCGAAGAATTAAAATAATCACTAACACTTCCCCCCATGAAACATCTTCATACAATACCTGGACATGTGAAGGTGGCAGTCCTCTTCTTATGTATACAGCAAAAAGGGCATCCTTCCCTAACGAGATATTGAATTTCAGGAATTGTGGCTGTGTGATATGGATTTGTGACCGCCAGAATACTCCTTGTGGTACTTCCTGAGTGACCCTCCGTCCGACCTCTGCCTCCCCGCTATCTATGCTGTTGTTTCTAGAGGCCCAAGGTCCTGGAAGACAAGAGCCAATAAAAGCAGATGAAAGTCAGATTCAAATAGCTATATATTTAGCAGTCTCATTTAAGATGAAACTGTGTGGCAATCTTAGACGTCAAAGCAAAACTTAATTGACAAGACTAATTTATCAACCCATTTCTTTAAAAAAAGTAGTGAAAATACACTGCTTTCAATAGAGTTATTTCAGTGTAAGTGTGAGAATCTGCTTCTTAGAAAGCTATAAACTTGCTCCCTGGGGCTTCTGAAATCTTGCATACAGCTTCCTCTCCCATTTTTAATTCCATGATTGCTCTTTACTGATCAAACATAATAAGAGCAGAGAGGCAGCTAAGCACATTAAAAGCTCCTTGCAGCCTTTTCAACATCCTAATGTGAATGGGATATAAAAATAAATCCACATGGGAAAGTAAGGCAGTAATTTCAAAAGGGAAAGGAAGGGGGTAATTTCAATGTAAATTCACTGATTGAGGAATTTTATTCATCATATGTCAAATACCAAGCAAGTTCGTAAACAATCAAACTATTAAAAAAAGTAAAACCCAAGTCCATTAATTTTAGATTTGCTTCTGCTAAATATAAGATTAGAATGAAACCAAATGTATTGTTTTCCAAAGGCTCGTGTTGCTTGAAACTTGACCAGCTGAAAAATAAAATTATCTCTCCAATATAGTTAAAAACCCCTTGCTGATTCTTGACAAACAACAACTTTCTGGACAAGCAACTTTGGACTGCACCTGGGAAAACTGTGAGATTTTGGATGAAGAGTGGCAGAAAAATATTTTTAAATAAAATAAATAAGAGCATCGCCCATTCTTTGTCTTTTCAGCAACATAAGATAGGTCGAGCTTCATGATTTTGTCTGCATAATTTTGTCACCTTTAGAGTGGATTTTTTTGTTCATTATTGGTGTGTGGTAGTATAACCATGAGGACATAAGAATTGCCTTGCTGGATCATTTCATTTCATGCAGAACCATCTTTGACATGACAACCAGGTGCTCCAAAGCAGCTCACAAACATGGCACAAAGGCAACAATCATCCCAATATTTGTCTAATGATTTAAAGAACCTTGACTAAAAGTCACATCTTTCAACAATTAATTCCATAAGTTAGTAGAACAAATATTGTGTATATTGGAGCTTCTGCAATTCAATTTAATTCAGTGCCTTGGGCAGTTGTACAGCTTACAGTATTATCAGGTAGTGTCAGTGCCATGGAGCGCTTATTATGATGTTTAGCTAGTTCACCAGCTATGGCATTCCTGGTCACTGCTGGCCACAGAGATCCATATTCTGGTAATCTCCCATTTGGATTATGAAACTCTGTAACACTTTCAACATGGAATTCCCTTGAATATGGTTCAAGAACTACGGTTAGTGCAGAATGTTACTGCCAGATTGTTAAGTAGATCAGCTTATTTTATTTACTTCGATTCTATGAGATCTGTACTAACTACGTATATGTTACACGATCCAATTCAAAGTGTTGCTTAAAAAATTGGAGCTCAGGAACACCTCTCTCAATACAGAGTTGCACAGGTGTTAAGATTTTCAGAGGCAATGATGAGGGACTGGATAGAAACCTTAATTAAAATAAAATGAAAGTATTTCAAGATTGTGAATCTTATTTCAGTTTCAGCTATCCAGCTGCTTTAAAGTATGTGATAAAATGGAAGCTTTTTTCTACCCTTCTAATATTTATAGAAGTTTATATTACTATATGTTTTTAATTCAGATTGTTAAATCTGATATGTTGACATGATCACAAATATGGTTTAGATAAATTTGCACCCATATAAGAACATACATCTAGGATATAGTTACACCTCTGGAAGTGAATCAGTTTGCCAAAATCTGTCATAATTTTTGCCAAATATTATCTGTGAGAGACAGCACTTTCAACAAGGGCATAACAATGTGGCAGGGAAGTGTGTATAATCCAAGTAAGTACCAAAACATATCCTCTGCATCCATTGTCTTTAAATGTAATTACCACTGCAACAAGTTTTCAATTTTAAATTCCAAATTGCCTGTGCTCTTGAGGCTTACACTTGCATGTAATGAAAAGCCATTTAAACATATTCTGTTGCCAATGTCTTTACATGGTAAGAGAATGCTTTGACTGAACATTGTTAATCTTTGAATAACAGTTTTTAATAAGCTGTGTCTTTTTTGAATTTTCTAGGTTAATGGGTCTTCAACAATATCCGAGGACAAAGAAAAGGCAAAGAGAAACACAAGAGCATGTTGGCTACAAATGGAACAAATGGGATTAATGTAATATCAAGCAACATGCCTATGTGGGTATGCCTGAGCAACTCATCATCCTCAAGAGGTATCAAGTGAAGATTCATAATGGAACAATGATCCTTTCTACAAGCACTGTCTTTCATCTGAAGATCTGTAAGTACCTTGCACACACTGAGGAACCAAGCAACACAACCAGGTATTGGCATCCTCATAATAAAAAGAGAAATACCAACTATCAAGAGCATGGCAATGTACTAAGGGTAGCACATCAGTCAGTGGCAGTGATGGATAGAAAGGCTAGAATATAAAAGGTTTAATTTGCATCTATCACTTAAGAACGTAAGAAGTGCCATGTATTTGCAAATTGATGCAGATTTCATCATTCAATTAAGACAACAAAGCTTTTCCTAATATTGTAACTTCCATGCTTGGACTATAGACCCAAGGTTACCCAAGCAATGAGTCAAATAACGAAAACATAACAGCTTTACTATTTGTTCAAAAACAACACAGAATCTTATGTCAATGTAAGAACTAAAAGCTTAAGGCATAATTTAAGGTGCCATACAATTCTGTTATTTGGAGCGGCATGGGGATAATATAATCCACTGAGGAAGTTTCCATGGGTTAAAAACATGTCCAGATTTTAACTTTTAAATAAAATAATACCTTCTTGTGGATTGACACACCTCTATTGTGGGTAACAGATCACATTATCTGCTCCTAAACCTGGTAAGAGGACCATGATATACCGGTATGCACATAATATTCAGCAGTAAGTCAACAAACATCTGCCCTACAGTTTCCCTTTCTCTGCTAAGCTTTGTTGATCTCTGCTTCCAAGATGACAATGGACTCTAGTTGGCTTAAGCCAAAGTGATGCTTCCCCACAAAAGCCTAAGTCAACCCTACATGATTGCTTGAAGGGTTGCTGTAAGATCACAGCAATGGGCTGGGCTAAGAGAGCAGCAAAACACCACTGCCAAGCCATTGGCAATGCTTTGGAAATTGAGCCCAAGTATGACCCCGTGGATACCTTCCGATGGGTAGGACAAGAAGACAGAACTTCTGATTCTTTGTTCTACCAGCTTATTGTGAAACAAGAGCTAGCCAAATGAATATATAACATTGTCTTATAAACCAAACCACTCTACCCTAACTTTTCCCATTTGTAGTGAGGGAGCCCATTGGAGATGCCTATCGCCACTTTCACCATTCAAGTCACCCACACATGGGTATAGTTTTTGAACAGGGTTTATCCACATGAACCATAGAGTTGGAAGGGACCTTGAGTGTCATCTAGTCCAATCCCCTGCAATGCATGAATCCTGCCCACAGCTGTCCCTGAGTGGGCTCGAACCACCAACCTGCTTAACAACCATATGAACTGACCCGTTGCATCACAGAGATTCCAGGTTCTATGCAAGTAAGCCAAACCGGCTCGCTTGACTGTGCAATTTGATCCTACAAACGTTAAATTGTATATGAATAGATTCCATTCAAATACTATACCAGTGGAGGGACAGCCTTACACCTATGGACACTGTCACAGTGCAAAGACAGGAAGATGTTTTTAAAATAACTTGTTTCTCTTTTTTGTCCACTGTATGCCCTTCCATATTATCAATTATTGGCTTGTATGTTTCATTAAGATATGTTTTCTCTTTAAACTGAGGCATACTGGCACATTAAAGATGTGATAAGCAAATGGCATTGTAGTAGCTGAAAAATGTCCCCTGTACTGAAATGGTGGAGAATACATATATCATGTGCCTTCAGCATACTTGCGTAGTAAGGAGTATTTGCAGAATTAATTAACTTTGTTTTCAATTTCCTTATCTGAATATTTCATAAGCATGAACCAAACTGCAGTGAAGTTAATAAGAAGCTCTCTGAAAAACTTAGCTTTGGGCTCTAGAACAGCTAACTCCTTCTGCAAAAGTAACAGGTGTTTTAAAGTGGAAGGCTACATAGCAGAAGTCGAAGGCTGTGATGGAAAGACCACTGTAGTAGCCTCATACTTGCATATTTCATACTTCTTGTTACTGCAGTCGATAGGCTATTTAATACAGATCTTTGAAGATGTACTTTAGGAATAATGGACTAAATTGGTTAGCTACATGAGTTATCATCCTTTTTTCATGGTGATGTTAAACAAATCAATTTGACATCACATTCAAATGTTATAATTCTATGGAATTGTGGATATTTAGGCAGTGCACAACTCAGGAACAAATTTCAAATATTTCAATCAATTAAAAGGAAATACATTTAAAAATAGTAGAGTCTCCTACAAGCATTAGAGGCAAATAAGTTTTGAACAGTTTTAGACTTAGTTCAGGGGTTAGCAAGGTTTATCTTGCCTGGGCCGGATTGGCCCTGTGGGGATCCCTCCATGGGCTGGATTGTGCACTTGTGTGAGTGTGCACGCTTGCGATTTCCAACATCTGCGCATGCGCAGGGGCGATTTTAGGCACCGTGGAAGCAAGTCCCTGCGTCGTGCTGTGCCAGTTTAGCACAGCGTGCGAGCGGGCAACTCAGTTCGGGGGTGGCTCTTGGGCCTGTCAAATGACCTCCGACGGCCGCTTCCGGCCCATAGGTCTTAGGTTGCTGACCCCTGACTTAGTTCATCTAAATCTGAAATGATAAAAAGATGCTGCAAGGTAGGTTATAGAAATGAAGCCCCCACAAGAGTACCTGTAAAATTTAACAAAAGTTACAAAGTACGCCTGCATAAATCTGCTTTAGAAATTATTCTGCCCCACATATTTTTATCTGTAGCAAATAAAACTGAATACTGAGTATTTTGTAAGACATCACACTTCATTCCCATTAATTCTATAGGCAGTGCAACTAGCCCAGGGATCATTTGAACTCTTAGAAGGGCTCAGAAGACTTGTATTTCATTGTCTATTAACACAGTTCATGCCATACATGATACAGTTTTGAGCTGTCAATAAATTCTGCTAATAGCACTTGCTTATAGTTCTGCTGAGTCTACATTCTCCTGTAGTAACTACTGCTTTACTTCCTAGAACTAAAAAAGTGCCTATCTCTCACCAAAGCTGCAATGTCAACTTACTTGCTCTAAATGAACACTAACAGTTTTTTGAAATGTAGAAGAAAAGAACACATTTCAGATGGTCAAAATACTAAAATAAACATACATGGGGGGAAGGCTGCTCCCATGACGTGTGTGTGTGTGTGTGTGAGAGAGAGAGAGAGAGAGAGAGAGAGAGAGAGTTCAGTAGTGTGTGATTAGATAGGCAGAAAGAGTACTAACAGCTCAGACCTAGGCATGAAACAGTAAACGAAACATATGAGGTTTTTTACGGTGGGGCTAGGCTACATACCGAGACCCTATTAATTCATGGATCCAGTAAATGTTAAAATCTAAGCAAGGATTCAAATTCCTGGAATAGGGTGTTAATGCTGTGAACCCCTCCATCGTATATATGTGTAAATCTACCATATATCATAAAGGCGCCTGGAACCCCTTGAATTTCACACCACTTGGAGATTGGAATGGTGTATAACACATAAATACAACCAGGCTGCAATGTTGCCATTAAATAAACTCATATCCAGTCTGATCTACTTTGTTTCTAAAACTAAAGCACTGCAAATCTTATGCACGTGTGAGTATATATATATATGCACATACAGAGTAACAAATTTTGCACTAAAGACACTCCAGCGGTCCTAGATAGCTTAAACAAAAGTATTTATTTCCAGCATTGATCCATTTTGTTTTCATGATCTACAGCAGTGGTTTTCAACCAGTGTGCCATGGCACCCTGGAGTGCCTTGAATGATGGTCAGGGGTGCCGCGGGCAACACTGGCCTCTGTTTCTCTTTCCTTCCCTCCCTTCCTCTGATGCCTTCTTGTGTCTCTGCCTTCCAAAATCTTGCAGCAGTACTGGCTACAAGTTCCTCAGGTGCCTCTGTGGTTGGCCAGGGAGAGCTGGTTGCCAGGAGCTGAGGCAGCATTGGAATTAGTAAGCAAGTGGGCGAGGGACCCTACGCCAGCCAGTCCACCAGCCTTTGCTGTTGGGAATGGACAGACAGGATCCAGGGCCCCGCTGGACAGTGTGAGGAGTCACTTCTCTTTGGGGGGGGGCAGCTCAGAGGACTCCCAAGGAGAGAGGAGAGGAGGTTGAGGAAACACTCCACAAGGGTGTTCGAAAAGGGTGAGAAGCTGCCAGCTTGGCAGGCAAGGGGTGACATAACTGGGCTCCTGAGCCCCACAGGGGTGCCGCAGAAAGAATGCAGTTAGTCGAGGAAGACGTGGACACAAAAATGTTGAAAAACTCTGGTCTACAGGAATGCTTGCATCCTCCATTTTCACCCACTGTTTGTCAATCTGTTCATTTACATGTGCATATTTCAGGGGGCTAATGCAAACCATCAGTAACATTCTGATGTAGCATAAGCTAGAAGAAACCATGGAGAAAATCTAAAAAAGAAGAAGAAGTGAGCCTTTAGCTAAACTGTAATACTCTAGAATAGAATAACAGTGGCAGAATTTAAAAATGCTGCAAGCTGGTGTCTTGGAGTTTGCTTATCTCAGGTCTCATAGCTGCTAAAAATACTTTGCAGTTTTTTCTCTTTTATCAGAAGTCTATATGAAAGGAAGTTTTAAATGCTTATTTCTTCTTTTTACCCAGGGAAGTCATTTTGATCTGTAAATCAAATATGTATTTAGCCACCTGTAAATATAAGATTGATCTCCTTTCTCCATTATTTATTTTTAGATGGGTGTTATTTACCCAGTTCAAATTATTGTTTTGTCATGTGCACTGCAGAGTGGAGCTCAGTACTCCTCAAGCATGCCCGAGTGGGGGGGAAAAATCTGAGGCCAAAGGTATCCATTTTTATCCTCCCTTCAAAAGGATATTCTGAAAATGACACAGCATGGACAATAGCAGCATAAGCTGCAACTCAGACAGACAAATTGACTCATAACATTATTGAATGTGCCCAGGATAGCACATTTTGTTTCTCAGAACTAAGCTCATATTAACCAATATCAAGGAAGTTTGGAAGATTTAAGACCCAGACACAGTGAAGCTGTGGTGGTGCTGGATTAAATTGGGCCACAACTCTACTGAGCATGTATCCATGTGATCAACGAGCCCACCAGCTGATTGACAAGCTGTCATTCAACCACTGTTGAGGTCTGCCACAGTGTGAACAGCTTCCAGTGGACCTCATCCAGTCACTAGTAGGGGGTGCTGTGGCCCACCAGCCCTGAAGCTGAGCTTCTGGAAAGCACCACCCTCCAAGGTCCCTTAAGGGGATTCCATGCTGGGTTGGGGTGAGGTGCCCCTCCCATGCTCCTCCCTACTAAGGATCCACTCCAAAGTTGTGAAGATTGCTTTCAGGAAGGAAAAAACCCACAGGACCCAGCCAATCCACCTGTGGTCAAAATCCCCCTCCCCCCAAGCCCTGAAGCCATCGACTAACTGTTGTCCATAGGAAGGCACTCATCTGCACCACCAAGAACAGCTCTGGCTCTGTCCAGTGTATTTTGACAATCTTTAAGAAACTGTGGCATGTTGAGCAAACACCCCATTGATGAATAAATGTTTGCTCGATATGCCACAGCTTCTTAAAGATTGTCAAAATACACTGGACAGAGTCAGAGCTGTTCTTGGTGGTGCCATAGGTGAGTTCAGCTGCCTTGGTCTTATTTATGCCCACATGTCATTCAGAGAAGATGTGTTGAGTTAAGGTTCACACAATGTTTAGCCAGGCAGACAAGACATCATCCTAAAATGATATACTTCCTTCTCTAGATTTTCCTTCTGTTGACCATCCACAATCAGCTGAGCAGGGAGAGTATCTTCTTCCAACCTCCACTTCAGGAAACCCTCATTCTTTTCCATAGACAAACTGGCAGGAAATGGGGTGGAAATGTGCTCCTGACACTGCCTACCCTGTGGGGCAGCTCCTTTTATTGTGCTGCGCGTCTGATGGAACAGTTTCAGGCCCATCCCACTGTTCTTATTTTTGACAGAAACCTCTGGGGTAAGCACAGTGCATCTTGACACTGCATGGGAGGGGCACAACCAGAAATTCTTGTCTGGTACCCCATGTAGTTAGTCACCCATGTAGTGACTAAAGGTTTGACAAATCACTATATCATGGGTTCACTTCAACATCATCAGAAAGGTGACAAGTGTGATGTACAGTATCTCAGAGTACAAATGTTAAGGATGAAGGATTATCAAAGCCTTTGGCCTCCTTGACTCCTTCAGGAGGAAGGGTGGGATATAAATTCAATAAAAATATAAACAAGAACAATTCACAAACAAGTGATGTAATACTAAATAATTCACATTAATTGTATTTCACATGAGTAATAATAATGGATTTCACATCAATTACAGTGCTTTGAAAGTAGTACACTGAAGTTTATGAGAAATCAAAACCTTTACCAATGTTCAATGCTGCATGAATTCACATTACAGCCTTTTGCTTGTTTGCATCTTAATGTGCCCTAAGGTATAATTTACTTGGTACAGTACTTAATAAGGTTAAGCGTCCCACAACACATTGCATACCTTGATTAAAACACAGCCTAAGTAAATTACTAAATGCAACAATGCTTTGTGGGATAGACAAGGGTGCTGGATATATGGAATTTGACATTTTGAGGGCTTCCATTTCAAATATCAGAGAAGATGAGGAGGAGCAATACGGTGCAATGCGTTAATTTCTTACTCCACACGTGCTTGCATGTTAGAATGATCACATGTTCAAAATAATTGGTAAGCTGAATTTTATAATACATTCTACCATTTGCAATACCAAGCTGTACATAGCAGGTCACACTTCCTAGGTTACTGTGTCTAATAACCTGAGTATATTTAGAAGTCAGGACATCATAGCATAGAAAAATTAGAACTAGAAATAATCCATTTGATTGTTTACCCACTATTCTATCATTTGAATTATTTAGGAGATGGATGGAACAACTATGCCTACCTGCACTGTGTGAAAAATCCCCCCTCTCTATCTGGTGCTTATTCTCTTTAGATATTTGTAGATTAGTGGTTTTCAACCATTTTAGACCTGGGACATACATTTAGCTGAAACATGCATTTTGGAAACCACTTCTTAATTTTTAACCACACATTTGAATAGTGATAGTGTTCCAGGTAAAACCCACAGTAGGTCAGGCTGTGACCCCGTAGCATACCCTGATTAATTAGCAGCAGACAAATATTGTGTACTGCTGTAATGTTTATCCTTCCCTCTGTTTCTTCTGTTTCACCACAGTTTTTCTGGCCAAAGCAGACAAATGACAAATGTAATGACAAATGCCCACTCAACATACTACATTACTTTCAGCTTCTGATCATGCTTTGATAAAATACCAAGTTTATTAGTACAAGAAGAACATCTGGCCAGTTTTCAACAGCAAAACGTGCACTCACCCCTGAATACAGGGAGACAATGCTTCTTATATAGCCAGCCCTATGCATGTTTACTCAGATGCAAGTCCCACTCTTTTCAGTGAGGTTTTCAACCTAAGAGGTTCACATTTACTTCCACACTGCAAAAAGGTAGCATAAGACAGAGTTATCTTACTGCTCATATTTCAAGGGCTAACATGTGTCTCTCTCAGTTTGGAAGGCTATCATCTTTTTAAAGTAGTTGCTGGCTTCATCCTGGGCTCTGTCAATTATGAAAGGTCATTCTGCACAACCGAGGAGGCAGGACCTGAAACAGCTGGTGTGTGAAAAGCTTGACAGAGGGCTTCTTAAAAACTGCTGGCCTGGCAATATTAGCCTTAAATTAAGTGAATGAAAAGGAAAAGGCAGCAAACCTTTCAGACTTCTTCTGCTACCATGTCATGCCTTTTTGAAGTTTGTTTTATTATTGCAGAGAAGAACATATGGGTTCAAATATAATATTCAAAGGTTTCATTTGGGATGCCACTCAAAAAGATCATTAATTTCTTTATATCTGATGAGAGGGCCTCTAGAATGATAACAAAAGCTGATGACATAATAAAATTTGTTACTTTTTTTAAGGTGCCACACGACTCTTTTTGCTGTACATTTGGTTGTAAATTTTTTGCTCTTTTCTAGCTGCTCCTACATCATCCATTTCTTTCTTTTCTGCTCTAGTCCTGGAGACTGCCAGTACATGATAAATGTAGTAATCTCCCCCCACCCCCGGCAAGACTCCTGTGTCATCAGCATTTGTATTACAGGCAGAAAAATTCAACAGGTGAGGACTCTTACGACTTCATCTCTGTGACAGAAAAGGGTCTGCTTGCTGAGCTTCTGCCTGTCGTGCCACACAAGGGCCTTGACGGAAAGAGCAGTAGCAAGCCCACAGGGGAGTAAATCGGAAACAATTCCCTTCATTGTGAGGTCTATGTGTTTGAGGTCTAGTCAGGATTAGGATTACCAACTGGCCATAAGAAGTATGTCCTACCTAGCTTGGGCTTGTGTCGTTAACAGCAGTTCACTTTTCAGAAATCAGCAAGTAAAAACTTCTATGGCACTGAGGTAAATTTTAGTGCTTGCTAATATCTGCATATCAAGCCACAGCAAAGGGAAAAGAAGGCTGGGGGGGAAGGAGTTGGCAACTCTATTCATGATGTTAACCACCCTCAGCATAATTGATCAAAAATCTAGAGTTTATATGGTGACCTGAAAGTCCTCAGCATATGTTTTATAAACAAAAATGGTTTGTGCTTTCCTTCAAATATACAAATTTCTAAAGGAAAATGACCATCCAACCATTTCTCCATATAACCCCTGTTTTTTCTTAGTTTCCCAATGAAGCAAGCATGGAAGCAATAATCTATTTCTTCAGAAGCAATCCCCATGTTGTTTCCCCTCACTCTGGTTATGCATCTCTTTAAAATTTCTAAGCTATCCACAGTATGGGATGTGAAGTTCAACAGTCCATATTATTGTTGCTCAGAACTGCTAGGGATATGTATTAAAGCTGACACTGCAGGATAAGGTCCCTTTTAAAACTGTTGCAATTTTGCCAGATATGGCAGTACAAGTGGAATTCATGGAGAAGAACTGCTGCAGTCAAACGCTGCAAGTAACAGTACTCCTGGAAGTGGACCATGAATAATGTTTTTAATATACTCAAATGAAATACATTTATTTTAAAGCCTTAACTACAGGTTGTGGTATGTGAAAGACTGGCTGTTCTACAAATAGCAAAAGATGCAGCTGAATCCTCACCTTTACCTCCAGATGGCATTGTTGCTACATCATCAGAGCCTGGCAATCCAGTCCGTATCCCATTGTTAAAGGTGTGTCCATCTGCTGGTTGTAGCTGCCAGTTTAGCCCAAGCATATGCATTGCTGTAAGACACAGAAAGCCGGGAAAAATAAACATACAATGTATACATTACAAAAGTCATGAGGGAAGAGAAAACCATTTTAAAATAAAGCTGTTTCAGGAGGAAAAAAAGCTTTTTTCGGGGCAGGGGGTGTAATGCATGGGAGCAATGTATTTTATATTTGTTGAACTGCTTCAGTGTAGTACAATGAAAAATATATAGATAATACTACATATAATAAAAATAACTGGATAAGAGACAAAAAGTGATTCATTAACATGCCACTATAAAAAAGTATAAAGACAAAACATTCCTCAAAATAAAATCATATTATTTTGTTGTGCAAAGACTGCAATAGTGTGCACAATCAGATAAAAGTCAGTTCCACCGAATAAGGAGGACTTACTGCTGAGTAAACATGCCAAGAATACAGTTGAAAGTCTGACAGCTGCCTCTATTTAGAACTGAAATGTGCGTAATACATTTCACAATAAATGCAAAGCCTTTCTTCAGTGTTTTAACATGTGTAGAGTTCATTTTTGGATCTCATTGTGTAGAGGACATTTAAAACTCACTGGGGAAAGCAACTGTTTAATGAACAGTCGCTATTAGCCGTTGATTAATCAGAAAATATTTGCTTTCGTGTCATTGTCTTTACCTTTCTGGAAGACACCTAGGAACTGTAAAAAAAAGGGGGTGGAAAAAGAATAGTTAAGCCTAACCATAGTTAGAGGTTGAAAGTAGTATGAGAGAAGCATTGTTTTACAGGTTATACACTCCATTCTTTTGTGTCTGTGTTGTCTCTGGAGAAACAGACTTCTCAAAAGCACCTATGAACAAAGAGCCATTTCACATGTTACATTTTATAGGTGCTTAAAGATGTTTACACATAAAATTGTATAGTATGAGGACCATGCTACATGTTATGCTAAATGCTTATCATGCTGCTACAGATGTGCTTTTGTCTTTATTCAATTGTAAGTGCAAGGGTGTGTGGGATTGTCATCAAGACTGCAGCACATGGGGGTATCCTTTTTCTCTTCCACTGCAGTCCAGAAATACTCTCCCACCATGCCTACAAAGGTTAGCACCCAAGGGAGCTTCCCCCCCAAAAAAACTTAATTTGCAGGGGGGAATCTTTCTGTCTGGATCCCAGCTTGAAAGTGAATAAATAAACGTTTCCTCCTGTATGCTGCAGTACCAAAAGAACCCACCTATATGTTTTTTAAAAAACCTCACAGACATGGGCGTGGCAAGGGGAGGGGAGGGGGGACAAATCAAGTAAATAAGTAAAAATACTTAACTATCTGACCAATCACATCATGGGTAGCTCAGTTTTGCCCCCCCCCCAAATGATCCTGGTTACGACCATGCTTAGACATTGCTGCTTGCTACACAAATTGATGTCTAGTTTGGCTCTGAATATGTTCCCCAACACTGCAATTTGTCTGCAGCTCCCTGCCTACTCTCTGTGAAATGGCCCTCAGGTGTGTGTGCCCACCATAAGGAAATAAACATCAACCATATTACCTTAAATTCTCTGAGGAGCAAAACTGTCTCTTTCAAGTGCAATATATTGAAGTCCAATTACAACACATAGTTTGAAAGACACAAGCAGCAGGGGTATTGCTAAGTACTTAGATACTAATAATATTCAGGGGAAAGATCCATGGTACATATTTGCATAAAATTTGCATATGCCAACATGCCCATACCTCCTCAGAAGTACAAGGGGAACAGGACCCTCCAGAAGATCCCAGCTTTTAAAGACCTAGGAGCACTGCCTTAAGAATAGCTGGTTTAAAGTAAGTGATAGGACAGTGATATTTTAATAGTCCAAAGATTCATATATGGAATATGACTGCTGGCTTGACTGTACTACATCTGCCTGCCTTTTGAGCTATCCTTGTGGAATCCTTCCTGAGATTCTAATGCCAGGTTTCGTTTATAAAGGAACAGGTCACAGGTCACAGATTACAGATGCTCCTGCTCCTTATGTCATCAACATGAAGGGTTGCCAGAGAACAGCCTTGCATCTTTCAAGTTCCCAGTGCAGAAGGGAGCAAGGCAGCCATGGTATATCCTGTCCATTCCTTTTCCAGTCCACTCACCTGCCCTTTTCAGCAGGACTCCTGATGTGCCTTACTGCAGGTGAGGGAAGCAGGCAGACAATAGAAGCAGCAAGTGATGGCTGTCTCATGTCACCAGGCAGTTTAAAAGGATGAATATATTCATGAACCCCAACTTGTGACCCAGCTTCCTTAAGGACTATCTGTCAACTAACCAACCTTCCTTCCTTCAGGATTTACAGAACTCAGTATTACCCCTGTGCAGCAAATTATGTAGCTTTGTCCCCCATTTCCAATTGCTCAGATCTATCTGAAAAACTTGCCTCATTACAACCAGTGCAATAATTAAATGTGCTTTGAATTATTAATGTGCAAGACCAGTTAATGAGTTTGGAGGTATTATTCTTCACAAATATACTTCGTTCCTAGTCTGTGTTGAGCACTAAATGGTTTTGCCGAGTTCCGTTCTCTACCTTACAAATGGCCAGTCAGCCGTTGAAGGACTGGAAAGAGGACACAGTGGGTTAATTTTTAAAAACAGTTTCTCTCAGGAGAGTCTGGTTCAAATGTAGCAGGGGTCACAAGTGAAATGAATTTGGTAGGCCTAGTCTCCAATGGTAGTTATGGCTACAGTTCAGAAGGAATGTACAATTCATCACCATTGACAGGACCTACTCAAGAGAGGCCTGGAAATGGAATAGCTGGGTCTTGAGGGTCAGGATAAAGGGCCAACAGAGCAGCTACGTGGTGAAGCAGGCCCAGGCCTGACAACATTATGTTTGAGGCTGCTTAGTGCAATCAGCCATTAAAAATGTATGAGTCTAAAGTGACAAAATCCTCCTGGGCTGACTTCCACAGAAATGTGTGAAGGGGTACATATATTAAGGTAAAAGGTAAAGGACGATGAAGTCCAGTCAAAGGCAACTATGGGGTGAGGCGCTCATCTTGCTTCAGGCTGAGGGAGCCGGCATTAGTCCACAGACAGCTTTAATAAGCACCCCACACAAACATCCACATCCATGTGGTGTTTTTCCCTTGGGGGGGAATACAAAGCAGAATGAGCATAGCTAGATGCAACTCTGATTTTGCTAACAAGCAACATAGTTGGTGAGACTTTGAGCAATCACATAGGGAAACAAGAGATCATATCCTTCACGTACTGAGGTCACAGCAGCTTTGTGGGGCATTGCTAAACTGTTCTCACACAGAAGTGTCTGGTAAAGGATAAAGAACCAATCAATACGTCTTAGATGAAATATGTGGAGTGACATCGTCATCTGCTTGTGTAAACACAGTAGCCAGATACACACTGTGTTTAGAGAGAGGGTTATCAAGGGGTGAAGATTTTTTAAGGATCAGCATTGTCAATATATAGCAGGAGAAGAAAATACCCACTGCTCATCTTAAATGAAAGACAGTTAAGTTTGCAAGGCCAGGTCTTCAATAGATGCTAGGCTCTTGACTTATAATAAAATTTGTTTTATACAACATCATTGGTTCAGACTTTATAACTGTGAATCAAACCCCAGAAGATTAGTACTACAAGTAAATATAAAGAAAGCAAGAAAGGTATGTTGCTGTCAAAGGTGTGCAAATGAATTTTTATTAAACATTGGGACTGGGAAATTAAAACCAAAACCTAAACAATGGGGTCACTTTCTACACATTTTTGCTCTTCACTCGGAGAACTGGCATGTTAACAGGTGATGTCAGCTGATGGGTAAAGGTTCAATCCAGTGTGGCAGTGCTTTGCAAACACATTCCCTGTGGGTTATATGCTGGTAAAGGAGACCCTGCAGAAAGCAGGATCAAACCCTTTCTACACATCAGCTGTCAAGCAGAGAGTTTAATTTTGCTGGGTGCTTTTTTGCCAGCATGTTCTCTGAGAGGAATGGGCTGGTGGGCTCCTGTGGGTCAATGGTCACAGGTAGTTGGGATCTCCTACTCATAAGTAACCTGACATAGGGAGGGATTCAATGTAGCACTAAAAAGATTGCTCCCCCAGTGCAAGCATCCCTGCTTGCCTAATGGAACAATCTGCCCTCTTCTCCCTTTGCACACAGTTCTAGGTTCTTCTGACCCCTCAACAACTGGGGAGGTGAAGGGGTCATGTAAGGGGAGGAGAAGGGGGAAGTTGCCTTGCAGTAGCAGAAGTTCTTGCACAGGCTTCCACTGGCAGGGCTTGTTGGTTGAATCCTGCCCACAAACATGATGTCAAATTATTGACAGGCGAGTGTCCCTGCTGACCTATCAAAGTTCACCTGTGGAATGAGGAAGATAAAGATCTGGCCCATCAGGCCAAAAAGTTTCACCACCTCTGGTTTAACCAGTGAGATCTGTCTTGTAACTGGCCTGTAAATGTAAGTCACATCTGTTCTCTAGGCTGCCTTGAAAGCCCAGGTATCTTTAAGCATCGACATGTTCTTTCAGTACATTCAACCTGGACCTCTTGGCTTCTTAACAGCCTTGTGGTGCTTTAACTTATGTTGTGGCATAAGGTGCATTGCAATGTGAACCCAATTACCAATCATTCCCCAGCACAGATGCCTCAAGTATTGTTTTTAAATCCCAGCAGATCTACAGGATCAAATTACCCAAGGCATTTCCCACAGAAAGCCATTCTGCATGTGCCATTGGCTGTTTTTGCAGGCTTCAGAATGAGTTATAAAAAGGCTGCTTGATGGCCCAATTCCAAAGCTAAAACCTTGTACCCAAATATTATTTTTTTAAAAAAATTCTAAACATGGTTAACAAATGGCTGAGGACCAGTTTTAGTTATGGAATGGAAGAGGCACATAATGGTAAGCTTAGGTGTCACAAATGATAGTCTTTACATGTCTTTAGAGGGTATAATTTCATGTAAGTGGCAAAATTAGCTAGGTGTCACTACACAGAGACTCTAGATTAAGCAATCTAATGCCAGGAAGCTGCTAAATCGGTATATATCAATGATAAAAACGTAGCATTGCAAATGTGTGTTGCTGTATGCTGCAAGCGGCAAAGCATGATTGTTCTCAAATTATATTTTCCAAGATTATGGCTGCAAACCTATACACTCTTGCTTGTGAGTAAGTCATTTTTAGCTCAATGGCATCTACTTCTATGTAATAATCATAGTATGTGCATTTTAGTGTGTGCATTAAATCACACACTGAGTTCATGTTCTGCTGTACATGTTGATGTTTACTATTACTTGCAGTTCTAGAATAAAGCCTCTTACTTGCTGCTTGATATACAGGTGGAAGAAGGCAAGGGAATGAGGAATCCTTTTCATTTATCTGTTAGCCATCCACAGCTACTTCTGTCAGTAGGTGGGGAAAACAGGGGAACTAATGGCTGTCAGCATGGATATTGATGAAGGATGAATGATAGCAGCCAACAGCCGGGGGTGGGGGTGGGCAGTAAGGAAGAGTCCAGGTTCCTTTAAAATGTATGCCTTGCTTCATTTTGGATCCCCGTTTCCAAAAAGGGAATGGGAGTCATCTAATGCTTTTCAGCGTACTTATATGTAGAAGAGGATTTGGGTGAAATAAACACAAAATCTTTCAAAACTGAGTCAGTGATATTTCTTCTCCAGGCCTGCATTGCGTGAATGGAATGGAATGAATTTTCAAAGCAATGCACGACAGATACGCCCACAAATCCCATTAGCTGTAATGGGATTTGTGCGCCTATCGCCCATGCAATGCTTTGAAAATTTACCCCTCCGTGTCCAATTTTAGTCTTTCTGCTTCCAAAATACTTGAAAAGCTTACACACACTTGGAATTACATTACAGTTTTTTTATAAAATAAAATAAAAATCACAAGATCTGGCTTTAAATTCCCTGAAGCACCACCAGAAAGCATGTTTAAAAAGAACTGGAACAATAGTAACAACCTGTATTATCATTAGTTTTCTATCTTCTATTCTGACAGCAATGAGAACAAACTTCTGTTTTATTCTCTTTTTGTATTTCTTTCCTTCAGTCCTCCTAAAAGAAATGTTTTGATTTTGTGCCACTTTGCGAATGCAATTTTTGTCACAAGAATGATAACAGCACTGCATGCTGCATTCAGAATTTGAAATCTTAGGACAAAGGCTGTGCAAGAGAACATATTGCAGCAACACCATTCATCTATTCTCATGACAGACCTTAGATTGTACAGAGAGCAGAAAATTGGCACAAGATTCATCAATTCCTGAAACCAAATATAATGAGCCTGCTTTTGTGGCAACCTTAAGATTCAAAATGCAGTCTCTTTGCCCTGTGTCCTCTTTGGCTAGAGGACCTGAATGAAAATAAAGAACAAGAATAATACATTGTATTTTACATGGAAAAGGACACACATGTCAAATACAGTCTACAATCCATTTCCCATCAGCCCCTTTTTACTATGCATCAATTCCACATGTGCTATCTTCAATATACAACATAATGCCAGTAATTCTAAGATTCTAACACACATTTTTATTTGTATCTCACTGCATCACAGTAAGCCAAAACAAGTAACAACTTATTATTGACAGATCCATTAAAATATGCAAAACACAAAATTTTGGGGAACCAAACAAAAGTGCCTGTAATTACCACTGATCAAGCAAGCATGAATGGATTTGGTCTAAAAAATAATATTGCAGGTAGACTTAGGACCTTGTTTACATGTGTGCAAAACAACTTTGTTGTGTGTGATAAATACAGCAGTAAGAATGTAAGAGCCCTGCTGATTCAGACCAAAGATTTATCTAGTCCAAATTTCTGTTCTAACAACGAACAACAAGGTGCCTATGCAAAGCCCACAAGCAGGATATGAATGCAAAAGCACTCTCAAGCCCATGTTTCCCCACAACTGGCATTCAGAGGCACACTGCCTCTGATACTGGAGATAATATATATCCATCATGCAAAGAAGCCATTTATAAGCAACTACCATTAGGGATGGAAGGATCTGCCAATTTAAGTTCTCTCCACAACTCTGCAGCAATTGGCAATATTTCTTTAATGTGAATTTCTCCCAATAAACACAATTTGCATGCAGTTTTGACTAATGTATACATTTTTGTTAGCAATTTCTCCTAATATAATTCATTTTAAATATATTTTTCACTAATGTAGTCATTGTATGCACATGTTTACCTAATATATGCTTTTTTGGTAAACACTGGTTGGCTGGAAAAGTGCATCACAAAAATCAGGTGTGTGGATTTTTAAGGAGGGCTGTGTTTCATTTCCCATGTGTGTCAGAAAGTGCAAAGTTGATAAATTTGGTTTTAAATGTGAACTGAATCAAATTTCTCCCCTACCATGAATTTGCCTAATTTGTGTCCTGCATTGTTGTGTTTAATTATGTTATTTATGTAACCAACCCTGGGACAGTTTGTATTTTTTTATTAAATTTCTATCCCTCCCTTCACCCAAAGATCATGAGGTGTATAGATCACAGTGTGATGAAGAGTGGGCTACACGTACAAATAACAAATAAACCACCCCCTTTTACTACATCTTGAGAAAGCAAATTTTCTACATTAACTATGTGCTTTCTACTGGGTCAGTCATAACATTGGGCAAAGTGAGGCAGCTGGTTTTCGGTATCATCAAAGTTTGGTATATTATTTTACTTATTATTTTTACAATTTTACTGTTGTGAAGGGAGAAGAGGTGCTTCCGGGGTTTCCTTCCCCAGGTGCAAAAATAACTTGGCTAGCTTTGAGTACCATGTGCCTAGACTTGAGGGAGCTGGCATTTACTGCTCCTGTTAAGGCACCAAAATATACTGGGCTGGTCCTGGTTATGTGAAGTACTTCCTTTGGACTATCCTAAATCTCTCTCTATTCAGCTTCACTGGATGCCCCCAGGTTTTAGAATTATTGGGGGGGGGGAGGAAGAGCGAGAGAGAGAGAGATGTCTCCCCATCCGCTTTCTCTGCACCATGAAGCAAAAGTCTGTGCCCAGGAGCCTAGCCCCCTCCCCATACCAGCCATCTTAGAAAATAGTGATTCTAGGCCCTTGCCTTCCTTTAGCTAGACAAAATTGTATCTGTAGATAGGGCACGTTTAAAATGCATCTAAAAAGCAGAAGACACAGCTATACTTTTACTTGACAGTTTTCTCTGACTGTTCCCAGCAGGAATGAAATTGGGTAGGAAGCAGGAAAAGTGCAGAATTGTAAAAGAGGCACTTTTTAGGGAAACATTGTAGTAACATCTAAGGTAGTACACCTTTACTAGATGTGCATTTGTGGCCAAGTTGAATTTGGAACCATTGTAGCATATTCAAGACAGGATTAAACATTAGGCTTAAGTATGTGGTAAAACAGGGACCCTGCTGTTGTGTAATTATCTGAGAGTGCCTCTGGGCAAGGAATGAAAACTGTCTGCCATGTGCCAGCCTACTTTAATACAATTCTCCGTTCAAAATATGGTGGCTATTGTGTTATTTTAAGAGAGGAGCAGTAGCCAAGTTCCCAGTTGTGGAAAGTTTAAAATAAACGAGAGCTAAAATGATCATGCATGACCTGTCAAAGTTCTTAATTACCAATAAAAGGCAGTGTGCTCATTGCACGCATTAGTTTGGTGCAAGCATATCATTAACTCCTTGCAAACCAAGGTTTGCAAATTAGGAGCCATCACTGGAGCTCTCTCTTTTCTGGGCTGAATGTCATCCTCCATTACCATGCTGGCATGAACCAACACTGAGAGTCTCAATAGCAGCAATGCAACTGGTTTCTTCATAAATCAGCATTAGAAACAATTGTGGAAAGTAGGTTTGAAAACAATGGTTACAAGGGAATCTGGCTAGTGTTACCTAAATCATGAATTTTTGAAAAGTATTTTTATTGCATTTTCAAAATGTAACAATAAAATATGAATAATAAGCACATATGTTTCTCCACAAAGAACAGCTAATGCAGTCAAAAACAATGCAGACATATAAGAAAGTACATGAAAAACAGACAAAATCCTTACATCTATCCACAGATTGCAAACAATCTAGGTCCTCACATTGCATATGTGAAATAAATGATTACCAAGTGACATAAAAAGATACAGTAATGGGTTCATTTTACCCCGGCTGCTTGGAATTGGCATGCCAGGTTTACTGCCAAAGCAGCTGCCCAGACTCAAGCACACTAAAAATCAAGAAACAAACCTATTGCAGAACACAAACATCTAGCTATCTCTAAGTTAGTAGCCACTATAAAAAAACCCTAACATCTCGCTATGACATACTGTAAATGTTGACAAGAATCATTCTAAATCCCCCCACGAGGCTAATAAAGGAGACAATAAAATAGTTGTGCTATATATTAGATCAGTTTCTGTAAAAACAGTTGACCAAAAGTTTGGTGTAATATCACAATGCCACCATAAATCCAAGAAGGTTTCTGTGGCCCCTGTGTTAGAAACTGAGATATGAAAGCTGGGAGCTAAATGGCACCTTAAACCTAGGCTATGAGTGCAACAAAATGTAGGGTCAAAGAATTCAAAATATGGGATAGCTTCACTGACCTAAGAAACAACCGTGCAAGAGCTTTAACAAGTTCTCTCAAAGAGACAGATTATAGTGGTTTCTTAGAGCATATTCAAACACAAGATTACACAATGTTTAAATCAGTTTAAAACAGCTCTAGAATCTAAGAGTCTAGGAACACTTTAGAAACATTTGGCCAAACAACATATTATAGAACAGATGAACTAAGCTAAAACAGTTAGCTACTCTGTTTTTTGGATTCCATTAATCTTGATACCCTTGCAATCTCTCCTTCTTGTAGCCAGTTGCCAGGTCCTTCAAATTATTAATATTTAATATTACAGATCCCATAATATTTTGATGCATAAATCCATTCTAACACTTTCTGGTGTTCTTATGCAACTGTGCATGCTTAATATTTGATAGGTGGTACAACTGATTTATGAAAGGTCTCCTTAAAATACACCAATACACATTTAGTGATAGACACATATCTGTTTGAAAGCATTATCTTACAAAGAAAAAAACGACGATAGCATGTGCCCAAGATTCAGGATTGTCACATTATGTATTTATCTGTAAATGTATGTCAATCACTAACCTTGGCTTGAAAATTTATAAGTGATCCAAAATGAAGGTGAATGGAACAAGGTTTGCCTAATTATACAAATACACAGCTCAATGGTTGAAAGACAACTTGCAGACAATCCAGATATACCTTTGTTTTCTGATGCTCATCAACATATCTTCACAGGTGATACTGATATATTGCTATAGACAGGGGTCGGCAAGGTTTACCTCGCCTGGGCTGGTTCACTCTAGCAGAGATCTCTCCGTGGGCCTGATTGCGCGTGCACCTATGATTTCCGGCGTCTGTGCAGACGCGATTTCCAGCCTCTGCGCAGACGCAATTTCCAGTGCTGCAGAAGCGAGTCCCTGCATTGTGCTGCGCCGGTTTAGCGCAGTGCACGGGGACTCGCCAAGCGGGTGGCTCAGTTCGGGGGTGGCTCGTGGGCCAGTTAAACGACCCCCATGGGCTGCTTGTGGCCCATGGGCCTTAGGTCGCCTGCCCCTGGCTATAGATATGGTTTGCGCATGGAACATGAGTTGGACTGTCAATCACATATTTAATTAGAAGTAGTTTATACATGCATGGGAAAACTGCACACCAGTTAGTTTTCACTACTCTTGCTCACATAGGTAGTGGGGAAAGCTGTATACATGGACCTGAACCGAAATACGTATCATTGGGACTTTTGGTAGTAGCAAGAAGAAGTATGAGGGCAGCAAAGCTGATTCACAAGCTTCTATTACCGTACAGTGGTGCCTCGCAAGACGAAAAGAATCCGTTCCGCGATTCTCTTCGTCTAGCGGTTTTTTTCGTCTTGCGAAGCAAGCCCATTGATGGCTTAGCGGATTAGCGCTATTAGCGGTTTAGCGGCTTATCGGATAAGCGGCTTAGCTGCTTAGAAAAAGGGGGGGGGAGGAAAAAAACCCCGCAGGAACTCGCAAGACATTTTCGTCTTGCGAAGCAAGCCCATAGGAAATTCGTTTTGCGAAGCACCTCCAAAACGGAAAACTCTTTCGTCTAGCGAGTTTTCCGTCTTGCGAGGCATTCGTCTTGTGGGGCACCACTGTATTTGTCTTTGAGACTGGGTCTTGAGCACCTCAACAGAAATGAAGATGTTAGACTGAGAATCAAATACAAAAATTAGACTCTGCATACCCACTATTAACTCTGAAGGTTTGATTTCCCCCCATCCCGTTTTCAAGCACAGAATTACAAACTAGATTCTTGCATAGTTTTAAGAATGAATCACTGCTTCCTATTTCAGTACCTTCAAAATCCAGCTACTGAGATTTCATCTTCTTTCTTTGCAGATTAGCATTACCCTTTAAATGCCTAGATACATTTGTCATAGCCAAAATTTTCCCCATCTGTTTTAATTCATGAAAAAAATGTATTTGATTTTATAGTCTTAACAAAGGAAATCAGTTACTGACTACCATAAGAAGCTGTCCATACTAATTCTGTCACTTATAAGTGAAAATTGCTGCACTGCTACTTTCTTGGAACAAATGGATAGAGAGAAATTGAGGATAGCAGAAGTTACTCATCTCTGTAAGTATTAGCATCAGGAACACCTTATTCTCAATTTTTCACTGGGTTTTATTACTAATTTTCCACTGTCAATTTTCCATTAAAATATTAGTTTAAAATTCTGATTAATTCCTTCTTTTGGGAAGAAAACAATTTTATTAAAATGGTATCTGAGTAATAGAAATCCTGGTCCCCTAATATTTTCCAGAACATTGTTTTCTAAACTTGTTCCCATTTAAACAATAACATTCCATACACACTTTAAGGAGGATGCAGCATGAAGGCTTTTTGCACATAGATTTAATCAAAAACATCTCAATCCTTGTTGTGCATCATGGAACAGAATGCAAAATCACTTAACAGTTGAAGGAGGCAAGGAAGACCACATAGCACAAATGTAACCAGAGCACTCTATCGTCTAGGACAGGGGTCCTCAAACTTTTTAAACAGGGGGCCGGTTCACTGACCCTCCGACACTGTCAGGGGCCGGACTATAGTTTGAAAAAAATATGAATGAATTCCTATGCACACTGCACATATTTTATTTGTAGTGCACAAAAAACAGGAAAAACAATACAATATTTAAAACGAAGAACAATTTTAATCAACATAAACTTTTAAGTATTTCAATGGGAAATATGGGCCTGCTTTTGGCTAATGACATGGTCAATATCCAGTTCCATATTTGTTACTGCTAACCAGCGCTCAGCAGTAATGCAAATGGTCAGTGCTTATGCCATATTTTCATTCATATGAAGTATATACATACACCCGTACACACACACGCACACTTACCGTATATATCTGGAGACTGAAAAGAGATGCGATCAGGGGTCGACCCCAGCTCTGGGTGGCAAGGATCCCAGCAGAAGGGGGCTTCTCTCTCCCCCCTCCCCTCCCCCTGCTTTCCAACCACCTCCTCTGTCGCTGCTGCTGCCTGAGTAGCTCTGCCTACGTTTGAGAGCTGGCTGCGGTGGCAACGCCTTTCCACGCTCGATGAGGGATCCCAGGCTCAGCGGTGGCTCTACTAATGAAAGGCTCCATGCCACGATGAGGTAAACACCTACGCGGCCTTTTATTGGTAGAGCTGCCGCCGCTGCACTCCCAGGATGCGCTCCCAAGGAGCTTCCTGCAGCCAATCGGAAGCTGCGGAAGCGTCGCCACCCACCCAGGCAATCCCCACGTGGTGAGGCGTCTGCGGCTTCTTTTCAAGGAAATGCCTCACCACTTCAAATTTACCTCAGCACGCGGGGACTGACTGAGTGGGTGGCAGGGTTTGTGGGCCGGATTTACGAACCTAGTGGGCCGCATCCAGCCTGCAGGCTGTAGTTTGAAGACCCCAGGTCTAGGATTAAGACTGCTTCTCTTTGGAGTTTGCAAAGGTGCAAGAAGGTACATGATAAGGCTATCTGGTTGAAGATTTTCGCATAAAATAAAGAATCACTGTCAGGTTCTTATTTCCAAAACACGACAACAGCAGCTCTTCTTTGAGAGTAAGGAAGAAATCTTTATGCCAGCTAATAGCAGTACACGCTCCACAGCAAAGCCCAGAAATCAAGATTTCAAGGTACATAAGCAAGTGAATTTTTTCATAACTTAATGGAAGCTATGAAGATGTCCCAACAGTTAACACCCCTCTCCTACCAAGCTTTCTAAGATGAGGTGGGGCAAACTTACTCACAATACTTTCTTGCCCTACGGATTTGCTGTGTGCACAGACACATGCACCTCACCCCACCAATGAAGGCAGTGCCTGGTTCTTGGGGGAGGGGGGGTGATGTCCTGCTCTTCTGTCCCCAGCTCCAGCACCACCTCTTCCGTTCAGCTTTTCCTCTTCCTTTTCCATCTGGAGCTGCCAAACCATGTCAGATCACAATGGAACCCAAGGGACCCAAGACAATGATTGCATGGTTGCAAGCTAACAAGTGAATAATATTACTCACTTGTGATATCATAGACATATTCCTATTGTAGGGTGTGCCAAAGTATCTGTCAGATTTCTCAGATAAACCAAAAAATGTACTTCTGAAATATACTGAGACTCATTTTTGCCCAATAGATCTAGATAGACCCAACACGGTTGCTCACTGCCAAGGAACAGGACTCCTGAAAGATTAAGCTTGTTGTATCACGCCTCCCTATCCCCGTAACTGATCATCCTGGGAGGTTAGAAAGGAAACAAGAGTGTGTGCTGACAGCTTAGCTCAGCTTGAACTCTCATTTTTCACACGGAGCTAATTAAAAACTGAAATTAGTTAAATATGGAAATGACACTTGCAAGCACTTTAGCACAGTATTGGCAAAATCCCTCCAGAGTGATGCAGCATTACCTGCTGCTCTGAAACTCCCCAACTGAATTTCACAGTTAAAAGGCTGAGCAAAGGGAAAGTTATTACTGAGATTTTCAATTCAAAATGTGACTGTAAAATTCTAAATTAAATTTCATGGTTGCCCTTGGAATAAGCTAGGGATGTTCTGTGCAGTCCAATGATATGGTGCTCAAATAATGTCCCTATGTGCATGCTCTGATTATCTCACCTTTAGGCACAGTGCTGGTTTTGCCAAGGTTCTGAAACTCATAATGCTTACACTACTATAGAAATTATGAAAACAGAAAATGTGCCTGGGTGGAAAAGTAGGCTATATAAAGGGTGCATTTTTGAAAGTTAATAGCAAGCACATCTGAAGCTTAGAGCCCAGGAGTTGAAATATATTCTATGCTTCATAATTTTAATATAGGTGTGTGATAATCCATCAACTTCATAACAGATAGGAGAAGGTCTGACAGTGCAATAAATTATGTTGTAGGTAGTATAACAGGGCAGGCAAGGTAACTGAAAGAATGCATCCCTTTCGCCCTGATCAGGAAAAGGCAATCCATGAACAAAAGCAGGCTTCCATATGAATATCTGGAACTGCAAACATTAATCAGACAAACATCCAAATGTGAAAGTCGTCTATCTGTGCTGTATTGGGATGCACATCCATATCCAAACACAAATGGGAATTTGCATTCTACTGCTCATCCAAAAACATATCCACTGAAAGTAATAGATGACTTCTGCATAAAGATGCTCATTCAATTTGTAGTTCTTGATATGGATGCAAAATCATGCTCCTGCACATGGATCACCTTTTCTGGATAAGGATACTAGTATTTACATCAACTGTTTAATATGCATAAAATGGACAATGACTGACACCAGCTTTTTGAACACAGTAGCATTCATAATAATTGTGCCTGAGATTATATGACTGGCTTTGATATACAAAAGCAAGGGCAAATTATGATTTCTGCATGCAATTTAAACAAACCTGCCTGCAGAGAAGAAAATTTGGGATGTGAATCAAGAATTTCGGGGTGTCCAGATACTTCCAAAACAACTGAAGTGCTGTGATTTTATTGTTTTTCCTACATCCTTTCCATTTACCCTTAAGGCAATTCTCTCCCACTGGTCCCCATCGCTATTGTGCCAACAAATCCCTATGCTGAAGGACTGGCAAGGGAAGCCACTTCTATGCCACAAATCAATTGGCAGAGAACAGAAAGCACTACAAAAGGTGCCAGAATCACATCTCTGGCACTTATCTGTGTAATCTCTGCATCACACCAGGCTTTGCTAGCCTAGAGTCTCAACATAATATCTGCTTACTTAGCTGGGAAGACAGGAGTGCTGCAGCTGTGGCATCTTATGTTTAATTTTGAATGGGAAATTTCATGCAAATGAATTTTCCCAACCTTCCAGATCAGGAAAACTCTGGATATCACCTTAGAGGCACCTTCACCTACACTTTGTAATTCAAAAACAGGTGGGAAGCCGGGCACTTCTGTTGTCAGAACTGACATTCAAGGCAGAGGAAGGGGGGAAAAGAAGTGAAGCAGACTACTACATATGGACTGCAAGAAGGACCTAAGTGATAGTGAACCCAGATTCAAGAAGAGCCTTACTGAGGCAGGAATATTCCACGTTCAAGAGAAGGTTTGAGTTATCAAAACTGTGGATATGCTACTTGGATTGCACATTATGACTGCAACTTTAAAGCTTTCAGTAAAGTCTGCCCGATCAGTGCATTATCATTTTGTATCTATACATGCAATATTGCAGAGATTTAAAATACTTTACACTGTAGCTAGTAGCAGTGAAACTGTGATCCTTTGCCGTGAAAGAAAGACATCATGCATGCACATATAAGAGTCTATGCTTATATTTTCCCAGGACTCAGTGGACTAATGCTTTAAATGGTGTGTGATTGCTTAGAGCTTACTTTTTATGAAATATTTTCATGCAGAGATTTTCAACAATATCATCTATAGTTTGAAACAACCTGTCTCATTGCACTAGTTTCCCCAGAAACTTTCTGCATTGCATGCAAACACATGTGACCTGTCAGCTTTCCCTGTTCATGATACCATCTAATGTGGATGTTATATGGCAGGTTGTATACCCTTGAAATCATTCCAGGGCATGTATGATTGACAAATACCAACAAAAATGCTGCTGGGGTCTGCAGCTGACCAGCCATCAAACTGGTGTGGCAGTAAACTTGAGACGAAACAGAACATGTCAACCATAGTTCTTTGCAAAGCTATGGACCTGCCCACTCCAGCTTTTCAGTTCAAATCAGGCAGAGAATCAGGGAGCAAAATTCAAAGCCATTTTGCCCAACTTCTTTGTATATGCAAACCTACCCCTGAGGAGAAATGGTAAATAACACTGTCTTGTCTTTTCAAAAAGAACTATGTTATTTTTCTGGCGTGGCTCTGGCTGTGATTAAAGGGTTGATTTATACCCTTTTTGATAGCTATACCCTCATCTTTGAATGCTGCTAAAGCCTGATCCTGTTGAAATCCCAAGATGGGTGGATTTTCACTTTATTTTTTCTTCTTCATTCTCCCCCAGAAACAGGATCAAACTGAATCACAGAAAATGGAGGGTGCATAAAAAGGATCAAGAAGCTAACGGAAAGTAAGAAGAGTCTGATGAATGGGATTTCATGTAATATCCGGTCATATACCTTATTTTAGAAATAAAAACGGGTAATTTTCTTATAAAAAAAAAGCCAGCCCTAAGAACAACAAATTGTCATAGGGCAGTATGACACACCTAGACACCTCAAATTTGTACACAATACTTTCAGTTATATTGCTCCTGGGTCAGGAAGTCACCAGCACTCAGCTCATCAGCATTGGTGACCACATGCTTGAGGTGGTAGATGATTTTATTTACCTGGGCTCTGCCATAACCAGCAGCCTCTCAATTGACAATGAGCTGGACAAGTGTATTGGCACACTTGTAGTTTAACACTGAATTATGGGTATAATGGAGACTTAAAAGATTTGGATTAATAGAGAAGATGCAGGAAAAAGTTAACATAAGGACCCACAAAAGGGAGGAGGGAAGTCCAGGGGAATCTAAGGAATTCTCTTTCTATTTTGGTTGTTTGACATTTGTTTGTAAATTTCAAAATTTGAAAAACTAAATAAATGAGAGAGACAGAGACAGAGAGACAGAGAGACAGAGATACAGAGAGAGAGAGAGAGAGAGAGAGAGAGAGAGAGAGAGAAGCGTATTGGCAAGGCAGCCATGGCAATGGCTCAACTATAAAAAGGGGTATGGGAAAAGGTGATATTAAAGACCAGAACCAAGATGAAGGCCTACCAGGCATGCATGGTGAGCATGCTGCTTTATGACAGTGACATGTGGGCAACTTATACCCGTCAGGAGCGATGCCTCAATGCCTACCACAAGCACTGCATCAGGAAGGTTTTGGACATTGCATGGCAAGACAGAGTCTCAAATATGTGCCCTCCCAAGCCCACATTTCTAGCATGTCCGCACTCCTCTGAGGACTGTCTACGCTAGCTTGGTCATGTTCACAGAAAGAAAGATGGCAGGATCCCCAAGGATGTGTTCTACAGGTAGATGATTTCAGGCACCAGGCCCATTAGCAGACCAAATGTGCATTACAAAAATGTCAGCAAATGAGAAATGAAGGCTGGCAACATTAACCCTACCATGTGAGAATCACTTACCGATGACTGCAGCACCTGGAGACAATCAGTAATGTTATGTATTCACAGCAGCAACCAGAGGAGGAATGTCTGCTGGGAGCACACAGAAAAAGAAACACCATGGTACACCTGCATCATCACAACTAGATATCTTCATATGCCCCAGCTGCAACAAAACATGTCTCTCCTGTATCAGTCTCTACAGCCACAGCAGAAATTATAACTCTCTAATGGTTTGACCTCACCCCTGAAGAGGCACTCTTTTATTGTCTTCCAAGACAGACGGATGTCAACAACAATTTATTTCTCTTGATGACTGCAGGTAAGTCAAATGAGTTATTTCTGTCCAAGGCTCCTCCACCCCATGATTCCACATTGCTAATTACATGATTTTACATAGAATTAAATTGTCCCAGAGGCTATTTTCAGAAAACATCATGTTAGTGTGCAACATGGCCAGTGTGGAAAGTTACCATGTGGATATGCCCACAAACACAAATTCTCTACTCTAGCACAGCACACATTCTACACTTGCCTTGAAACATACATAACTTCTAAGGAATTTGCTCATTTTCATATCTAATCTCAAAATTGCTACTATTACAGAGTCTTTCTCCAAGTGTTATTTTTACCTATGGCCACACATATGTGAAGCTAGGTAGGATTCATAAGCCATTCCTTTGAAGACCTAAAATCTGCCTTTACAAGACAGATGCCTGTAGGCAAAGATGATTAATACAAGCATGTTATAGATTCCTTTGCGTTTTCATAACTCCTTGTAAGAAATGCAGAATATTTCCTTTAAAAAAGGAAAGTTTAAAGGGGAAATAAATCTGCAGTTGAGCAATATCAATTAAAATGGACCAACCAATTTGTGAAAATTGGGTACAAGTTATAGCTAAAAGATCTGCATTTAGACCTAAACTCAAAATGAAAATTACAGACATTGATGGATTGGTCTCTGTTAGATGCTAGAGGTTGAAATTTACATCTAAAACAAAGAAGAAATGGCTGGTCCCCATTTTTGGAAATATAAAGTCCAGCTGTTAGGGATCTGCCATCAGCCTGAAATGATAAGATAGCAGAAGCAAACAAGCCAAAATTTGGAAAATATTGCATAAGCCCTCAAAAGCAAAGTCCCTCTTCAGCTGGTAGGGCTGGGCGATATCTGGTTTTCAATATTGTGATATATCAGCAGCTAAATACTGCAATATTCTGATATATCACAATGTCTGGAATTTATCTTGGCTGCTTCTTTCTTCCCCAGGCAATGTATTGCCAGTTCAAATTGTCTGAAACCAGTATCACAATCTGAGCACTATACTGGTTTCAGACATTTTATCAATATATCACCAAGCACTACTGGATGTAGATCATGCTCTTGAAAAGTTAAATTTGCCGTTCTTCCAAGGTACATAAAACACAAGAAAAGTTATGTTGGTCCCCTAAGAAAAATGCCAACAGTTGGGAAAACCTTTATTTGGAGTAACAAAAAGAGTTACTCCACAAAAGTGCACAAGAGTTACTGTCACAAAAGAGTAGGTAAGCACGCTAGGAGTAGAGGAGCCATCTCAAGCTGTTTTACTGAGCCCAAGGAATAAGGAGGCACATTGGACAAGTTTTCTAGAAACATGGAAGTTGTTATGAAGTCACCAATTGTATCATCTTCTGGTTCTGTAAAGGTGAGCTGGTTTGGTGTCTTCAGAACAAGACGGACGGACGGACGGACGGAAGGAAGGAAGGAAGGAAGGGGGTGTGTCCAATGGTGAACTGATACCACCAACTGCCAACTGTTCCAACAAAATCATTCAGTGTTGCCACCACAAGCAATTTTAACAATGTCAGATAGGGCTGAAACTATTCCTTTACCTTAAGTAAATTCAGGATACTATTAAGTTCTAGAGCTGTAAGGCACAGTCTGAGTGGGACCCAGGAGCAGATGACAGCTGACACATAGAAGCCTGCTCCATCCAGTGAAATATTTACAATTTAAATTGAAAAAGCAAGCCTGAGCCTGCAGCACAGCTATCCTGGGCTTAAAAGGCTAGATATCACAAAATATATTATTTACACAATTGGAATACAATATATATGCTTCATGAAGTGCAAGTGAAGCTCTACGCTGAAACATGAAGATCTCTACCAAGTGCTATTTTTCTAGAAAAAGAGGCTCTGGAACTCAACATGAACAACCTCCCTTGTTCTCTTATAATGGCAATGGCACCCACCTGATAGGTGCCAGAACTTATTTCTAGTGAGTTCTGGTTGAAAAAAAGAGCCCTCTCTCTCTCTTTTTTCATACCAGTGCCAGCTTGTTAAATGCCCTCAGTATAAAGAGGACAGACTTTGTTTCTTTAATTTCAAAGTGATTGCCATTTCAGCCATTCTTCTCCTTTACACTAGATATTTTCTCAGCAGCAGGTTGTAAGTGCATTAAGAAACATAGGCGCTAATACTTCAATCTATATGCAGTTTTCTTTCACAAAAATTCCTGACAGATTTCAAAGGGGATGTTGCAGCCAAGAAATGAAGAACCAAGCCTACAGGGCTTGGCTTCACTTTGGGATTTTAGGAGGCTGCCAAATAAGCAAACTGCAAGACTGCTACCCCTCTAAGTGACTCCCCAACCTTGTAAATTGTAAGAATGTGAGAAAAAGATATCTTGTGATTGGAGCAAGGGTGACAGCTAGATAACTCACTGGCCTTGGTGATGTTGCCATTGCGTATGTATGCACTGAGCAATGTGCAAATGATATCTTGGGTGAGCCAGATTAGCATTGAGTACAGTCATACCTCAGGTTACAGATGCTTCAGGTTGCGTGATTTCGGGTTGTGCACCGCGCCAAACCCAGAAGTACCGGAATAGGTTACTTCCAGGTTTCGGCTCTTGTGCATGCGCAGAAGCGTCGAATCGCAACCTGTGTGTGCACAGACACGGCGCTGCAGGTTGTGAATGCTGTGGGTTGCGAATGTGCTTCCCGCACAGATCATGTTCGCAACCCGAGCGTCCACTGTATTTGATTTTCCTAAGATGTATGATCTTTACACATCTTTTGCTCACATAACGTATCATGGTTCTGAGAATAGGTTCTGTGATTGGTTTCATAAGTTATGTGATTCCAAGGGTCCTGGCACTGGGTAATCAGGACAGACTGGAGATTCTGCTGGTTTAGCACCCGAGTCTGATCTCAGAAGCAGTGTTGAAAACTACCAAACTGCTGATTCTGGGGGACTTAAACATTCATGCTGAGGTGGTTGGCTCTGGGGTGGCTCAAGACTTTATGGCTACCATGAGAACCATGGGGCTGTCCCAATGTCACTGGCCCAATGCATGTCCCAGGTCAGACTATGGGTCTTGTATGGGTGGGATGGGAAGGGACTGGATGGGAAGAGGGTGATCTGAAGGTGGGGGATATAGGACATCTATCCCTTGTCATGGTCAGATCACTTCCCATTGTGCTTTAGATTTTCAGTACTCTGTCCCCCCTGCAGAGGTGGAGGACCTATTGGGATGGTCCGCCCTGAGAGGCTGATGGATCCAATAGGCTTCCAGAAGACTCTGGGGTTTTCTCTGACTGATGTGACTTGCCCTCCTATTGAGAGCCTGGTCAATCTGTATCCATATGGCTTGGCCATCAAAACAATTGCTCCTGAGTGCCCTCTCCTGCTTTGTGGAGCCCAATTGGTTCTGTGTTATACTCCCAAGCTTAGGGCAAAGAAGCAAGCTGGGAGACGGCTTGAACACAAGTGAAGGAAAACTCCAGATATATACAATCAAACCATGGTGAGTGCACATTTTGGAGCTCACTCAGTGACAGTGAACGCAACAAAGAAGGCATACTTTAAGCTTCAATTGCATCCTCAGAGCTTTTCCGGGTAGTGCAGAGTGATGTGGAGTGCCTTCTGCCAGCTTTGGCTGGTGGCCCAGCCATGCCCTATCTGGACAGGGATGGCCTAACTTCTGTGGTATACATTCTGATAACCTCTAAGTTGGATTACTGTTATGTGTTATGTGTAGGGTTGCCTCTGAAGTCGGTTTGGAAACCTCAGCTGGTGCAAAATGCAATAGCCAGGTTGCTCACTAGAGCAAGACGGTTTGAGCATATAACACCAATCCTGGAACAATTGAACTGACTGCTGATTAGTTTCTGGGCCCAATTCAAAGGGCTGCTTTTGGCCTATAAAGTCATATATTGCTCAGGACTTCAGGATCACCTCTCCCCATAAGAACCGACACAGACCCTGCACTTGTCACATGACTCCTTTCTCTATGGCCCCCATCCCAGAGAGGTTTGGAGGGTGCCAAAAAGAGAACAAGCCTTTTCTGTGATGACTCCGATTGTGGAACGCTCTCCTCAGAGAGGCTTGCCTGGCACCATGCCAGGAAAAAACATTCCTCTTTACCCAGGCTTATGGCTATTATTTGGGACGCAGGTGGCGCTGTGGGTTAAAGCCTCAGCGCCTAGGGCTTGCTGATCGAAAGGTCGGCGGTTCGAATCCCTGCGGCAGGGTGCGCTCCCGCTGCTCGGTCCCAGCGCCTGCCAACCTAGCAGTTCGAAAGCACCTCCGGGTGCAAGTAGATAAATAGGGACCGCTTACCAGCGGGAAGGTAAACGGCGTTTCCGTGTGCGGCTCTGGCTCTGGCCAGAGCAGCGATGTCACGCTGGCCACGTGACCCGGAAGTGTCTCCGGACAGCGCTGGCCCCTGGCCTCTTAAGTGAGATGGGCGCACAACCCCAGAGTCTGTCAAGACTGGCCCGTACGGGCAGGGGTACCTTTACCTTTACCTTTACCTTTATGGCTATTAAACAATCTATGTCCTATGAAAGTGTGGGGGAAAGGATTGTTATTATGATGACTATTTTACTAGTAGGCTGTCAGCTGTCAGTATGTTTTTTATTATGATTTTATCATTGATGTTTTGTAATGTGCTTCTAATGCTGTACACCGCTCTGAGATGGTATATTATTATTATTATTATTATTATTATTATTATTATTATTAACAGGTTCTCTGAAACAATACCAATATATATATATATATTTAAAAGCAAGCCTTGGAATCATAGGGAGTGTGGTTATGGGTGGGTGGAGAGGCATTGTAGAAGCATATATGATAAATACAAGAGAGGGAACAAGAAGGTTGCTGACTGAGTAAATGTAAATAAGAACGCAGCAGACATGTAACAAAATACTTTAAACACATCCTTTGTAAGGCACCCTTATATATGACGTAGCTGTCACAAACAGTGTCGAATGCTGTAATTGAAAAGATATCTGAACAATTATCAGGCAGACACTGTAACATTACTCTTGGCAGAATGAAAGCACTGATACTGCACATCAAGCTGGTGCAGTGAAAAATAAGATAGGATTACACATAATATTGTCCCAATATTTTTAGTCTTCTTTTTCACTGAAAGTAATATATTGCAGATGTACTAGCATTAACACATTTGTCTCCATTTCCTGACAATTCTAAAGCTAATGGATTCTGGGATGAAGATGTGACGAAACCAATAAAGAGCACATTTTAAAGACTACATATGATGTAACACTTTGCTTCTGGGTTTAAAAAACAGTGTGCTTTTTGTCACATGTACAGATATGCTATACTGGAATCCCACACCTACCCCACATAGAAATATCAGTGAAAGGTACAAATCTTTGATTCTATGTGAACAGTATTGGTTGTCAGCTGGCAGAATGGGAAATTTCAGGCTCACAGAGCCAGTGTGGTGTAGTGGTTAAGAACAGTAGTCTCGAAATCTGGGGAACTGGGTTCGCGTCTCCGCTCCTCCACATTCAGCTGCTGGGTGACCTTGGGCCAGTCACACTTCTCTGAAGTCTCTCAGCCCCACTCACCTCACAGAGTGTTTGTTGTGGGGGAGGAAGGGAAAGGAGAATGTTAGCCGCTTTGAGACTCCTGAAGGGGAGTGAAAGGCGGGATATCAAATCCAAACTCTTCTTCTTCTATGGCAGACACCCATAATAAGGTTACTGTTATTTCCCTCTCCTACAATTTTTACCCATATACGTGCCATCAGCCTGCCACACTCTAAGTCATGATTCTTTT
Source organism: Podarcis cretensis (assembly GCF_951804945.1). Lineage (NCBI taxonomy): Eukaryota > Metazoa > Chordata > Lepidosauria > Squamata > Lacertidae > Podarcis > Podarcis cretensis. The sequence continues at coordinate 48,459,248 of NC_137171.1, read as the reverse complement.
CACTAGTGTACACGTTATTTACATATAATGCTTCTCCTCCACCCTTCCTATTCCTATTTCTTTTGGGCACGTTGTATCCCTCAATTTCTACATTCCATTCATGAGTTTCATCCCACTAGGTTTCAGTAATACCTATTACATGTTATGTGTCATCCTGTATTAAGAGCCCTGCCCCATAAACTAAGAAGTCCTGAACATTATAACCTCCTATAGGCAAATTGTTACATCCTCCCACCCTACCTAGATCATTTTGGCTGACCTTTTCTGGATCTTTTCTACCTCTACAATATCCTTTCTGAGGTGGGGGTCACCAGAACTGTACACAGCATTCCATGCAAGTCACACCAAAGGTTTTCACAAAAGCATTAGAATATTGGAAGTTTTCAATCCTTTTCCTAATGATCCCTAACAATGGAATTCACCTTTTTCACAGGTGCTGCACATTGGGTTTGTGTATCACTGAACTATCCACCACAACCGCAATATATTTTTTCCTGGTCTGCACCACCAGTATAGATCCCAACTGTGCATCTATATGTGAAGTTTATGGCTTTATTTTATTGCCTCAGTGTGGATCACTTTATGCTTGCAGCTCTATTGTTCAGTTTTGTAATGTCTCTGGACAGAGAAGTCAAAACTTAATGCTGGTAATCGAAAATGAGTAATATGAAGAGAAAGCAATTGTCTGATCACAGCAAGTCAACTTTAACTTTTGTAATTAATGCATGTTGTACTGTTAATTAAATTGTATCACATCAAATTTAATTCCCTTGCATGAAAATTGGTGCCTCACTATGGACAATTCAGAGAAAATTTTCTTGGCCCACTGCTCAGTATTATCTAAAGCTTTCACTGTGCTTGGCAAGACTTGCAGGGGTGGGGGGAACGTTTTCAGATGTTGTGTTACTTACATGAGCATTATCCTTACAATGCATTGGAAAATTCTGAATAAAAAACCAAAGCAAAATTCCAGCAATATCTAAGACTTTAGAGACAAAATTCACAAGAAGCAGTTGCAAAGAAGTCTCAGTTCATGCCAGGCAACATATTTACAGAAGATTGGCTTGAAATATATTTGCATTTCTGGCATGGTAAAACATTAATGGTAGGTAATAATTTATTCTGTCTTTCATACCTTCTTAAACTCATAGAAATGGAGAGCAATTAACTGAAGTCAAGGAAGCAGTTGCTCAAAGATGTAGCACAGCATAATGTCTACAGTAGGAGTAAAAGAACCCGTCAAGTTCGTCATTTTTCTCATTGTCCCTCTACAATAGTTTAAAATTTACAACCTTGGGCTACTGACAGACACACACACAACTTCTGAATTGGGAACTATGGTGAATGGTTTGTAAATAGGCCAAGATCCAGAAGCCATATTTAAATATGGCATCTAAATCTGGTTTATTTGGAACACATTCACCATAGTTCCCACTGCAGATGTAAAAGGAAGCCATGATTAATTGCAGCTTCCTGGTTTGTTTTGCAAAAAGTAGCAAAAGATTGGTGTACCCACAGTGTATCCATATCCTGGTTTATTAAGTCAGGATTTGATCATCCAAACGGGCCACTAAATTAACACATCAGTTGTAAAATGACTGCAAATGTGTTTTGTAGAATATGGCTTCAGAAATCACTGCACCATTAAATCAAAACCTTGTCTTGTGTATATCGAAGTGTACCATCCATTTCAGTGACAAATAAGTTCCCCATTAATGTATCCTTTTGATTGCAGGAACACTGTTTAAAGTACCTATCTCTATTATAAAAACCACAGTTTCCTTTTGCCTCCTATTTGCTAGCATTAATCACAAACAGCATGGTTCCATGTTTAATTTCAATCACAGCATCTATTTCTCTCAGGGAAAAAATTAGGTTCTTATTAAAACATTTAACCTCGGTAGTTTGTATTTCTCCTAATAAGGTGAAGGGTTTTTAAGGGGGGGGGGGGAGAAATAATTATACTAAAAACTTTACAGCACATCACTTGTGAATTTTGCATCATGTTATTTTTAATTAATACAGCAATGCCTGGAGACTCATGGGCTCTCCAATTTAATAAATGAAAGGAAGTAAATAAAACAAAACAAATAAAGTGTGGTATCAAAATCTCCCTGGCAGAGGTTCTCTGTGCTACTAAGACTTTAAAAGGATAATGTTAAGAGAATATAATTGTCTCTCCACCCGCTCACTTTTGCATTATGACATCAAAGCAACATTTGCTTGTAAAATAGGTCTGCAGCGTTTTGAGTTAAATAACAACACAGGGACAGAGGCAAAGGCTGAACACAACCTAATGGTTTAAGAGGTGGTAAAGCTTGGAGAAATCTGGTGAATCAGGCACAGAACCTGAAGGAATCTGGTGAGTGAGGAATACAGCCAAGATGGAATGTTTTGCTGCAACTTTTAACAGCAATGGACTACTCCTCCCCTCCAATTTTGTACCAACAGAGTCTTCCACCTCCACTTCCTACCTTCTTTCTTGGTCTAGGAAAGGAGAAGGGAGAAAGTCTTGTGAGTGGGCAGAAGATGGCAGGTCTGACCAGGCAGGAAGACTGCCACCTGTAGTCACTAATGCCAGATTCAAGGACTCCCAAAGTGCATAGCCTGGGGCAGTTGTCAATATCTGCCTCCTTCTCTGGGGAGAACTAATCAGTTCAAAAATATATCCCACGCTTCCTGTTCTTCCATGTTTTCTAATCTCCATAAACAGATCAAAAAAGAGAAAACAAGCCCAAAGGAAGCAAACTTCAAATGTTGCAATCGGCATTTACACTTAAAAAAATATTTTATGCCAGTTTCTTTGCTGTCCAAAATGAGAATTTATATGATCACCAACAATTATTTTTGACGTTTCCACAGAATGAAGTATATTAAGAATTCAGAGGCCTACATTAAAACTTTAGTGGGCAGCTTTTTCATGCTGTTCATTTCTAAAGTTTTGGCTTTATGTGTAAAATAAGTAAATGGTAACTTTGGTAACTATGGATATATAACAGATAGGTAACGGTAAATATTTTTCTTTGAATATGGAACCCATGGAGGGAAGGAAGGAGGTCCGAAGGTTTGAAAGAACCTTTTATTTTAATATTTCGAAACAGTTAAAGATAAAATGTATAAAATTATGTAAAACCTATAAACATTTTTTTAAAAAAAATAAGTAAATGGTAAAACTCTGGAACTGCTAAATTGTGAGGATTTCACAGCGACTCTGGGTTAACACATGGTTAACACCCCTGTGACTATTTAGCTGGGAAAAGACCAGAGGAGGCAGTAAGAATCTTTTATTGGTTAATTGTAAATCCCATTCTTTATATTAGAAGTAATCAATGAAGTATTTTCCATTGATCTGATTTCATCCAAGTTCAATAATGTGTTACTTTTAACACAACATTATTATTATTAAACTAAGAGCACCATTTAAATTTCACTGCAAAACACAGCTAAAATAGAAACAGCAAGAAAATATATCCCAGTATTAATTAACTGTACTCTTCAGTCAATTAACTGCAAATTCAATAATTTGTTTAATGGCATCATATGGCATGTACAGCTCAATTTCTTTTTTCAGTTCAATATCAATCAGCAAAAGATGCTTAAACACACACACATATTTACATGCCATTATGCTAGTATGGGTTAAGTAGCCTTTCAGATCACTGCAAATTCAATCAAAAGCTTATTGCTTTCAGTGCATAAGTGGTCTGCAAAGCAATAGATTAATATGAGGCTTGCCCCGAAGAACTTGATTATTTGTGCTTTTGGGTAGATTATTTCCAGGATCCACCCTCTTATCAACATAGGTATTTTCAAGTGATTTTGACCACCCTTACCCATGTTGATCACAGCAGGGCAAAAGATTCCTTCTACAGTTTCTCTAGAGCTATTCATAGAAATCTCATCACACACTGGGAATGGCATGTAACCTTTCTTGCCACAACAAGGAGAGTAAAACAACATCTAGGGATTAGTAGGAAGTAGGAAATGAGAACTCCTGAATCCTGTGCTGCCTAATGTAAAGAATAACAGTAAAAACTCACAGTCAAGCTGAGAGAACTTCTTGCAAACAGAATAAAAACTCTTGGGGGCTTATAATACTGTAAACGCAACCATAACCACTTTTAGTCCTAGACAAACATGCCAAAGTGACTGTGGCCAAGATCTGCTTGTATTCTTAATAAACCATATTTATGCTATTAAGTGGAATTAATGAGGGAGGCGGGAGGATAATGTTTTAAATAATAATAGAAAGCAAGATGAAACGTTTTCCACAGACACACTCCAGGTGAGCAGCAGATTTTGTTCTGTGGGTTAGACATGCAACAGAGGGTTACAGAAAATCATGGGACTTTCCTAATACTCTCTCTACACAAGTCAAACTAAATCACAGAAGTAATTTGTAATCTCTGCTGCATGTGTGATTTTTTAAACCAAATTTTATTTGATATAACAACTCAAGAGAAACACAATAAAAAGGACCAACTGAAGAAGAAAAAATAAAAACTGCATTTCACTTATTAAAAAAACTTTGTTATTTTACAGGGTCACTGTAAGGACCAGTTTCAAAATCTCAACACACTAAATCCAGATAAGAAGATACATTTCAAGCTAATAATTCCACAAACCAGGTTATGATGCTGGGACTCTATGGAAGGTGTTTTCATTTGCAACATGATCAATAAATACTTGCCATGCAATATTAAAAGTGTCTTTCTTAAGCTGCCCTTAAGGAAGCATACCTTTTGTGACATATTTTCCAGTACTGCCAGACTTTATCATACCAGGCCTTGAGAGAAACGGCCTACAAGTTTTTTGAATAATTAGTAACCAACATTCAGCCAGCCATAGGGCTAAAAAGGTCTGCACTTGTCATCCTTGATCTGGCCACCTCAGATGTTAAGAAGTGCCAGAATTAGTACAGTGGTGCCTCGCAAGATGAAAACAATCCGTTCCGCGATTCTCTTCGTATAGCGGTTTTTTCGTCTTGCGAAGCAAGCCCATTGACGGCTTAGTGGATTAGCGCTGTTGGCGGCTTAGCGGCTTTTAGCGGCTTATCAGCTTAGCGGATAAGCGGCTTAGCGGCTTAGAAAAAGGGGGGGGAGGAAAAAAAAGTCGGAAAAACTCGCAAGACATTTCATCTTGCAAAGCAAGCCCATAGGGAATTTCGTTTTGCGAAGCGCCTCCAAAACGGAAAACCCTTTCGTCTAGCAGGTTTTTCATCTTGCGAGGCATTCGTCTTGCGGGGCACCACTGTATGGCGATGGGCATATGGTCCTTGTCCGTTGTCTTTAATTTCAGTGAAGATTTTGTTCGGAAAAGAAGCTACTGTGGAACAGTCCCATCAAAGAAGGAAATAGGTCCCGTTCTTATTTCTGTACCACCGACAGACAGGGATGCTATTGTAGAGATAGTGGCATAACACTGCGGTAAGACGATCCCACAAACATCCTGCCCCCTCTTGACTGCTTCAGTTAGTGGAACTGGCACTATTACAAGTGCCACATAATACCCATTCCACATTGGTAAGAACTTAATCTTTTAGTGTGGCACCACATATACTTTGGAACTCCCTGCCTATTGATATCAAGCAGGTGCCTTCACTGTATTATTTTCTGTACAAGCTAAAAATATTCTTGTTTAGGCAAGCGTATCCAGGTGCTTATAAATGCTGGTGTCCATTTTAATCTGTTTTAATATTGTAACATTTTGGAGAAAAAGTTCCTAAGCCAGTGCAATCCCCTCTCCTGCCCTTATTGAAACTGATTGAGCCTGCTTTATTTTCTTTATTTTATTTTATTTACTGCATTTATAGCCCATCTTTTTCTCCAAGGAGCTAAAGGTAGCATACATGGGTCTCCTTCTCCTCATTTAATCCCGACAACAATCCTGTGAGGTAGGTCAGACTAAGAAGCAGTGACCAGCCAAAGGTCACCCAGAATGCTGGTCTTTGCCCAAACAAGTGTGAGTAGGGATGGGGCAGGGCCAAGGACTTAAGCCTAGCTGTCTGGCTGGATGCAGAGGATGCACCAGCTAGGGAACCCCCAAGAGAACCCCAAGGGAAGAAGGCTCAAGAGTCAGGGGATTGGTGGTGGGACGACAATGCATGGTCAGAGGGAGCAGACTGAGAGGGGGTGGTGTCGGAAGCTGAAGATGTAACAGGATTTTGGTGAGCCAGAAGAGTCTGTGGCAGAGAGCAGTCTAGAATCAGAGACATAAAAGGTGGGGGGGGAGAGGCAGAGATCAGTCAGGCTGCTGAAGAAGCCAGTGGGTCTCCTCCTTCTGCTGAGACCAGCTCCTTTCCCTCTGGTCTCCCAGGATCAGAAGAGGTATGAAGAGGGCAGAGCAGAGACTGACTCATCAACAGAGTCTCAGGTTGCTTGGTAAGGATCTGGGAGTGGAGGAGGCTTAGGCAGCTGTAGGATGCTGGGGATCTTCAGTCCTTGCAAATGCTTCATTGGGCAAGATCTACTGGGAAGAGTTGCTGTGCTCACTAGGCCTGCTCTCTGGAGCTGTTTGTTTCTTTGAATAAAGAATTAACTTCACTGAAGTCGTGTGAGTTATGACTGACCTGCTTCTAGCACCTGTCCTGACAGTAATGCACATTTCATTTGAATATATTCCATCAACACCCAGGGTGAGATTTGTATCAGGGTAGGTATGGCCCACTCAGCCACTAGTTCATTGAGACTTACTTTACAAGATGTTCATTACATTGCTCAAAAATCACATGATGTTTTTTTAAATAGGTGCAGGGCTGTAGAGAGATTATTCTTCTTTAAATAGATTTTATGAGGTAAAATTTTGTTTTTAAAGTAATATTTATAGGAATTCATTCTGTATACATTATATTCACTTGCTGCTAGGGGCTATAAGAAATATAATGTATATTCAATAGTACTGCAGGTGACTGGAGCAGTTGAACTGTGAGTTAACGTTCCGTCAAAACAAGAACTGCTTTGAGAGAAAGGTCCTATATATAGCAGACTGAAATTGTGGGACAATTCATCCTAATATAACAAAATATGCTTAAGTCTAATGCATGGAGAGGTTGAGACCATAGACTAAGCTATCTTGCAAGGTTTAGCTAGGTGACATGCCCTAAGCTTGGGAGAAAGGGTTATATCAAAGCCTTTGTTCTCTCTCTCTTTTCCCAACCAGTAAGGATGTCGGGATTGGTTGCTCCAAGCATAGACTGTGTGGCTTTATTTGTATTTCTATGCAAATAATTTTGAAACACATTAATTTTGAAACTAAATTGTACTGCCTGTCTTTTCTTGCTACTGTATGGAAAAGCACATTAATCTTATCTTTGGTAAGTTAAAAATGGTTTTTCTTACAAACTCTTCAAACGTGCAGTCTCTTTCTACACTAAGGGGAAGTGGGAAACTCTTGAACTAAGGAGGAGATATTTTAAAGGTCTAACAGCCTCTATTTCCACACTCTACTCTGCCACATGTTTTGTGATTTTAAATCTCACCAAAGAGTACTTGCCTCAAACCTGGATCTAGGCACCCAGGAAATTACCCTTTTGTTCTTTAGCCAAATTACAAAAAAACTAAAATACCAACAGAAACCTGGTGAGTTTATAACCAGACAGATCATTGGACATTCTGCCTCACCCCATTGGACCAGATTTGTGGCCTGATGCAAGGGGAGATTTCCACTCAAATTTTAAAATATTAGCTGGAAGGAGAATTTGATTGAGCATAAAAGGCTGGTCAAGTTATTCAGCCTTTGGAGACTGTCATTGCAGTCAGGTCATCATGTGAAGCAGCAGCAGAATGTGGAAGTGGGAGCAAAAGGCCAGGGAAAGGAGACTGTGGCTTGCAGAGGCTAGGGAAGCCAGCAAGGAGCCAAGAATTGGAATCACAGGTTGTAGTGGAAAGTCTGTGAAGGAATTAAATTATCACAAGAATGAGACATTGAGGGAACTTAGCAGCCAAGGGTCAACATCAACTCTGCAGTGCCTGAAATAGCAGAGGTTGCTGTGCCCAGATGAAGATTTTAAGGGGTCTGGTTTGAAGACTGAGAGTCTCCAGAGCATGAGGACCAAATAGAAAACTTGGCAGGTGCAGCCCTCAGTGCCAATTGGTTAGGAGTTAACCAGGTTGGGGGGGCTAGGGTACTGAGACTAGGTTTAAATAGAGTGAAGAACTCTATTCTAACAGCAGCAGAGGAAGGAAAATTATTTCCAGAGGGTGGTGGTTTAAACATCACTGCATACCCAGTTTACAAAAAAAGACATGATTGGAAGCAACAAAGCTAACATCACGTGTAGATATGATAGTACGGCAACTAAACCAGGAGAAAACCCAGAAAGCCTATAAGGTAAGGAAAAGTAGTCCATTACTAAGAATGTCTCTAATCAGAAATTGTCAGATGTAAGTGTGAAAGGTCAAGTGGAATTCAATCTTGCACAGAACGAAGAAAATAGCAAACTATGTATATATGAAGACAAAGGCAGAACAAATCTACAGTAGCGTACAAGGAATGGAAAGGAGATTAAATGGTATATGGCCAAAAAACAACAGCACCCCACAGTCAAGATTTCGCCTCAGTTTTTGAACTCAACAGGCCTGTGTTAGAAAGAAGATGGGGATGGAAGTGTGAGACTATGAGTGTTAGCAATTATGATGTTGTGGAGACAGCTCTTCATGTTTTCAATAAATGGAGTAAGAGTAAACCTGGGAGTCAGCTTAACTTCAGTGGTGACTAAAGGCCCAGAAGCAATTGTAACAAAGGAGTGAGAAAAAACAGAAATGTGTGAAACCATCACCTGCTTTCTGTGAGCCTTTTAAGTGCACACTAGCAGAATGCACATTAATTTACAAATCTGTTGTTTATAAAATGTTAGACACTGGACATACACCATGGTGTAAACAGGGCAATTCAAGCTAAAGGAAAGGAAAGTAACTGTTTCTGTATTTCTGAGAACTAATAGCTGTTTCTTGCACAGCTTCATTGTTTCACTATTATCTGTTAATACAACAGCAGACAAAGTGCAGCTGTGGTCCTCAGCATATTCGGCATTTCTTGTCTGAGCATAATCCCTCAGGTAATGAAAAACCCATTTCTATTTCCACATCCTCACTACTCTTCATAGTGAAGGCCCTTGCAGCCTGTTTCCCATTTATTGAAGCTTATTCCTCATCCAAGCTGTCTGGTTAGTATTAAAGAATTAGCTTTTAAAATGCTGCTTTGCCAATATTTATTTTAGGATTTTTCTGATAAATTCCTGAGATTTAAAACTATCAAGAACCCAAATATTCTAAACCTAAATATCTGATCCACACCAGAGAACTCTAGTGACTTTTAAATACCATTTAGGTTTGTAAAGAAATGGATTACGTATACCATATTTTAAAATCAAGAGTTAAGAAGATAAGATTAGGCTCAAAAATTGAAGCTACTATATACTCATGTTAGAGTAAGAATAATCTTCAAGCCTCTGAATATTTACAACAGGAAGGTCCACAAAGGGCCGTCGGCCTTTATAGCTTTCTGAACACTGTTGGAAATGGCTTTATGCTGATTCCTTTAATCATATAATAATGGTTACTATACAAAGAAACTGAGTGCAACAGTACATAATTGTTGCCTTGAACATTCTTAAAGGTTCCGGTTTTATAACTCTTTTAAGATCCTTTTTCTGTTTTCTTCCTCTTTTGTGCACTCACATTACAATTATGCCTTTATATCAGTGGTATCTCTTGGCCCTCCAGATGTCGCAGGACTTAAACTTCTATCAACCCCAGCCAGCATGGTCAATCATCAGGAGCGGTCTGAGTTGTAGATCAACAAATCTGGAGAGGTACAGGTTGTCCCTCCCTGCTATGCATGGTAAAATGGATCATTTTCATAGAATCATAGAATCATCTTCTATATTTGATGTTTACTCACCCCACCCCTGCATAGTCCCAAATGTGCACTAGGGCAGTTGAATAGTGACCAATGTAGCATTTGTAAACTTCTTGACATAATATTTTGTTTTAGCGAATAAATGCCTCCAAAGCAAGAACTTGTACATGTGGTCAGCACCAAGTCCACATGGGAAGTTGTAATGCCCACAGGAATTTACACTGAGCTATGGCAACACGCTGATATTGTTTCTTTTCAACCCAATGTTTATCATGTCATTTTGTTGTTTAGTCGTTTAGTCGTGTCCGACTCTTCGTGACCCCATGGATCAGAGCACGCCAGGCACTCCTGTCTTCCACTGCCTCCCGCAGTTTGGTCAAACTCATGCTGGTAGTTTTGAGAACACCATCCAACCATCTTGTCCTCTGTCGTCCCCTTCTCCTTGTGCCCTCCATCTTTCCCAACATCAGGGTCTTTTCCAGGGAGTCTTCTCTTCTCATGAGGTGGCCAAAGTATTGAAGTCTCAGCTTCACGATCTGTCCTTCCAGTGAGCACTCAGGGCTGATTTCCATAGGAATGGATAGGTTTGATCTTCTTGCAGTCCATGGGACTCTCAAGAGTTTCCTCCAGCACCATAATTCAAAAGCATCAATTCTTCGGCAATTAGCCTTCTTTATGGTCCAGCTCTTACTTCCATACATCACTACTGGGAAAACCATAGCTTTAACTATACAGACCTTTGTTGGCAAGGTGATGTCTCTGCTTTTTAAGATTCTCTCTAGGTTTGTCATTGTTTTTCTTATCATGTCATAGAAGTTCCATTTTTAAAAGAGGATTTCATACTAATGAACATCATATAATTTGTTATCACCTGGTTAGCAAATTTTCTTTTCAATTTCCCAGTCTCAAACGCAACATTAACAAAATTGTAAACTGGTACCAGTACTTCAGTGACTGTTTCTGCGTTTGCCCTTTATTTCAACATAATCACATTTCCCATAGGGTCTTTATTTACTATGTTTGTGCTGTTTATTGTAATTTATGAAATAAAATAACATTTCTTGTTAGTTCACCCGATGAGAAAGCAAACGATCAATACAATAAAGCACAATTAACTTATTCTTTTTTTCTTGGAGAACTTTGTGGGGGAGGGAATAGAGAAGTATGTTGTGAGAGTGGAGAGAGTTATACTTTATAAATTTATACAAATATGTATGTGAACAATTCGGGGGGAATTAGGTTGAAAGTGATAGAATAGGCTTTAGCCACAACTATGTTAAGTCTAAGGGACGCAGGTGGCGCTGTGGTCTAAACAACTAAGCCTTGGGCTTGCCGATCAAAAGGTCGGTGGTTTCGAACCCCCACAATGGGGTGAGCTCCCATTGCTCGGTCCCAGCTCCTGCCAACCTAGCAGTTCGAAAGCACACCAAAAAAAGTGCAAGTAGGTACCACTCCGGCGGGAAGGTAAACGACGTTTCCGTGCGCTGCTCTGATGTCAGTGCTCCGTTGCACCAGAAGCGGCTTAGTCATGCTGGTCACATGACCCAGAAAATCTGTCTGCGGAGCGGACAAACACTGGCTCCCTCAGCCTGTAAAGTGAGATGGGTGCCACACCCCCAGAGTCGTTCGCAACTGGACTTAACTGTCAGGGGTCCCTTTACCTATGTTAAGTCTGATTGATTTCTGTGGGACTCATTGTGACTAACTTTGGCTGGACTGTGTGACCTGCAATTTATTCCAAAATTGAATGTAAAAGTTCTTATTTTTAAAAAAATTGTAGCATGTTTTTGAGTGAGGTTAGCTAAAATAATAAAATGAATAAACAAAAAATAATAAACTTTAAATTAGGGGAATCAGAAGAGCACAACTGATTTAGAGAAAGTTAGAACATTAAGAAATGTAGCATTTCATAAAAGATACTGGAGGCTTTTAGTTTCCATAGAAATATCTTGAAGTGCACATACTCAAGACCAAATAGTTTACTTGACATATAACATTTGTGAGGAGCATCTTTTTTCTTCTCCTCTTGTAGTAAACATAAAGACCAAACATTTCAAAAACCCGCTTTGCTGTAGTTTCCTTCAAGGTTATAAACAATATGTTTCCACTTCAAGTTATATTTAAAGCATAATGTTTTAGCTTATATCCACGCCAGCGCCTAACTACTTCCTACAACAGAACACATTAGTCCTCAAGTGCAGTACCTATATTAGCAACGGGCCAATTGACCTTTCAGAAAGTCTCTTCTAATCCAAATCAACTTGAGCAAAGCAAATAAATATCAAGTAAATAGAGTATGTGTACCCAGCAGGCAAATGGAAACCTATCTCACCATATTCTGCTGGGGGGGGGGGGGAATAGTAAGTCAAGAAGTTTCTACTTCCTGTAAGTTTCTTAGAAAAGGCCTACTGGAAACCAGAGATCTTAGCAAAGATGAATTATCATAGTACAAGAAAACATTCTACCCAGATAAAAGCACTCAAGAAGAAGGAAGAGCAGGGCAAGTGAATTGTGCAGTCTTGAGAAAGTCCCAAGGACCAAACAGAGAGGCATGGTAGGCCACATTTGCCACCCAGGCCTCATGTTCCCCATTAGGCAGAATTAGGTGACTGCCTCAGCTGGCAGAAGCTGCAGTGTGTGTGTGTGTGTGTGTGTGTGTATGTGTGTGATGGCAATTCCTTGACTGCACCCTTCTGTGGAAAGAGTTGTGTGTGTCATGTAGTCTGTCCTGTACCCTCAAAACTAGCCTGCTGCCTTAAGGTATAGCAGATGACATTATCCTGCTCTAGTTTTGAAATAAAATTGCCAGACTTTTTGCTTCTGTACATGGAACAGTGGGGTATCATCTTACCCACTGCCTCAGACAACACACTGTCTTGGACAGGCCTTTAATAAGCTGTTGGATTCAGCGGAGAACAGGGACCAAAGTCACAATAACTATGGCAGCCAGAGAGGAAAAAAAAGACAGGGCACTTACAGAGTCCATAGTTGTGTAGAAGGTGGAATTTCATTGAGTGCAGCTTCTCGTGCAATCTTTGTTTGCTGGAGCTCCCTCTTAAAGGTGCGGTGCAGGAGCCTGGGCAAGCTAATGCTCCCTCTCTCTGTGTGAGGGAGGGTCTGGAAGATGAATCCTCATATTACCGTTGTCAAGTGGGAGTGTCAGGCCCAGAACTATTGTTAGGCAGAGTGAGGCTGCCACATCAAGCAACAGATACTGAGGGGTTGGTTGTATGGTGTTGGGGAGCTGGTGTATTGCATTTAACTTGCCTTCCAACACCTAAGTGAGCCTCCTGCCTTTAGGTGTGGTAAAGGATCTCTGTCCTATACCCAGTTTATAAATACTGAATTGCCATTCTAGTTAGCTTTGGCACGTAGAATTGTAAGGGGCGATCTTGTCCTTTTCTTCAGGCAGCAAAATGTCAGACCCTTTAGTTCCAAGCACTCTACTATAAATGAATATTCCTATCCCTGTAGATTCAATTACATTTAGTAATATTTTCACTTTCCAATATATTTACGTCACCAAAATCAGCTTAGATTCAGCAACAATGCAATAAAATGAATGGGGGGGGGACCCTTATAGAAATTAATTCTGAATAATCAGGATGTGAAGTTAATTAGAGCGAAGAGGTGTTGTTTTTACTAGCATTATTGTTTAGGCAAAGGCAGAATTTACTGAAGAGATATTTATTCACTTCATCATAGAAAATTGTGCCTAAAATTTGATAGAATTCTATATCTCCTGTCAGTTCCATTCCCACATTCCACCACAAAATGCTACATTGCAGCATTTTTATTACCCTTTCTAATTATTATTTTCACACTCTTTATTTCATACCTACTTTTTACACTTTGTTTGCTTTCTCATCATTTTCTCACTTACTTTCCTGCTCTTTTGCGTATCCTTCCTCAGGTTTCGGGGGCATTTATTGTATTACTGAGACGGTATCTTAATTGTTGCTTTAATCCATATGCAGCAAAACAATACTGTAAAACTTAAAGAATGTGATTTATTCTGAAGAAGTTTAATGCTATACATGCTCTGACTTTTAAAATGCAACTTAAAATAGAACACATTCTGCTTAGAAAAATATAGTTAAACCCACAGCTAAAATGGGAAACACTTTCATTGTTGTTGATAAATTTATCATTTGCACTTTGTTTATGCTTTGAAGATAAGTATACACTAACCTCTCAGGTAAATTTTAAATGCTATAATATACGGACAGAATAGCTCCACAATGCCTTGACTTTTTTAATTCTAATGTGCCTGAGACACATCATGCAAGCCCAGTCTTGAAGGTTCTAAGAAAAAATGTATTCAGAAGCATAAAGAAGTACTATGGATGCAGAGTGAATTAAGTGGAGAGAGATAAGGCTTAAAATCCCTTGTTACACATAGACACAAACACATGTATACAGAAGTCCAGAGGAATATGGAAAAGAATGATAATAATGACAATCCAAAAAAAATTTCCTAGACACCTTAACACTGCAAAATAAAAGGTGTGAGTTAACCCTCCCTTAGTGTCAGGTGTGGGGGACAGGGAGTCCAGGTTAGACTGGACAGAGGTGTCCCTCCGCCCAGCCTTGCTAGTCTCCATCAGCATCACTCCGCCTCCACAGAGATCCCTGTTCTGCTTCCTAAACATGAGAATGGGGTAAAATGCTACTGGCAGGTTTCCCGCAGCCAATGGAAAACTCAAAAATGTAGCTTCCCAAGGGTGGAAGGGGCTAAGACAACTCAGGATCCAATACAGCTGGCTCCACCGCCATCACTTGACAATATGAGGCCCAGTTTGTGTTCAATTGCTGTGATCTACCTGCCCCACCTTTCACTCCAGCTTGTGCGCCAGTAAGGCTGTGGATGGAGTGGTGGCCCTGTTATTCTGTTAAGCTCCTCTGGGCAGCACCTGGGATCTGGATTGTGTTCTTCCTCATTCTTCTTCTGCTAGTGGCAGTGAAATGCAAGTCTTTTGTCAGGAAAAAGGAAATATTTTCCCAACTGAGAATGAGCAACTTGAGATTTCAATCTCCCTGGAATTTCCCTTATTATGCAAAACCGGGTGTTCACAATCAATTTTAACGTGGACCTATTTTAATGTAATGCCACAGTCCTGTGGTGGGATCTCGTAACATGTTTTTACCTCTTCAAAGCAGCTGTGGGTGAGTTTTGATTTTGACAGGAGTAGCGTAAACACATCCATTTTATCCGATTATGAAGCTGCTATTATAGCCACTTGGGGTGGGAGAAAGACACTGGGTAACTAACTCTGTTGTTCCAGTCATAACAAGAGTGAGTGATGTAGATTGGGGAAATACACGTGGAAAGTTTTTGGGTTGTTTTTTAACTTTCTAAATGCTGTTTTTGAAATAAAATTGGAGCCCACAAAACCACTTTAAAGTGTCAGACGATCCAGTTGTGTATGTTCTACATCATATCTGCCTAAGCTCTCAGTTTTAATGTACCAAAATATAACCTGTAATAATGAAAAAGAAAGCCTTAGTCTATTAAAAAAATCAACACACTAAACCAGAGAAAGGACTGCATTTCCCATTTAGGGAGCAAATTGTGAGTTGGTTAAGAGCCCAACAACCCTTCTTTCAGAGAGCAAGAACTTTTAAAAACATGTGTTTCAGAAGTCTGGGTCTGGGAATGTGGAACTCAAACACGGGGGGCCATGCACAACAAACCAAGTACATTAACAATACTTACACAGTCAAATCACACACAACACTGGATTCATTGCAGCCAATTGCAAATTAATCATCAAGTCAAACACTAGTGTCCTGCAGTATGCTCTATTCTGCAGCCCACTGTGCAACCCCCCTTGGGAAAGAAATGAGAAATTTTGAGGGCTATTGAACACTGACCTTTCAGAGTGAATTGTCACACAAGTTATTTAACACTGATATTTCTGGTAGGAGTGGACTTCAAGCTCACTCTTCCTGCCGAGTAATGGCCTAGTATCAGTATGCAAGGCTATGATATGATGCAGACAAATCTTATCAAAGGGCCAGGCAATGCAGGCAAAAACATCCTTTGACGAGATGATCGCTAAAATGGCCCAGGAGGGAGCTAGAAAGAAGCTTACAGTCCTGAAACCAATTGTAAAACTTTTATGCCACCTATAGAGAATTGTATTCCCTGGAAACCAGAGTGTGTCATGTCACTTCAGAACACCAACTGTACCATAATTTAAGTATATTCTTAATTTAAAAAACCCACAAATTATTATTATTAATTGAATGCATTTGTTGCTTTCCACAAAAAAGTCTCAATACAAGATTAAACTAATAATTTATGGAATCTTGCTCATTCACTAGTGCTGCATTTTCTATCAGTTCTACCAATTTGGTTCTGCCCTTTTGTGAAGTAAAGATTTGGAGTCTTGGCTAAAGAAGTGTTTGCAAAGGAAGAGCTCCTTCAAATCCTGAATAAATTCCCTAGTGCACTGAAGTAAGACTGAAACCCAACCTACATATATTTTCCACTGTTTTATTAAATCAACTTGCAAAAAAAAAAAAAAAGTACAGAAGGAAAACAGAGGCTTCCCCTGACTGTAGTGAAAGTTTTCATTAACTTTGGCTGTAAAAAGACATCTAGTGTAATCTAAGCAAGAAAAAAGCCACAATTGCATCAGAAGTGTAATCAGAATGATAGGTATTATGAAGTACTTACTAAGACAATAACCCCCTGTGAATAAAGTTTGCAACAAATTTACAGCCGTGTCCCAAAGTAATGCAGAAGAGGCCACCGGGGAGGAATTCACTCTAATGGATCCGAAGAAGGCATAACAGCAAAATGACGATAGCTAGAAGTAAAGGCTTCCTGTACGCTAAAATTAATATGTGTGGTACAAAGACATTGGGATGAAATTCTGGATAGGCTCTGGGGACTAGTTGCTCAGGGCATTCCTTAAAACTTGCAGGTGCTTTCACAAAGGGCTTTAAAAATACTTCTTTAATATTCGAAGCCCCTTTGGTCACATCATAATGATTTGCAACATTCATGCCCATATGTTAATGTTTTTCACTTGCACAGCCCAATTCTAGGCTTATTCTTTTGGAGGGAAGCGTCCCTCTGACTTCAGTGGAGCTTATCTCCAAGTGAGAATGCATAGCATTGCAGTCTTAATTATGCAATTACTGTACTGTTTTCCAGTACAGAAAAGACCAGGTAGGCCTATAGGAGGAAATCTTAGTTGCAATTTCTGTACAGTATAGCCAAAGAAGAAGTCACACAACACTGCAACCACTCAAACAAATCAGCTGCTGATTTCCAGATTACAAATCATAGCAACAAAAGTCACAAGTCTTTTAAAAGCCTTTGTTGAAACCAAGCACATGTTCTCCCTCAGACATGTGACTGATTTATTTGTTTTTAAAATATATTTCTATACTGTTCTTCACCAAAACAGTCATAGGACAGGTTGCATCAGAACAAAGTAATACAAAGCATAATACTCAATAAACCAAATCATTAAAACAATTCCAATCAATACATAAATGTCACAATTAGCATCAAAAATGTCGGCAGAGCATAGATTATTATGAAGTGGAAATTGCAGTTTTTTTGAGTGAAGGAGACTGCGAGTGGAAGCAAATGACAAAACTTGGCTCCAGATCACGGCTTGTTTAGAGATAAACAAAGCACAATTCCTGGTTCAATTCTCACACAGCTAAGCAAAATATTGTGATTTGGTCTGCCCACCCCCACCCCCCACCCCGTTCACTATAGGAGAGAAGCAAAGCAGGAGCAATCTGCTCATCCATAGCAAAGCATTAACCATGGCTTACCATGATGTGTGAACACTTCTGTATCTTAGTAGTGGTGAAAATGAAGAGAAATAGCATATTAAAGATATTGCAAGCCAATTAAAAAAAAAATATTTGAGCACTTCAAGTTTCTGATATAAAATTATTGACTTCAGGGAGCAGAAATGTAAAAGATAAAATAGCATAAAATGTTAGGTGGCAAACATATGAAACTAGAAAACTAAAAACCTTAGTTATTGGTGTGTGTGTGTGAGAGAGAGGGGGGGTAGGTAAAAAACAATGTGATGAATAAGGTCATCATTTCAGTCTTGCTAGCACTTTCTCTTTGTATCCTAACTGAAAGACAGAGCCAAAAAAATCTTAATTTACTCTTTAATTGGCTCATTCACCTTGACCTTCAACTAAATCCAACTGCAGTCATTGTAGTGCCAATGCCAAAGGTGGCAGCCAGCCAAAAGTAAGTTCTTTCCAACCATATAGATGTAGTTATCCATTTTTCACAGACTGAGATATTCTTTACTGTTTTAGTGTTTGTATAACCTCTCAAACATTTCTAGTTAAACATGTTCCAAGTCATCTCTGGATTGTAATGAATTATAAATCTGAAAGCATTCATATATCAACATATCCAACTAGTATATATCCAATTAATAACTTAATACATCTAATTAATGATACAGGGTTTTGTGTTTTTTTTTTATAAATACACATATATCAAAGTTGTTACTCTAAAACTATGTCATTTGCTTTGGGGTTTCTTGCATGTATAATGAAACCTGCAGTTTTCCCCTCAATGCTGTATGACTATTATCTAGCACAAATCGTGTACCAGTACCATGACATCCTTAACATGTGTAGACATAATATTTTTAAGACATGCTATAATTTCTGTCTTACTGCTGATGTCACATTAATGTTAGCCTCAATCCTGCAGCAACTGTGTAACTATTGGGCAGTGAAAATATTATGGACAGAAGTAAGGACTATAATGCATAGGAGAGCAGTGCTGGCTAGAGAAATGGCTGATTACGGTACTTCCTAACACCCCTGCTTCAGGGGAAAAAATACTCAGGGGATGGAAAGAGTTAAAAGAAATGCATGCAAACACTTTTAAATAACAGGAAGCTATATAAGTGTCTTTACAGAGGAGCAGATAACTAAATATAGGATATATGTAAGTAAAAGCATGAAAACCCTTTTAATACACCCAAATATCATGTAGGCTTGATCAGTAGGAGAGGCAGCAAACAATTGTGCCTCATACTGATGTCAGCCCAGTCTGCATGTAATGTTTACTAGGATAGTAGTCCTCAAACTTTTCAGACCTGGGACTTATTTTTTCGCTCAACCATGGTTTGTGTCACATTTATTATTATTTTTACTATATATTTGTTTGATGGTACTGTTGTTGCATCTACCTTAGTCACGGTCCCCATCCCTAGTTGAAGCCCAAAGTGTTAGGCAACATCCTGATACATCTTCCATCACTTTTGGTGATGTGATTTAACTGGCCAACTATGAAACAGCTGAGCCCTACTAGGCATGGAAATATATTACTATGAAAACTTAATAGGTGTTAAGATTGTGCTAATTAAGTTCCTGTTAGAATACTGAATATGGTTGACTATGTTGCAAAGCTGGATTGTAGGAAAGTAGCCAAAGACAGCAGTTTCTGTGCCAACTGGAGATGGGGTGTGTGGTCAAATCCCAAGGTACAGTTATGACACCAGTTCTGAAAATCTTATGGTTGATCTTATGAGCTACTATGTTAACGTAACAGATTGTAGGAATTGGAAGTTTTCTTGTTATACTTGCCTTCTTGTGCCAAAATGTAGACCATCATGGGTCAATCTTTTATTTAATCAATTTAGAAGAGAGAACTGATGATTTAAGGTCTAAAATAATAATTTTATCTACATTTTCAGTCAAAAGCTGAGAACTAAATGGATTGTATTCTCCCTATTCTGTGCAGACACTAGGGCTGTTATATAAATGTCTCTTCTTCACCATCTTTTTCTGTCATTTCCCCTTTATTTCCCCAAGTCCAGGTCTATTTCACATGATGGAAGGCAGCAAAATAGTCCCAGCACTCTAAAATTCATCAGTATGAGTCTCAACATATCAATTTTCAAGTAGAACAACTTTAAATACATTGCAGGCTTTTAGCTTCCCTAGAAAATAATACTTCTATTGTTTCCCAAGGAAACCCTAAGTACCCAAAATTACCACGCTTTTAACATACTGACATGTTGATGGCCTGATGCTTTTCCAAGCTCAGAGTCAGATTGACAGAAGTCAGAGTAGTTTAGAGGAACACTTAAAATATGGCATTTTACATTGGGAAAGAATTACTGCAGCGAAAAAAAATGACAAGGTGACTTTCTAATTCTCAAAGTTTGGCATGGAAGGAGAGAACAAAAATGAATTTAACTGACAAACGCTTTCATCTCTGATCCAGCTACAAAGAGCAAAGATAGGCCAACAATAGGGTTTGTGGTATATGCTTCATATTAACTACTCAGAGCAATGCTGACTGTATTTTTTTCTGGGTTTATCACTTGATCCACTGTTTTAGAGGCACACCTGTTTTAAAAGGACTAAATCCCAATCTCATAGCCTTCACAATGGATTTTGTTATATTTTGGTTTGGAGCTTTCAGAAATATCTGACAAAGTGGTGACAAGTTTTTGACACAATGTGCTGATGCTTAAAGAAACCCAACACAACAACATAATGTACAATATATATGTCACATGATGTTAGAAGGATCACACAGAGAAACCCCTTAAAGAAAACTTACTGCTGAACTGATACACTTGCTTTCTTTCTAATTATGTAAAACTGCCACATCTTAGTCAATTGCATTTGTGCAAAAGTAGGAGGGAGCACAGACGACAAAAATTAATACATGAAAGCTGTTGAAACTGCTCTATAAAAACCATCTCTTTAAAAATAGTTCAATCTTCAAAACTTTAATACGTTTCCATCTTCTTTTCCCCTGAGATAAAACTTTTTCGTCTTGCTTTTAATTTTATGCTGTTGCTTTTGTTGTCCAGCATTACTGTTTCAGGGAAAAGTGAAAGATGGCACAGAGCAAAATTTCCCAGCCTAAATGCCTCCAGGAAAAAACCAAAACATTTCTGTTGAACCTCTTTGGGGGTGCATAAATATGCATATGTGTAATAAATATCATATGGAACATAATACATTCCACATACTTTGCCATGCACATTATATTTGTACTTTTGTAGTAACTGACTTTACATGTTACCAATATGAGAATAGAAACATGGGTTTTTAATGAAATAATTAAGGGGTGGCTTTTGTTTGTTTGTTTGACCTCTAGCTAGTGTAGTATGATGCCCTGAAATATTCACCTACAATATTCTATTTCCATCTAATATAATAATGACGCCTGTAAATTAAATATCAAATCTTGCTAAGGTCACGACTTAGAAGCATGTTGTGGACAACTTATTTGAAAAGTTAAACTGTACATTGTATATAAATGAATTTATCTGTATCTATAAAAAGCAGAATTTAAGAAATGCTTAACGGCAATTTAACTCCTGTACTCGTCTTACTGGCAGCCAATTGAAATGTTACTCCACCATATGGAGGCTGATAAATGCTTCCCTATGGTGGCACTTCTTCACAGCTGGGGATAACATTTGCAAGCACTTTTAGCACTTAACCTGTGTGTTCTTCCAATCCTGTGTACAGTTTCTCTGCCAGTATAGTTGCAGCGTGGGATGTTCAGCACTGCCATACAAACTACTTAACTGGTACAGCACATGGTATAAGGCAGGGCTTCCAAACACCCAGCACTGCCACAGAAGCATTTTAAGTAGCTTCTAGAGGGAGTGTGGCCACAGTTTTAAAGGAATAGCTTTTGTTACTTTTGCAAAGTAACAAACAGCATACATCTTAAATACACAACTGGAAGTAGAATTTTCAAAACAGAACAACACAAATAATGTTAGCCACAATAACACTCAGTAGCATTCAAAATATTTTTCTATTACAGTCATACCTCGGGTTGCGAATGTGATCCGTGCGGGAGGCACATTCGCAACCCACAGTCTTCGCAGCCTGAAGCGTCTTGTCTGTGCATGACGTCATTTTATGTTTTTGCGCATGCGCGAGCACTGAAACCGAGAAATAACCCATTCCGGTACTTCCGGGTTCGGCGCGGTTCGCAACCTGAAAACGCGCAACCCGCAGCGTTTGTAACCCGAGGTATGACTGTATACTTCTATACCACTCTTCAGAAAGTCCAGTGCTGTTTCTATGGGTTCCAAAAAGTTTTCCATCTTGACACTTACCAGGCTGACACCTTATTTTGACTGTTTTTATCCTCGCTCTCCAATGACAATGTTAATAAATGTTCACGAATGTTAAACAATGAATTAGCTTTTGTGCCAGGTACAGAAGATGAGCAATGCAATCCTATACATACTTACTCAGAAGTAAGTTCTACTATATGGGATTTTATTACCTAGTAAGTGTATTTAGGATTAGAGTCTAACGTAGAAGAGGGATGCAGACTGCACAAATACTAGTTTGGTTCCTTTTAAAGGAAATTCACTCTCCACTAACAAATGCCATTATTCATTCATATTTTTCTCCCTTTTATTTGCCACACATGTATCTTGGGCAAAATTAAAGCTTTTTTGCTTGTATTTCTATACATAATCTTCAAACTCCCAGCAAAAAGACCTCTGTCCAAAGCAAAATGTATAGATATGTGGAGCTTGCAGCATGCACTCTAATTAATGGTTGCATGTTTAATAACTGAGACAGTGGCTTTTATGTAATCAAAGAATGAAGTTTGTAAATTATGTAGGTTTATTTGATTTTTAGCAAACTTATGGCTGTCATTAGAATTATGGTGGAGGTGGAAAAGCCCATTCACTGCCAGATTGTCTTGATACAGTAGACTTAACATCTGAGGACACATAAAAGATCAATACCAGGACCAGCCAATAGTACACGGAACAAGCTGATTCAGAAACAAAGACAATACGCAATCTAACAATGCAAGAGTATGGAGCAGCTAAATCAGTGCCATAGAGCATGACACGATGGAATAAGAACAAAAGTTAAAGAGGGGCTTTATGTATGTTGACTTTCAAAGTACCAATTATTGTGCAGAGAACAAAACCTGTAAAAAAGAAATAGTGGCTATACAGTATTCCAATTCACTAGCTATTCTGCCTCCCACCACCACCAGCCTGCCCCATTCAACTCAGGATGTATAAAACTGAGAGAATTAGGTCGTATAAAGAATCCAACACTTGTTGTTATCTGAAAACAATACAAACTGGGCATACTTCAGGGTTTTACAGTGAAGTATTTCGTAGCCCAAACTATTAAAAAAGCTTGGTATATATGCTAACAAATTTAGAAAACAACAGCCCTCCTATCTAGTTAAAATTAGATTAGATTCTAAAACCTCCAGTGTCTTTAAGCAATGTATTCTCTCCCCCTACCCCCAAATAACTGAAGAAAGGGATTTTGGATGAGGGGTACGGCAGGGTGGAGTGAAGCAGTTGCACACTTCATGTGAGATTTTTTTGAAATATGGACTTACCTATGAAATAGGCCAGCAGGATGGCGAGCAAGATCGCAGCAGCAATCGCTGATAAAGCAGCACATTTCCAGCTACAGTACTTAGAAGGCTTTTTCAGCTTGAACGCATTTCTGGAAAAAGTATTTCTTGGTAGCAGTCTGGGAGGTGGTGTGTAAACTGTTCCTGAGGTCAAAGGGTATCCAGGGGAAGAACTGCTGAATAGAGGAGTTGTTCCAGAAGATGTCTTGAACAAGAAATGCCTGAAATGCAAACAAATGAAGCACAGTTAACAAATACAGGACAGACGAATAACTCAGCTGTTTTAGAATATGAAGTAAAATAGTGGCACAGCCGTTCAATAACTACTCCTTGTGGAGCAAAATCCATAGTTTAACTATGTGCTGGGTGAAGAAGTACTTTCTGTCGTCTGTTCTGAACCTTCCAACATTCAGCTTCACTGGATGTAAATGAGTTCTAGTGTTATAAGATAGGGAAAAAACTAGTCTCTATCCACTTTTTCCATACCATGAACAATTCTATATCCTTCAATCATGTCTTCTCTTATTCATATTTTCTCTAAACTATAAAGCCCCAAATGCTGTAACTTTTTCTCATAGGGGAGAGTCTCCAATCACTAGAACAGCCCAGTTGCTCTTTTCTGAACCATTTTTAGCTGTACAATGTCATTTTTGAGGCAAGGCGAAAAGTAGTGTACACCATTGGTTGTAATGAACAGAATTCTGCTCAGGCCCATTTAAATTAACAAATATGGCTAGTCTAGGTTCATTAATCTGTGCAGAACATAGCTGGATCCAACCCAGGATTCCAGGTGTGGCTGCACCATAATTTGTATTATGGCATTATGATTATTTTCAATTCCTTACCTAATGATTCCTAGCACTGAATTTTTCACAGCTGCTGGATCTTGGGTCGGCATCTTAATTGAGTTATCCACTATAACTCAAATGTTTCATTCCTGGCAGTAACCACCAATCCAGACCTCATCAACATATATGTGAAATTAATATTTTTGATCCCAATGTGCATCACTCTACACTTACTTACATTGAATTGTATTTGGCATTTTGCTGCTAATTCACCCAGTTTGGAGAGATCCTTTTTGGAACTCTCTGCAATCCCTTTTTGTTTCAAGCACTCTGAAACATTTGGTACCACCAGAAAACCTGGCTACCTCACTGTTCTCCCCTAATTCTAATTTGTCATCCAAATATCCAACCACCTCCCGGGCCAGTCTCCTGCTACTAATGTATTTAAAGAATTTTTATTTGTTGGTCTTTATGTTCTTAGCAGTGTGCTTCTCAAATTCTTTTCTAGCATTCCTTATTGTCTATGCTACGGAAATAGCAGTACTCACAGAGAATTAGGTGATAGGAACCTTGGTGATAGGAACCTTTCCAAAAATAAAAACACCAAATAGAAGGCCAACCAGAAAACAGAATATTATCGTGCCATTCAGGAAAAAATCCTAACATTATAACATAAAAAAATAAAACCACCACCACTAACAATAATAGAAGTAGTTGTGTGATATAAAGAGAGCTTCATGACTGACATATTGTCATTTCACCTTAAGAGACCTAAATAAATTTGCATACAAAACCGGTAGAATTGATTCTAAATAAGCCTTTGTCAAGGCAACAGTTTCCTGGGCACACTGACTGATTCTAGGAAGAGCCAGAGTTCAGTAATAGACAATGTCCCAAGTTTAATTCCAGTTAAAAGCAGAGGATAGCAGTTATGTGAATAGCCTCTGCCTGAGGCCCCAGAGACCTGTTGCCAGTCACAGGAGACAATACTGAGCAGGGTGGACAATTAGGCTGCCCTGGAATAAGACAGTATCCGAAGTTCCTATGAATGAAGGCCACAGTCACTTCATTCTTTTAAATATCCCCACCCTCGTTTTAAAAAGCTGTATATATCGTATTTTTCGCTCCATAAGACACACTTTTTTCCTCTTAAAATCTAAGGGGAAATGTCTGTGCGTCTTATGGAGCGAATGTGTGGTCCCTGGGGCTGGGGGGGGGGGACCAGGGCTTCCCCTGCCAGCCCCGACCTGCTCTTTGGGGCTGGCGGAGGGGACTGGCGGAGGGGGAAAGTGCTTCCCCGACCTGCTTTTTGGGGCTGGGAGTGGGGGAAACGCGGGCTTCCCCCGCCAGCCCCAACAAGCTCCTGAGCAGCTCTGGGGTAGCCCGCGAAGCCTCCACAGGGCAGCGGGGAGCCTTCATCCCGCTGCCCTGGGGAGCCTGTGTGCGGCTATCCCTGGCTTTTGCGGGAGGTGGGGGAAGGGACAGAGCGAGGCTCTCTCACTTCCCCCCCTCCCGTAAAAGCCCCCAAGAGCTGCATATTTTGTTTCTTGAATTCTCCCCCCAAAAAGCCTTATGGTCAGGTGCGCCTTATGGAGCGAAAAATATGGTAGTCCACATAATTGACCTTGCATCACTCTTAAACTTAGCTGACTTTTGCATAATTAATAGCATAATTAATAGCAGACTAAATGCAGTAACAGAACTGCTGATTTGGTTGATACAGGTTTAAGAACATGTATTTATTAATTATTGGAATTAAATTAAATACAGTAACACAGCTCTTGATCTAGGTGATACTGATGTGAAAGAAACACTCTTGATATACTAATTAGAACTGGCACTTAAAAGAAAATTGTTTCACACATGATTTTCAAGCATTACCCAGGGGTTGCTGTCAGCATTAGATGCCAGTAAAAGTTGCAGTTATCCTAAAATAGATATTAATAGCCCTGGAGTTTCAACTAGTAACTATTTGATTAAGGTTTGCTTTACTTATTGCTATATTGGGAGGGCAGAGGAAGTGAGAAAACATAATCCATTAGATGATGTGTAGGATCCATAAATGCAATTAGGCTATATACGTAATTTCTTCTTAATGTAGATGCCTCAACCCTATTTTAATGACAGTCCTGCTATTAGGTATGGTGACATATCCTGCTTCAGGGACAAAATTTGAAGATACTGTGTTGTCCATTATATCTTGCGTGTATGTGTGGATTTCCTAGGTTAAATAAAAACTGTCTCTGCGTTATTTTCACTATTTACCCATCATTCATGGGAACAGGCATACCTGTTGAAGCCACAACAGATGCAAAGCACATGTTCATATTTTCTGACTGTATTCTTAATATGTTTTAACCTGTTCTGGGAGTCATTTTGGTTGATCACATTACATAGTTTAATTGTACTGGAATTTCTAGTGAAATTAGATTTGACTTACAGATACCAAAAGCTCTACTGTTTAACAAATGAATGTGCACTCTCTCTACATGCATGCATGATACTACATAACTTTCATGCAAGGGATACCTTCCACAGAAGGCTATTCACATATAAAACCCCTTAGGAAGAAACAGGAGTCATGCAGAATGGTGCTTTGCTCCTTAAGACTAGGAGCTGGTTCACACATTCAACTACAGCTCATCAGCTGTACTATAATCAAGTAATGTCCACCATGTGGGAACCAGCTAGAGCCTAAAAACATGGAAGGATCTGAATGTACAAGGAGAAAAAGAAAAGAATAGAAAAAGGCAAATATTTTCACATTGTTTATGAACATTACCAGTCCTTGGAACAACGATATCTGTTCTTTGTTTCCTGAGCATTGAGATTAATCCATTCCTTTTCTTAAAAAAAAGCAGTGTCTGTGGCATATGATACTTAGCACTACAGATAGAAAGGTTGGTTATGGAGGATGTCATAATGAAAGACAGGAAAGAAGAGAATCTGTGTAATAGCACACTGGAAAAGAATACTAAGCATGAGTCATGTCTAGAAAGTGAGGAGTGCACACGGGGAGCTAGCAGAACTCTTTGTGCTCCTGAAGCTGTAATTTTCTAGGACAGCAGCTTCTTCTTTGTGGAAGGGAGATTGCAGTGATATCTTAAGTATCTCACCAAAAATATAGTTAACAGCTTATTAATCACGCTTCCATCTGTAACAGTCTCTCTAGAAATAAGCAGCAACATACAGCCATTTGCAAGTGGGTTAGAAAATAAATATAAGTTTAGAGGAGAATAGTCATAATCAGAACAAAAGGCTAAAGAGCACAACCTTCTTAGGATTACATTGAGGGTTAGAAATGGAAGCAAAGCTACTATTCTTTTAGAATAGTATTGACAGACTCTGATTTCAATGAAGATAAAAGCTTTTAAATACACTCCTATTTCTACCATACTGGTATTGCTTTGCTTCCCCTTGCCAGCAGGAGCTTCATAGCACTGAGCTGATGCCTGATACAAAATGCTGACTCCTGGAATAACCATGGTGTGCCATTCATGAACCCACCATCTGAAGTGTGCCTTCCCTCTCTATCTTCCCCAGTCTGTCATTCCCCCCCCCCCCACCAACTCCCAGGTGGGAGTGGGAAGGCAAATTAGACATCACTTCCAACTTTAGCAGGACTGTCACCTCTCCTACAATGCCTCTATTAGCAAAGGCCCAGTGGGAGAGATCCTGGTGACTTTTTTATTGTGATTTTACTCCTGCACTAGGGGTAGCCAACATGGTGCCCTCCATATGTTGTTGAACTATAACTCCTATGATCCTCAGCCAACGAGGCCAAGGAACAGAGATGATGGGAGTAATAGTCCAACAACATCTGTAGAGCACCACATTGGTTACCCCTGTCCTACACTGTATTTTAAGAGCTTCCCATAAGTAGATGAAAAGTCAGTAGGGGATGGACAGATGAGCAAGGTTACCAAGAAGTCCAAAGAAGAAATCTGTAGTCAGAAATCACAAGACCCTCTGATAAAGGAGATGATCAAACTCCCTCAGGTGAGCAGTTCATTATACACAGTAGGATTTCAAAACAACTTTCAAACCTGGATGCCTCTCTTGCCTTTGAAAGATGACCATCTGTCATGGATAGTTGTGATTCCTGCATGGCAGGGAGTTGGACTAGATGACCCTTGGGGTCCCTTCCAATTCTACAATTCTATGATAAGGGCCTGGTTTGCTCAACACAATAAGCCAAACTATGGCTCACCAGGAATGTGGCAACATGTGGGCTTTTGGAGAGCAGATTGCAAGCATTTTGCTCCTCCTGAGTCCTTTTTTCTTCTATGCCATACTGAGTTGAGCTGAGCATACTGTCCAAAAACTGGGCTTGCGGTTATGCTCTCTCCTTGTGAACCCCAAGAACAAACCTTAACCACAGCTTGGGGTTAGTGAGGAAAGAGCTTAAATCACAAGCTGGGGTTTAGCTCAGTGTGGCAAGGGAGGTAAAAGAACCACGGGGAACAAATTATTTTTGAGCATCTTCCCAGAAGCTCATACCAATAAGGTGCTACTGGGAGGATTTTATTTTAAATTTTGTTTCGACTATGGCAGACTATGGCTACCTACCTGTAACTAGAAGTTTGTGCAGGCCCTGCTAAGTCATAGCATGGATGAGTGTGTCAAGTGAGCCAAGTCAGCAGGGAATAAACTAAACTTCCAAAACAAAAGCACAGTGCCTGGGTAGAAACATTGGTCTACTTGAAGACATCAATATCAAATCTGAATTAAAAAATGCTACTAATGCTACATCTTTATTGGTCTATGCAATATTCAGATTAAATAATAATGATAATAATTTATTATTTGTACCCCGCCCATCTGGCTAGGTTTCCCCAGCCACTCTGGGCAGCTTCCACAAAGACAAAAAATACACTAATATGTCATACATTAAAAACTTCCCTGAACAGGGCTGCCTTAAGATGTCTTCTGAATGTCAGGTAGTTGTTTATCTCTTTGACATCTAAAGGGAGGGTGTTCCACAGGGCGGGTGCACAACAGGAGCGGAAGTTAACCTAGAACAAGGTCCTAGAAAATGGGACACAAATTCTAAGTCCTTATAACCAAATAAAAAATGTCTATTTAGGGCATTGTCACAGACAGACAGGCGCCAAGTGAAACTGATACACTAGCTGCCCAAGTGCACATCTTCATGGGTAAAGATTACACACATGCCTATCTTACACGTGTGTGTGTGTGTGTGTGTGTGTACTGGGAATCCACTACTGGCAATAGATTCCCAAGATATATTTACATTATAAAATATATGATCCCAACTCATAATGCTGTATGCTCTTCCTCCAAGGAAAATGTAAGAAAAATGTCATGTGTGAAGCATCTTGAATTCAGTAATTAAAGAATGAAACAGAGGATTAGAATTCTATTTCAAGTGTATGTCTCCAGATAGATAAGCATATGCACAGATAAGCTGTAAGTACAAACATATGGAGAGGCATCTCCTTTGTCCACACAAACATATGCCCATGGTCACAGATAGGCACAACTTGCTGTTTCAGTATGTTTGCTGGCCTACAGCATATAATCAATATTCAAGTAACTGTTCATGGTTTGGTAGCCAATGAAATGCCATTAGGTAGGGAAACAATGATTTAGAATCAACACATATATATTGTGGCACTTAATACCTACTCAAGCACATTCTGAAGCCTTTCAGGAGCAAACATGTTTCTAGCACAGCTTTATCTAAAACGTGGCACACCAGTCTTCCAACGGTTAATGTTTTTTTTAAAAAAATGCTAGTTCCTTAGGCCACAGAGGCAAAGCTTTTTTAAAAAATAAACATAAAAAAATGCAAGTGTTAAGCCAGGCTGTCAAGTGCGGTGCCTTAAGTTCCAGAATAGCTTGTCACTGCCATCTTGGTACTCTTAACACAGACACATTTGGACACGCAGAAACACAGTGCTTGAAAGTTGCCTGACAGGAAAGTAGCATGTTAGACTAAAAGGCAGGTGCCAGTTTTGAGGCAACTCGTTCTGTCAAAGCATTAAGCTAAGCCTAAAGGGACATATGTGTGCTGAGAAAATATCTTAAATCAGGTAGAGGAACAATAGAATTGCTGCTGTAGCATCACATGTCTAAATAAGTGGTAACACCTTGCGGGGAACTAGTTCATTTTCTACAGCTGAGATGCTATTTTCCTTGTAACAGGGAAATGCTGACACTTGCACTCCATAGGTCTATAGGGGAATGGCCTTCACCTAGTCAGAGATCAAAAAGTTTGATTTTGCCTCAAGGAAGGCACATGTACATTGCCACATTGTGGGGTTTGAAAAATCAATGAAGACAGACACTTGCTTTTCCAATTGATAACACAACATAACACATGCTCATCTTTTTATTATTATATCTGTTTATACCTCGCCTTTTCTCTGACATGGATTCAAGACAGCTTACATATAAAAATAGGAAGAGCTAAAAACATAGAAAAAAATTAAGAAACAATTAAACATTGATATCTACTGATCTATCGATCTATCATCTAACTAACTAACTAACTAACTAACTAACTAACTAACTAACTAACTAACTATCAACTACATATATCAGTGCTTTCCAAACTTTTCATGTTGGTGACACACTTTTTAGACATGCATCATTTCACAACACAAAAATTAAGTTTTACTAGCAAACCGGAGGCGCTCTTCAGCGGTGGAATGTGCCTGTAAGCCGCCCAGGGTGGGTGTATGTGTGCACCCAACCCCCCTACAGCAGGGGCAACACCAGCCCCAAGCAGCATTGCTCCTCGCGCCACCATCCCCGGATCTGAGCCGTGTAAGGTTGCTTGGGCAGAATGGTGTGGAGACGCAACAGCCATGCACCCCAATCGAAGGGCACATGGTTGCCACATCCCCACACTGCCCTCTCTGAGCAGCCTTGCAAGGCTTGGCTCTGGGGAAGGCAGCGCGGGAAGGGCGTAAGCATGCACCCCTCAATCCCAGCCTGGGATCGTACGGCTGCCGCATCCCCAGCAGCCTTGCAACTTGGATTGCAGCCTCAGTGCCTGCTTTTGTGCTGATAACGCACAGTTGTATGTTTCGTGTTGTTTTACTTGCTGCAAACCTGGAAATAAGTTGTCCTTGTTCTCTTTCTCTTTGTTTCTCTCTCTATCTGGTGAGGTGCTCCAAGGGTTAAACTAGAGATTGTCCCATTGCCTAGAGAGGCCCAGAACTCCTGGAGAGACTATTTTTTTTTGGGGGGGGCATTTAAATACTACACTATTCTGTTCTAGCCACCCTGGGGAGAAAATAAAATGGCTTTGGGATCTTCCAGGAGTAGTGTTGGTGGAAGTTGGTGCATTTGGAGGAAAGGTGAGTAAATAACTGCGAAAAAGGAGGATGATTTGTTGCTGCTTTTCAGAGACTAGAGTGGGGGGAACTGGACTAGAGACTAGAGTGGGGGGAACTGCGAGGATGCAGATCAGGAATCCCATTTCTTTGCAACCATCAAGTTCAGCCTGGGAGCAAGACATTTGCAAAAAAAAAAAAAAGCATTAAAAGGGTTCAGAACTGTCAGATCTTTAAATCCACCCCCTGTAGGTGTTTGCTTTTAAATGGTGGTGTTGACCTGCAGGAATCAAGGCCACTGGAGCTGCCATGGTGATCAGCACAGATCACCTGCCTATTTGCTGTGCACAGAACTGTGTGCAGGGCAAGGCTGTGATGCTGAATAAACGGGCTCTCCTGAATAAACAGACTTTCCGGGCAGGAGCGCCTGTACACCCCTGGCACTGACCCCTCCTTGTGTGCCAGAACCCACCCACCCACCCAGCACGCACAGACCCCTGACAGGCCACAACCGAAGGAGGCGCAGCAAGTGGAGCATGTGCTGTGGCGCAGCTGGTGGGGACAGGCAGGCTGGGCAGAAAAGGAGTGTGCTGCCCCGCAACCCAAGAGGCTTCAGTCGCTTCAGTGGAGGCAGAATTCTCCTCAGGTAAAAAGACGGGAAATCAACTGGTTGATCCAGCGTGGCACAACTTAGAGTTCCTAAGTCTGGGAGCAGCCACCAAGAAGGCCCTCTCCCACTTCC
Source organism: Podarcis cretensis (assembly GCF_951804945.1). Taxonomy (NCBI): domain Eukaryota; kingdom Metazoa; phylum Chordata; class Lepidosauria; order Squamata; family Lacertidae; genus Podarcis; species Podarcis cretensis. The sequence continues at coordinate 48,427,166 of NC_137171.1, read as the reverse complement.
CTTGCAAGTGTGCCTATGAGGGTGACAGGACCAAGAGAAGGGTATTGCTTGGTTCATGTGTGCACTAATATAAATAGGAATAAAATGGTCTAAGGATGTTGTACTATGAATCAAGCTGTCATTTACCTATACAGTGGTACCTCGGGTTAAGTACTTAATTCGTTCCGGAGGTCCGTTCTTAACCTAAAACTGTTCTTAACCTGAAGCACCACTTTAGCTAATGGGGCCTCCTGCTGCTGCCGCGCTGCCGGAGCACAATTTCTGTTCTCATCCTGAAGCAAAGTTCTTAACCTGAAGCACTATTTCTGGGTTAGCGGAGTCTGTAACCTGAAGCGTATGTAACCTGAAGTGTATGTAACCTAAGGTACCACTGTATATAATTGCCTACTTGACATTTCTAGGGTATATTTAAGATCATGTTAATCTTATGCCCAGAATTATCCTTTTCGAAAGAACCTAGATGTGATCTTCCTTACAGCACACTTTCTGCTCCTGTAGTGTGATGAAACAGAATGTGGTGAAAGCTCTGGATTGCTGTCAGATATGTACATATGGATGAGTACAATATAAAATGAACTGTCCTGAGAAGTATTTTGGGAGAGAATGCAATGAGCCAGCAGGCATGCATGTGTACCTACACTGAGTAGAAGAAGAACTTTCCCACTGTGTGTTGCAGGCACAAAAATAACATTAAGCTCCAGGCAATTCTCTTTGAGCTTCTACATCTGAAGGAGGAAGATTATTTTTTTAAATGAGCTGTCAGACGCCTTCTGACCTCACAGGGCTTCTTGCCGATAGTTATAATGTCCCAGCATACCATGCATTTGTTATTAACAGTATCAATAAAGCTAATATCACGTTGCCCTTCAGTGGAGGGTTGTGGGGTTTGTTTTGTTTGTTTGTTTTGTTTGAATGAGGCGAATATGAAAGCTACTCATGTTAATTAATGAGTTAAGCCTCATAACCTCCCCCGAGAGAAGGGCAGACTCTCAAGCTTGTTTAAATCTCCAGAAGGACATGCCTTTTCTGACTATCAAAATAATAATAATAATATCACAATAAATAAGACATTCCACCTCTAAAATATTATTACATTTTAAAGCTTGTCATTAAGGGCCATCACCAGCCAGTTAATCCAGAAATAATATGATTGCCACCACCTACTCTTCCTCAAAAACAGGGTCCGTAGACTCAGAATCAGAGTGCAAGCAAAAAAAAACACATACGCAAAATATTTCTATCCTGCTCTCAGCAGAAAACTAAGTATTCAGGTATTAAGTCCACTGCTGCAGAAAGTCATTCAATGGAAAGTGGAGACATACTGGCAAGCCTCATCCCCTCCAGTGTGATATAAGACTATAAGAAGAGCCTGCTGGATGAGGCCAGGGTCCCATCTAGTCCCATATCCTGATCTCACAGAGGCAAACCAGATGCTTATGGGAAGCCTACAAACAGCATCTGAGCACAACAGCATTCTCTCCAGTGGTTTTCAGGAACTAGTATTTAGAACCACACCATCTCCAACTGTGGAGGTAGAATGTATCTATCAGGGTCAGTATCCATGGATAGCCTTATCCTCCATGAATTTGTCTTTTAGAGCTATCTATCATTGCTTCTTGTGGGAGCGAATTTTACAGTTTAGGTGTTATGTAAAGTATTTTCTTTCATCTGTCCTGAACCTTCCAACATTCACCTTCACTGGATGGCAGTGAGTGCAAGTTTTATAAGACAGGGAGAGAAAATTGTCTCTATCCACTTTCTCCATACCGTAAGTAATTCTATACACTTCTATCATGTCTCCTCTTATTCACATTTTCTTTAAACTAAAAAGTCCCAAATGCTGTAACCTTTCCTCATAGGAGAGTTTATCCATCCCCTTCATCAGTCTGGTTGCCCTTTTCTGAAGCTTTCCCCACTCTGCAATACTATTTTTAAGGTGGAGAGACCAGAACTGTATGCAGCATTCCAAATATGGTTGCACCATATATTTATGAAATCATGATACTTGCCATTTTAATTTTAATTTCTTTCCTAATGATCCCTTGCATGGAATTTGACTTTTTCAAATTGGCTGTACACTGGGTTCCTTAGGGTTCAAAATCATGTGTGAAGGCCCTATGAGTAGAGGAAGCTCCTCATTCACAAATTTAGCCTCCAGCCCATGCAGCGCTTTTTTAAAAGGGGCAGGACTTAACATTGCACCTCCTCTGTTCATTGTGCAATTGTCTTCACATGAGTAAAATGAATATCCAAATAGGGCTATAGTTGCAATTTTCAAAAACACAAGCCTCCCTCACACCATTGTACACATTGACTAGGGTTATGATTTAAGCATATTTTATTCATTTGTTATCTTGGTAATATTCCTCCAAGGAATATTTCCCATCACTATTTTACACTCACAACAAGCTTGTAATGAAGATTGAGAAAGATGAGAAATATTCACTGGCCCAAATCATTCAATCAGCTTCATGGCTGAGAGGGAATTAGCCATAGAAGCCATAGAATCATAGAGCTGGAAGGGACCCAGAGGGCCATATAGTCCAGTTCCCTGCAATGCAGGAATCCTGTCTCTGGATGCGCTCAAACCACCAACTTTCTGGTTAGCAGCCAGACACACTGACACATTGTGCCATCTTACAATGCAGGCTGCCAGGTTCTGCACCCTCACTGCCCCTTGACTGGACAGAAAGAATAGAGCAACACAGTTTAAACTGGGTCAAATAACGCCACGACTTTACTGACTACAGATGTAAGAGGTTTGACAATTACTTCTGACCCGCCTGATGGAAGTGAATCAGGGTCAAATCGGCAATGGGGGAGTCCTATGATTTACATCAAATAGGGGGGACCCTTGCAGGGATCGCCGCCTTGAGCAGTGCTGTGGCCCAAGCCCTCACCTGGGAGTACGAAAAAGCCACTCCTCCCGGATCCCTTTAACGGGATACCCTATCTTTTGGAGGGCGGGGCAGAGACTACAACTGAGTGCAGGGGCCAGGGCAAGGAACCTTAAATACACTGGGAGCGGACCTGAGGGATGCCTATGTGCTCCGTCAGGCCTTCCCTCAAGAAGAACCCTGCCTCCAAGCCTGTCTGTTATTGGCCAATCTGCAGGCAGGCTTGGATCCACTTCCCAGCCGGTGAGGTCAGCATTAAGCCCCAGCATCCAGAGGCAGAGGCAGATCCACTGGGGAAGGCAGTGAAACTTCAAAGCACTGCTGAACTGGGTAACGGTAAGTGGACTTATACAACAGCAACAAAAAGTAGGTTCTTGATAAAAAGTTCTGCTATTATAAGGTCCCTAGAAGACCAGAAGTATCTGCCTAGTGTCTGAAATTCATTAAATAAATAAACAAATATTTAAAATTACGCAAAACCCTGGTTACTGACAAAAATGAAAGAAAAATATTCTTGCAGTGCTCAAGAATAGCCCTAATTTCTCTTGCTATTTAAACTTTTGTCTTTCTCTCCAGACTAAAGCATTGCTAATTACAGTAATGCAGACTTAATTCATACCAATATAAATAACACCAGGCAGGCATCAGAACTGGCATTAGGACATCATGCAATCTTTGACAAATATCCTTTCAAACGAAATCTATAATAGCTTTTGGGTTACCCTAATTTATGAGCCATTATGCCTTTGATTGGCATCTGCAAATGGCCGATGTGTGGTTTCCATAACAAAGGAGCCTAATACATTGAAGGCAATGATGTAAACTTGCACTGTAAAGCATGGAACCATCAACAGAGCTCTCATGAAGAATATTTCAAAGTAATTAAGCCTTTAAACAAAAAACTGTTTCCCTACTCAACGTCAAATTATGTTATCTAAAGCTGAATATTTGTTATCAGGCTGCTCATAATTCACCTCAATAAAAATGACTGTTTGAATAGCAATAAATTGACACGACCAGACTAGAAAATGTGGATCTTTTGCAAAAAGGAAGTCAACCAAACAGACAACCAAATAAGAAAACATAAAGTTTCGTACCTAATGGTGAAACAGCAACTACTGAAGAAATGAAACATAGCATCTTTGTGACACAGTCACATCACTTTAGTCAAGGATATGACTGCTCTCTTATGATAAGTACCCCACTTCCAAGTAAACACTATCAAAGTTTACAAGAGTTTGCAAATATTTAAGGAAACCAAATGCTAAATAGTTGGGGAGAATTTCTGTACACGTAATTGTATTATTTTGTGCTACATAGGGAAAACAATGTATTTCATTGCAACACTTAACTCTAAATGTCTGGGGAGAAGTTATACATAAACACTTGCATCAGTTCATGCTAAAAGGGGGGGGGGGAGTGAACAAAACATAATAAAAATAAACTTTCGTTCCTAAGAGGTGTTTAGTATAGATCGCAAAAGTCCCAATATTGAGATTAATAAGCTGCCACATTTCAAGGAAGACCAAGAAAACATTGCAGTGCAATGTGAAAAGTCTGTGGCCAACTGGGAGTACAATGTCAATGAAGTAAGCTAAAGTCATAAAGCATGATTTCAGGGGAATGAGTCCTGTTGTTTCTCTGATTTTCCCAATAAAAAATTACAGGTGGTAGTATTTGTAAAAGAAGGAACTAAATTATGGATTAATTTTAAAAGATATAGGTATATTGAGATCAAGTGACAGAACTTAATTTCACAAGAAATTGAGAACACTTAAAAGCTCTGAAAAGGTTAACCATCTCATGATGAACTATAAGAAACTGGGTTATCTGCTTTTACTGTTACTTTAAATATAATTCACTTCTGAGTAAGATGAACTTATGATCATAGCACATCACATGTATTCCTCTACAAAGAATCGTCCTATGGTTCCAGTATCATGAACAAGAAGAATTCAGCAAATGCCTCATGGAAAAGGTATATTGTGGATGAGAGAGAGAGAATATATTTTAAATCTTAGTCCACAGCAACTTCTACAGGCAGATCCACTGTGTCCACAGCCTGTAAGCTAAACCTCAACAATGTTCTGAAATAGCTGGATGCCTCATAACCCTTTGTAATCTAATTTTAGAAATGGTAACACTGAGAAACTTGGAAGGTTCAGTGTGTCAAAATAGGGTCAGAATTTTCATCAGTGCAATTCTCAGCAATAAGTGCCAGATCCACTATACTACCCAAGATTAAGCCACAAATTGTAGCTGACTTATTCCCAACAAATTTGGCAGCAAAGAACAAGGCCTGGGCAGCTGGCCAAAACATCCTTATCCCTTACAACCTTCTTGAGTCAAAGAAATATGCTCTGGGGGGTTCTGTAGTTGAGACTACATTCACTTATTGTGTCTATGGTTGCCGCTGGTTTGTGATAGCTTTCCTTTCACCTTTGGCCTTGATTCTCCATGCCTCACAAACTTTTCATGGACCCTCTGCAATAGGATGACATAAAAATACTAAATTACAGCTATTTAGGAGTTTAGAGTTCTCTTTTCTAAGTCTACTGCAGTAGAGCTAAGTGGGGGAAAATCTTTTACCTTCCAAAAACACAGAGATTGACCATGAAGTCTTAGATATTTTATTTCACTCCCAATATTAACCTTTTAAAGTATTTGATAGTATTCAATGACATTGCTTTCAGGAGTGAAGGGAATTAACATAAATTCACTGTTAAATCTTACCACAAATATTTTTCAGAACAAGTTTTAGAAGTGTCAAGGCCACCATTAGGTCCTGTCCAGCCACCAGTCTCTAGCCTTTCACCGGCATTCTCTGAGTGAAATCTTGCCAAGGACTCACTACAGTAGTAGACAGGTGCAAAGCCTTACCACCCTAATCTCCCGTCTCATATCTGAATGCCTGATTCATTAGGTTTCATGTCCGCCCATGTAAATATCCCATTTCCTCACTTCAGCTTCTATTTTGACTCATTTGGACACTATGTGCACATCTACTGAGACAAACTGTGTATCCTGTTACCTACGTTGGACCTTTGCAGTAATTGTTGCTGCTTCTGTCATACTGCTTCCTCACTGTTAAACTTGTTACCCCTGGAACTATGTTACAACACAAAAATGACTTTCACTTCTTAAATGAAGGCATCTATGTTGCATCAGGTACCACATCTCCAACCCCTAACCTATTCAGACCATAATTTCATTCTGCATTGTAACATTTTAATTAGCAAATTCGGGGGGGGGGGGAATTGTCATATCGAAAGGGATTTGCACAAGGCTTCACCAGTTCATCCAAATTCATCAGTAGAGATGATGTCGGGGGAGCTAGTGAGGTGTACTACTAGGATGGGATGTTAAGAACTAGCAATAATTTATCCGTGGGGAACTGGGAACTAAACAGTGCCAAGGAACTTCGCCAGAGCAGCAGGTGAGAAAGGGATTGTACAAATAAAACAATAAATAAAGAGTTATGACTATTCTGGCATTTTGAAGAATCTCAATTTTTCTGCATTCATAAACTGAGGATGAATTTAATAAAAGAAGAAAACATATATAAAATATAATAATAATGGAGGGAATTTACAAACAGTAAATTGTATAATTTTTTCTATGTGTCATCAGTTAACAAGCACAGTACCTTTTAAACATTACTGTCTTCCCCACAGACATCAAACTGACAGTATGTACAAAAGGGATTTAAGTGAGCTTGTACGTTGTATGAAATATAAATTAAAAGTATTGTTCTGTCAGTCTTGAATCTGGGATTGTTTCTCCAGGTCTCCCAAAACACTGTCAGAAGAATAAATCAGTATTCAAATAAAGCAAACAAAGATAAGCTGAGCTGACCAACATTTGTTTTTAAATGAGTTTATATTAGTTTAGAAATTAAATACAGTAGCGGGTGAAATTACTTCAGAACACACCTAAACCACTGTCTTTCCATTTAGGCATATTCTTTTGTTTTTGAGTAACACTTTCCTTACTATGGGCACAATTCTATGGGCACAATTCAGCCAAAGTGAAGCATCTAAGTCCCATTGAGATAGGCACTTACTTGAATGTCTCCCATTGGAATTAATGGGTTCTCAAAATGCTTAATGTCTGACTAGATCATATCTATAATTTTATGAAGCACTTAAGTATAACTTGATAACATTTGATTATAAGTATCTAAATAAAATTGCTGCTTATCAGAAACAATGTATCCAAATATTGGTTAATTATCCCAGAAACCAGACTCATACACTAATCCAGTTCACACATAATGATAAGGCCAAACCATGATTTTGCACTAATGTGAAAACATGTGAAGTTTGTGGCTGCTGCAATCATCCCGAATCCTATGCTGTTATGCTACTCAGGACTAAACCATAATTTGGTTGAGCATTATATCCAAACATGGGGTCACGGTTTGTCTCACTCTTGACAAGCTCTGGGCTGTAACTAAGGTTTGCTCTTGGATTCCTAGTCATGGTTCGTTTGGGGTGACACACCACAAGCCTGGATTCAGACATAATGCTAAGCCATGGTTTAGCCATGGATAGGCTACAGGAGGAGCACAGGGGCCATAATCTTTGCTCCAGAAACATGAGCATTCAGGATAAGCCATGGTTTGGCTTAGTGTTATATATGAACTGGACCAATGGCATTCAAAGTCATAATGCCTTCCAGTCAATTTCACCAAATGTCAATCTTTTATTGATAGCCTACCTGGTCTCAAGTGGCACATTGCTATTAAGCACCCAGCTGTCCTGTAACTGAACAGATTCAGGAGTGGTGGCTAGATCATTCGGAGCAGGAGCTGGTGCATGGATCTGGTTCCGTCGATTTGTTAGGGAGTTCCTGTTGAGGGAGTTGGCAGAAGAGTGATGATGGGATAGAGTATGATTGTGAGGTGGTGGAAGAGGTGGTCTCAGAGTTGACTGGCTGTGATGATTTGAAGGGCCTAAAAGGGAAAAGAGATGTAATAAATAACTACGAATTTCCCAATATTTTGGGAAACAATCAAACCTAAACACTTTAACCCAAAACTATGTTCACTTACCAAGTAAGTGTTCTTAGAACTATGTTCTAAAGGAAACAGATAAACTTCAGCTCTTTTGAAAAGATACCACTTAAGAACAGAAGCAGCTATGTGTATATGAAAAATGTTAAGCAACTCTTTCCTTTTCACATTGGCATCTGATTCTTTCTTTAATCCTGATCCACAAGTCACCAGAAAAGCATGGAAGTCACTTGCCTGACATTTAGTCTCATGCTACTCTAAGTAACAGCTTAAATAGGATATTATGTGAGTCTACCTCACATATTTTACACATTGCCAGAGCAGTTTGGCTTGGACCAGAAGAACATGGCTCCTGTACCATTCTGGCAATGCATTCATCTGACTTTAGATCGCTTCAAACCATTCTGGTCCACAGCATAATTTGAAGGCACACAATATAGTAACCTTTCCGAAACTGAGAAGGTTTTCGTCTGTTCAGTGCCTTGAAGGAAGGTTGCTAGGGAACACAACATATACCTACTCACCTCCAAAAGAGAGAGAAAAAAAAGATGGGATATAAATGTTCTAAATGAGTAAGTAAATAAAATGATGTAAAATATTCCTACTAAAGTAACTGGAGTATTTAAAAGTACACGGTCATCTAATCAATGTGCTTAAAATCTACATTTTTAAATAATAAAGGTGATTAGATAATTTGTAAAAAAGATACTCTACATTATGTAAGTCTTCAAAATGAATGGAAGACAAAAAAGCAAATGTAACAGGCAAGTGAAATATTAATATCATGTTTAATAATTACACTAATTTGTAAATTTCTAGAGAACAATAATTAGTAAAAATAACATTAGCAAAATCGTAATTATACTGATGTATGTTTATTTTGGGGGCGCAGGTGGCGCTGTGGGTTAAAGCCTCAGCGCCTAGGGCTTGCCGATCGAAAGGTCGGCGGTTCGAATCCCTGCGGCGGGGTGCGCTCCCGCTGCTCGGTCCCAGCGCCTGCCAACCTAGCAGTTCGAAAGCACCCCCGGGTGCAAGTAGATAAATAGGGACCGCTTACCAGCGGGAAGGTAAACGGCGTTTCCGTGTGCGGCTCTGGCTCTGGCTCTGGCCAGAGCAGCGATGTCACGCTGGCCACGTGACCCGGAAGTGTCTCCGGACAGCGCTGGCCCCTGGCCTCTTAAGTGAGATGGGCGCACAACCCCAGAGTCTGTCAAGACTGGCCCGTACGGGCAGGGGTACCTTTACCTTTACCTTTTTATGTTTATTTTGAGAAACATGAAAATACATTTTGTATTTAATGAATCAAATAATTAGAGAAAATATCAGTGAAGAAAGTGTTGTAGTTAGGAACAAAGGTTTATGGCAATACGTGTTCTAAACAAAAGTTGAGGAATTTAAGTTATCTTTTAAAAATATGAATGCAGCTAACTCACATTTTAAGTGGGAATGGTCGGAATCACCCTCTGCCTGCAGGTTGAGGGCTATCTGTCCTACTTTGGGAAGAAGACAGGAGGCCCTAGGACCCTGCCAGTGCCACACACCTAGGCCTCCTTGCCAAGCTGGGAACAGATGCTGACTGAGCGCTGCCTTCCCAAAGCTAGGTAGGGAGTGCTGGTGGGAGTAAATAAATCAAGAGTAGGCTTCCTCTGCTCTCCATTTATTCCTCACCCACCCATGCAAAGTTGTGACCATATATATAAAATAAGCGCAAGTTGCAAGTTACCTGTATATAAACTTTTAAAATATGAACTATAGGCTTCTTCAAAAATGCTGAACAGAAGACCTGTGGTTTAGAAGCACCACAAAAAAGATCATATACCGGTAGTTAACTTTTGGAGTGGAGTGCACATTCTAACAATCTATGCGCGGACAAGAGCGAAAAACCGTTCTCACAATCAAACCTAAGAAGTGTTTGCGTGGACAGGCGGAGTCCCCAGATCCCGAGTGGTCCCCCCCCCGTCATGTGGAATAACGACTCTAGACAACGTGCTATGGGATTAAATTGGCCACAACTTTATTAAATTTCAAATGTGGGTAGACCTTGGCTCAGGCATTGGGCGTTCTCCCTCCCCAGCCGGGGACCTAGGGAGCATCAGGGTTATCCAGTGTGTGTGGGGGGGATGGGCCGGCTCTGGAGAACATATGTTCAAGCAGAGATAGCCGCCCCCGTTATGCCGCCGCAGGGGAGAGCAATGACGACCTTTCGGCGTACGGCCAAAGCCTCCCTTCAAAAACCCCTTTAACGGGGAACCCTGGTATCGCCGCCGCAAAGAGGAAGATGGACTAAAGGATTCCGCCCAAGGCCTGATACCGCCAAAGTTGTGACGTTTTGCTACGGGAAAGGCGAAACCTGCCAATGCAGGGAAATTCCTTTCCGGCCCTTTAACAGCGACCTTATCGTAGCAGCGCCCGCATACCTGTGGAGACAGGTTAACCTGCAAAACCTATGAAGAAAAGTTAACCTGCAAAAGAAGACATTAACTGAGGGTGGGTAGGGTGGGAGAAGCTCTGGAGCCAAGTGAGGATTACCAGGTAAGATCCACCCTCTATTGTGTGGGCAGGTAATCCCTCCCCCTACCTGGCCTGGTTTCCCTGGCAACGCTTCCCCCAGGTGGGATTGGACAACTCACTGGGGTAGGCGGGGACCTCCAGGTATCCCACCTGAGGGAAGGCAAAGCCTATGCTGATGGGTCCACTCCAGGTCCAGGGCTGCACGCGTCCACGCAAAGGGCGCCCCCCGTTTTAAGTGGGGAGCGGTCATTGCAAAACTGGCTATGGGAGTAGTTAAATTCCTTCTCTCTATGTCAAGAGCCTAAATAAAAATCACCTCTTCAAAGCTATATCCATTTAATTATTTTTCTCCACATCACGATTTCAACAAAAATCACCTTTTCAAAACTGCTTTTATCAGTGGGAGCTTCCCTAAAAATGCTACTAGAAGCTTTCAAGAAGTTGTTTTTGTTGGGATTATGGCAAGGAAAGGGTTAAACTTCCCTCCTCAAACCCCCCCACAGTCCATGGCTTTTAACATAACACACAGCCTGTGCTGTCACCACCACTTTGTTCCATTCACATATATAATAAGGAGAATGAGCTGCAGAGACAACCATCAGAGAAGCAGGAATGGAAACCTCTATACAAATTATTTACTAAAGGTGCATACCTAAAAAGTGTTAACTGTGAACATGAGAAACAGATTAAAACACATATGTAAGGCAATAATCAGAACCAGGATTGTCTGAAGCTCCTTGCTGAGTGTATTCTGTGTACACTCAACTAGAATATACTAGTTTACATTGTGGGGAATGGCTCCCTTTCCCCTCTCATCTCTTCATCAGTCAGTAGAGAGCATTGTAACTATTTAGTGTGCGCTGCAAGAACAGCTGCTGCAATCTGTTCTGTATTTCCCAATATGAGGAACAGTCACCACCAGGGAAGGGCCTAGGCTATGCTACAATAAAAGAAATACTGTGGTTCCCTAAATCATTTTCTGGACTTGACCTCTCATTGAGTAAGCAGATGAAGGAGATCAAGGCAAAGAGAGCCGGCGAAATTGGTTTTTATAGTGGGCTTAATCATATAATGTACACAGAAACTTGTCATAGGAAGAGATAATGTATATTTCAAAACTGCAACAATAATGAAAAGTTATATTGTTCCTTAAGATCTCCCCAGTTATCATAGTAAATGGGTATTTCAGTGTTTACTACATGTCCAACCAGAAAAGTCTGTCTTGAAGAATGGAGTTACAAAAATGCTTTCCTAAATATATATAAAAAAACCACACACACAGGATAAAAAGGGTTGTTGTTTGTTTGTTTTTTAAATGGATACATTTTTACTACTCCTACAAATAAGTTGGAAGGAACACAATCAAGTGTCATTTTCCTATATATGTTAATAATTTATTTAAAGTAGGGGAAGCAACCAACACAGACCGTCACTTTTCTAGGAAGATCCCTCAGGTG